>NC_081295.1:79270000-79895000 GCF_030435805.1 Mustela lutreola
ATTAGGGATACTGTAGTTCTTTCGATGAAAAGGAGATAATGTCTCTGACGCTATAGAGCTAAAGTTCTAATGAAAGAAATGTAACATAAAAAAATGTAGTAGGATATGAAATTGGAAATTGCTACTGAGACACTATTTAAAATAGATAAGACATTCCAAAGTGAAGTAAAAAAAATCATTATTAAAGTTTTTAGGGAGTTGAAAGTTTTTTTTTTTTTTTAAATTTAATTAATTTGTTTATTTGAAAGAGAGAATGCACAAGAGAGAGTAGGAGCAGGGGTCGGGGGAAGGGAAGAGGAAGAGGGAGAAGCAGGCTCCTACCTGAGCAAGGAGCCCCACGACCCCGCCATCATGACCTGAGCCAAAGGCAGATGTTCAACCAACTGAACTATGCAGGCATTCCAAGGGTTGAAAGTTTTTGCATGATCCCTCACTGCTCAGGAAGTAATCAGACTTTGTAAAGACTGGAAAGAACTTTGCGAAAAATTATTATGAAATGATATTAAATTTATTTTTTTTAAATATAAGGTAGTCAGTAAAAGATCTCTCTTTGTTTTCCTGATATTTGGGCAGAGAGCTGAAGTGAAAGAATCAGCTATAAGTATATGTGCAAGCAAGACTATTCAAGCGGGAGGAACCAAAGCACAAGGGCCTGAAGAGAAGAGAATGCTTACTGTGTTTTAAGAATAGCAAGGAAGACTGAAAGTATGGGAGTGACTAGGGGAGGGTGGAGGAAGACTAGATGGAGTTGAAATTGGAGAGGGAATTGATGGTGTCCTGACCGGGAGTGGTGTCACTGGATGTGCTAAGAACTGGAGAAATTCTGGACATGACTGATGGTGGAGCACAGAATTTCCTGATAGCCTGCGTGTGCATGGAATATAACGTTAAGAAAGGAATCAAAGATGATTTCAAAATTTTAGGCTAAGCAATTGGAAACGAGGGTGGGTCCTTTACTTAGATGGGAGAGAGAAGCAGAGTATTTTCAAAAAGTTGGCTTTGGGGGCCCCTTGGTGGCTCAGTGGGTTACGCCTCTGCCTTTGGCTCAGATCATGATCCCAGGGTCCTGAGATCAAGCCCCACATTGGGCTTTCTGCTCAGCAGGGACCCTGCTTCCACATTTTGCTCTCTCTCTGCCTGCCTCTCTGACTACTTGTAATCTCTACCTGTCAAATATATAAATAAAATCTTAAAAAAAAGTTGGCTTTGAAAATACTTTAAAGTATTTTCAAAAGTTGCCTTGGGAAATGTTAAACTGTGAGAGTCTTATCATCTATATGAATGGAAATGTTCAACAGGCAGTTTTATATAAGAATCTACAGTACAAGTGGTATGTTAGGGCTGGTGATAAAAGCTAGAGCGTCATCATAGTATACTTGGTATTTAAAATCATGGGTCATTAAGTCTTTGTAGGGTGTAGCTGCTTGAGTTTGGTGAGCTCTATCTTCTGACTCATTTCACCTTCTAAAACAAATAGAGTTTCTCTCTCTCAAGTTAGCTTGCCCTTGACATCTCAGTAAACTCATGTCTATATTCCTTGCACACCAGACTTTCCCTCTGAATATATCACCTTATGTCTGATGAGGACTGATTTCAGGATGAATCCTCACTTACATTCAGAGGACACAAAAACATTCTTCCTGTCTCTTGCTGCATAAGGAAGCTTGACTTATCAAAAATCCATTATCAGTAAACTCACTCAGAACACAAATAAGGCCTCCACCCAATTCTTGTCCTCTTTTATATATAGCTTGACCTCTCGATAATTCTTATGAGCCATAGTATTCTTAAAATATGCTTCCTTGCGTAGGATAAGGTGAGATTTCAAGCCAAATCTGTACCCACAACTGGTAACGTTTCTTCCCAGAATGGTAGGCTGTCAGAGTAGGTAAACCCTCACTACAGTCTCCACATTTGAACAAAGCAAATTCTCTGTTATTTCTTCTCAACATTCTCTTTGTTATTGTGAATTTATGGCTCTTACGGCTCTTGTATTTCCTCATCATCATTTTAGTAGGATTTCTAGATAGAGTAGAAATAAATGAATGTGTTCAAGTTGCCATATTTAACAGGCCAAATAATTTTACATAATAAAAATTCATGGGGGCACCTGGGTGGCTTCGTGGGTTAAGCCTCTGCCTTTGGCTCAGGTTGTAATCCCGGGGTTTTGGAATCAAGCTCCGCATTGAGCTCTCTGCTCAGCAGGGAGCCTGCTTCCTCTGCTCTCTCTCTGCCTGCCTCTCTGCCTATTTATGATCTCTGTCTTTCAAATAAATAAATAAAATCCTTAAAAAAAATTCATAAAATTTTTTCCATAAAATGTTTCTGTGTTATAGGATGTTTCTAGTACATATACAAATGTACATCGTCCAGGTTACCTTGCTTAATAGCAAAATAAGTTCTTGAAATGATGAAAAAAAAGGCTTTAAAAATTACTTAGTGCTTAGTGTTGGTAGTCTAACAGCACCTTGACATTTCACTATAGCTTTGTAATTCACTAGAATATTGTGAGTATTATTGGGTTATATTAACAAATGTTTATATCTACATTAGAAATAAGATTATTAAATTTTCAGAAAACCTCGAGTCATCAAATTCTGTTAAATCGATTACCTCTTGGGACACCTGGGTGGTCAGTTGGTTAAGTGTCTGCCTTTAGTTAGCTCAGGTCATGATCTGGGGTCCTGGAATCAAGCCCTGAGTCAGATTCTCCCTTTCCCTCAGTCCCTCCACCCTGCTTGTGCTCTCTCTCGGCTCTCTGTCTCTCTCTCTCAAGTAAATAAATAAAATCTTTAAAAAATATAGATTATCTAAAGATTTTATTTATTTGTCAGCTCTTTAAAAAAAATATATAGATTATCTATTTCTTTTTTTTTTTTTAAAGATTTTATTTATTTATCAGAGAGAGAGCGGGGGAGAGAGCAAGCACAGGCAGACAGAATGGCAGGCAGAGGCAGAGGGAGAAGCAGGCTCCCTGCCGAGCAAGGAGCCTGATATGGGACTCGATCCCAGGACACTGGGATCATGACCTGAGCCAAAGGCAGCTGCTTAACCAACTGAGCCACCCAGGTGTCCCAATATAGATTATCTATTTCAATTCAAATTTTATTTTAGGATCTCGATATCTTTAAAACACATTTATCTAATGCTTATATTCCATATCAACAGGAAAATACCTGGGAAATGAAAGAATCTGATCAATTTTATTGTTGAGAGACATATCAATAAATTTGAAAACTGCCACTAAATATTAAATATTACAGAACACAGCTATTGAAATCTATGTACAAAGAAACTGGCCTAGAAAACAGATTTCAAAAGTAATAAAGGGATTAAAAATAATAATAAAGGGATAAATACAGGCATGTGAAGAATTTAGACTATTACAATTTTACTTACATAATGCAAATATTATATGCCAAGATTAAAGGAACATCAACAAAACTGCTATCTTTATGTGGATAAATAATTGAGGAACTGAAAGATATCCCCAAACACATATTTTTAAAAACTCTTATTTATTTATTTGAGAGAGAGAGAGAGAGTGAGAGAGTGAGAAAGAGCAGGAGTGGGTGAGGGGCAGAGGGAGAAGCAGACTCCTGTTGAGCAGGGAGCCCGATGTAGGGCTCCATCTCAGGATTTGATCCCAGAACTTGATCCTGGGACTCCAGGATCATAACCTGAGCCAAAGGCAGACACTTAACCAACTGAGCCACCCAGGTGCCCCAAACATAGATTCTTAGAACTGTATGGAATCATTCAAGGTGGTATGTAGCATCTTGTCTAATTATATGCATACATGTCTCCCTTACATGTTACATGTCTTTCTCACTGATTTTGAGCCGAATATAGTAGTCTTGTCTTACCAATTTTATTGTTTACTGATCTTAGCATAGCATGTAGCAAAGTACCTCGCACATGGCAGATATATATATGTTTGATTAGTAGATGGCTAGTGAGTAATTTTATGGAAATGATCAGTGACTCTGAAAGAAGAAACCAAGTGCATTTGCTCAACTACCTTCTTTTTGATTTTTAGTCTTAGCCTATGTGTGGGATGTATGCACTTTTCTCTCTGGTTTCTTCTGTGGGTGTGGCCTGTTATCTTATAGCTATACAAGTGACTGGGCAGGTAAAGGCAAATTTAGTGATGTAATATTAGCAAGCCTGTTATGACATATATATGTTACATCTTCAGTTAACATTTTTTTTCCCTAAAGATTTTATTTTTAAGGAATCTTTACACCCAACATGGATTTGAACTCACAACCCAGAGATGCTCCACCAACTGAACTAGCCAGGCGCTCCTTTCAATTAACCTTCTAATGAAGTGGATGTTTATCCCTAGCTATCTGACTCCTATGTTTACCTCTCAGTTCTGATCTTGGGTGGGAAAGATTTATTTATTGGGCCCCGTGTACTATCAACATTTAAAAAGGCATTCTATTTATAAAATGAAACATTTAAGATATGTTTCCTGGGGATCCTGGGTGGCTCAGCTGGTGAAGCATTTGATTCTTTTGGGCTCAAGTCATCATCTCAGGGTTGAGACTCAGCCCCACATTGGGTCCTGCACTGGGCATGGAGCCTGCTAAAGCTTCTCTCTTTCCCTCTCCTTCTGCCCCTTCTCCCCCACCTCTGCTCACTCTAATGTGGTCTGTTTCTAAAAACAAATTGGAAAAATAAATAAACAAACTGAAAGTATATACATCACTAAAAATCAAACAGTATAGTACGGCTTATAACAAAAAGCAAGCCCTTCTGCCTCATTGCTGCCCCAACTCCATCGCACTTCAACTTCTTAGAGGCAACCATACTCAAATGTTTGCTCTTAATTATCTTGATAGTTTTCTGATTAGTTCACTATAATACCACTATGTCATTTTTTTAGCAACTTATCAACTTTAGAGATAGTCCATTGGCTTCTTTCTTCTATGGTGCCTGAGGATTTAACATACTTATACTTCCTGTACTAAGATCTTGTTAGGTCTAGCATTATAGATACTAATATCACAATTGTGGTAGAAGAAATTTTCACATGTAATTGTGAAAGGTACATGTGTATGTATTGACAAGTACATAATCATGCCTTTAAGATTAGAGGCAATAAATACTGAGTGAATATATACATTTTAGGTTAAAAATTTTCCACTTAAAATGTGAATATTTCTAAGTATTGAACATTCACAGGAAGCATTGTTTTTTATTTTTTAAAGATTTTATTTATTTATTTATTTATTTGAGAGAGAGCAGGGGGAGAAGAGAAGTGACAAGCAGACTCCATGCTGAGTGTAGAACCTGACACAGGGCCCCACCCTCAACCTGATCCCATGATCTGATTCCACCACCCTGAGATCACCACCTAAGCTGGAAACCAAGAGTTGGTTGCTCACCTGACTGAGCCATCCATGTGCCCCACGAAACATTTTCAAAATGGTTGACATTAATAACATATGGCTGCATCATAATTTTTCCAATTTCTTTAAAATACAAATAACCTGTCTGTAAACATCCTTATAATAAATCCATTTTTGGAGTAGATTCCTAGAAATGGAGATACTGAATCAAAAGTTCTTGATACATATTGCCAGTTTCCTTTCCAAGAGTTTGCCTATTTGTACAACTAATAAAAGAGATTACTATAAAGGAATACTATAGAAGAGTATTCATTTTGTTGCATTTCATTCAATGCTAAACATGTACATGCTCTAAAACTATGCTAATTTTATAAATTTAAAATGGTTACCTTGTTTTAGTTTGCATCTTTTTTTAAAAATATTGCCAGTGTGGCTGAAGATTACTTCTTGTGTCCTATTATTAATTATTACATAACATTCTCACTTCTTAATTTTAATATTTCACTAGATCACTAATTTGAATTTTCTAATATTCAGAGAAGTACTTTATAAATTACTTCCTGGTTTTAATATTATTGGCTATTCTTTACACTCTAAAAAATATCCCATGGGAAAGCAATGTTAAGTATTAACAATCTTATTAAAAGTTTACAGTGATATAACATTTAGCTGCATGGCTAGTTATATTTATTTTGCATTTCATTATATACAGTGGGTCATGGAATTTCAGTAAAACTTTTTGTTATTGAGATTTGTGTAATAGTCATTGCATATTACTGCCATCTTTAGGTAAGACGGTTTTTATGCGTTAGAAAGCCACTAACAACGTTTATTATGCTTATTGTATTTGATGCTTTATGAGCATTGTTTTAATCTTGCTCTTTCCCATGGTTTTTCCATTTACTTTTTTTTTCATTTGAGTGGGATGGTGTGGTGTGTGATGTGTGTATTTTGTGTAATTTGAAAAGGAATCCCTGTAGTAAACTATGCTTAGGAGAGGTAAGCAGAGGAGACAGCAATCCTTTCCACTGTATTACCAACAAAATTCACATGGTAGCAACTGATAAGCTCAGGCTGTGTCAATTGCCTATGTCTGTCTGGGGTTGAGAAAGGGAGCATCTTCCTTACGTGATTCAGAAATGAGAGACACATAAAACAAATATAGTGTTATATGTCAATTATACATCAATTTTAAAAAGAGGAAAAAAAATTTAAAAAATGAGAGGCTATTTCCCCCAAATTTGTGACAAGGTAGAGAATCCTATAGTAAAGAAAAAAAGTGCAATTACCTTATTTTTTGCTAAAAAATTTTTAGTGGAGCCATTGTCTGCAGGATAAAGTTTTATTCTTGTGATATACTATATAATCTTGGTTTCTAATATTCTAAATGACTATATGTTTTTGAGAATTAACTACCCAAAGATTCTTCAAACTTGTTTCCCTACTGAGTTCTAGTATACTTGGGCTAATCAGGGAGTGCATGAGCCTTGAAATTAATTACTAGTTCAATTCAATTAGTATTTTTTCCTGGTGGGTTGGAGGGAATCCTGGACAAATTAATATCACTTTATAGGCATTCTTTTCAGTACACTATATAAACACATCAATTAAACATTACTTGAATTATTCAGAATAGTGTTTGATAAAACAAAAGCACCTTAGCTCATTGTTATTCATTATTATATAACCATAAATAGTACTATGTAGTAATAAGTTACATTTCACTTGGTTTTGAGTATCATTCTTTCTTTTAGGATTATGTATTTGTTTGCAAGAAATGCTTCTATTGACAGAATGGTATCAGACACCACTGGCTGACCTTATTTTCATTCCATTGGCTTAATATTTCTTGGTTTTGAACATGTCTAGGAATATGAAATTATATGCTGAGCACTAAAGCCAATAAAGGCAAAGGAATGTTATGAATAACCTATGAATGATATAATTCACTATTAGTTTAGCATACTCTAATTTTTAAAAATTGGTAGTTACAGATATGTCAGAAGATGAGAGATCATGTCAAAGGTGAAAGTTTACAACCAATAGGTAGAATTTGACTAGTTGAATAAGTACAAAAATATTTAGTCAGTCAGTCATTTGTGGGAGTTTAAATTGTGTTCTTGTAGAGCAGTATTCATGGATGATCAATTTCTTTCCCAGAATATATGGTGCTTCTTGCCACAGTGGTGGGTTTTTGACTTGCTTATCTTCAAATCCACATTCCTACTATGCCTTTCTATTCTATAAAAGTTGTTATATTATCAATGATGTTTTTAGACTCCTTTGCAGCTTGTTCTTGTTGTGCATTAGTTTCTGCAAATTAAGTGTACTTGAATAATTTTGAAGGTAACCCAAATGTTTTATGTCTTTTCTTGGTTGTGTGTATGTTGGTAAACATGATCATGGAAATGTAACATTTTCTGTAGTAGCATTTCACAATCTTATCTCCAGTTTCCTATGGTGTTTGAAACAATTTCAGTGGAGATGGTGGCTGTATTTCAGCGCTCAGTAAATGGCTCTGTGGGATTTAATGGGCATTTGTGCTGATCATAATGACTTCCAGACTTGGGTCTCCTATCCTTGAATTTGGCTGTTGCTCTGTGTTCACAAATGAATAGTTCCATGGTAGCTCAGAAGTAGTATTTTTACTGCAGGATCAGTTCTGTCGTGCTCTAAGAATAATTTCTGGAGTCTCAGTAATTACTGAGTAACAACTCAGTAATTAACTGTCTAATAACTCAGTAATTACTGCCTTCCTAGTAATTTTGTAAATTCCTAAATACCTGTACTTCTTAAAATACCTAGAGTTGTTTCCTGACCTGAATTGTGCCTGATTTAGCCCTTTACTAAAAATGTGTACAACTTGGGAAGTCAGGATAGTATTACCACAGGGATGTGTGGCAGATACTGCTAGCTATCCACCAATATCCATTCTTTCTTCTCTTAGTAATTGAAGCCCTTAGTTTTTCTTAGTGAGTCAAAGACTTCACTTCTTATCTCTGCTGCAGCCACCAGTGTTCATATAACTGCATCTTAGCTAATGAGATGTAAACAGAAGTGATGTATGCCACTTTCTGGTGATGTTTTTGCCCATTTCTTTTCTCTATTGGCTGAGAAACAGATGTAGTCATGGAAGGTGGAAAAGCCACCTTGGACCCAAAGATGAAAAATTCTTGATGATGACAAAGCTTCCCTACCAATCTGGGATTTACTACATTTGGATGGCAATATAAGAGATAAATAAGCTCCTTTCTTGCTTAAACAACTTTATTTTTGCTCCTCCCCCCTTTCTTTTACAGTGGCTTATATTGTAACCTAAACTAATATGGGATGTATATGGACTCTGAAATCTGAAGTCAAGTCTGAAAATGACCATATGTTACTCTATTAACAGGTATTATTCCTATGAACATATGCCATAGATTTATAGGAAGGACTTAGAGTAGCTCATCTATAATTCTTATGTAGAAAAACTTTGGCTGTGGGCTGGTAATATGCTTTCAAAACAGAGTTGGGTAGAGTATTTAAAAACTGTGTTAAATCGAATCTTCAAAAGCAAATGTTCAGTTATACTTGAGAGTGAATGTATTACAACCCTGCCCTCAAAGAGAGCTTCTTGTCTTACTCACATACTGTTAAAAGAATTGGTAGAATTGGACCATAGCTCAGAGACAAAGTCAGAATATTTTTTAGGCCAAATTAGGTCGGATCAGTACATGAACCCTGTATATAAGGAAAAATAGATAACCATACTAATTCAAATTATTTATCCAGATATTAGAGCATACCATCAATGTTAAACACTTATTTTTGGGTAAATGGCCAAAGGTGACATGAGACTTCTGGAAGAATTTTTCATCAGGAAGACTTTGGTTTTCATATCACATGACAATATCTCTCTGGGGAAAAAGCAAAGTTCACTTTGAAATGGGAAATCCCAGATATAAAGAAGGCTTTAGTAGCAATGTTAGAGATTTATATCATTTCTTTCTGATTATTGTCTAGGAAAAAAGAGCCAATTTCAAAACTTTAAACATTTGAAATGATTTATTATTTTATTAGATTATGTAAGATGGACCTGACCAAGTTCTATGAAAACATTCAATTCAAAGCTGTAGAAATGGGCAACAACAATTTCCCCAAATTTAAGGCCTTTGTTAGACTTTTACATTTGTTGTCTCATTGCAAGTCCATGAGTCCCAAGCACCTTTTACGCTCACAGTATAGTTTTTGTTTTTAGTCAAAGCAAACATGTAAAAACCACATTTTAGGTAATTGACCTTGCTCCTGTGGCCATGCATGTTTGGAACAAAACTCAGTGCCTTGTCAAAAGTCCATGGACATAAGGAAGACCAGCAGTTTATGCCATCATCAGAAACTCATCCTATTAGGAACAGTATGCATTGGAGAATGGCATAGTATCTAATTGACCCAGTCAATTAGATTCTGTAGCTGATAGCATTCCTCTGGAAACAGACTCCAGGAATCTGACCTTTGTATGTAGATGTATTAGTGTGTGTTCTTGGAGACAGTATCTGGTAGAACTCTGAGAAGTAAAGTTAGGAATAAGAAGTTCAACTGTCATGCCCTTGCAACAAAGGCTTCAGGAATCACATGAGGATTTCTGAAACTGGGATGCTTCAGAGTTGTTCCAATTGAGGCAAAAAGGATGGCTGATTAGGTAACACATTGACCAGTCATCAGACATGAGCCTTCCTCAGGGAGGTAGCATGACTTTGAGCGTGACCGCTTCCTTATTCCATGGCAATTCCTCAAGAGGGATTCAGTTGTAAAATATCTGCAGCCAACACTCCAGGGATATGCAGGAATAAGTGCTTTGTCCTGAAGGGATATGGCTGTGCATCCAGGCATCCTGTATAGTGTCTTAGGGAGTTATTTATTTATTTATTTTAAATTCAAGTTAGTTAACGTACAGTGCATCACTGGTTTCAGGAGCAGAATCCAGTAATTCATCACCCACATATAATTCCCAGTGCTCATTCCAACAAATGCCCTCCTTAATGACCATCACCCATTTAGTCCATTCCCCCATCTACCTCCCCTCCTTCAACCCTCAATTTGTTCTCTGTAATTAAGGGTCTCTTATGGCTTGTGTTAGGGAGTTTTAAATGAAGGTGGCATTGAGAAAAGATGACAAAGAAAGAGACAAATTGAATCATGAAAATGATAGGGTTATTATAATATGGACAACGAGGTAATTAGGTTGCTATAACACTTTTGGGCTATCTTGAGGGGTTTTTGTATCTTTAACAATGATAAATGATATTTCAGTTCTTCATAAACACTAACTTTGGTGAGGCAATTTTTTCTGTTTCTTATAATCTGAAAAAGCAAACCTAAAAAGTAGATCTTAGGTATTCAACTTTGAAGTGCATCTTACAGAGAGATTAAGAATTTTGCTTAAAGTTAAAAATTTTATCTTCCTGTTGAATTAAATAGTATTCTAAAAATTATGAAGTGGCATGCTATGTCCCTAACATATTTTTTTCTTAAGTTTTACTTTTGTTGACACAAATATAACCTCAACAGCTTTCTTTTGGATGATATTGATCTGTTTTATCATCCGCCACCTTTTTGGTCCTAATTTTTCTGTTCTTAGGATTTTGATAAATAGCATATAGCTGGTTATCTTATTTATTATTTATTTGAGAGAGAGAAAGTGTAAGTGGAGGAAGGGGCAGAGGGAGAGAAACAAAAGCAGACTCCCCGCTGAGCAGGGAGCCTACTGTTCAATCCCACAACAAAGAGCTGGACACTTGACAGAGCCACCCAGGTTCCCCTATAGTTGGTTATTTTAATATCCAGTCTGACCATTCCTATAAGAGAAGGGCTGAGTTTATTTAAATTTGCCAGTATTTTGGATTTTTTCTATCAGGTATCTTTGTATATTTTAATATTTTCCCTTTTTTAATGCTTTTCTTTCTTGACTTTTTTTTCTTTTAGTTGATTGGGACTTTTTACTTTTCTTTCCTTATTTCATTTTTCCTTCCATTTTTTAAATTTAAATTCTTTATTTCTAATTTTGTAATGGTTACATTTTAAATACAAGAATTACAGAATACTTCAACCTACCATGACTTCCTACTTTACATGATTGTTTATAGTATTTTAGTGCTATGTGTTTTACCTTCACAAATTAGAATATTATAGGTTATTATTATTTTATACAAACAATATTTGTTGAGATTTACTTAATGTATTACCACCCTCACTTGCTATTTGGCCATCTTCTTTTCTTGCATCTCAGGTATTCTATTAAGGTTGTTTTTCTTTTTCCTAAGTTTTATCCTTTAGAACGGTGGTTCTCAATCTCTGTTGTTCAAATCACCCCTGCTTCCCAAGAAGGCATTTTATAAATACACTGGGACATGTTTGTTATCACAATGATTAGATGGCAATTACTGTCATTTGTCGTGTGAGCTAGAGATGTTGAACATCTTGAATTACACACAGGACAATCTCCCACAGAAAATAATTGTTCTGCTTCCTATATGACCTTCAGTGATCCTGCAGGACATTAAGTAAATGAAAAAGTTCTTAGAAAGTATTTGGGTATAGGCAGGAATTCAATTTTATATAAAAATATTTGGCAGGAGAGCCTGGGTGGCTCAGGTGCTTGGGCAGCTGCCTTTGGCTCAGGTCATGATCTCAGGGTCCTGGGGTTGAACCCTGCATCAGGCTCCGTGCTCAGCAGAGCCTGGGCTTCTCCCTCTCCCTCTGCCTGCTGCTCTGCCTACTCATGCTCTCTCTCTCTCTGTCAAATAATAAATAAAATCTTAAAAAAAAATTTGGCAGTTTTAACACACTGAATTTTCCAGGAATGCAAAAACTATGTGAATTAAGGAAGGAGTATTATTTTATTTTGTTCTGAATTTTAACAAATAGCTTACTATTTTAGAAAAATCTCATCATCAACGGCTATGTTAATCTTGATGTTTGAGGTGCCAATACAACTCATCTGTATTAATCTCTATATATAGCTGTCACATTGCTGGTGATTCGGTGCATGTGCACACACATGCATACACATATATTGGACTTTTTTTAGGTTCACCCACAAATAAGGTTACAAGTGTGCCTACTCTGGTAGTAATTTTTTTTTAAATGTATTAGTGAGACAATCAAGATAAAGCATACTTTTTACCAAGAAACACGCTGCCACCGTTGGCAAGGACATATTATACTTTTACTCTTGGAAATAACAGCATGGACATCAAGGGAATCACTGATTTTGGCTATCATGAGAACTGACTCAGATGTTATTGGACCAGAAGTGCAAAATTTAAGATGGGTAAGGGAGAATTCATTGACATTAAACCACTCATCAGTGACTTGGAACTAATCCATAGACACCAGTTGGGTTGGCTCCTTACTTGGATGTGACCATGGTCTGAGGATTTATCTAGATTGGAAACTGGATGATGGTCTATGATTATCCACTGCTGCTTCCTGCACAGGTTCCTCATATACAATATCTCATGGTGTCACCATGGAATCCAATTGCGTCCTGCTACTTTTAAGATTGATCTCTAACCCAGAAATGTGCCAAATATGACCCTTTCAGTTGTGGACTACTTGCTTCTCAGGCTCCTTACCTCCTCCTTCTAACCCTACTAAACTCCAGTACTGGGGTATGTTACACCTCTCTTTGCTTCTTTCCTGACTCTTCTTCCGTGAGGTTCAAAGAGGATTCTGGATTTCCACAACACCTACTTGGTGGACTTCTCTAACACCTAATTGCACTGTGGTGTAAACGCGGATTTCTTTTTGTGTCTGGTTATGAGGGCCGTCTTCTTCACAGTTCCTCGCAAGGTGCTTGGTCAGGGGAAGCAATCAATAGATGCCAGCTGTTAAAGAGAAACAGCATTGTAACATTTCAATACCATTCACGTAATTGAAACGTTTCAATCTATTTTTAGTTTCACTTTTATTCAACTCTTTGTCTTCGTACTCCGTTCCCGCCCCTCTGCAAGTCCAAGGCTAAGTAAGCACAGCGAGCGCACCTGAACCTTTCTCCAGGAGCCTGGCGGGTCCCCAAGCGGCACTCTTTCTCACCTAGGAAGCCGCGTCAAACGTGCTGACGTCACGCGCATCGCTGACGTCCCGCCGTCAGGCCCACCCATCAAAACCTTCCGGGATCTCTCTCTTTTGCGGTTAGCGGGGACAGCCTGAACAGTATTCGCACAGAAGCCGGCAACGACTAGGAGCAAAGGCGGGTCCTTGCGCACCCCCGCTTCCCCAAAGTAAGGTGACTGGTGTTCCGGAAAGACGCGAGGGCAGCGGAGGAGCCACGCCCAGGCGCTAGCCGTGGTCTCCCGGGGAACGGCGTAGTGCGCCGGCCTGGGCTGGGTGGGGGCGCGCGTGCGCAGTGCGCGGCGTTTGCGCCGGCCTGGAGTAATGGGCGTCGGCGTTTGATTCTTGCAGAGGATGGCCGATTTCTCAGGCGAGGACGAGGTGATGCTGCAGGCGATGCTGAGGCAGCTGTACCAGAGCGTGAAGGAGAAGATCACGGGTGCCCCCTCTCTGGAGTGCGCCGAGGAAATCCTCTTACATCTGGAGGAAACTGATGAAAATTTCCACAAGTAAAATAGCTTTTGATGTCTTAAGCAAACAAGCCAGCCGATCCAGAAAAGGTCCAAGTGTGGCTAGAGAAAGAATGTTCGTTTGATTATTGTTAAAAGTAGCACCCAAGTTGGAGGTTCATTTCGTTGGGTTTATTTACACAAGTACCGAATTTTTGTATTATTTATTTTTTACTTTTAAAGCTTCTGCTTCCTCTGTGTTTCTCTTGCCACACCAACATATTCTAATTCTTCATTTTTTTTTTCCCCCTTATGGGCAGCACAGTAACAATAATTGTAAGTCGTTCACGTTTTTCTAAGAGTGATTCTGTTCTATCAAGGGATTCCAGTCACAGTGCCTGAAAGCAGGGAGTTCCCAAGATTTCTGTTCCTTTGCTATGTGGTATTTCAGCGGCTGCGCCAGTTGCTCATTCTGAGCACTGCAGAAATACTGACGGGAGATTATTAACGTCCTATGGAATAGCTTAAGTTCTTAGAAAAGGATAAGCCACATACTCCGATGCCCGTGATAGATGGCAGAATTTTAAGTGCTACAGAAAGGCTAGAGACTGTGGGCTTGGGAGCCGTAGACATAATTTTTAATGAGAGAGGTACCATTTGAGACTATTCTGGAAGATTATGTTTCTTGGGGGATTTTTTTTCTTTGTTCTGGTTCATTTAATCCTCTCCATTGAAAAGTTTTCTTACAGGTATCTCAATTAATTATGATTGGTGGCAGTATTTTAAATTCAGTGTGTGTATTTCATTTTGATCTCACAGAGATGGTACTGAAAATTTTATCTTCAGTTACCTTTAAACTGATTTGTGGGTGCCCGGAAG
The DNA here is from genome assembly GCF_030435805.1 of Mustela lutreola. NCBI lineage: Eukaryota > Metazoa > Chordata > Mammalia > Carnivora > Mustelidae > Mustela > Mustela lutreola. The sequence continues at coordinate 79,284,780 of NC_081295.1, forward strand.
TTGTATTTACCTGGAACTCCACCCATTTCTTACATGGTCATAAAGGGATCCTTGAGCCCTTTAATGTAAAAGTTTGTTTTTACTTGCAGTTTTATAGGAGTAGTTACAGTTTTCGCCAGATTCTCAAGGGAGTTTTCAAAAGTGTGGAATTCTTGTTCTTGTGGAACTCTTGTTAATATGGTTACGAATTTCGTTAATATATCTGGTTATACATATATTTATTTGTATTTCCATGATTTTCTTGTTTATTCATTAAATCCACTGCTAATAGCTGTAGACTGTAGAATAATCACAACTTTCTCAAATTAATATTTAATTAATAGTGTTTGTAAACTCATGTAATACAAATTCATCTCACACAGACACTCTTAAACATTAAGTTTGGGGTTTTATTTCACATGCAAGCGTTGTTTAAATAATTTGTAAATTACTGTCAGTTTTTGCTAGGATCCTATTCTGGGCATTTGTCCATTTAATCTAGATTTTCAAATTTAATGCTATATAGTTTTTCATTAATATCCTGTTAACCTTTTTTTTTTTTTTTTCTCAAAGATTTTATTTATTTATTTATTTGACAGAGATCACAAGTAGGCAGAGAAGCAGGCAGAGAGAGAGGAGGAGGCAGGCTCCCTCTGAGCCGAGAGCCCGATGCAGGGCTCCATCCTAGGACTCTGGGATCATGACCTGAGCCGAAGGCAGAGGCCCTAACACACTGAGCCACCCAGGCGACCCTCCTGTTAACTTTTTAATTATTTTTAATATCTGTAGTTATATGCCCCCCTTTTTATTTTTTTATTTTATTTTATTTTATTTTTTTGGTGCCTTCCCTCTTCTGCTAGAAGCTTATTTTGTTAGTCTTTTAAAAGAATCAGCTATTGGGTTAGTTTTTCCTTTCTATACATGTATACTTTATGATTTTACATTCTGTTCCTTATGTTTTCTTTGGAAAATTTTTAAAACTTTTGTGATCAGTGGTTAGCTCATTAATTCTCAGCGTTTCTTCTTTTTAGTGTAAGTTTTTTTTTTTTTTTTTTAAAGATTTTATTTATTTGACAGACAGAGATCACAAGTAGGCAGAGAGGCAGACAGAGAGAGAGAGGAGGAAGCAGGCTCCCCTCAGAGCAGAGAGCCCGATGCAGGGCTCGATCCCAGGATGCTGGGATCATGACCTGAGCCGAAGGCAGAGGCTTTAACCCACTGAGCCACCCAGGTGCCCCAATTTAGTGTAAATGTTTAAGGTTACATATTTGCTTGTATTGTTTCAGCTGCTCCAATTTTAAAGTACTTTTCAAATTAAAGTTAGATCGTTGTTGTTCTTCTCAGCAGTTTAATGACTATTGTAATAAAGTAATTTACTCTTCAGCAGTGCATTGGATTAAATGCCTGCTGATTAACATTTATGGTTAATGTTCACTGTTGACTGAGGAGATTTACTTTTGGCCTACCTAAAAAAAATCCAGACACTCTAAAATTATAACTGATTTGTAGTTTTTAAGACTTATAATCCTGAAAGTATTTTGAGTAGTTTGTAGTCTTAAAAGCATAAATGGCAAAATTTATGTGTTGGTTCACTAACTGGAGATCTGAGTCTTAGGAGGAAGGAACTCTGTATGGGAAAGGAAAAGAGGAGGATATGCTTGTCTTTGGTATTGCCATAGAATCTTACAGTTCAGAATTGAATGTGATATTAAAGATCAGTTAGTCTGGTTGCTCATATTTTAATCTTTGTTTTCACTGACCTAACTCTTCTTGAACATTGTATGTTCTTTCTTTCTTTTTTATTTTTTAAAGATTTTATTTATTTATTTGACAGAGGGAAAGAGATCATAAGTAGGCAGAGCAGCAGGCAGAGAGAGGAGGGAAAGCAGTCTCCCCTCTGAGCAGAGAGCCCGATGTGGGGGATCGATCCGAGGACCCTGGGATCATGACCTGAGCTGAAAGCCGAGGCTTGATGCACTGATCCACCTAGGGTCCCCGCATTCTATGTTATTGAGTCACTTAGATACATTTTGCTTCCCAAAGTGTTTCCTACTTCAGAATTATCTATCTTCCCATGTCCACAATCAGAACATTGCTTTCTTAAATCCACCCAACGTTGTCCTAGTATTGGCCAGAACAATTTTATTTTTATTTTATTTATTTTACTTATTTATTTTTGAAGATTTTATTTATTTATTTGACAGAGAGAGAGAGAGATCACAAGTAGGCAGAGAAGCAGGCAGAGAGAGAGGGGGAAGCAGGCTCCCTGCCAAGCAGAGTGCCCGATGCGGGGCTGATCCCAGGACCCTGAGATCATGACCTGAGCTGAAGGCAGAGGCTTAACCCACTGAGCCATCCAGGCGCCGCTACCAGAAAAATTTTATTAAACAGACTTACAGGGGAAACTGGTATCTTTAGACTATTTTTGTAGGAAGATGGTTAGGACAATGAGTCCATACATGATGGAATTTCAGATAGTATAATCAAGTAAAGTGGGGGAAAATACAGTCATTTGGGAAAGAAACCATAGTGTAGGCAGTAGAGTCCTTTCTGGGCTTTGCCCCAATGAGCAGTTTTCCTAAACTATCTCTGCTTTCTAGAACTTCTATTTTTCTGCCTTAAACTGTATATATTTTCTAAATGATCGAAGAGTCGCCTTTGTCTCTGAAAGCGGCAGCAAGGATTTGAGACCTGTGGGAGGGGAGAAAGGAGGGATGAGGCCATTGCTTTCATTATGTGTGTGTGTTTGTGTAGGTTTTGACACTTAAACTGGCCCCCAGGAAACAGATTAGCCCTGGTTTTTAGTCTTGGCTACACCAGAATCAGTTGGGCCCCATGTAAAAAAAAAATATTGATGCTTGGGCCTCTTCATAAATGAATCAAAATTTTGGGATGGGGGGCTTGGCAGAGGTTACTTTTTGTTTCACAGGAGAATCTACCAGTGAACTCTAGAGTGTTTAAATGGTAACTTCAAGAAAGCCTCCATTGTGTAAAGTGATATCCATGTATAGTAAAATTACTAAGAATTATATGTGTGCTTTCATAATTAATGCATTTTCTAGTAATTGTTTATCATGACTCAGAAACGTATTCTTTGATCTAAAAGGTTGTAGGTGATGTAAAATACTCGTTCTTTCTATTATATATCATTTTATATACTAATATTCTATATAAAGTTAGGTGGGTCATATAATAAATATTTTTATTCTGAAATAAGAATTCCAAATACCAGCATTATAATTCATAACTTATTCTAATAAAGTCTCTTTTTAAAGCATATCATTACTATAATTTTTTCTATATATGATTGAAAATTTTTTGCTTATTTAAATAGCTAAGAGAATGCATTCTTGAAATAAACTTGTATCAGATTTTTTTATGTTTTTCTGTTGTATCAGTACTCTGTGTATCAGTGTATTTTGAACACGTCAGAATTTCATCATGAAAAAATAATTGATTTTCTTGGAAAAATCTAGGTAATAAAACTGGAAAAATTGAAAGCAATGACTGTTCTTTTAGCCAACTTTGTAAAGTTTTCCTGTATAAATGTGAAAAATTTCATATTCATCAGTAGTAAAGCAAAATGATGAAGCATATTGCTGTGTATTTCAGTTGAGCCGCTTCTGAAATGTGGTGAGGTGAACACATTTTTCCTTAGTAGCAAACAACTGTACTTTTAGGTTTTAATATTTGGGAAAAAATATTTTGTATTCATTTGGTAATAGTATCTTTGAAATCAGATTTTAATTTTTTCTCATTAAATTACTTTTAAGGTAACATATGGTTAGTCAAATATACGTATAGTATATTTGGTTCGAAAAGTGTCAAAGTGTAGATATATGTAATAAATAACAGTTTTCGCATTAGAATTGCTATTACAGTTACATAGCAGGAACCTGAAATTTAGCAAGGTCAGGTGTTTTGTCTAAGGTTACAAGACTGACCAGTATAAAATTTAGAACTTAAACCCAAAGCAAAGGGATTCATAGATTTCTAAAGGTATAATATTTATTCATTGTATAGATCATGTTCTTTAAAAAAAATAAGAAACTGTTATCAGAAAATTTTAAGATGAACAAGAAGGAAATATTAATAGACTTAAAAATAAATGGAAGTTGTATTTATTGTAGTCCATGGCAAAGCTGTATGATTCCTTATATGATTCCTTATATTTCCAGTGCAATTAGGGTATGTTAATCTGAAAATGTTAACACAGAGGAGTCTGCTAAAAGTAAATCTGAAAGGAAAGGACCTAAATTGTAGCAGAATTGACTTAAATTAAGTTTCATAAGTATCTAAAATAAGTTATTAAAAATGTACATTTTTTTCAAGGAGATTTTACATTTCTTAAATAAAAATTTTAAACACAGAGGTGATTCACCAGTATCTTTAATGGTAAGGGTTTTATAATGCTTGGAGTGAGTGGACGTTAATGGTCAAACTCAATTCTGAAGGTTATATTTGGTATGTGGATGTATTTCTTTGGCTTTTTTTTTTTTTTTTTTAAAGGTTAACATTTAAAAATTGAGAGATGGCATATAAAATAGTTTTCTGGCTTTTCTTAAAACTTGGAAAAATCAACATTATGCTAATATTGCTAAATGGCAAAAAGTGGCTAAAGCCATGTAGAAGGTCTTCCTTTTAGCTGAGACATGTCCTTTTATTTCACCCCTGCCTCTTTTCTCTCTTACACATGGCTGACTTGACTTTACCTGTCTACCCCTGGTAAGATCTTAGTTTGCTATTCCTGGAATAAGTATGGGAACTTTTGAAAGTTTCTTTTGTGCATCCAAGCTTTTGCTTTTTTACAAAATAAGAATATTGCTACACCTCCTCGATAACTTCTAAAAATGATGTAATGGGTTGATTTAAAGAGCTTATCATCAATCTTTTGGATTAGTTGTAGACTTAAGAGCTGCTCAATGGCACCAATACAATGAGGATTACAATGAAGGCAACACAGCCCATAGCAACAATAACTTTCTATCATGGGCACCACTATAGAAAACAGCATTCCTTGTAGGATTTTATGGGATATTGCCATGAATTCATATGGTAAAAAAACAACAACACAAAATGATTTGTCAGAAGAGAATTTGAAGCCTTGGATTTTTTTTTCTCCTCCCAAAGAGGAGAAGGGTCCACTTGCAGAAATTACTGTTTACTAATGTGAATCTTCCAATGATCAGGGAGTCAGTAGAGTATCCAAAGGGCTATAGGCAGCCTGGTAGTCCTCACATGACAGAGGGCCTTATCCTACCTGGAGATCATTTTTTCTTAAAAGAGCAGTAACCCATTAGGCAAGATTCAATTTGGGGGTTCTTGGGTTCATTTAATTTGGAAGATGAACCCAAACCTTGAAGTATTTTGAATGGTGTCTTCTGGGAACTAATACTACAGTCATAGATAAAAATGATATCATTGGGAAAAAGTATGTGGTTTGTCAGGTTCCCAAAGAGGAGGTTTTAACTTTTTCTCAGCATATTTGTTATTTGCTATTTATAGATGATGCTAAATAGTGGGGAGGTGTTTTTCTTTTTCTTCTTCTTCTTTTTTTTTTTAATGTGTCTTTTATTTTAGAATGGTATTCTTTTAACTTTTTCTTTTAAAGATTTTTCTTTACTTATTAGAGGGAGAAAGCACAAACGGGGGGATGGGCAGAGGCAGAGGGAGAAGCAGACTTCTTGCTGAGCAGGTAGCCCAGCTTGCAGCTCCATCCCAGGACCCTGAAATCATGACCTGAGCTGAGGGCAGTGCTTAACTGACTGAGCCACTCAGGTGCCTCTATTCTAAACTTTTTGAATACATTTTGTTAATGGACTTCTTTCATATGTCCTCACTGCCTTAGTTATAAAAAATATCATTTCTGTTGCTTATAGTTTGGGCTTTAAACATCATGAACACAGGAGTTCTGTTTCTCAGTTAAATATTCATTTCTCATAATTGCTCAAGATTTGTGGCACAGAAATGGGGCTGATCAAACCAAGGATTAATTTGCCTTTTCATAGTAGATGTTGATGATGAGATGTAGAATTAATCTTCAGAGTGGCCCTTCCTTTAGTTTCAGAGAACTAACTCAGGCTTTCCCATGTTTTGTTTTTCACTGAGTATTTCAGAGATGTGAAGGAAAACTGTCTTGTTTGACTAGCCTAGGGCAGGATGGTGAGGAGGATCAAGATTGTTTTTAGGGACCTTTCATTTTTTTGTACTTTCTTCCAGTTACACTTTTCCTTTACCCAGTGGTGTCATACTGATTGGGCTGAAATGATTATCTATTACTAGATCCTTTTTCATTTACAAGGACATTTTAAAGAAACAGTAATACATTTATGGTATTGGAATTTCAGATAATCTGACTATTATAGGTTTTCTGGTTGTGGTGGGATGGATGTGGTTAACATATTTTTTGGGCTCTTCAGATCTCATCACACACATCTGCCAACTCTAATTTCAGAGCCACTTATCCCTCTGTGGAGGCAAAACATAGGGTCTGTCAAATATGAAACAATTAGTGTCTTTAAAAGATTCTCTTGAAATCTTAATCTTTGAATTTTTCTTGCTTGTATAAGTTTTTGCCATTTTGTATAGAATATGCAAAGATTTGGTTTATAATTACAAATACACAAATAAAAAAAATAAGTTAACATTTAAAATGGGTGGGAAGTTTTGCTTATATAAGGGAAGGTCTTCAAGTAATATAAGGCAATGATGAATCACCAGAAGAAGCAAAAACTACAGAACTGCTTAAATGATGATTAGAGACTGTTTTCTATAATACATGATTCAGTAAGTTTTTCTTCTAGCATTTCTGAAAATTAGTGTTTGTCATTTTGATCTAATATTGTAGGTCATTAAGTTTATAAAATAATGTTTTCTTCTTCTGCCACTAATAGATCCCGATTTTCTTAAAGTTTAGAAATTACTACTTAAACATTGAATATAAATATTAAATATTTAAAAGTAAATTCAATGAATAACTTAAAATAAATTTTCAAGTAAATTACACTTTTAAATTTAATGTGAATTATAATTTTGAGAAAATGAAATATGATAAATTTCCCTCCCTAAAGGCAAGAAATTTAAATAATACAGTTGGTAAAAACATGAATGTTACATTTATTTCCATTTCCAATCTCCATTGATTACTACAGAACATCTTATTTCTTAATATTTTTGAAATTTTTCCATTTTTGAGTGAGTGTGGGATTGTGGGATTGACAAGAGTTTTGGATTAAGGTGGACTTGAATTAATAGCTTGTGAATTTTTTTTAAAGGTTTATTTATTTGAGAGAGAGAGAGTGCGCAGGAGCTGGGGGAGGGGCAGAGGGAGAGAGAAAATCCTTCAACAGATTCCAGCTGAGCATGGAGCCTGATACTTGGCTTCCTGCCAGGACCCAGAAATCATGACCTGAGCAGAAATTCAGAGTGGGCCGCTTAACCAGCTGAGCCACAGGCGCCCTGCAGCTTGTGAATCTGACAAGGCTTTTTAGCTTTTTGTTTGCATCCTCATCTATTTTACCTATTTCATGTGGTAAATAAGACAATATTGATAAAATACTTAGAGCAGTGTCTAATTCATGATAATCACTTAAAAGTCCCTCCTTGTTTATATGCAAATCAAAATGGTGGTTTCTGGAGAAAATTGACTGTGGCTTCATGTAAGTGGAGATACAGTAATTAAGGGGCTTGATTGATTAGGCATTTAAATGCCAAGCCAAGGAAGTTGTATTTGAAGGATAATAGCGAATAATTAGTTTTAAATACAACAACTATTTATTCAGATGTTATGTATGTGATGGGGTATGAGGTATTGGTATGAATAAAGTGGCTCTAACTCAGAAATAATGAAGGCTGTGATTTTTGAGGACCAAGATAACTACAGTATTCAGGATAAGTATGAGAGGGAAGGGGGCAGTGGAAGAAGATGAGCAAGAAGGCCGCAGTAGTAATCTCTGTGTGAGGTGATGTGGTTTTGCACTGACCAACAGAAGTGGAAAAAAAGGAGAGGAGATGAACCCAAAGGATGTGTAGGCAGTGTTATCAAGTGTTGATGACTGGGTGGACTGATGGAGTGAGTTGGCATGGAATATATGCAGAAATTGCCAATGTCCCAGAAAGAAAGCAATAAAATTCTAGTTAAGCTTGATGATTTGGGATGAAAATTTTAAGCCTAGTTTAAAGGAAGAAATCTGAGGATTTTTAAAATATTTCTGTGCTAACATTTTTTCCTGGGTATGATTCCTAAGCGAGTTTATGATAGTTACTGCATTTATTTTTTAAATACTTGTTTTAGCTATGAATTTGTGAAATATCTTCGGCAGCATATATGTAACAGTTTGGGGTCTATGATTGAAGAAGAAATGGAAAAATGGACATCTGATCAGAATCAGGATGAGGAATCCGGCTATGACACAGTTGTACAGCATGTTACTAAAAGGATTCAGGAATCTAAAGAGTGAGTATGCCACAATGACATTTTCTTTCTTTCTTTCTTTCTTTCTTTCTTTCTTTCTTTCTTTCTTAAGATTTTATTTATTTATTTGTCAGAGAGAGAGAGTGGGAGCACTAAAGTGAGCGCACAAGCAGGGGGAAATGCAGGCGGAGAGAGAAGCAGATTACCCACTAACTGGGGAGCCTAATGTGGGACTCCATCCCAGGACTCTGGGATCATGACCTGAGCTGAGGGCAGATGCTTAATAGACTGAGCCACCCAGGCACCCCAAGATTTCTTATTTTTTGATTTGAAGAAAAATCACAAACGAGTCATGTTCATCTTTGGATAATATAATTTCCAGTAATGTATTTCTGGCAGTGCTATTAAATTTATTCTAAAAGGAGTATTAAAATACTTTATTAGTCAGAAAATAAAAGCATTTTCATACTAAGAGAGAGCAAAGTTTTATATGGGAATATTAGGAATTTTTAAAAATCTCTGAATAAGCCATTTAATTTTCTTGTGTTTCAGTTTATCCATGTGTAAAATTAAAACAATTATAATTACCTCACAAAGATGTTCTGTGTCTTAATGAGTTTATGTCTTCTGCTTTGTCAGTTGTAGATGAAAGATTTTTAGTTGTGCAGAGTATTATTTTTTTCTTGATATGTGAGATTCAGAAATTATTTAGGACTAATGATGAGGCAATGGTATCTCTATTAACAGCATTTTTACTGTAATAATTAGAAATTATTTTCTTAATTAAACATTTTGATATTTTTTGAATAGAAGTTTACAGATAGAAGAATTCATTTGTAGGGTCTATCATTTATTCCTCATATGTGTAAGTGCAACTATTCACCATGTAGATTTTCATTATTAACTGATGTGAATTTTATTCACTACCTGTTAGAACTTATTCTTATTTTGACTTTTTGGAGTATTGAATGAGTCTTAAATGGTGTTTATAGTCCATACTATATTTGTTTTTCTTTGGCTTTTTCAAAACTGCAGTGGCTACTGTTGAAGACTAGTTCATTTGAGTCTTGATATTGAGAGTCTGGCCTCTAGCTTTTTTTTTTTTAAACATTTAAAAAATTTATTATTCTTGGGGTGTCTGGCTGACTAGTCAGAGGAGCATGCAACTCTCAATCTTGGGATTCTGAGTTCAAGTCTCTCATTGGATGGAGAGATTACTTAAAATCTTTAAAAAAGATAAAAATAAAAATTATTATTCTTATCTCTGTGGACAGCTTGCTGGTATTTCTTGCAGATGAATTCATGTTAGTGTTTTCAAAAAGGCCTGGAGGAAACATGTCTAAGATGAAACTTACAGATTTTCTGTGGATTTTAATGACCCTTAGTCCTACCTTATATACATCATTTAGATTCTTACCTTTATATTCATGTATTAAATTACTGTATCATAAATTATAAAGGGAAAAGGCTTTATGTTGTTTACATGGCTATGCCTAACTGCAAAGGAGTCTGGGACTGTAGTTTAGATCTGTGCCCAGCTATTATACAAATACTGTGGAGGGAGAGAACAGCTTTTGATGGATTGCTCTTGATTGCTACCAAGGCATTGTTAGGCTTCCCTGTTTCTTGCTACTGAGAATGTGTAGAGGAAAGCTGGACCCTTTCATTTCAGTTATCCTAGAGATACTTTGCCAGTTAGTGTGATGAGTGTCCTAGGATTCCTTCTTGCTCTTTATATCCCCTTACCTTAAACTTGGATCTGGACTTTTCCTTACCTCTGTAACAGTTCTCTTCTGTATGTGTTTTCCTCCTGCATTGTTCCTATTCTCATCTTCTTTTAATATTTCTGTGTTTTCTCGTAACTTCTGATGCTTTAAAAACACATACATGAATAAACTATGTATTAAATTTGATTCTAGTTATATATTATGTAAATTATCTATTGCTGAACCATAGTAAATATATGAGAATGTATTTTAAGTTATGTATAGAATTATATATAGTTACTAATATGTGATGTATATCATATAATTTAAAATGTATTTTAAAATTCCTTTAAGCTTTAGAATCTTAGCCTCCTATTTATATCAAAAACCCCAGCATGGTTTTATTATTTTTACGAGTAACTTACCTATCCTTCTTCAGGTTTATGGAATTATAATAACCCATTTACCAGAAGTATAAAGAAAGAGGCATTTCTGTGCTTATTTTCCTAATGTATTTTTATTACAAAATTATAATAAATACACGTTGCATGCTTTATATTTACAAAGAACTTTCAGATACTACTATTATGTCTTGCTACAGTTATGTGAAATAGGTCAGCTAGATTGTATTCTTTTCATCTCATTTTATCATTGAGGAAAATGAAACTGATTTATGATGACAAAACTGATAGGTAAAGTAGTCAGAATTATAATCCAGGGTTTCTAATTCCAAAATAGTACTTTATTCACTATTGTTTATTTAAATCTTTATGTTTTGTTTTAAGTGTAGCTTTTTCAGTGGTCCAGGTCACATATTCCTCATTTGTAAAATAAAAGGCTAGATGAAAGTTTTAAAAATAGTTTAATCTAGCTCTAAAATTTTATTTCTAGGCTTTTTGGGACCTCAGTCTTTTTTTTTTTTTTTTTTTTTTTAAGATTTTTATTTATTTATGAGAGACAGAAGGAGAAGCAGGCTCCCTGTGGAGCCGGGAGCCCAATGCGGGAGTCTATTGCATGACTCTGGGATCTTGACCTGAGCTGAAGGCAGACATCTTAACTGACTGAGACACACAGGCGCCCTGGATTTCTATCTAATATTAATATGGGTGCTTGAGAGTTGGCACATAGTAAGTGGAGAACTTTATTTATAAGTTCTTTTTGAGGCCTTTATTTATTTATTTAGATTGTATTTATTTTAGAGAGAGAGAGAGAGCATGGGCATGAATTGGGGAGGGGCTGAGGGAGAGGAAGAGAGGGAGAGAGAGAATCTTAAGCAGGTTTGTGGGGCTCGATCTCACGACTCTGAGATTATGACCTGAACTGAAATCAAGAGTTGGCTATAGAAACTACTGAGCTACCAGGCATCCCTCTTTCTAAGACTGGAGCTGAAAGGGATTTAGAAGCTGTCTGGTTCAAACTCTTACCAGTTTCAGGAATCCCTTTCTTAACGTCCCTGACAGTAGGTTCTGTAGCCTCTGTCCTTCAAAGGACCTACTGATAGCTTAGCTCTTATTTAGGTCTTAATGCTCACTATAAGTACCTATAAAGATAGGCAGGGAAGAAGGGAAGGAAAGAAAGTAGAGAAGGAGGAGGATAGAGAAAGAGATAGAAATAAACAAGGAATAAAAGGGATATGTAAGATAGACTGTTCTGGTAGTATGGTATTAGCAGTTGACTATTGTGGAGTACTGGTATCCATGCTCTTGGAATATCTTGCCTTAGACTGTGTTAGTTTTACTACCTTGGTCTATGTAATCAGATGAAGAAACTTGGGAAATAACATATGTTTTGGAACTCTTATTAATTTTTATACCTGTTGTGTGAATTCCATTGTGCCACTTGTTCTTTAAAAAAAGCTGACATAGGGACGCCTGGGTGGCTCAGTTGGTTAAGCAGCTGCCTTCGGCTCAGGTCATGATCCCAGCGTTCTGGGATCGAGTCCCACGTCGGGCTCCTTGCTCCGCAGGGAGCCTGCTTCTCCCTCTGACTCTGCCTTCCACTCTGTCTGCCTGTGCTCGCTCTCACTCGCTCTCTCTCTGACAAATAAATAAAATCTTAAAAAAAAAAAAAAAAAAGCTGACATATTTTTTTCCTTTTTAGAACTGTGCCCGTAGAGGGATTTTACAGAAAAAAGTAAGATAGTTTAATTTAGCTGAGTGTTTTAATTTGTGCTAATAGTCTTTCTCTTACCAAGACTGTTTTACATTTAAAGATACAAAGAAATGATGCATTCCCTGAAGAATATCATGATGGTAGTGGTGGAATCTATGATTAACAAGTTTGAAGAAGATGAGATGCGAAGTCAAGAGAGGCAGAAAAAAATCCAGAAGGAGAAGAGCAACAGTTACTGCACAGATAATTGCTCTGATAGTGATTCATCATTCAATCAGGTGTGTTGTTTCCTTTTGCATTTATGTCTTGAAATGATATTTAATAATCAATAACTTCGGTACATTCTTTGTTAGCCAGATTTGTTTTCTGCTTTCCAGTTTTAAGATTCAGAAGAAAAATAATAAAATTACCTAATCTTAAAGATTGAGTACGTGAAATAACATCTTCTAGAATTATAAGTTCAGTGAATGATTGCATTATATCTGACATATCTTAATGAGATATGGAAATAAATTAATTGATTTTGGATTTAAAAAAAAATACCTGAAACAAATATGCTTAAGCTTTAGTTAAACAAAACATCTTATTCCTAATTGATTTTTATTAATCAAAATTTAACTGCATTATAAATGAGATATGGAGATAAAACATTTCCCTTATCTTCTAAGATGAAGGTCACTGTGATTTGTTTTAAAACATGATGAACACTGGGTGTTATATGCAACTGATGAGTCATTGAACACTGTATCAGAAACTAATGATGTACTTGCTGCTTCCTGATGGCACATGGGAGAAGAATGAGGCACAAACAAGTCAGCTGCAAGAGAATGCGAGCAAGGGACAACAGTAGAAAAGTTGTTGCTCCGAACAACTACTCAGTGCTGTTTTTATTAGATATAGACAGTAATCAACAAAGGAGCTGAAGAAGACTACACATTAATCAGATGCCTTGTAGATAAATAAGAAGGAAGGCAAAGTATATCTGGTCAAGCAGTATAAAGTTTATAGTTGAGCAAGCACATTCAAAAGGGGTTACCTAATTAGCCACAGGAGCTCTCCCGGGAAGGGGAGATAATGGAAAAATGAAGCAGGCAGTGTTCTGCCCTGAGCGGGCTGGGAGTTCCCAGCTGCGTGGCTTCAAGGACCTATATATCGTCCTCTCCCCTAGAGGCCTGTTGCCAGTACGTGTTTTTCTTAAGGATATATCTGAACATGCTTGATGGCTAGTTCAATTCTTGTAAGTTGTATTTTAAGTAATACATTGTTCTGAGGGAACAATGCTGGCTAATTGAATTTAAATTAAAGGAACCCAAAAAACAAAACAAAAAACCAATAAAATCAGTAAGCCTCTTCTTTTTGACATCAAGAGATCTGAGGTTTTACATTGTCTCTTTCCATGTTATTGGAATCTTTGTCATTTGGCTAGGGCAGAGCTAACAGAATGGCCACAGGTTAGGTTAGTTCTAATAGGAGACTAGTTAGACTAGAGCCTTATATATGCATGCACCATCAACTTCCCCACAGAAATTTCCAGGCCAGTTGGAGTCTGTCTGATCTTTGTGTGAATCCTACCTGTTATTTCTTTTCTTTTCTTTCTTTTTTTTTTTTTTAAAGATTTTATTTATTTATTTGTCAGAGAGATAGAGAGAGTACAGGCAGGAAGAGTGGCAGGCAGAGGCAGAGGGAGAAGCAGGCTCCCTGTGGAGCAAGGAGCCCAATGTGGGACTCAATCCCAGGACCCTGGGATCATGACCTGAGCTGAAGGCAGCCGCTTAACTGACTGAGCCACCCAGGCATCCCCCTACCTGTTATTTCTAATGGAACATTTTCACCTATTTAGTGCTGATTTGGTGACATAGCCATAACAGATCTTAACCATATACCAAAGAGGAATTTGGGGAATTTTGGTGAAATGTGAAAAAGTCACACATACTGGTCACAGTTGAGACTGCATTTATGAAGGAAAAATGTTTAGAAGTCATTAAAGCAGAACTTGAAAGTTGCTCTGCTCAGGAGAAATTGTGCTCAGGTTTATTTTCTGATGTGATGGAGGAAAGGGCAAAGACTGAATTTTCTTCACCTTGTACCCCTTAATATTTCTTTATTGATGGACTCTTTGGAAGGAGCTGGACTATGGAGATTTTAGTTTAGTTTTATTCAGTAGGTTTATCAAACTGCTTCTTCAGATCAAGGAAGGCATAGAAAAACCCAACTTTAGGACTCTGGGTGCTCACAAGATTATACTTTGTTATTTGATGAGCCATCTGTTTACATTGAAATTGAACAATAAGAAGAAAAATAAATGAAGCATTGTTATTTAAGAAGTCCAAGTATTCAGGCCACATAAGGTTGACCGAATAGCTAGCAGTGAAGAGGTATTCATGTGAAATGCTTTTAAAGTATTTCCAGTCTTAGAATAATAGGTTTTTTCAGAAATTCAAAGCATTTGTAGAAATGCAGTCATAGTTTCAGAAAATGGTCTTGGTTTTTAAAATTTTTATTATTATTATTTTTTTATTTTGTTTTGGTTTTATTCTTGAGAAGGAATCAGACTTTAAATTTATATGACTTCTTTTGGGATGCCAAAAGGGTATATCTGCATTTTCAGTTATCTGTCCTATGGGTATGACTTTGTTTCAGAATGCTCTAATTGAGTTGAAGGTGCAATAACACGGCATGGGATCCTTGGACTTTGGGAAAAAAGCATATGAATGCCAGAAGTACCCCCAAAACTCTTCGAGTGTGATCAAACTCCAGCAGATGTCTGGGTGCCTTTGCTTAGTGAAAAGGGACTCTTTTACATGACCAAAGAGCCTGAATTACTATGTTCAAAAGTTGAAAGGGTCTGTGAAGATATGCGTCATTCATTGCATTAAATACTGATGTTGTTGATAATGCTTGCAACATTGTTATTGGGCTTAGAAAAATCTGTCTGAATTGTTGTATGAATAACATTGAATTAACAGTTCTGATGCTGCTGTTTTGATATTGGTAGAAAGCTTGCATTTTGTGAATAAAACAGGCTTCATTTCATTGTTACTATTAATTTTTTTTTTAAGATTTTTATTTATTTATTTGACAGACAGAGATCACAAGTAGGCTGAGAGGCAGGCAGAGAGAGAGAGAGGAGGAAGCAAGCTCCCTGCTGAGCAGAGAGTCCGATGTGGGGCTTGATCCCAGGACCCTAGGATCATGACCTGAGCCGAAGGCAGAGGCTTTAAAGCACCCACTGAGCCACCCAGGCGCCCCCATTGTTATTATTTTAACAATTACAGCCTGATTATTTATGGATTTCTGACCCATTATTGAAAAACTTTGCACATGGTTGGCCAATAGTCACTATTGGTGTATGTTTGAGGATATTAAAGAATAAAGAAGACAGATTGGTTTTTACTATAATTGTGAGGAGAGCACTGAAAGGATTTGGTATTGTGATTAAACCTTAAAAAATAGTCACTGCAAAATAATGCTGGAAAGGGTTGCCTGGGTGGCTTGGTGGGTTAAGCTCTGCCTTTGGCTTAGGTCATGATCTCAGGATTCTGAGATTGAGCCCTGCATTGGGCTCTCTGCTCAGTAGGAAGCCTGCTTCCTCCTCTCTCTCTCTGCCTGCCTCCCTGCCTACTTGTGATCTCTCTCTCTAACAAATAAATAAATAAAATCTTTAAAAAAAATAATGCTGGAAAGATAGAAATAATAATATTAGCTGTCTGTAATTGAGATTTCTGCCATATATTTGTACTTACAGACTGTACTTGACTTTATATTCACTATAGATGTTACTGGCCCACTTTACAGAAGAAAAGTGAGGCTTACAATAGTAGTTAAGTAATTTTCCCAAACTTGTATTGCTAATGAATTTAAGCCTGGTTTCTCTCCTTCCAAAGTTTTTGTTCCATACTACATTACCTGAGACTGCTTGGGTTCAGATCTCAGTTCTATCACTTACTAGCCATGTGACCCTGGACAGTGTCTTAACTTCCCTGTGCTGTGCTATTTCTCATTTGTAAAATGGGAATGAAACCACCACTTACCTCATAGAGTTTCTGAGAATATTAACTGGGTTAATGTATATCAAGTCTTTAGAACTGTTGCTGCTGCTTTATACGTGTTACCTTTCATCTCTTAAAGGACGTGCTGGAATGGTGCCATTCCGGGACAGGCCAAAATAGAAAAGTTCTCTCCTGTGTGGTTTTTAACTCAGCTTCTCCGGGTTGTTTTCTACAGCTGGGAAGTAAGAGGATTACCCTAATAGACTTCAAGCTTTAAAATTCATAAGCTTGCCTATTGCAGTTTTTCTGTCTTCCTCTTCCTTGACAGTATTTGGTACAGCACAAGCATTAGGCTGTTTTATAGTGTGCAAACTATTTCATTATGTTCCGAAGGAATGCCAAGGTACTCAGTTTATATGGAGGAGATGAGTTTAGGATAGCAGTAACCTGTTACTCTTGCCTAATGTTAATTTATTTAAAGCATTTATTGTTTCTTTGCTTTCAAGACAGCCTCTCTTTGAAACCCATCTTTTGGTATCTATAGTCAGCAGAATAATGGACCCCTTGAAGATATCCATGTCTAAATCCTGAAAACCTGTGAACCTGTTAGCATACATGGTGCTGGTGTCTTTGATTTGGTGAGGAATTTTGCTTTTGAGGATATTACGCTATAGCTGATAGGTTGTAAGACTCTCCTCTTTTTTAGCAATATCAGCCAGAGAATGGTAGGATAGCCACAGCCCCAACCCCACTTCAGAAGTTCTTCCATCTCTAGCTACTCTCAATTCATCAGATTTTGATTATTCATGTTTTATAGCAGAAAAAACTAGGAGCCTGAAGTCTTAAATGTAGTAATGAGAGGAGAAGGTAGCTGAGACTAGAAAATGAAGATCGTGTCATTGATAATTCAGCTTTCTTGTGTGCGACTGGAGGCAGGTGGATTGCTGGGGAGAGTTGGGTAGGTGCAAGTGTGAGCTTTTTGCTTGCTTGCTTAATAGTTCTCTTTTGAGATAATTTAACACCAGAAAAACTAATTTCTTTGATTAACAGTGATAAATTTCTTCTTAATGAAACCTAAAGTTTCTTTATACTTTAAAATATTAATAGATTTTTGTTAATACCTCTCAATGGTAGCACTTTTAAAATGAAAGCTGTTTTTGTTGAAACATAATTAAAACATAGGCAATTAAGAAACAATCCATATTTTGAAAATGTTTTTAAAAGATTGTTTTTATTTTGGATTAGTAACTTTGTTCTATATTTAAGGCATTATGAAAGGCGGGTGCACAATTTAAAAGGTTGTAGATGCACTAAAATTTGAAAAAGCTACTCTACAGGAAGCTAATTCATTCTGAATCTTAGAAACAAACCAGTCTGAAATAAAGTCTGGTTCTGCCATTGATGAGTTGTGGACCTTGGATTTTTTCTCTCAATGCTTCAGTTTTCTTATCTGTTATAGTGGAGATAATAATAGAACCTACCTTAATAGGGTTGTTTTGTGGACTTAGTGATTTAATGTATGTAAAGCATTTTGAACACTACCTGGGACATAGTAAGCACTAAGTGTTTGTTTTTGTCCTGTTCCTCATCAGTGGGTGCTGTTTCTTTTCTCTCTCTCTCTTTTTTTAAGAATAGGAAAGAACTTATGTATTTAGACATTAAAGCCTGAAGTATCATTAGGTTCAATATTTATATATTTCTTATTTTCCATAGCTATGTTTTTTAAGCAACAATAATAGTTGCCTGTCTTTGGTTTTATTTGAATGGTTTATACAGTTTACAAACCAAACATTTGGAGATTTCTAGGGTAAATTAAATCTGAGGGTAGTTTGATTTTGTTTAAGTATAGTCATTGAATAATGTAAATATTCTTTAGTATATGTTGTGATAAAGTAATTGAGTGTGATATCTGTATCAAAAAACTACAGGATGTTTTGTTTGCAATCCTTAGTAAACTGCATTTGACAGAAATATATCCCAATCTTATTTTAGCATAAAAATATCTTAAATAGGAGCTATATAATCCATAGAGGACCAGATACATTTTAGATTATCATTCAATTCTTGTTCTTGCTCTTTCCTTAGAATGTGTTCAGAAATTATTTGCTTAGCATATGCTTTAACATATGTAAATATGTTTTAAAAAACTCCCTTTTGGAAGTATCTACCTATATTGATATCACCAACAGATCTGTCTTGCATTGCTTTACAAAGCAGATACTACTTCCCTCAGGAATTTTCAGTTTAAGAAATACCTAAAACTGTTGATAAATCTTAACAAATCTGTATTACATGGGACACACTGTCTACGTGCTGTAGTTAAAGAACTTATTAGTTGGTTGCTATGGGATTTTATGTCAGTCCACTAATACACTGTAACACACAGACCTTAAAAATAGGTAACCTTTAAGGCAGTCTAGGCACTTTAAGTGCACTATAAGGCACTACACTGATGTCTTGTATAACAAAAAATTTTCATTGCTTAAATACCATTTTTAAAGAATAGAATATAGTATATTTAAGGAGATTAAAAGAATTAATAATTAAATGATAAATAATTAAAAGGGAAGTAGATAAATTAATGAAGCTGCTCCAATCAGATAACTATTAGAGGCTATGCTTTTTTTTTTTTTTTTAAGATTTATCTATTTATTTTAGAAAGAGCGTACGTGCACAGTCATGAGTGGGAGGGGCAGAGGAAGAGGGAGAGAGAATTTCAGGCAGACTCCATGCAGAACACAGAACCCAACGTGGGGCTCCATCTCCTGACCCTAAAAGCATGACTTGAGCTGAAACCAAGATTTGGACATCCCCAGACTATGCAGACTATGCTTTTCTAATATATATTCTAATCTGGGAGAAAAGGCAGATATGGTAGAATTGGAGGATTTGAACTCAATGGTTGTCTGTTCCCCAGCATGTACTATGTGCAGTATTTTGTGATAGGCATTGCCAAGCTGAAAAGATGAATCAAGTATATGTTATTTCTTCAAGGAGCTTACCTGGGATTATGAGGAGATAGATTATTTACATAAATAACAGAGTCATAAAGTAGAAATAGTGCATCCTGGAAAATCTAAAAGGTCTTTGTAACTAAGACTATCAAAGAAGTATGGAGGAAAGTATTTCAAATAAGGGAATGGACAAAAGCTCTAAATCAACAAAGAATGTGGCCTATTAGGGACCCTGAGTAGTTTGTTTATGTGAAGTGTTAGAACAAAGAGTTTGTGGGGAGTAAACTGGAAGAGTAGATGAGGGCCAAATTATGGAGCAGGGTTTAGATATTAATTATTTTTCCTAGCTATGGAATTCTAGTGCCTGGTATGTTATGTAATTGGTGTCCGAAACATAGTAGATGTCTAATAAATACATGAGGAATAAATGAATGCATTCAAAAGCTAAATTGGATTATTTTGTACGTAAAGGAAAATCATTTTATTTTATCTTTTTTTAAGATTTTATTTATTTATTTGACAGAGAGAGATCACAAGTAGGCAGAGAGGCAGGCAGAGAGAGAGAGAGAGAGGAGGAAGCAGGCTCCCTGCCGAGCAGAGAGCCCGATGCGGGACTCGATCCCAGGACCCTGAGATCATGACCTGAGCCAAAGGCAGCAGCTTAACCCACTGAGCCACCCAGGCACCCAGGAAAATCATTTTATATTGCTGAACAGAAAAGCGTGTTGGTGAGATTTACCCGATAATTGTGTGCAGAAAGGCATGAGCAGGTGAGAAAGAAGATGTAGGGAGAGAAGTTAGAAGGCTATTATGATAGCTGAAGTAAGAAGAAGGCCTGAACTGAGGAGGCTTTTTAGAAGTAAATAGGGACTGATGTGAGAATTATTACAGAGGCATGATCATTAAACTTGATTATTGCAGTGTTTTGGGGAGAGTAGTGCAGAATGGGAAGAGAGTCAAAGTCATTATTGAAGTGTTTGCGGGGGGACTAGTAGAAAAGAGTCAAAAGTCTAGCTGTGGTTTCAGGCTGAGGTGGTGAGAAGACCATGGTGTCATAAACCATGCCTGGGATTAGGGAGGAAGGTTACATGTGGAGAAGAATATAGTGATTCTTTTTTTTTCCCCCCGAAGATTCTAAATGTCAAATACCAGTAAGGTAGTCCAGTGGTATAGCAAGTGGTTGAAAATTCAGGATTCACTTTGTAGAAAGGTTGGGTCTACCTAAACAGGTGAGATCGTAGGAAACACATTTTCAGAGGGCCAGGAGAGACTAAAGGATGGGTCAGAAAAGAAGGTACCAAACCACAGTTCACTGGGTAGGAACTTAAGGGTTAGTGAATTTCAAGGCGGAAGCCAGTTAATTTCAAGGTTAACTAGCTGTAATGAAGGCTAGAGAGAACATCAATGCTGAGTACTAAGAAAAGCTATATGAATCTCGTTAGGAGTTCACCACAGAATAACACTGGCAGGAAGAGGAGGTAAAGTTGAAGTATCATCATGTTGATTAGCCTTGATCATTTTTGTGAAATGAAAGGCAAAACCATTTTCGGAGAGTAAAGGTTGCTTGCCTAAAGTATTGCACGTAAGATTAGAAAACAAAGCTTTTGTCAAGGGAAACGTTTAAGGAAATGAATTTTGTTAAGATTTATGTATTACATTTTTTGACTGCTTCTTTGATATAATATTAGTTGTTTCACCAAGTATGAACTAGTTATAGTTGAGAATGTTTGAACAATGTCTGGCTCCCCATTTATCAGGGTTGTTATAGAACATGCCTCTATATTGGGGGAGGAGCTGGATTAGAATGGGAATCTATGGAAATCAATGAATTATATCTTTAGATTGCTTGATCTTGAATAGGTAGATGGTAGGTAGAGTCAGTTATTTTATATTTTCTCATGAGAATTTCCTGAGAAACAGGAAATTTACTTCAAAGTTGAAAATTTTATAACAATAAAGCAAAAAACTTCACAGTTTTCCTAATGTGAAAACTGAGGATGGGGTTCGAGACTTCAGGGTCATGTAAGTAGCTGAAGATTGAGCCGGGTTTTGAAACTTCATCTATCCGATTAAAATTCATGTCCTTGACATCATACTTATTTTTCAGTAAGTTGGATAGCAAGACATTTCAGACCTAGATAATGGTCTTGTAAAAGTCATGATGGAAGTGTAAGGATCAGAAGAAATCAAGTTTACAAGAGGGGCAAAGAGCCGGCTAACGGGGGAGAAGAAGTTGTCTAGCAATAGTACAGAATGACTAAGTATATAAGTATATATTTTACGTGTATTTCAATACACATATGCATGTGTATATATACTTCAGTATGTAAATATATGCATTATGTCTGTATCACAAATGCACATAAGTACACATGCTTATATATACTATTTAAGATATTCTGTATTATGGTTTTTTTCCCCTTTGGCAAGACTGCTGCATTCATATTACTTATATTTATTATTATCATTCATAAATTTTTATATTTTAACTGTAATATAAAAATTCAAAATTAAAGGTCTATTTAATATATGGTACTTTAAATTATGAAAAGTAGCATGTACAGAGTCTTTAGCAGTTCAACTATATACTTTTAGAAAGGAATAAAACTCAATAAAACTTAAGGTTCTTTAAGAAATAGAATATCAGGTTGTTCTGGTTTCTTTATAGAGTGGTTATATGTACCCTTTGTTGCTAGGGACAATGTAACATTGTGGAAAGACTCACTTTGTAATTATTTATGTATTAAAGTAATATATATTGAATGAGTACTCTGTATGAGGCACTAATTCAGGTTTTGGGATACTATAGTGAAAAAGACCAAATTCTAAGCGATAGTAGGGCAGCTACGCAAAACTCTGGAGGAAGAGCATTGCCAGGCAGGAGGAATGGCAATTGCAAAGGTTCTTAGGTTAGTATGAGCATAGTATCATCCAGGGATGGGGAAAAAAGTCCAGTGTGGTGGAAGTCTGGATGGCAGAGGCAAGAATTGTAGGAGAATGTGTTAGAAAAGCAAGCACCCAGATCATGTAAGTAAATCTAATTCTGAGTAATGTGGGTAGTCTCTTTCTGGGATTGAAGTAAGGCAGATGAAGAGATTGGATTTTTAAGTTTGAGAAGCTCCATCTGACTGTTGCTGGACAATAAATGGGGGGTAGGGGGGAGTAGGATAGGATTTAAGAGTAGAAGCAAGGAGACCAGTTAGTATGAATTGAAGGACTCTAGGCTAGAGTTGATGGTGCCTTGGTTTAAGCTTTTAGCAAGGAAGTATGGGGTAGTTGGAGTGAAGATGTGTGGAACTTGGAGATTGTCTTAATGGGACTTAATGATATTAGGTATAGAAATTAAGAGAAAGTGAAGAGCCAGAATTGGCACCTATTTTTAATCTCAGTAAAAAATCTGGATGGGTCATAGTGTCATTTAGGAGGATGGAGAAGTTTGAGGGAGGAACAGGTTTGGAATAAAATCAAGTGTTCTGTCTTGGGCATGTTAAGTTTGAGATGCCTTAGACATCCAAATGGAAATGTTGAAAGGATAATTATATATAGCTTTAGAGATGAAGTGACTGATAGAAGTTTGAGTCATCACAATGCACCTAAAGAACTGGATGAGAACACCTGAGGGAAGAGTATAGGTAGTAAAAATATGGGTGGGAATCTGAGTTATGATAGCTGGGTGACTTAGAGAAGTTATTTAACCTTAATTTTCATATTTCTCATATTTCAGTCATTGTGAATTGGGATCATATAGGGCTTGTTGCATAAAAGGTAATACATGACAACTATTATTTTAATGGCAGTTTAATTTTTAGATGGTTATTTTAGGTTTTAGTCATACTTAAACTGCCTTCATCAAGAAAAAGACCCTTTCATTTTCCAAAATAACTATGGTCTACTATTAAACTTTTCCCTAGATAGAAGCTTTTATATTGAGAATTTTTCACCAAAGAGGAGGCATGGAGGGCTAAGGAAAATATAGGAAAGATAAAGGGACAAAAATATTCAAGCAGCATCATAGTTGTGCCTAGGATACCATTAATGCCTTCTTGTTTTATCTTTCTGTTATATTCATCTCCTTTTTCTGTGTACAACATATCTTGGCTTTGTATCTTTTGAATCTTGTAATGTACTACTTTTTGTAGTTGCTCAACAAATAATAATTTTCATGTACATGAGGTACACTGTTCTCCTGAGACTTGCAGTTCCTATTTAAATGCCTTGGAAAACAAAAGTTTTCTGCCAGATGAGAATATCTCTTCTTGCTCAGAATGCATTTTGTGCTTGGAGTTATATTAAAAATAATTTATAGCAGTATTTGTAAAAAGTCTACTAAATGAATGTTCTGTCAATTGTTACAGAGTTACAAATTTTGTCAAGGAAAGTTGCAATTGATTTTAGACCAGTTGGATCCAGGGCAACCTAAAGAGGTAAGTTTAAAGGATAGCTGTCAAATTCAGTCAAATATTTATATATATTTATAATATATTAGATTGTGATCAGTAAGCAGCTGAACTGTTTCTCTTGAAAATAGGCCTTTATTATCATGGTGCTCCTAGACTAATGTCCCTGCTAGACTTTCCAGTCTTGAAATGAAAGGTCACAGAGCAGGGGAGGCTACCAGAGAATTGTCATGCTTTGTAGAAAGAAATTTTTATGTCTAGTTTCAGTTTTGAAGGGATAAAGTAATAAGCAGTTGTCTTCTAAACTGTTCTTTCATTGTTGCTTTGTATGTGATATTTTAGTGATTTCCTTAAAGAAAAATGATCTTCATTTAATGTTCTTTCTACATCTGGAAAATGTGAGCAACTTCGACACTCTCGTTTATAGAAAAAGGATTTTAAAGAAGCAGTTCTGTTGAATTGTACCTGTTTATATTTTAAGGTTTCATAAATTACTGTTTATTAAGTCTTGTTTCATTAAGTCAGTCTGAAATAGAAAATAGTATTTATATATCTTGCCAGTTGGTTTCAGTTTTTGAAATGTTTTTCAAGTTTTCATTTTATTTTTTAAAGATTTATTTATTTGAGATAGAACGTGTGCAAGCACCAGCCGGTGTGGGAGGGAGGGGTCAGAGGGAGAGGCAGAAGCAGGATCTCCACTGAGCAGGGAGCCCAACTTGGGGATCATGACTAGAGCCGAAGGCAGATGGTTAACTGGGCACCCAGGCAAGCCACAAATTTTCATATTAAACTAAATGAACAGTTATGATTTACTCCCACTGATTTTTTTTTTAATCACAGTAATTTTTAGCATTTCACATTCTGATTTATTTTCTAGGTTCTTTTTTTTTTTAAGATTTTATTTATTTATTTGACAGAGATCACAAGTAGGCAGAGAGGCTGGCAGGGAGAGGAGGAAGCAGGCTCCCTGCTGAGCAGAGAGCCCGATTTGGGGCTCGATTCCAGGACCCTGAGATCATGACCTGAGCCAGAGGCAGAGGCTTTAATCCACTGAGCCACCCAGGCGCCCCTATTTTCTAGGTTCTTAGTAAATGTTTCAAAAGGTATTAGAAATGGAACTTGATTTTATATAATAACAATCTCTCTTTTTTTAAACATTTTATTTATTTATTTGAGAGAGAGGGTGAGCATGAAAAAGAGCATAAGACAGAGCGAAAACACAAGTTGCAGGGAGGGGTAGAGGGAGAAGTGGACTCCCTGCCAAGCAGGGAGCCTGATGTAGGACTCAATTCCAGAACCTTGGGATCATGAACTGAGCCTAAGGCAGATGCTGAACCCACTGAGCCATCTAGGCGCCCTATATGATAAGAGTCTTATTGTCTTCCTTTTTAGTGGATTACTTGGAAATCTATACTTAGAAATCTATACTTATTCAGAAACTTTTATAGTACTTCCGCAAGTAGTAAGTTCTTAATGGAATTTTGTCCTAAAAATTAACTGAAAGGGAGAAAATACTTAATGTTTCTAAAATCCCTCCAAAGTCCCCAGTCCTATCACAAATACAGTTGTGTTTAGTTTTTCTTTTATATGAATATATAGACACTTTTAAGTGCATGTGTATTCTTTTTCACCTAAAACTTGATACCCTGATTTAGAGGGTTTGGTTTTATAAGGTCTTAGCTTCTCCTGCAACCCAGCTTCTTGCCCCTTTTAAACCACTGTGTTTCAGTTATTTTAGCTGGGGAAACAACCACATTTTCTAACCACAGGTTAGAATCAGTGTGTTATTACTCACTGGTTGGAGAGTGGTGGGGAAGTCTTGCTCCATTTATGACTGGAGTAGAGCTATTTTTTACTGCTTTCCTTTGGGTCATACTGTTTTGGGTGAATTCTGACTTGATTTTGCAAAAAATGATTAAAAAGTAAGTTTTCCCTGAAAATGTAGACAATCAGTTTTATATCACACTGTTGACTTTTCCTACCTCAGTGTCTAGAATGTCAGAAAACATGGTATAGCATCGAAAACTAGTCCAAGTTAATTCTTTTGTGAAAATTGTTCCTATATTCTGGAATGGGGATGTTTCACCAGGGGCATATTATGCTAATTTTAAAATTAAGGCCTTCAAACTATAGGACCACCTAGGGGTGCCTACTTAAGTAGGAAAACCTTGCCCTGGTGATTCAGATTTGGCCACTGTCCTTCTTCCTCTTTCACTTAGATATATGACCTAGAATCTCCAAAAGTTAGTTTATAATTTTTGCTTTAAGTAAAGTGACAACCTATTTTTTTTCTGTTTAACACTTAGTTTAAAAGAAATGAGTTCTCAAAAATTGTTTTATAAAAAGACCTCTGATTTTCATCATTTGGCTCTTTAAGACAATCATCTAGACTGCTTTTCAGTGTTTAATATATAAAGTATTGGTGGTATCCTAGTGGCTGGGTATTAATAAAAATCTTTTAAATTATAGGTGAGATATGAAGCCTTGCAAACGTTATGTTCAGCTCCACCATCTGATGTTTTGAACTGTGAAAATTGGACGACTCTTTGTGAAAAACTGACAGTGTGTCTTTCAGATCCTGATCCTGTGTTTAGTGTAAGGAGATGCTGATAGAAATATTTTTTTAAAAATATTTGTTTTCCCATCATTCTATAAGCAACTGGAATTATTTTCTTTAATAGTGGCTTTACTATTCATGGAATTTCAATTCCAGCTTTTGAGTTATAAAGATTTTCTTTAAAGACATTAACTTACTATTTCATGATTAGACTCCCAGTGTGATTAATATCACACTTTACTGCCAAATAATAGTAGACTGTAACCTTGCGCATTGTTTTATCTTGTAAAGGGATATCCAAATATTCGTGTTTTGTTTTGAATTAAGAAAAGTACTTAAAAGTCTACTTAAAGCATTTTTGAAAGAATTCATGACATATGAAACTTTGAACTTAAAATGATTAGAATTTATTCTAACTGAATCATAAGCATTTTCCTTATGCATTTAAATGTTTTTTAGAGATTGCTTAATTGCTTAAAAAGAGGAAGAAAACTAAAGCTAAGTTTAGAAGATAATTGAGATGAATCATAAATATATAAAATTCTAAAAATTATGAAGTCAGTAGAGAAATTATTGAATATAAAAAATGATACTTTTATACCTTCTCAGGAATACTATCATGTGAGTAAAACTATATTAAAAAGTATAGTTGTTGTATTGGTTATATCAGTGATGTAAATTAAAAAAAATCCTACCATATCCCATATTCACATTTAAATGCAAATTTAGATTTAGTGGGTCTTTTTCTTAATTGATATGTCAGGAAAGAAAAAGTTGGCTTTAAAATTGTTATGGTGCTTTCTACAGAATTTAAGATGTTAGCACAAGAGTTAAATTTTGTTAGCTCTTCAGCAAATATGTGTTGATTACCAACAATGTGCAGCATTCTAGTTTAGATGCTGAAAACACACTGAGCAAGACAGAAGTCTTTGCCTTCATAGAACTTACATTCTAGTAGAGGAGTCAGACAGTAAGCAATTATTAAAGAAAAAAGAATCTCAATACATTTATCTGTTGAAAATCACATTCTTCCATCAATGAAGATAAAATTATACTGGTAAACTGAAGTGGTTTGGAAACAAGTGGTTTGCTGTTTTTATAAGGGGGGAAAATGTGTTCAATTACCTAATACCTGGACACAGTTCAACTTTACTGTCACCAGGTGATGATGCAGACTAAGGTAAAAACTCAGTGATCCAAGAACTTGAAAAAGGAAAAAGATATTTCAGGGTCACTTTTTACATTTCAAGGAAATACAGTTGTAAATTTCTCTGTATTTTTTTTAAATTTTTTATTTTTTATAAACATATATTTTTATCCCCAGGGGTACTTTCTCCCTGTATTTTTTTTCTTAACAAAGAATAGTGGTCAGATAGTTTTCTTTTTATTATTTAAAAAATTATGTAACAACTTTATAAACAGTAAATATCTTAATGGGTCAATGTAAGTGGCTTTGTTTAGACATTATAGATTATTCAGCAAAAGTGTTATCAGTGTTTAATAAAATTGGAAAAAGTTGTTATGGAGGGGAAAGGTAACAGAACCCATCATATTGGAGTAGAAAAACAAGGCATGGCATTCTTTTGATTTTGAATTTATGCTTGATCCAGATTCTTGAGTTGATTCTGTTTTTTTCATTTCCTCTTTTAGAGGACTCTTGCTTGTAACTGAATGAAGCCTGTCATGTTTGAAGAATGTGGCAGATACTTATCAATTGCTGCAACTATAAAAATAAGCTTTCTAAAATATTTAATATCCTCTATTCAGTAGGAATTCCTTTGGGTTACTAGAAATTTTTGATCATTTGTGTAACCATTTTTTTTCTGATTTTGCTAACATTTGATATAGGCAAAGTTTCCCCCCCATCCCCCATCCCAGAGTAGAGCACTTGAGGAGATCATATATATTTCTTTAATGGAATATTGTATTTCACAATTAGGGTTAATTTCATCATAATATTAAAGTTGGCAAAATTAAAATGGTAGCTATCATTTGTAAGTATGGACTAGTGCCAAGTACTTTTCCAGCTACATCTATGAACATTTAATTCATTTGTGTTGTGATAGTTTCTACTTTTAGATTTTTTTTTTCTACTTTGGGTTTTAATAATATAAATTTGGAAAGTGTGTTAAATAATACTTTTCTTGGGAATAGGCAAAATATTAGAGTCTTAAGTGTCAATTTACTGAAACTATCCATGTAAACAATGTAAAAAAACAACAAATGTTGAATTTGGAAAGGAGTGGAGTGTTTTTTGTTTGTTTTCCTTTTTAACCAGTCAGTACACCTACTTTTCCCTTGATACCCTCTCATTATACCTTACTCTAGCTCTTAAACCTGACTCTCTCTCCCCCCATGTAGTTTTGGTCAATTTTACTTTTTACTGGCCAACATAATTGTGCTCTTGTTTATAAGTACATTTCTACTCAAGTTTCTGAATAGTTATTCTGTTTATTTTCTAAGTTTTTCACTATGTGAAAAATGTTTTTTTCATCTCTATTCTATTTGTGTAAGAATCTCTGATGCAAATCTTTTCACTTCCACAGGACCGGATTTTAAAATTCTATGCACAGACATTTACTCTTTCACCATTACATATGACCAAGGAGATTTATACAAGCCTAGGTATGTTTATTAAAATTTTTTGTGCTTAAGAAAATGGATAGGAAACAACTTTTCAGATAACACTATAAATGAGTGATAATCATAGTTTTAAATTTTTCTTTTCAGCTAAATATTTGAAGTTACACTTTCTTTCTAGAGAAAATCATATTCCTACTCTCTCAACTGGTATAGATACAAGTAATCCTAATGTGATCTGCTTACTTAAAAAGGTATTCACTTGCTATATGCTTTTTTAAAAATTTAAGCAGTTCTATATTTAAGATTTCTAATTTTTGAGAACTGTTATGCACTGCTTTTCAGGTTCGTCTTCTAAATGAGTATCAGAAAGAGGCTCCATCTTTCTGGATTCGTCACCCAGAAAAGTAAGTCCTCCAATTTATGCCAATATAAAATATAGGGGTGTTACTGTCCTGCGTACATTACAAGGAGAAAGAATAGAGACAGTCTTAATTGACTTACATTTTTGGGAAGGGATTCATAAGTTTACTTAGCTTTTCATGTTTTGTGCTTTCCTACATGAATGGCTCTGTGCAAATATCATTTTATACCATTTATTTATCACAAGAAAGCAAAATGAGGTTGTTATAACCTCCAGTTCTTTTACTGTTGGTCTTTGCTACTTTGGACAAGTTCCTTAAGTGTTTTTTAAACTTTTTCCATTCAGTTCTAAAATTTTTTAATAAGGTTGTAAGAGCAACTGTATGTCTAAAGAGGAAAGTTATGTTTGGAGAGCCAATGTTGGAGTAGAAAGAACATATGTTTTATAAAAAGCAGGAGGAAATTGGGTGTGAATCCCACCTCTACCATTAGCTGAAACAAAAAAAAGTTGTTTCTAAAAATTTTCACTTTGTTATTCCATAAATATAATATATATCACTGGTACTATGTGTATATGTGTTATAGCATTTGTTGTTTTCTAAAACTGTCTCATTCCCAAACTTCAAGGTATATGGAAGAAATTGTGGAAAATACTTTGTCCTTATTATCAGTTAAACATGATCAGAGCCATCTTGTAACACAAAAGATTTTGGATCCAGTTTACTTTTTTGCATTGGTTGATACCAAGGCTGTGTGGTTCAAAAAGTGGATGGTAAGAAAAAAATGGAATGTTTTTACACTTTTCAGTGCATTGCTGTATTGTTACAAAGAATAGCTAACATTCCAGTTTTTACAGTGTGCTGAGAGTTCTAATCACTTTTACAAAGGTAACTCATTTAAATCTTACAAAAATCTATGAGATAAATGGTATTATTACCCCATTTTACTGATATGGCAGCTGAGGCATGGAGAAGTAACTTACTCAAGATTGTTCACCTAGTAAGTGACAGAGCCACAATAGAATTTTAAATGATAATTTATTTGAGTCTAGTAACCTGAATGATCTATCCAAAATCTAGTCTTTTTTAGTTTAAAAGCTTCAGGTTTTTAAAGCAGATATGGTATAACATGAATTCAGTGTTCATTTTTCTCTGACTTAGGATGTATGTCTGAAAATACCCTTTCATTTGCTTCCTCCTGAGCATATAGTTTGGAAAATGTTTAATGTCCGAATGCCAGTGATTTCCAGGGGAGCTCATTACTGTTCTGGAACTCAAACTAATTTAAAAGTAAAAGAGATCCTTATGCTGTTACCTCCCTCATCTGCTGTGGAGTAAGAGTGGTCTGTGTCATAGTAGCTGCAGTGTTGGCTTATTATTCTCCTATGTTTGTCCCTCAAAAACTGGTCTGCTAGGCATTATCTATTTGTTGCTGTGGGGTGGAAAGTGGGGGCGTGACTTGCCATGCAGAGCGGCAACATGTTTATTTACTGCTTGGCACAGTTTGGTCATTACCTGGTTAATGGCTTATTTTTATTTTTATTTTGCCTTTTGTTATCTAAACTGTATAGTAATGCCTAATTAACCAAAACCTAGTTTTGTTCAGGGTTTAACCCTTACCTGGGCTGTTTATGTTTATGGTTGGTAAGTGTTTGCTCAATTTAATTAACTTGAACCCTTTGTTACATCTGACATTTTGTTTTTAATTTTTAAGTATCAAATCATATATTTGTAGAAAACATGTGAAATAAGTAAAAGTGCAAATTAAATTTCTACAACACAGATATAACTATTTTGGTTAGGTAGTTATATTATATGCACTTACAAATTTATTGGTTTAGATATTTAATAAATCCTATTATGTTGGAACACGTGGGTGGCTTAGTTATTTAAGTGTCTGCCTTCAGCTCAGAGTTTTGGGATTGAGCCCCATTTTGGGCTCCTTGCTCAGTGGGGAGCCTACTTCTCCCTCTGCCTGCCACTCCCCCTGCTTGTGCGCTCTCTCTCTGACAAATAAATAAAATCTTTAAAAGAAAAACAAATCCTATTCTGTTTATAATTTTTTTACTTAATCTTTTTTATTGTTAGTACATGATTTTCAAGAGTATGCAGCAGATCACGTAACCAACAGAAAATTCCTTAAAAAAAAGTTAGCTCCTTAGTGTATTCTAGTATTAATGAAAATTCATCACATTATCCTATACTCATATAAGTGAGAGGCTGGCTGACTTTCTAAAGGGCCATACAGTAAATTTTTGGTTTTGTGGGCTCTACTGTCTCTGCATCCTCTCAATTCTGTTGTAAGCCTAAAGCATCCATAGATAATATGTAAATGAATGGATATGACTGTTGGGTAAAATTTCACATACCAAGTCAGGTGGCAGCTGAAGTTGGCTTGAGGGATATAGTATAGTGACTGGTCTAACGGTATGCCCTATGAGGATTTCCTTTCAGAACATGGTCAAAAGTTGGATTGTTGGTTAACATTTCTCTTTTAAAGCTGAAAAAAGGATTAATCATTTTTAAAAACATTTTAAGCCACTAGGGTTAAAACACACGGTTTCTGTTAAATCTCAATTAACCACTCCCCATTTAGTTAAACTCTATTTCCCAGAATTCTGATAGTTTTTATCAACTATAATACTGTTTGATAGTTTTTACTAGGTAAAATGAAGAAGCTGCATTGAAAACACATGATATCTAATATATTCAGTAATATTTATGTATAGTCTCCCCTTTATGCAATGCATAAAAAGCAATTTTTAATTCTATTGTTTAGCCTTAAGGAGAAAACTATTTTTCGGTACTTTGAATTACTTAAAAATATATGATTGTCAGAAAATGATTAAGATACTGTACTTCAGAGCATTTCATGCTTATATGTAGATATAGTATGAGTTCTACATATGTAGATAGTAGAGTATCCTTTTTATTTGGAGGGATGTGATCTTCCCCACCCCAGCTTTTCTATCTTTCCTTCAGATTTGGGTGTTGATAGTGGTTTTAAAATAACTTAGCACAGAAACTGGTTGCAATTGAGGGATAGAGTATTTTTTCTGCTGGTCTGTCAATAAATGATCCATAGTTTTTTCATATCATTTGCATTCTTGTGATTACTCTGCTCATAATCTACTGTACATAGAAAAATCTGCTTTGTACTGATTACAGTAATTTAAAACTGTTGTTGGTAATTTATGTTATTAGAAATGATGCAGGAAAAATAGACTTTGGTATAACTTGAATATTAAATTTATCATTTTCTCCTAATTTTAGCATGCATCTTATAGCAGAACTACAGTACTGAGACTTCTTGAAAAGAAATATAAATCCCTGGTAAGTCTGTTTCTGTCCTTATGTTGAGAAATAATATCACACAAAGATATACGATGTAATAAGTTAAATGTGCAAAGTTGAGTGATAATTAATCTTGGTTGATGAGGCAATCCCCCTTTTATGGGATTTTTAAAACTAGCATTCTGTGAAACATAAAAGGATAAAAGTAGAGACTTAAATTATAGTCAGGATAACAATTAGGAAATCCATAGTTACATAGTAAATTGAGATGTAATAAGTTAGTTTGAGATGAGCCTTATTTTTAAGTATAGTAACTTAATTCAGGTCAGTTATTTGTAGGGGAGTTAGTTCTATAAAATATACCCATGCTTTTGACTGAAAGTTGTATGAAAAACTCAGAATGATAAGTGCTTTTGCATTTACAAAAATTAATTCAAGTTATATTAAATATAAACTAATAGAGTAAAATACATTAGCAAAATTTTCTATGTTTATTGCTATTCATAGAATAGTGTGTAAAGGCATTGAAAGGAATCAAAAAGCAATCAAATATGATAATAATTGACAAATATAAAATGTGAAATTTATTAAAGTATTTTTCCAACCAATGTGACTTTGAAATAATAAGTATGATTTTTGTAGCTAGAATCTTCAATTTAAAGGGCAAGGGAAATATTTCTGGAGTTGTGAACTTCTGGGTGAGTGTAGCATATAATGAAAGAACAATTTTTTGTGTTTGTTTGAGAATCAAGAGCATTGAATTTCAGAAAGGAGAAGAGAGGAATGCTTAAGAATGGGGTGGGGATTTATAGCAGAAGTGGTACCTGTTTGGGGGCGCCTGGGTGGCTCAGTCAGTACAGCAAATGACTCTTGGGCTCAGGTCATGCTCTGTAACAGAGGGAAGCTCCAAACTCAGCAGGGAGTCTGTTGGAGATTCTTTCTCTCTCCCCATCTCCCTTCCCCCTACCTATACAGATGCTCTTTTTCTGTCTCTCAGATAAATCCTAAAAAAGTAGTGTTTAAAAATGTTTAGTGAATTGAAATAAATTCCTTCTACATCCCATTTCCCCCTCCCATTCCTATTTTAAATGAAGATTTTTGCCATATGAATATAGACTGATCTTGTCAAAATAGAGGAAAGGAAGAGAAACATCAATGATTCACCCTCTCCATGGTTTGTCCTACAACTATTTATTTCATTGTTGCTATTGCAGGGGCCCAGGTGGAAGTATTGCAAAGGTTTCTGATAGATTATTTTTTAAAATAACAGATTTTTAAGAATTAATTATACAATAATCAATCTGAAAATAGTTATTTTATTATAAAGAACTTTATATCAAATATTTCCTGTACGTATTGGGTCAAACTTGCTTGAGATTTCAACTTAAACCTCATTTTCTCTTAAAAAGCTTTCCTAAACTTAAAAAATATGTAAGTTCATATCAATAGAGGAGGGATGGCAACTCAGGTACTCTTAATTGCTAACTCCTAAGATGGAGGGAGGGCAGAAGAGGGAAGTTAAAAAAAAAACGGGTATGTGCAAAACCAAGAGGAAAGTTAAATTCTAGTTGTCAGTATTTTTTTAAATGACTTTGAGAGGGCAAGAAAAAGGAAATACACTACATAAAGCCATTTCAGAAGCCATTCCCTTAAGGGTAGATAGGACAAAGAATGAAGTTGTTAAAATAATAATTTAAATATGCTGATAGACATATTTCAGCTACCTCATGACTTTACAATGCTATGAAAATAAAGCTCTCAGCTTTCTCAGCTCTTAAGTTGACAATGCAGGGGGCATGTGGGTGGCTCAGTCAGTTAAGCCTCTGCCTTCGGCTCAGGTCATGATCTCAGGGTCCTGGGAATGGAGACCCACATTGGGCTACCTGCTCAGCAGGGAGTCTGCTTCTCCCTCTGCTCCTCCACTCTATGCTTGTGCACAGGCTCTCTCTCAAATATGTTAAGTAAGTGAGTAAATAAATAAATAAATAAAATCTTAAAAAAAATTGACAGCACATACATACATTGTCTTCCCTAATGCTATCCTACTTGAAATTTTGTAAATGTATTATTACATAAACGTAATAGATTGCAGAGTAGCCACTAACTATGTATTAATTTTAAATGACAATGAAAGAAAGTTCAAAAATGCCCACTTCCCTCAATTTCCCTAATTACAAGATTTTAGTAGCCACATAGAGCTAGTAGCCATTCTACAGGACAGTGCAGACATTCAACAGTTGCAGAAAATGCTGAAGGTATGAGGGAGATGATAGAAGAAATGATTTAGCAGATCATTGTGCCAAACATACTGCTGTCATTAACGTTCGTGTGAGGAACTCCTATAAAGCAAAAGACAAATGCTTGGAATGGTCATAAAATTTCCACTATACATGCACAAAATCTGATCTTCACTTATGAAAAGTGGGGATAGAGTTTGTATTCATTTTTCCCAATGTTTCTTTTCAAAAGTTGGGCCATGTATACTTTAAAATTTATACACTCACACAGACACAAATCTTTTGATACTTGCCTCTACTGAATATATAAAGGAATGCTCCATAGGGAACAGAAGGCTTGATCTAGTTCATATTCTGTTGGCTAGATAGGAAGAAAAGACTCTAAGGCAAGTGAACTGGGGATATTGGCAAGAGTTCCTAAAGTCATGGTCACAGAATTTTTTGCATCTTTCACTATAAAGTAGAAGTATGAATCTATTTTTATCCATTGACACTGACAATATAGCAATATTGTTGGTCCACATGTTTTTGTGGTGTTTCCCAGAATGATGCCATAATTAAAATATAACTGGGATCCTGAGCTTCAGTGGCCTGGAAAGGTATTATTTTAAATATTTTTGTTAAATATTTTTTCCAGCATATTTTTAGAACCTTAACTAACTTTTTTTTTTTTTTAACTGCTTGAGCTTGGGGGCTGTAAATTTCTAGAATTAATAAGTTATTATTTTATTAGATAACTACAGCAGTTCAGCAGTGTGTTCAGTACTTTGAGTTGTGTGAAGCCATGAAAGCTGGTGAGATTTTGGGTCATTCAAAGCATTGTGGTAAGTATTGTTTCCTCCGTTACATACTTTTAAAGATGATACCTTTGACTAATAGCTTAGTAACTCACTTTTTAATGTTCAGTAGCATGGTAAATTAGATCACTTCTGCTAATGTAAAATATTTTCACAAATTTTAAAAGATACAGCATGACTTTAATAACAGCTGTACATTTGAAATTAATGCATTAGCATATAGATTCTTACATATGCAGCTCTTCAGTTTATACTAGAGTATCTGTCCTAGTCTGTTATATTGCAATACTAAGCTTCTTATTCTTTCCTCTGGTATATTAGTCATTTAATTGTCCTTTATATGCATTTTAGAAAGAGGAGGAACATTTTTGTAACATATTGTTTTATTACTGGATACCCCACCCTGTGATTCCTGGTTGCCTGTCCTCTTTCTGAGCTAAAATACCCTAGATGTTTCATAATCTGGCCTTAATCACTTTATTAAATCCTAGGGATAATTAGAGTAGATCTTCTGTTGTAGTCAGATTCTGCTACATACAAGTGTTTTATACACTTTTGTTAATCTTTTTGAATTCTCTTTTGTAAGTTCTCTGAGAATATGAAGGTCTTATTTTTTTTATCCTTGGGTAAATTCTTTAACTCAGCAAGAAAAATGGTGAAAGACCAATAATAAGTGAGTTTCAAAAACTAGTGTTGTATAGTAAAGGGGGAAGTACAGAAGCCAGAATTTATTCAAGAGGAGGAAAAGGATAAGTTTACATAAACTATCTCCTTTATAAATTTATGGGTTTTTAAAATTTCTTGATATTAAAATGTTATATATAGTTCTTTTTTTTTCTGACCACCATTCTACTAGGACATCATGGCTTTGCTCTCTTCCCTATCTAGTGAAGACTTGGCATGCTTCATGCTTTTTATTTATTTTTTCTTCCTTTTTGCTATTTCTTTCAGAATCCTTGCTCTTTCTCTTTCATTTCAGAATTTCCTGTCTGCAGTTTCTTGTCTTTAGATCAGTTCAGTCTTCCATTCTCCCTGGTTTTCGGGAAATTGAGCAGAGAGCATTTGTTATATACTTAATGGGGATATTTACTTTAAAAAAAAAATTTATTTATTTGAGGGAGAAAGCACAGAGGGAGAGCGAGAGGGAGAGGGAGAGGCAGACTCCCCACTGAGCAGGGAGCCTGAGGTGGGGCTCAGTCCCAGAACCATGAGCAGAAGGCAGATGTTTAATCAACTGAGCCACCCCGGCATCTAGTGGGCATGCATAGTTTTCTAACTATAGCAACTGTGTCCTCTTAGATACTCTTTCTTAGATATCCTTTTTTTTCTTTTTTTTAAAGATTTTATTTATTTATTTGACAGACAGAGATCACAGGTAGGCAGAGAGGCAAGCAGAGAGAGACTAGGAAGCAGGCTCCCTGCTGAGCAGAGAGCCCGACACGGGGCTCGATCCCAGGATCCTAGGATCATGACCTGAGCTGAAGGCAGAGGTTTTAACCCACTGAGCCACCCAGGCGCCCCTCTTTCTTAGATGTTCTTAGATATTCTTTCTTCAGTTTCCACAATAGCTATTAGAAGCTTTCACCAGTCTTATTAAGGGCTCTGCTTTGCCCTGGCCCATTTTTCTCTCAGCGGGAGACTTTGCATCCTACTGTACTAAAAAAAGGGGAACTTGGCAGATACAAATTCCCCAAATTTCCTGCTTCTGAGCATACAAGTGCATGTTTGTATGCCCTTACCAATGTCCCTTTTCTTTGGATTGCACTGAAGAGGTATTACTTTCTAGATTGATAATTTTGTTCTTGTTTCTGTTCCTATATGGCATTCTTTGGGTTTTGTTTCTGTTTTAGAACTAGGATATTGCTTCAGTTGTTACTGTGTTTCCCTTTCTGTTGGTTCTTCCCTTGTGTCATCTGACCCTCCTTATTATGTACCTTTTAAATAAAGACCTGAGCCAGTTCACATGTATTTTACCTTTTTGCTTCCCTGCAGTGAAAACTCTTCTAAGTATCCTAAATACACCCAGGCCCCATTCCTTAACTTCCTATTTACTTTTCAGCAGTGGAAATGAGGCAATTCCTAGTGGTCCATGGATTTCCTATTATCAGTTTCCCTCTTTCTTGTCCTAATTTTACAGCCTTTGTCTCTGTTTACTCTTTCTTCTTCATGGTACCATTCTCTTTTGGATTTCCTCATTCTTGTGAGGAATCCTCATTACACTGGAAAGGCTCTTTTCTTTGTAGTATGTACTCAACAAGGGTTTTGCCCTTTTCTTCTCATCTTAGTCTATCTGTTCTCTCTTGTGGCAGCCCGTTTACTTTCATGGTTTCAAATACTGTATGGTGACTCTGAAATATTTAAGTCTGCCACTTTACTGAATTCCAGATCCATATACCCATATCATACTTAGAATATCTATCTGGGTGCTCCATGGTACTTTAATATTGAAATATCAAGGATTGAAATTACTTTATTCTATATCTAGACTGGTTTCTTCCTCCTTTCTCCTTTAAAATTACTTAAATAGAATAAACATTCACTATGTATCCAGATGCTGAGGTAGGAACTTGAGAATTTTCTTATTTTCTCACGGTCCCCATGTAGTCCTATCTAAGGCCTGTTGACTTAATTTTCCTAAATATTTATTTGTCTGCCCTTTTCTGTTCTTGTTGCTGATGCTTTCGCTCGTGATTTTTTTATTCTCATTTCAGACCTTTACCATCTCCCATCTACTTTTTATGCTACTCGCAGGGTTTTTCACATGCATATTTGATTACTTTCATGCTTACAATCCTTTAATATCTTTTCAGTCGCCTCTATAATAAAATTCATTTTCCTTCTGCAGCTTAGTCCTCTGTGATCTGCCCGTTACCCTCTAGCCTCTTGTCTCTACCACTGGCCTCCTCAAGTTCTGGTCATACACGACTGCCATACTCTGAATTAGAAGCCCAATTTCATGCTGCTTACTGGTTTTTGACACCAGCAAGTAGTTCAAGGTCTTTAATCAAACAGGTACTCAGTAGATCTTGAATGTATGGATGAATGATATATATTAGGTGTATGTATTTTACAGATTCTAATTTCATTTACTAACATGGTTATAAATACAGTTTTTTTATAATATAAACTTCTAATTGATAGAATTAAACAGTAATATTTTCTATTGACTTCCTCCCTTAACTTGAAGTTTCTCTTGATAACATGGTAATTCTGACAATCTTAAGCCATTTTAGAATGAATACTGTATGCATCTTACACTTTATTGAGTCTAAATTTTGTGGTAAATGCTTTTCCCCAGAGATTTAGGTATTATAGGATCTTAAGGAAGCTAATTAACTTTTTTTTTCTTTTTAACACCAGCAGAGTCTTCATTATAGACTTCAACCTTGTTTAATGTTCAGAAGGGAATGAAGATAGGTATTATCTAAAATATAATAGCATTAAAATAAATGTATTTGTTTGCTTTTCTTTTAAGGGAATAAACAGAAAACCTTCTACTACTCAGGACAAGAATTACAATATATTTATTTCATTCACTCACTATGCCTTTTAGGAAGGTTATTGATCTATACACAAGGCAGACGGCTATTTCCCATAAAGCTGAAGAATAGAAAAGGTAAGTACAATTAGGAAAAACAAATATGTTTATCGTGGTAAGGTTTATGTGCTATGAATTACTAAATTTTGAAGATTTTGCCTGGTTCCTTTCAGGATACATAGTGACAAACCTATTAGTTTACTGATGGCTTATATGCCTTGAAGTATTACATTTGCTTTTATCAGTATGTGCTTTCCCCCTACATTGCAGTTTTTTTATTCATCCAGGCTTTAATGCTTTTCTTATTTCTTCCTGTTTTTCAAAATCCTGGACATACTGAATTCATACCCAGCTCTGGATTCAGAACTAGAAGACCTTGTTTAAATTCTAGTTCCCTTATAAACTGGCTGTGACTTTTGGGCAACTTACTTAACCATTGCTTGTTTTTTTTTTTTTTTTTTTGAAATCTACAAAAATAGAATAATATTGGTAATACTGAGATCACACAGTTTTGTGATGATTGAAGATGAAGTTTCAGAATACTGTTATAAACTGCAAAGCCCTGTACCACTTAATATATTGCTATGTTACCCTAACTCTTGTTTATTTTTTTTAAAGATTTTCTTTATTTATTTGACACAGAGAGATACAGCGAGAGAGTGAACACAAGTAGGGGGAGTGGGGGAGGGAGAAGCAGGCTTCCTGCTGAGTAGGGAGCCCAATGCCAGGCTTGATCCCAGGACTCTGGAGTCATGCCCAAGAGCAGAAGGCAGAGGCTCCATGACTGAGCCACCCAGGTGCCCCTAACTCTTATTTTTAAAGTTTTCCCCATCAAACTTGAGCACACACTGTTACTTTTTTGCCTCCCTTAAAACTTTAAGGCTATACCAGGAATAGCTGGTCTAGCAGCCAGCAAACTTTTTCTTTAATGTGTCAATAGTATTTTTGGTTTTGTGGGCCACATACTGTCTCTGTTACATATCCTGTGTTTTTGTGTATTCATGTGCTCATGTGTGTAAAAGAGTTACCACAGCAGGTCTGAGACTGCTGTCCTTAGGAAGGCCTGCTTGCAAGGTTTCACTAGCTGGCATCTGGGAACTTGGGTTTCTCTCTCTTCCCAGAACTTAAAAGAGTGGTTCACTGTGTCTACCTAAATGTTTTATACACGTAGTGTAGTTTATACTGAATACTCGCTTTTCTCCTGGGAGTCTGGAATCCTGGTATGTGCTAGGCAGATGGTGCTTATGTCATCAGCCTCCAGTAAAAAGCTTGAGTACTGAGTCTCTAAGAAGCTTCTTGGTAACCAACATTTTAGATATGTTGGCACAGCTTGTTGCTGGAAGAATTAAGTGTATTTTGTGTTTTGTGTGACTCCGCTGGGAGAGGACCCTTGGATGCTTGCAACTGTACCTTATCTCATATGCTTTTTGCTTTGTATCTTTTGTTGTGATATATCATAGCTGTGAGTACAACTCTAGGTTGAATCCTCCTAGTGAATCACTGAATTTGGGTATGGTTTGGGGGACCCTTGACACATTTTACACACCTTTAAAAGTATAAAACAAAACATTTTTAGCTTGTGAGCCTTAGGTAATTAGGCCATAATTGCTGTAGTTTGCCAATCCTGTTATGGAGTATCTTTATTCTGAACACTGTTGTACTGTGTTCTAGTTGTTTTACTTAAGGTTTTCTCCTCATTAATGCTGGTTATGAGCTAAAAAAGAAAAAAAAGAAAAAGAAAAAAAAAAGAACCATTTTATGTTCTTATATATCCTGTGGTGATATAATTCTAGTCATAATGAGCACTTAGAGAATGGACTTTCCAGAAAAGAGCTTCCATTTTATAGATATTGTTGAACTTTTCAGAAATAGATTAATAAATACTTGTGATGTTATTGGAAGTATTGAACTGAAGTTTATATGTCTATCATCTGTAATTTAGCAGTTTATGTTGACTTTTAGTATCAACCTTTTGGCCTGACAAATGTCACAGATCATCTCAAACTCTGTTTTGAGAGCCTTTGTTCTACTGTATTAGCAGAAGTCAACATTTACCTCTAAGCTTCACCTGTATTTTCACTGGAATCGTAATGAAAAGATTCTTCAGGAGGGATTGGTAAATTACAACCCAGGGGCAAAATCTGGTACTGTTTTGTATGGCTAGTGAGCTCATTATTGAAAAAAATTACAAGACTGTTTTGTCACATGTGGAATAAAATTAAAATTTGGGGAGTGTAAAGTCTTATTGGAAGACCGTGGTACTTGTTCATTTGCAAGTGAACTGTGGCTCCTTTACAGCATCATAATTGAGTATTTGTAACAGAAACAGTTTGGGTATTGAGCCTAAAATATTTCCTAGGGAAAGTTTGATTCCTATTCTATAGTTCTATATAGATAAGCTGGCTGGAACAGTGTATGAAGCTGAATTTTATCGTTTCTAAAAAACTCATGGTCCTGATGAGATTCCTAGATCTTCCTGTCATAGGTTTATATGAAGTGATGGATCCACCATAGGTGGTGAAGCTGCACGTGTATGTAGCACCTACTGCATTATTGTTCCTGCCACCCTTTAACTCCCCATGTCTAATTTGTTTTCCTGGAGTCTTCTGTCTTGGGTTCCAGCTCCCTTCTCCCTAATTTTACCATAGTCTCTGAAAACTCAGGAGGATGGGAAGCTCAGTTCTAAGTTGTAAGTATGTACTAGAAAATAATCTTTTTCTTTTTTCCTTTTCAAAGATTTAGTATCCCTTACAGATCTTCTGGTTCTGTTCACCCAACTTATCTATTACTCACCAAGTTGTCCAAAGATGACATCAGCTGCACATTTAGGTAATTCTGCTTCTATTTTAAATAGTATAATAGAAAACATCTAAAAATACTTAATAATCCATTGTCTAGACATTTTGGGTGACTGACCTAGTTGGGTAAAGAGGTTTCCTAAGATGCAGTACTACTCATAACAAATTACATTGGTCCTGGAAGTAATCCATGAAATTTAATTTTGTTCATTGATGTTTTAAGTTGTTCCTAATTTACTACCTTTTTATGTAGAATCAGTTTTGCTGAGAATTTTAATGTTGCTCTTAAGGTCAAGATGTTCTTAAGAAATGCTGTTAAGATAGGTTTGATTGATAGGTACTATTGTGTTCTTTCTTGTGTTTTCTGTGCTTTATACTTGCCTGATGTTTTGATCAGTCTGCTTGTTTTAGCTCACATCTAAAACTTCAGATCTTCTCTTATTACAGAATAAAGCAAAAACAAAAACAAATCATGATCAGTGTAATAACTTTTAGTCTTTAACTGTTGACTGGATAAAGAGGTTTAAAATATTAACATTTAAAAGATAACTTACACTTTTTCCTTTGAATATCAGTGAAAGTTTACAAAGTAAAACAATTTAATAACAAAATGCTCCCATAATCTATAGACTCATAGTGTTCTAAACCTGTGTGTTACCATAGGAAAGCTGGCAAACTTCTGGGAAGAATTCAAGTGAGTCAAAGAAAAAAATTAGTTTGGGCCATATATATTAATGCTATATGCATCTATTAACCGGTATGCTTTTTTATGCAGTTATAACAGCTTATTAGTCTTAACAATGGCCCTCAAACTTCTTTCTGCCTTTACAGCATTTCCATGTATAAACCTGTAGATTAGGTCCTCCTGAGATATGCTCCTATAACATACTGTGCTTCCTTTGTTAAAAATGTTCCTCTGTGTAATTATTTGT
The DNA here is from genome assembly GCF_030435805.1 of Mustela lutreola. Lineage (NCBI taxonomy): Eukaryota > Metazoa > Chordata > Mammalia > Carnivora > Mustelidae > Mustela > Mustela lutreola. The sequence goes on from NC_081295.1 coordinate 79,327,425, forward strand.
CAGTGGACTGTTTTTTAATTTTTTTGGTGTGTTAATTCTGTTTATAGTGCTTAGCATAGTGTCTGTCACATACTAGGCACTCAATAGTAGATAAAACAATGAATGAATGAACGAATGAATGGCCATATGCTAAGCAGTTGTATCTCTCATTGTAAACAGGGTCTGGAACTGGTTAGAAAAACATCACTTAACATTTCTTCTCCATTTTCTTTTTGTCAAGTATTGACTTGAAGTCTTAGTGTGCATGGACTATAGAATATTATAACCTAAATTATGAATTTTAATGTTACTTTTACTATTACAGCTTACAACCTTGAGCTGCTAACTTTTGGTTCCTTACTGATTTGTAAAGTACTATTTTGTGTGTAGATTGGGTTAAATAACCTGAAAATATATTGGTTTGTAAAACCAAAAATATTACTTATTTTAGTGACTATTCCCTGTGTTACATGTATTTGTATTTGTGTTTTCCTGTATATATCTTAAAAGAAAGTCTTTACAATGCTCATTCATTTCACCCGTTTTATGGTGATAACCAATAGTGGTGTATTAGAAAAGGAGGTTTCACCTCTTCTGCCTTTTTAGCCATCCTTTTGGTTTGCTTTGGTTTTCTACTAGGCTGGACACTTGAATACATATATTTTTTTAAAGATTTATGTATTTATTTGAGAAAGAGTACATTTGTGGGGGAGGGGCAGAAGGAGAGAGAGAAAATCTCAAGCAGACTCCCCACTGAGCATGGAGCCTGGCATGAGGTCTGTCTCACAACCCTGAGATCATGACCTGAGCAGAAATCAAGAGTCAGATGCCTATTGACTAAGCCCCCTAGGTTCCCCAAATATTTATTTTAAGAAAAAGAAAAAGCAAATACAAGTAAGTGTTTGCTGGGAGGACAAAAGTTGTAAATTAGCTTCAAATCACATCTTCACTGTTAATCAGTGACTTAATGTGAAACAGTGAATGATCTGTTGTTTCTCAGCATTCAGATTTTGTCGTTTACTTTTTAAAAATTAACTTGAGGATATATTGAGCTTAATTGATCTTCCCTTAGGTTTCAAGTAATAATTTGACAATACCTCATCCTTTGGGCATTGAGTTGTGTGATTTTTTTTTTTAACTATTTAACCTTGTTACTCTTTTTATTTGTTTATTTATTTTTTGTTGTTGGATCTTTTTAGAACGGCAATGGCTACTCATAAATAAGATGTATTAAGTTCTTAATGTTTAAAATTTTTATTTCTAAAAATACTTGTTTATCAGATAATTACTCTCCTGCAAGTATGGTGACTGAAGTTCTTCGGATACTGTGTGATCAAAAAGAATGTGCAATCGAATGCTTATATAATAACACTGTGATTGAGGCACTTCTTCAGCCTATTCATAATTTAATGAAAGGAACTAAGGTTGGTATTTACTAAAGAGAGTCTCCTAATTGGGTATTAGGGAATATTCAAAGGGACTTTATTTCTGAATTCAATGTATTTGAAATATTTATTATAACATCTTTCCATGTATGAATGTATTTTATGCTGACATAGATTTTTATTTACTGTTAAATATTAGATATGTAGTTAGTTGATTTATTTGTTATTGGCAATGTGGGGGGAAATACAGTCAGGCTTAGATATGATTATAAGGATTGGAGAAGTTATTAAGGTAGTTGTCTTGCAAATCTAATAAATCTTGTGAGTTTTATTCTTTGTTTTAATAGCAATTTTATAGCCTTTACATTATTTTTCTGAATTCAGCTCTGTTTTATGTGAAGAACTAGTTTTTTAGAAAAAAAGAATACATATGTTCAGAATGGGATTTTTTATTTTTTAATTATTTTAAATTTTTTATTAACATATAATATATTATTAGCTCCAGGGGTACAGGTCTGTGAATCGCCAGGTTTACATACTTCACAGCACTCACCATAGCACATACCTTCCCGAAAGTCCATACCCAACCACCCTCCCCCGACCCTAGCAACCCTCAGTTTGTTTTGTGAGATTAAGAGTCTTTTTTTTTTTTAATTTATTTTTTTTTTATAAACATATATTTTTATCCTCAGGGGTACAGGTCTGTGTATCACCAGGTTTACACACTTCACAGCACTCACCAAAGCACACACCCTCCCCAATGACCATAATCCAACCCCCTTTCTCCCAACCCCCCTTCCCCCAGCAACCCTCAGTTTGTTTTATGAGATTAAGAGTCACTTATGGTTTGTCTCCCTCCCAATTCCATCTTGTTTCATTGATTCTTCTTCTACCCACTTAAGCCCCCATGTTGCATCACCACTTCCTCATATCAGGGAGATCATATGATAGTTGTCTTTCTCTGTTTGACTTATTTCGCTAAGCATGATACGCTCTAGTTCCATCCATGTTGTCGCAAATGGCAAGATTTCATTTCTTTTGATGGCTGCATAGTATTCCATTGTGTATATATACCACATCTTCTTGATCCATTCATCTGGTGATGGACATCTAGGTTCTTTCCATAGTTTGGCTATTGTGGACATTGCTGCTATAAACATTCAGGTGCACATGCCCCTTTGGATCACTACGTTTGTGTCTTTAGGGTAAATAACCAGTAGTGCAATTGCTGGGTCATAGGGCAGTTCTATTTTCAACATTTTGAGGAACCTCCATGCTGTTTTCCAGAGTGGCTGCACCAGCTTGCATTCCCACCAACAGTGTAGGAGGGTTCCCTTTTCTCTGCATCCTTGCCAGCATCTGTCATTTCCTGACTTGTTGATTTTAGCCATTCTGAATGGTGTGAGGTGATATCTCATTGTGGTTTTGATTTGTATTTCCCTGATGACGAGTGATATGGAGCACTTTTTCATGTGTCTGTTGGCCATCTGGATGTCTTCTTTGCAGAAATGTCTGTTCATGTCCTTTGCCCATTTCTTGATTGGATTATTTGTTCTTTGGGTGTTGAGTTTGCTAAGTTCTTTATAGATTTTGGACACTAGTCCTTTATCTGATATGTTGTTTGCAAATATCTTCTCCCATTCTGTCAGATGTCTTTTGATTTTGTTAACTGTTTCCTTTGCTGTGCAAAAGCTTTTTTCTTGATGAAATCCCAATAGTTCATTTCTGCCCTTGCTTCCCTTGCCTTTGGCGATGTTCCTAGGAAGATGTTGCTGCGGCTGAGGTCGAAGAGGTTGCTGCCTGTGTTCTCCTCAAGGATTTTGATGGATTCCTTTCGCACATTGAGATCCTTCATCCATTTTTAGTCTATTTTCGTGTGTGGTGTAAGGAAATGGTCCAATTTCATTTTTCTGCATGTGGCTGTCCAATTTTCCCAGCACCATTTATTGAAGAGGCTGTCTTTTTTCCATTGGACATTCTTTCATGCTTTGTCGAAGATTAGTTGACAGTAGAGTTGAGGGTCTATTTCTGGGCTCTCTATTCTGTTCCATTGATCTATGTGTCTGTTTTTGTGCCAGTACCATGCTGTCTTGATGATGACAGCTTTGTAATAGAGCTTGAAATCCAGAATTGTGATTCCACCAACGTTGGCTTTCTTTTTCAATATCCCTTTAGCTATTTGAGGTCTTTTCTGGTTCCATATAAATTTTAGAATTATTTGTTCCATTTCTTTGAAAAAGATGGATGGTACTTTGATAGGAATTGCATTAAATGTGTAGATTGCTTTAGGTAGCATAGACATTTTCACAATATTTATTCTTCCAATCCAGGAGCATGGAACATTTTTCCATTTCTTTGTGTCTTCCTCAATTTCTTTCATGAGTACTTTATAGTTTTCTGAGTATAGATTCTGTGTCTCTTTGGTTAGGTTTATTCCTAGGTATCTTATGGTTTTGGGTGCAATTGTAAATGGGATTGACTCCTTAATTTCCCTTTCTTCTGTCTTGCTGTTGGTGTAGAGAAATGCAACTGATTTCTGTGCATTGATTTTATATCCTGACACTTTACTGAATTCCTGTACAAGTTCTAGCAGTTTTGGAGTGGAGTCTTTTGGGTTTTCCACATATAGGATCATATCATCTGCGAAGAGTGATAATTTGACATCTTCTTTGCCGATTTGGATGCCTTTAATTTCCTTTTGTTGTCTGATTGCTGAAGCTAGGACTTCTAGTACTATGTTGAATAGCAGTGGTGATAATGGACACCCCTGCCGTGTTCCTGACCTTAGCGGAAAAGCTTTCAGTTTTTCTCCATTGAGAATGATATTTGCGGTTGGTTTTTCATAGATGGCTTTGATGATATTGAGGTATGTGCCCTCTATCCCTACACTTTGAAGAGTTTTGATCAGCAAGGGATGCTGTACTTTGTCAAATGCTTTTTCAGCATCTATTGAGAGTATCATATGGTTCTTGTTCTTTCTTTTATTGATGTGTTGTATCACACTGACTGATTTGCGGATGTTGAACCAACCTTGCAGCCCTGGAATAAATCCCACGTGGTCGTGGTGAATAATCCTTTTAATGTACTGTTGAATCCTATTGGCTAGTATTTTGTTGAGTATTTTCGCATCTGTGTTCATCAAGGATATTGGTCTATAGCTCTCTTTTTTGATGGGATCCTTGTCTGGTTTTGGGATCAAGGTGATGCTGGCCTCATAAAATGAGTATGGGAGTTTTCCTTCCATTTCTATTTTTTGGAACAGTTTCAGGAGAATAGGAATTAGTTCTTCTTTAAATGTTTGGTAGAATTCCCCCGGGAAGCCGTCTGGCCTTGGGCTTTTGTTTGTTTGGAGATTTTTAATGACTGTTTGAATCTCCTTACTGGTTATGGGTCTGTTCAGGCTTTCTATTTCTTCCTGGTTCAGTTGTGGTAGTTTATATGTTTCTAGGAATGCATCCATTTCTTCCAGATTGTCAAATTTGTTGGCATAGTGTTGCTCATAGTTTGTTCTTATAATAGTTTGTATTTCTTTGGTGTTAGTTGTGATCTCTCCTCTTTCATTCATGATTTTATTTATTTGGGTCCTTTTTCTTTTTTTTTTTTTTGATATGTTGGGCCGGGGTTTATCAATTTTATTAATTCTTTCAAAGAACCAGCTCCTAGTTTCGTTGAATTGTGCTATTGTTTTTTTGGTTTCTATTCATGGATTTCTGCTCTGATCTTTATGATTTCTCTTCTCCTGCCGGGCTTAGGTTTCTTTCTTGTTCTTTCTCCAGCTCCTTTAGGTGTAGGATTAGGTTGTGTATTTGAGACCTTTCTTGTTTCTTGAGAAAGGCTTGTACTGCTCTATATTTTCCTCTCAGGACTGCCTTTGTTGTGTCCCACAGATTTTGAACTGTTGTATTTTCATTATCATTTGTTTCCATGATTTTTTTAAATTCTTCTTTAATTTCCCGGTTGACCCATTCGTTCTTTAGAAGGATGCGGATTAGTCTCTAGGTATTTGGGTTCTTTCCAAATTTCCTTTTGTGGTTGAGTTCTAGCTTTAGAGCATTGTGGTCTGAAAATATGCAGGGAATGATCCCAATCTTTTGATACCAGTTGAGTCCTGATTTAGGACCGAGGATGTTATCTATTCTGGAGAATATTCCATGTGCACTAGAGAAGAATGTGTATTCTGTTGCTTTGGGATGAAATGTTCTGAATATATCTGTGATGTCCATCTGGTCCAGTGTGTCGTTTAAGGCCTTTATTTCCTTGCTGATCTTTTGCTTGGATGATCTGTCCCTTTCAGTGAGGGGAGTGTTAAAATCCCCTACTATTACTGTATTATTGTTGATGTGTTTCTTTGATTTGGTTATTAATTGGTTTATATAGTTGGCTGCTCCCACGTTGGGGGAATAGATATTTAAAATTGTTAGATCTTCTTGTTGGACAGACCCTTTGAGTATGATATAGTGTCCTTTCTCATCCCTTATTATAGTCTTTGGCTTAAAATCTAATTGACCTGATATAAGGATTGCCACTCCTGCTTTCTTCCGATGTCCATTAGCATGGTAAATTCTTTTCCACCCCCTCACTTTAAATCTGGAGGTGTCTTCAGGCTTAAAATGAGTTTCTTGGAGGCAACATATAGATGGGTTTTGGTTTTTTGTCCATTCTGATACCCTGTGTCTTTTGACAGAGGCATTTAGCCCATTAACATTCAGGGTAACTATTGAGAGATATGAATTTAGTGCCATTGTATTGCCTGTAAGATGACTGTTACTGTATATGGTCTCTGTTACTTTCTGATCTACCACTTGTAGGCTCTCTCTTTGCTTAGAGGACCCCTTTGAATATTTCCTCTAGAGCTGGTTTGGTGTTTGCAAATTCTTTCAGTTTTTGTTTGTCCTGGAAGCTTTTAGTCTCTCCTTCTATTTTCAATGATAGCCTAGCTGGATATAGTATTCTTGGCTGCATGTTTTTCTCGTTTAGTGCTCTGAAAATATCATGCCAGCTCTTTCTGGCCTGCCAGGTCTCTGTGGGTAAGTCAGCTGCCAACCTAATATTTTTACCATTGTATGTTACAGACTTCTTTTCCCGGGCTGCTTTCAGGATTTTCTCTTTATCACTTCGACTTGTAAATTTACTATCAGGTGACGGGGTGTGGGCCTATTCTTATTGATTTTGAGTGGCGTTCTCTGAACCTCCTGAATATTGATGCTCGTTCCCATTGCCATATTGGGGAAATTCTCCCCAATAATTCTCTCCAGTACACCTTCTGCTCCCCTCTCTCTTTCTTCTTCTTCTGGAATCCCAATTATTCTAATGTTATTTTGTCTTATGGTGTCACTTATCTCTCGAATTCTCCCCTCGTGGTCCAGTAGCTGTTTGTCCCTCTTTTGCTCAGCTTCTTTATTCTCTGTCATTTGTTCTTCTATATCACTAATTCTTTCTTCTGCCTCATTTATCCTAGCAGTGAGAGCCTCCATTTTTGATTGCACCTCATTAAGAGCTTTTTTGATTTCAACTTGGTTAGATTTTAGTTCTTTTATTGCTCCAGAAAGGGCTTTTATATCTCCCGAGAGGGTTTCTCTAATATCTTCCATGCCTTTTTCGAGCCCGGCTAGAACCTTGAGAATTGTCATTCTGAACTCTAGATCTGACATATTACCAATGTCTGTGTTGATTAGGTCCCTAGCCTTTGGTACTGCCTCTTGTTCTTTTTTTTGTGGTGAATTTTTCCGTCTTGTCATTTTGTCCAGATAAGAGTATATATGAAGGAGCAAGTAAAATACTAAAAGGGTGGCAACAACTCCAGGAAAATATGCTTTAACCAAATCAGAAGAGATCCCAAATCGTGAGGGGGGAGAAAGGGGATAAAAAGAGGTTCAAAAAGGAAGAACGAAAAAAAAAAAAGACAAAGAAAGAAAAGAAACTAATTAAAAAAAGAAAACAAATATAGAAAAATTTAAAAAAGAAAATATATATATATTACATAAACTAGTTAAAAAACGTTAAAAAAGAAAAGGGTAAAAGTTAAATAAAATTTTACCAGAAAGTGAGAAAAAAAAAAGAAAAAGAAAAAAATTAAATTAATTGCTAGACTAAAAAAAATCACAGGGATAATGCCATGAGTTCCGTGCTTTGCTTTCCCCTCCTCTGGAATTCTGCTGCTCTCCTTGGTATTGAAACCGCACTCCTTGGTAGGTGAACTTGGTCTTGGCTGGATTTCTTGTTATCTTCTGGGGGAGGGGCCTGGTGTAGTGATTCTCTAGTGTCTTTGCCCCAGGCGGAATTGCACCGCCCTTACCAGGGGAGGGGCTGTGTAATCCGCTCGGGTTTGCTTTCAGGAGCATTTGTTCCCTGAGCGCTTTCCGTAGAGTTCTGGAGGATGGGAATACAAATGGCGGCCTCCTGGTCTCCGGCCTCTAGGAGCGAGAGCCCGGGGCCCCACTCCACAGTGCGCCCTCAGAGAACAGCGCCCAGTTACTCCCGTTGACCTCCGGCCATGCTCCGAGCTCACCGAGCCTGTGGCTGGTTCAAGGTAACACCGAACTATGAGCTTACTGTTGGCTTTGTCTCTGTATCTGGTTTTCCTGTTCCAATACCCGCAAGCTCTGCGACACTCAGACACCCCCGATCCTTCTGTGACCCTGCGGGACCTGAGGCCACTCTGACCCCGCGTGGGCCTCGCCCCGATTTAGTCTTGGAGCCATGTCCCTCAGCGGAACAGACTTTTAAAAGTCCTGATTTTTTGCTCCATTGCTCCGCCGCTTGCCGGTAGCCAACGCCTCCCCCCGGGGTCTATCTTCCCGTTGCTTTGGATTCACGTCTCCGCCAGTCCTACCTTTCAGAAAGTGGTTGTTTTTGTTTCCAGAATTGCTGTTCTTCTCTTCCATCTGCTAATGGATTTGCAGGTGTTTGCAATCTTTAGAGAAGCTATGTAGGTGATCTCCTGCTAGCTGAAGTTGTCTCAGCCTGCTACTTCTCCGCCATCTTGACTCCTCCGAGATTAAGAGTCTTTTATGGTTTGTCTCCCTCCTGATCCCATCTTGTTTCATTTATTCCTTTCCTACCCCCTAACCTCCCCACCAGAAAATATGTTTATATCGCTTTACAGTTTGTATGGCCTGTTCTTTTATTTATTTATTTATTTATTTATTTGATTTTTTGAAATTAATTTTTTACATTGGCCTGTTCCTTTAATTATATAATGTAATCCTTACAATTGATGCTGAAAGAAGTGGATTGATCAAGGTCAGACATTTAATAGGAGGCAGAGTTGATACCACTAGTAGCATGGCTATCTGTACATTTCTATGACTTAAGCTTCAGGGGGAATGACTTGAGTCTTAATAGGCTAAAGATTTTGCCTTTCCATGTCTGTGTTTTGTAGTGTTTTTACTGTTTTCATCTCCTAGCCCCGCCCGTCTATAGTCTGGGCAACTGTTCATCCCTTCATGTAGTCATTATTCTTTGTTCATTCAGAAAACATTAAGCATTTATGTGAATGTGCTACAAAGTATGGAATTCTAGGAATTTAAGGGTCTGTAATTTTGATTTTATGTTTAGACTTGGGAAGATAAGTAGCGAAGAACCAACAGAATTCCTAATACAGTTTAATATAATAGAATGCCATAATGTCAATAGTAACATGAAATATGAACCTTATGCCGGAGTTGAGAAATGTGCTCTTGGATTTTGTTTCCATGCCATTGTTTGTCTTTGCTTGCATCTTTTGTCTTCTTGTAGCTTCTTTCCTTTATCTGTAAATATGCCTGAATCTGTCTTATAGGATGAGAGAAGCTCTTGATCATCTAAAGCACATCTCTGACTACCACCTAATATCCGATCTTTTTAATGATAAGCTTTTAATAATGGAAGACTGCCGTTGTTGTCCTGGTTCCCTCTACTCTGTCATGTTTCAAAACACTGCATTTTGATATTACCTCCAGCACAGTATTTATGCTGCTTTGATTGCTGTTGCTTGTAACTTCCTACACCTATAACTAGTGACCACTTTTCAGACTATTATCTACCTGATTATTAACAAAATAGACAACTTCTAAAATTGTTTATATGGCTTTCCTACATTCCTATGTATTTTTCACCCTCGCTTTCTAACCATTCTTTCTCTGTCACCTATGAGGGCTCCCCCTTCCAGGTCCATGCTGTCTTCAGTGATTCACGACCTAGTTTACTCTTTTCTTCAGATGTGAGTTTTTCCTAGATGATTTCCTCCAGTTCCAAAGATTAGATGTATAGTTAACTTCTAAATTTAGATCTCTTCAGCTCCAGATTTTTTTTAGATGCCTGCTAAACACTTTTTGAATTACTCCCTGAGAAAATCAAACTCAGTTTTCAAAACAATAGTTTTTGGTTTGTCAGGTTTTTCTTTTTCTTTTCATTTTCTTTCTTTTCTTTCCTTTTTTTTTTTCTCTTCTCCACTTCTTCACACTCTCAAATCTAGACTTCTTCCTCGTTTTCTTCATTCCATTTATAATTAAGACCTGTAGACTTATTCTCCTATGTAGCTCTAAAATCCATGTATGTCTTTTAATCCCTACTGCTGCTTATTTTGTTTAAACTCTGATAATCCCTTGCTTGGAATATTGAAATAATTTTATTTTTTCCAGTATTTCACCTCTCTGGCCTGTCCTCTGCATTGTCATTAAAGCCATCACAATGCTTTCTTGCTTGTTGCTTGCTAGATAAATGTATAGTTAAAAAGTCTGAAATTTATTAACTTTTATATTGTATCTTACCTATTTTCCCATGTATTTCAGTTATAACAGATCATTTGCATTTCTTGATAAGATTATAATATTTTCTTACTTTTACATACTTTACCCTCACCCCGGGAAGTCTTGGTCTACGTGAAAAATTCAGAGTATAATTTTTTTTTTTCTCCAAAAATTTGTCCTGGTTCTTCCTTGGCAAGTTAGGCATTTATTTCTCTATATTCCCATGAAATAAAGAAGAGATTAAGACTTATACTTTTCTCTGAAAGAACCAATTCTAATAGGAAAGGCAGACTATTAAAATACTAGATGGGGAATAGAAAGGCTTTTAAAAAAGTAAATATATGAGAGAAGGAAAGTATTCCAGGCAAAAGTTTTTTTTTTTTTTTTTTTTTTTTTTAAGAAAGGTATTTAATGTGAAAATAATAGACTATATAATAAATGCCTAATATAATAAGGAAATGTTCAGGTGAACAAGCCTGACTCATTAGTTATGCTAACCCACTGAATTGATTAGGCTATATTGGTTGCAAAGTATAAGTACTAGTAGACTTAGTAGACTAGTAGACTTAGGCTTCTAGATGGGCTCCAGCCATCTGAGGATGACTCTAGTTTTTATTATTTGCCTTATACTAATTTGCTATATACTGGCAAAGATATTTTTATATTTTCACTTAAAATAAAGAAATATGATTAGTTTATCCCCCATTAGATGACATCATTGGTCATGGGCCAGCCCATGGAATTGGATGTCCTTCCTCAGACCTATAACTCGTAACCCAACCAATTGTATGAAGGAATGGTGTTCCCTAGAAATGATGACAGTGTGTTAGAAACCATGTATAATAAAATTAAGGTAGATATTCAGGAGCCAGTGAGTGGGAAGTAAAGGGCAAAGTGGATTTAGAGGTGCTACTGCATTTGTCAAACAGAATTATATATAAAACTGTTATGAGAACAGAAGTTCTCTCAACTGTCTCAATAAATAATAACTGGTTTGGATAAAAAGTCTATATGTAGTTGCGTCATCAGCTGGCCTGATAAGTGAATATGACACATTTAATCAGACATACTTCATAGCCAATCATTAATTTTCTTTTTGTTGTGGTAATGTAACTTCATTAGACTACACTACCACACTTAAATTTTAGTCTGTGGATTGTTAGCGTGCCATAACATTATATGATTTGTTATCTTTTTAATGTATAGGCTGCTCCAAATTGCTCTGAAACAGCTTTAATTCATATAGCTGATATTTTGGCAAGAATTGCATCTGTAGAAGAAGGACTTACCTTACTACTTTATGGAGAAAATATGAATTCCTCTGAAGAAAAAAGGTATATGTCTATGTTTTAAGTTTTTGGAATTTTTAGCATATTTTCTCAATCTGATTCACAGTTTCCAAAATGTCATACAGTATGTTAATAATGAAAATCAGGATAACTATTCTAGATACTATCTAGGTTCCTGATCAGCCACTAACAGTGTATTATATGATCACAGATTGAAGTAGTAACCAGGATTATGGAATATGCAGGCAGAATAGGTCTTGATGTGAGCAACTTCAAAGTAAGAATAGGAGGGTTCACTCTAGATGGGAAGTTTTTGCTGCTTGAAGTCTTTCAGACCTCTGAAGCCACCCATGACTGATTCAAGTCAAACCTCACAAAGGTACACAAAGGAAAGGCTAACTTCTCCATCTTCCTTCTCTACCCTCGCTTAGTTCTATCTCCTGGTTAGTTACCAATGGTAACATTTTGGTTATGGTTTTAGACTTTCTCTGAACTTACAATGATCTATCAAACATATATTCATAATCACAGAATTTTTGTTTCCTTTTCATAAAAATAACATCATATACAATATTCAGTTTTCTTATGTGTAACCATAAGCATCTTCCCAGATGAGTAAAAAATGAAACACTGTTTTTAATAGTTCCATAGTACTTTGATATGGCCTTACCATAATATTTTCAAACTTTTACCCTATTAATATCAGATTGTATGTAGGATTTTGCTTCCATAAATAATGCCACAAAAAGTGGTTTTTTTTTAAGTCTTGATTGTGATGGATTATATTAATCTTTGAATAATGAACTCAGCATTGCATACCTAAAATAAATCCCATTTTGTTGTGGTATAAAATTCTCTTTATATATTGTTAGATTTGATTTGCTAATCTTTGTTGAGGATTTTTGTGTCTATGCTCATGAGAGATATCAAACTTTATTTTTTCTAATATTATTGTTTTTTCTTGATCTATTCTAATGCTACCCTCATAATGAGTCAGAAACAGAAAGAATGCTTTCTGTTTTCTGGAAGAGATTGTGGAGAATTGGTATAATTTATTCCTTAAATGTCTCATAGACTTCACTAGTGAACCTATTTGGGCCTGGTGTTTTCTGTTTTGAAAGATTATTAATTGATTCATTTTTTATGTTAGATATGTGCTTATTCAGATTGTTTATTTCTTATGTGAGTTTTGGCAGATTGCATCTTTCAAAGAATTGATCCACTTTTCTTGTTCACTAAATTTGTGGATATAGATTTTTTATAATATTCCTTTATTACCCTTTTAATGTCCATGTGATCTATATTGGTGGTCCCTCTTTCTCTTCTGATATTAGTAATTTGTTTTATTTTTAACTTAGCCAGAGGCTTATCAATTTTATTGATATTTTAAAAAGACCAACTTTTTTTTTTTTTTTTTTTTAAAGATTTTATTTATTTATTTGACAGAGAGAAATCACAAGTAGATGGAGAGGCAGGCATAGAGAGAGGGAAGCAGGCTCCCTGCTGAGCAGAGAGCCCGATGCGGGACTCGATCCCAGGACCCTGAGATCATGACCTGAGCCGAAGGCAGCGGCTTAAACCACTGAGCCACCCAGGCGCCCTAAAAAGACCAACTTTTTTTCCCTCTGTTGATTTTGGTTTTGTTTTGAACTTCATTGATTTCTGTCTTAATTTTTATTTTTTTCTTCCTTGGATTTTAGTTCTTTTCCTAATTTCCTGTGGTGGAAGACTTGTTAGATCTATCTTAACATGTATATTTAGTGCTATAAATTTTCCTCTAAGCACTGCTTTTGCTTCATTTTACAATTTTTGATAAGTTGTGTTTTCATTTTCACTTCAAAATATTTTAAACTTCTCTAAAGACTTCTTTGACCTATATATTTATGAGTCTGAGAGAGCATTCTTTTTAATTTCAGGTGTCTTATGGCTCTGAATGTGGTCATTCTTGGTGAATGTTTTGTGTGAACTTGAGAAAAATGTATATTCTGCTGTTGTTGGATGAAATATTCTATAGATGTCAGTCATATTTAGTTGGTTAATGGTGTTCAGTTCAGCTTTCTCATGCTGAATCTGTCAATTAGTTACATTGTATTGATCTTCAAATATATAAGTGGATTTATCTATTTCTCCTTGCAGTTCTCTCAGTTTTTGGTTTGTGTATTTTGATCCTGTTGGTTGGATTGTCTATTTGGAAAAATTATCCCTTTATTATATAAAGCCCTGCTCTGATAGTTTTCCTTCCTGTGAAATGTGTGTGAAGTTAATATAGCTACTCCAGCTTTCTTTTGATTGTCAGTGTGATGTATCTTTTTCCATTCATTTTAATCTTTGTTTTTATGTTTAAAGTAGGCTTCTATAAGTAACATAATTAGGTCCTGTTTTTTAATCTACTCTGATAATCTTTTAATTGATGTAATTAGATTGTTGATAGTGATTATTGATAAGGTTGGATTAATATCTACTGTGTTTGTGATTGTTTTTTATTTGTTGCCCTTGCTCTTTCCTTTCTTTATGCCACTCTTTATCTGCCTTTTGTCTCCTCCCCCAACCCCATCATATGTGTGTTTTAGTCTGTTTACATCTGGTACATTTTGTCTTAAAATAATCACACAGGACTAAAGTCTTTACATGGGTCACCATTTAATCCTCCCAGTAGCTATGGGGGGGGGGCTTTGTTTTAATTTTAATTTAGTATAATGAGAGTGACTGTTTATTGTATTTACTGTAGACTTAATTCACTTAAAAATTATCTTTCTGCCTGCAAAAGTAACATGTACTGGCAGTGAATTTGGGAAGGAAGAAGGCAGTAATAGTAATTAGGTTGAGAGAGAGCATGGAATGAGGGTTAGGCACATGAGTCCTGGTTCTAAACCTCTTGGGTTCACATCCCAGCTTTATTACTCAGTCACCACACTTCTCTGTGACTGAGGTTTTTTTCATCTGTGAATTAGAGAAAATCACCACCTGCCTCATAGGGATGTTGAAATTTTAAACAAATTACCATATGTGAGGCACTAAGGGTTAGCTTTTAGTGTGCACACATGAAGGGAGTTTGTGCTATGCATGTTTTCTTCAAATACCTGACAAGTTTTATAGAAGGTAAGCTTTTTGATTTCCTACCTGTCTTAGACAGGAAAAATCTATTTTTCTACTTGGTTGGTAACTTGACTGGGTAGAGACTGCCTTTTTTGCCTCTAAAAGTTTCTAGAACCTGATGTTTCCTGAGAGTGTAATTTATTCTAGAAACTTTTACTTAGGAATTAGCTAGACAGTTTTTTATTTTTAAATTTTTTATTTCTTTTCAGTGTAACAGTATTCATTGTTTATGAACCACACCCAGTGCTCCATGTAATCCATGCCCTCTCTAATACCCATCACCTGGTTCCCCCAACCTCCCACCCCCTGCCCCTTCAAAACCCTCAGATTGTTTTTCAGAGTCCATAGTCTCTCATGGTTCACCTCCCCTTCCAATTTGTCTCAACTCCCTTCTCCTCTCAATCTCCCCTTGTCCTCCATACTATTTGTTATGCTCCACAAATAAGTGAAACCATATGATAATTGACTCTCTCTGCTTGACTTATTTCACTCAGCATAATCTCTTCCAGTGCCGTCCATGTTGCTACAAAAGTTGGGTATTCGTCCTTTCTGATGGAGGCATAATACTCCATAGTGTATATGGATCACATCTTCCTTATCCATTCGTCCATTGAAGGGTATCTTGGTTCTTTCCACAGTTTGGTGACTGTGGCCATTGCTGCTATAAACTTTGGGGTACAGATGGCCCTTCTTTTCACTACATCTGTATCTTTGGGGTAAATATCCAGTAGTGCAATTGCAGGGTCATAGGGAAGCTCTATTTTTAATTTCTTGAGGAATCTCCACACTCTTCTCCAAATTGGCTGCACCAACTTGCATTCCCACCAAGAGTGTAAGAGGGTTCCCCTTTCTCCACATCCTCTCCAACACATGTTGTTTCCTGTCTTGCTAATTTTGGCCATTCTAACTGGTGTAAGGTGGTATATCAATCCATCAGAATCCTAGAGGAGAACATAGGCAGTAACCTCTTCGATATCAGCCACAACAACTTCTTTCAAGATATGTCTCCAAAGGCAAAGGAAACAAAAGCAAAAATGAACTTTTGGGATTTCATCAAGATCAAAAGCTTCTGCACAGCAAAGGAAACAGTCAACAAAACAAAGAGGCAACCCACAGAATGGGAGAAGATATTTCCAAATGACAGTACAGACAAAAGGTTGATATCCAGGATCTATAAAGAACTCTTCAAACTCAACACACACAAAACAGACAGTCATATAAAAAAATGGGCAGAAGATATGAACAGACACTTCTCCAATGAAGACATACAAATGGCTATCAGACACATGAAAAAATGTTCATCATCACTAGCCATCAGGGAGATTCAAATTAAAACCACATTGAGATAGCTAGACAGTTTTATGCTGAAGACTTGCATCCTTTGGCACAGGGTTTTTTTTCTTCTGTTATGTGTTTGATCATTTTTCTGCTTCTGCTTTCTCTTTCTGGTGCATCTGTGAAGGGGATGTTGAATTTCCAAGAGTGACCATCCCTTAGCTTTTCCCGTTTAATCTTTGTTTTGTACAAAGAAGCTGTTCTTGAATTTATCTTGACAACCACTTTTAATTTCTGAGGATTCTTGGCCTTGCTTTGGTACTTTCTTCCAAACTTGTCAAATGGACAGGGTTTTCCTGCCTAGGGAGTAAGGGCCTGATAGCTAGAGCCTATGGCCCAGTGAGGGAGGGCCCTTTCTGGTCCAGAGTGCTGACTTCAGCCACTTTGACTACCTGTCTGGATGGATACCACATGGATGTTCTTAGCCACATCTGACCTGACTCTAGTTGAGTTTGAGCATCTCATTTGTGTTATGGAGATATGGTTTTGGCTGCTTTCATTTTATGATAGCAAGGTTTCTTTCCATACCATTTCTCTGTTTGTTTTATTTTTTTCATTGACCTGAAGTGTTTTATGCACACAGTAAACATATAAGGCTTAGTATCAAAAAGAGTAGTTCCTTCTTTGTTCTCCAATGCAACTACTTTTGGCTGCTTTAGATGATCATTAGATAATATCCTTCTAATACTTTTAATCTAATACTAGAAGTTCCTTCTAATACTTTTATCCCTTTTAATTTAAGGGATAATCCATTGTTTTCTTTCTCCCTATTCCTCCCAACCACTTACAGAAACACAGCTGGGTCTCTCCTCCCAACTCCTTGCTGCCCAACAGTAATGCAATACAGTTGAACAGTAACCTTCATTAGGGTCATACTGTATCTACCTGTAATCTTCACAGCCCAGCTGTGTGATTACTTTTTTTTCCCACAACTTTTTATTTTCTCTGGAATTAATAATTTTCTTTAGCATATTTTAAAAAATTTACTTCTATTTCTTTGTTAAATCATCTATATGGTCTTTCCTATTAAATCCTTTGTATATTCAAGTACTGGACAAATTCTATTAATTTTAATTTTATTAAAAAATGTTTTTAAAGCTTTCTGACTTTATTTAAGACTGGTGCTGGGAGTGCCTGGATGGCTCAATCATTATGTTTCTGATTTTGGCTCAGGTCATGATCTCAGGATCCTGGGATCCAGCCCTGCATCAGGCTCAGTGCTCAGCAGGGAGTCTGCTTGTCCCTCTCCTTCTGTCCTGTGCCCTGCTTGTTTGTACTCTCTCTCTCTCTCAAATATATAAAACAAACAAACAAAAAACTGGTGCTGTCTTGGTCTGATGGATAGCTTTTATCCTGGTAACAACCTTTATATATTGCTATTTGTTATATAGAAATTATTTGTTTCCAAACTATTTGCTATTTGTTCTATGGAATCTATTTGTTCTGTGGAAAAATGCCACTGGAATTTTGATAGGAGTTGCCTTGACTCTTTACTGTATGTCATATTAACTTTTTAATAATTTTCCAGTTTATGAGCACAGAATATCTTGCCATTTATTTGTATCTTCAGTATGTTTTATCAGTGTTTTGTAGTTTTCAGTATACATGTCTTTACTCTGGGGTTAAATTTATTTCTAGGGTTTATTTTTTTTAATGTGACTTATTACCTTTTTGATTTTTCTTGTTCATTATTAGTGTATAGAGGTACACAGTATTTTTGCATATTCTCTATTCTGTAGATTTAATGAATTTATTTATTCTAACAGTTTTTTTGGTGGTCTTTAGAGTTTTTAGTATGTAGTATCATGGTGCCTGTGGATAGTGATAGTTTTAATACTTTTATGATTTGGATCTCTTTTATTTCTATTTCTTGTCTAATTGCTGTGGCTTAGACTTCCAATATTATGTTGAATATAAATGATGAGAGTGGACATCCTACTCAGCTTTCTCTGTTGAGTATGATATTTGCTGTGGGTTTGTCATATATGGCCTTTATGGCCTTTATTATGTTGAGGTATGGTATCTCTTTACCTGCTTAATTGATAGTTTTTATAACAGATGATGTTGAATTTTATCAGGTGCTTTTACTGCATCTATTGAGATAATCATATGATTCTTATCCTTGATTTTTTTAATATAGTATATCATGTTGATTTGTGGATGTTAAACCATCCTTGCATTCTTGGAATGAATCTCACTTTATCATGATGTATAATACTTGTATTGTTGAATTTGATTTGCTGATACTGAGAGTTTTTGCATCTATGTTCATTAGGGATATTGGCCTGTAATTAATTAATTTATTTTCTTTTTTTCTTTCTTTCTTTCTTTCATATTTTAAGGTTTTATTTATTTATTTGACAGAGAGAGATCACAAGTAGGCAGAGTGGCAGGCAGAGAGAGAGAGGGAAGCAGGCTCCTCACTGAGCAGACAGCCAATGCAGGGCTCGATCCCAGGACCCTGAGCTAAAGGCAGATGCTTTAACCCACTGAGCCACCCAGGCGCCCCTGGCCTGTAATTTTCTTTTTGTGGTGTCTTTGTCTGGTTTTGGTGTCAGGGTAGTGCTGGTTCGTAAAATGAATTTGGAAGCTTTCCTTTCTCTGCATCTTTTCGGAGGACTTTAGAAAGAATATGTATTAAATCTTTGAATGTTTGGTAGAATTCACCACTGAAAAGCCTTCTGGTCTTGGAGGTTTGTTTGGGAGGTTTTTGATACTAGTTCAGTTTTAGCAATCAGTCTGTTCATTTTTTCTATTTCATGATTCAGACTTGGGAGATTGTTTCTAGGAGTTTTTCCATTTTTTTTCCTACATTGTCCAATATGTTGGTTTATAATTGTTTGTAGTAGTCACTTATGATCCCATTGTATTACTTTATTTCTGATTATTTGAGCTCTCTTTCTCTTGATGAGTTTATTTAATAGCTTTTCAATTTTATTTATCTTTTCAAAGAACCAACTCTTAAGTTCGTTCATATTTTCTATCACTTTTTTAGTCTTGATTTATTTTTGATCTGATCTTTATTACTTTCTTCTAACTTAGGCCTTCCTTTTTTTCTCCCCTAGTTCCTTTAGGTATAAAGTGGAATTGTTTGATAGTTCCTATTTCTTGAGAGAGTTGAGTATTGCTATGAATTTCTTCTTAGAACTACATTTATTGTATCCCAGATTTTGGTGTGTTATATTTCTGTTTTCATTTGTCTCTAGGTATTTTTCCATCTTTGATTTCTTCTGTGACATAGTAGTTTGGTGACATGCTAATCTCCACATAATTATAGTTTTTCCAATTCCCTTTTGTAATTGATTTCTAGTTTCATACCTTTAGGGTTGGAAAAGATGCTTGATACTATTTAACTCTTATTCATTGACACTTGCTTTGTGGCCTAACGTGTTATCTGTCTTGGAGGATGCTCCATGTACACTTGAGAAGAAGGTGTATTCTGAATTTTGGATGGAATGTTGTATGTGTGTGCACGTGTGTGTTTATATACATATATATGTATACATATACACATGTATAGAGCTATTAAGTCCATCTGGTTAAATGTATTATTTAATCCAATTATTTCTTTACTGCTTTTCTGTCTAGATGATCTGTAATAACTGTGATGTTAAAATCCCCTACTATTATTGTATTACTATCAGTTTCTCTTCTTCGGTCTCTTAATATTTGCTTTATATGCTTTGGTGCTTTTATGTTGGGTTCATATATTTATGTTATATCTTTGTGCTAGACTGACCCCTTTATCATTATGTAATACCCCCCTGTCATTTATTTCAGACTTTGTGGTTATTGTAAGGTTCACATATATCATCCTATGTATATAGTTATCTATTTTAAATTGATAGAAACTTAAATTTGAACATATTCCAAAACTCTACATTTTTACTTCTCTACCATATTTTATGTTTTTGATGTCAACTTTTTTTTAAAGCACATATCCTTTTATTCTTTCTTTCTTTCTTTCTTTCTTTCTTTCTTTCTTTCTTTCTTTCTTTTTTTTGAGTAGGTTCCACGTCCAGCGTGGAGCCCAGTGTGGCACTTGAACTCACGACCCTGAGATCAAGACCTGAACTGAAATCAAGAGCCATATGCTTAACTGAGCCACCCACGCACCCCTTGATTCAACTTTTTACAACTTGTTATTTTATGTATCCTGTAACTAATTATTGTAATTAATTTCACTACTTTTGTGTTTTGCCTTTTTAGTAGCTTTAGAAGTTAGAATTCTAACTTTATCTATACCTTTCCTAGTGAGATTTTTACTTTCATATATTTTGCAATTAGTGCCATTTTTTCCCCCCAGCTTTAAAAAGTCCCTTTAAGGTTTCTTGCAAGGCTAGTTTAGTAGTGATGAGCTCCTTTAGTTTTGCCTGTTTGGAAATCCTTTATCTTCAATTCTGAATGATAACCTTGCCCAGTAGAGTATTCTTATTTGGAAGTTTTTTCCTTTCAGGAATTTGGGTATGCTATGTCACGTATAGCATGCCAAGTTTCTGTTGAGAAATCTACGATATGCTTATAGGGTTTCCCTTGTTCATTTATAAAACAAATAACAATTTGTTTTATTCTTGCTGCTTTTAAGATTCTCTCTTTAACTTTGAAACTTTTAACATTTTAATTATGTGTCTTGGTGTATCTCTCTTTGGGTTCATCTTGTTTGGAACTCTGGGTTTCCTAGACCTTGATGCCTATTTTCTTTCCTAGGTTGGGGATGTTTTCAGTCATTATTTCTACCAATAAGTTTTCTGCACCTTTTTCTCTTTTCCTTCTAGGACCCTTATAATGTGAATTTGAATTTTATTCTGTTTGATGTTGTCCCATGATTCCTTAGGTTATCTTTATTTAATTTTTTTTTCTTACTATATCCTGGTGTATTTCATTGCTTTGTCTTTCAGCTTTCTGATCTATTTTATGTTTTGTCCAGTGTTCTGTTCAACACCTCTAGTATATTTTCCAGTCCAGTTTTTGTGTTTTTTGGGTCTTTGACTTTTGCTTGGTACTTTGTTATGTGTTCTGTCTCTTTATTGAGGTTCTGTGTTTATCCATTCTTCTGATTTCAGTGATCATCTCTATGACCATTAATTTGAATTTTTTTAAATCAGGTACTTATCTCTATATCATTTTCTGAGGTTTTGGTTTTTTGTTTGTTTGTTTCTTCTGTTTCCTAATTTGGCTTGGCTCTGTTTTTTTCTATGTATTAGGTGAAATGCAGGCACTTTTCTCAGTCTTCAAACAGTAGCCTTGAATAGGTGATGGATCACTTGTTCAACCTTGTCCTGGCTCTTGGTTGTCTTTCAGACCTTTGTGATTATCTCAGTTGTCTGGTTTATTATAAATATGCCCCCTTTTTGAGGGCTTTCCAAGGCCTATCCATGATCGAAGGGGATCATAGCACCCAGTTTCAGTCTGATTAAAAGCGAGACCCTCAGGCCAGCTTTGAAAGTGTGCAAATATATTTAGTCCTCTGAGGTCACATTTGTAATCATTGCTGGCCTCCAGGTCAGATATGGAGATTTTCCCTGAGTGTGAGTCGCAAAAATCTGAGTTCCAGGTGAATGTATATGATCTTCTCTGGGAAGTCTTATTCAGCTGTAGTGAGGCCAAAGGGGTGTGTGAGGATGGTGTTTCCCTGCTTTTGTTCCCTTGGAGTGCCTCCGTAGCCTCTTGATTGTGGGAAACCTGAGGTCTGTTCCTGAGGCTAGAGCTATAAGGCTGAGTAAATGGGCCTTTTTCACAGAAGACTGGGATTGTTTCAGTTTGCTGTTTGTGCAGGGCCCTGGGATTGATGGCCTGCCAAGAAAAGTCTTTCCAGTTGTTATAATCTGGTGGAGCTCTGGAGAGTCAGCCCTCAAGGAGTGTGGATTGTGTCCATCTGCTGCCTTGAGCAAGACAGTTAGAAGGTGTAGAGAACAGGGCACACTTAGCTGCTTTAGAAAGACAACAGGAAAATAGGAATGTATGTTTCCATGGGCTTCTGTAATGGAACAGGAGAGTGCCTTGTCTGTATTCTGGCTTTAGGATGGGAATAGGAGACTGGCCTGACAGTTCATGCTCATGTTCCAGCTGGGAAGTTGGGGAGTACTGCAACTCTCCACCTGGACTCAGCAAGTACCACAAAAGCTCATGCCTGCTGTACCAGCAAGGTGGTGGTAGCCCTGCTAGTAGGCCACGTGGAGAGTGCATCTGTGTCATCTACCATCCTCATTTGTCTCTGTCTCCTGCCTCTCTGGCCAGTGCCCCCACATTAGCAAATGAGTCTCTTTTACATACAGTCTAGGGGCCTTTCCAGACTACTGTTTCTTTGCTAGGTCTTGGAGGAGACCACAATCCCTCTAAGAGGGGAGTCTGTTTCTTTATAGCACTTGAAGACTCCCTGGTGTTAGTTTTTTTGTTTTTTTCAAGCCGGGTGTTCTGTGGGTTTATTTCTCTGATGTACATCCTAAGAGTGGGGTCACCAATGTGGGGGACCAACCTTTTTCTCCTCTGGGAGATGCATCTGTGTGGTGAGATCCCTTCTTGTTGTGTGTTGCCATGTCATGAATGGGTGTTTTTTGGGAGACTGTCTCTACTTCTCCTGTTTTGATATGATCCTTTTATCCTTTGTTGTGAGAATCAGTGCATTTAGTTTTTAGATCTCTCTGCACAGGAGAATGATCTTAGGTAGCTGTAGATTGGGTGTGTTGATGGGAGGAGGACTTTTCCTACCACTACCTTGGATCACCCCCTCTAGGAGCTTGCTTTTTAAGTTTCTTACCATCTAAGAAATTTCCTCAGATTTATTTTCTGAGGAAATTAGATTCAGATTGAGATTTGCATTTCTTAAGTTATATTTTTTCTATAAGAGAACATTCTTATTCTACTATCTTATTCTTTCTTGCTTCATGAGTTTAAATTCTTTTACAAGCATGAAGATACAAAGTTCTCATTTTTCATTTTCTTTTTTCCTTGCACATTGATTTTTCTATTTGTTTTCTTAACTTCAGATTTTAGATGAGAGATTTCTTCAGATACTTAAAAGTTGGTAAATAGCTGTTTGAAAACTGTGTAGGAACCTCATTACTGTGGGAAAACTGTGGGACCTCATTACTTGTGGCCTTTGCTGTCAGGGCATTTTGTCATGGATTTGTTTGGGGAACCTCTCATATTGGCCTCTGTAGTCTTTGTTCTTGTCATATTCCATAGAGAAGGCTCCTATAGCTAGCT
Organism: Mustela lutreola; assembly: GCF_030435805.1. Classification (NCBI taxonomy): domain Eukaryota; kingdom Metazoa; phylum Chordata; class Mammalia; order Carnivora; family Mustelidae; genus Mustela; species Mustela lutreola. The sequence goes on from NC_081295.1 coordinate 79,350,444, forward strand.
GTCTACAGAGAGTAAAAGCCTAGCAGAAAAAGATGACTGAGTGGAGAAAATGGTATTCAAGTTTTACTGTATAAGTTTTGATTTAACCCTGTGGTACTCTAAACTGTTCTTGATCTTTGCCTACTTTCCAAAAGATACAGTGGGATGGCTACATGGAATGTGGAAGGGAGGCTTGTCAGACTTCTTTTTAAGTTGACTTTTAGATGTCAGCTCTTCTATTTTCAGTCCCATGTCTACCCCTAATTCCAGAGATAGTTGCTACCACCAATTGGACTTTTTTGAGAAGTTCTGTGAAATAAATTGTGTTGTGTTTTCTATATTGTGGCTGATCATTCAGTTTTTCCAGGTTCTGAGTTACTTCTTTCTTTCTACTTTCTAGATGCCAAAACATTGTTACTGTCACATCCTTTCTTTTTTCCTTGACAACTGTAAAAGCCTTCTGAAAATTCCCTTCACTTTTGCATTTTAGTATGTCAAGAGGGTGTAGATGTGAACATATGTCAATCTACCATATTCAAACTGGAAGTCTTTTTCTATATAGATAACAATTCTTTTGTAAATGAAGAAGACTAACTTTGTGTTTTGAGTTTTAAGGTTTCTTTTTATTGTTTATCACTTCCCTATTTCAGTGTTTTTTTTTTTTTTTTTGCTATATAGATATGCAGTTATGTAGTGAATTTTTCCCCAATTATTAGTATTTCTGTTTTTAATTTTTAAAAATTTAAAAATTTTTTTATTATGTTCAGTTAGCCAACTTATAGTACATCATTAGTTTTTGATGTGTTCAATGATTTCATTAGTTTCCCTTATCTTGAACAGAGTGGACAGATTACATTAAATAGATAAGACATTAACTATCAGTTTTTTGGAATCACCATTGTGCTATGGTTGTTTCTGATTAATTATTTATATTGGTAAAAGACAGGAATCATCAAAAATTTCCAATAATGAGAGGCTGATTGATTAAATTGTGTTTGCACAAAGGAGCACTTAGCAGCTGTGCAATGGGAACATGGAATTTTTATATGTATTGCTGCGGAGTTATCTTCAGGATATCCAAGTGAACAAATGAAACACTAAAGGATGTTTTAGAATGCTACCTTTTATATAATGGAAGGGAATATGAATAAATAAAATACTGATATTTTTCAAAAGGAGTGGTAAAAAGGTAAACTGAAAAGGAAGTTTTAGAGGAAGAGAGAAGAACATGTGGATAGGGAAGTAGAGATGGAAGATATATGGGTTATACCTCCATTGTACCTAAATTTGACTTCAGAATCATGTAGCTGTTTTATATGCTAAATGTAATAGTTAAATAAAAAAGAAAAATTCGCATTTCAAAGAAATTCAGACAAATAGGAATAATTGAATTTAACCACCAAACAAGTTAGTGACCTACCCTTGCAGTGAAAAGAATTACCTTAAGTGACCTGATTTGAACATTTCTAGTGGAATACATCATAAGGTTGAAAGAAAAAATTCTTAAAGTAATCTTAAACTGCTATCAGTATGTTTTGAAACTATTATGAACATACTCTAAAATAAAGCAAATAAATAATGAGCATCATAAGGAATTAGAATAGAGAATTAAAGAAGTTAAACTTGAATTTTAAATTCATAATGGAAATATAAGTATTAATTTATTTTTCTTATGCTTTTCTCAGAAGTACCACTGAAGAGACCTACAAATAATGACAACCCCTTAGCAATGAGTTGGCACCGAGGTTGTGGTCTCTAAATATCTAAATTTTTGTTATTGTTGTTTTATCTTGCAAGAGGAGGAAGGGATCCTTGAAGGTAGTTGTTTCTGGATTGGGCTGGGAAATATACAAGGTGATCCTGAGATATCTTACCATTCTAGAAAGTAAGGAAATTATCTAAGACTAAAGACATATGGTCAAAAGTACCCCCAGGCTACCAGAAGGGGCCTCCTACTGGTTTAAGGTGGATAATTTGAGGATTAAAAAAATGACTTTAGAGCGCCTGGGTGGCTCAGAGGGTTAAGCCTCTGCCTTTGGCCCAGGTCATGATCTCAGGGTCCTGGGATCGAGCCCCACATCGGACTCTCTGCTCAGCAGGGAGCCTGCTTCCCTCTCTCTCTGCCTGCCTCTCTGCCTACTTGTGATCTCTGTCTGTCAAATAAATCAATAAAATCTTTAAAAAAAAAAGACTTTAGGGGCACCTGGGTGGCTCAGTCTTTGGCTCAGATCATGATTCCAGAGTCCTAAGATTGAGCCCTGCATCGGGGTGGCTCAGTCTTTGGCTCAGATCATGATTCCAGAGTCCTAAGATTGAGCCCTGCATCGGGCTCCCTGCTTGGCAGGAAGTCTGCTTCTTCCTCTTGCACTCCCACTTCCTGTGTTCTCTCTTTTGCTGTGTCTCTCTCTGTCAAATAAATAAGTAAATCTTAAAGGAAAAAAAAAAAGACTTTAATGTTGACATACATAAAGCATACAAAAATAATTTAAAAAATACACTAAAATTAAAAAAAAAAAAACATTGTCAGTTATCCATTAAGGTTGTGAAGACACTGACTCATCATTTTTCAAATTGATTAGAAATGTTCAGATTCTTTTTTTCAATTTCCTGTCAAACTCTATTTTTTTTTTAAGTATTTTTGTTGATTACAGGGAGTGTGCAAGCATGAGTATGAGTGTGAGGAGCAGAGAGAGTGAGAGAGAATCTCAGGCTGAGTCTGTGCTGAGCTTGGAGCACAATGCAGGGCTCCATCTCCTGACCTGAGCTAAAACCAAGAGTTGGACACAACTGACTATGCCACGCAGGTGCCCCTGTACAAACTGTATTTAATATAACTCTTAAGTTACTGAGGATAAAGTTCTTTGTAGAAAAAATTAAAAATCATCATTTGGTAACTCCTAATGAAATAGTTGATTTAGGAAGTTATCATGAATTGGTGCTAAAACCATTAGGTTAAAGGCTTGATGTGGGGAGAACTTCCCACTGGAGAGTTCAGGCTCATACCATCTGACCAGTTGATTTTTTAGTACTATTAAAAATGGGACAACCAAAAGAAAAAAAAAAATGGGACAACCAGATCTGTATCTAATGAAGTGATGCAGTTGGAGGTACACAGTAGCAACCAGTTATGAAGTTGTTCGGCCAAGAAAAAAGAAATTGAACTTTAAACCTCTAGATATAATTATCAATTATGGAAATATGGAAAAGTAGAGGAACACATTAAGTGACAGCATGGTGAAGCAATTATGCAAATAAAGAATGGATAGGAAAAATATGTCACTTCTCCAAATTAATGGCATGGTTATGAAAGAAAATAGGGGGCCTAAATGGTCACAGTAACTTAATGTACTCTGTGAAACTTGTTTGAATTTTGATTTATACAAATCTGGTTATAAGGAGTACCTAATCAGGAGAATCTTGATATAGGTGAATTATCAGATAATATTAAAAATTATAGTTTTGTTAGTTGGGGTATTAGCGTATAACATAGAAACCTTAATCACTATTTGACATTTAACCTATAATATTCCAGTAGAGGTGGGTAGAGGCAAAGGTCAGGGAATAGATAAAACAAGATTGGTAAAATGTAGGAACTATGGAAGATGGGTGGAGGTACATGGAGAGTCAGAATCCTGTCCTATCCGTAGCTGACTGTAACGTGTGCTGCTCTGGAGCTAGATACGCTGGATTTGAGTCCAGGCTCCACTTCTTATTAGCTATATGATATTTTTAAAGTTATTGAACTCCTGTAAGCTTTAACTATATTACCTGTTAAAAAAATGAAGAATATATTTACTTCATAGGGTTAGTGTAAGCATTAAATGAGTTAATACATCTAAAATACTTAGAACAATGCCTGGAATATTAAGTATTTACTATGATTTTCTTATTATTACTGTTAAAGTGTCCCAGCCTCTGAAATAAAGGGGCTATGTCCTATTAATGACATGGGAGCTCAGAATTATGTTTTTACTACAATCAAGTGAAGTTACATATGGCCCTGGGCCCATGATGTCTGTAGCTTTTTAAGTGTATAATTTTGCTTTTTTCAATCTGTGTATTCCTTCCTCTTGTCTCCTGAAACTGCTCTCCTTATTAGACAGTTATCTGTACATGTGTGGGAACGCTAATGTTGACATGTTAGAGAACAGCTAGAGAACTAAAGAGGAGCCAAGCAAATGCAAAGTTTGTGATATGGCTAGACTTTTTGGTAGCACTTTAAGAGGTTATGATTTATAACCTTGGAATCACTTTTAGTCTGTTGTGTTTTAGCCCTACAGGTGCTCATATAATTGCCCAATTTTCGAAAAAACTTCTTGATGGCGATATTTCTATTTTTTCTGGATCGGAAATGTTGCCTGTGGTTAAAGGAGCTTTTATTTCTGTGTGTCGTCAAATATATGGTACATGTGAAGGCTTACAGGTGTTAATTCCTTATTGTTTGCATGAGTCTATAGCAAAGGCATGGAAGAAGGTAAGAAATTTCAATCTTTTTCTCCTCTCTGCAAATCTTTATTTCAAATATAGTCACTATTGTAATGCAGTTTTAATCTTTTACTGGGGCAAATATGATTTTCTTAGCATCACAGTACTCTAGGGAACATAATGCTTTTTAATTTGGTACAGGATGACTTCACCTCATTTCCTGTGAGGGCAAAGTTCTAGGACCAAACTGGGCACTTCAAAGTCTTTTCTCTTGGTAGAAGAAACATTAGATAATTATCTTTGTATAAACTGACATTCTTTTTCGGAAGCTATTTCTGAGCGATTTTTATGTGCAGCTGGGGATTTGTTATGGACACTGGAGATTATAATGTAGCAAGAGTCAAATGTAGTATGTTTCAGTACTAAGCCTTTTTTCCCACATTTATATACTTCATTTAAAAATAATTTTAGATGATATATAATTAAAAACCAAATAACTTAAAATTTGAAGGTAATTTAATTTTAATTATATTAAGGATCAACTGTAAAAATGTATCATGAGATCTTATGAATAATGCTGTCAATAAAAAATAATGTAATCTGTTGTATTTTAGACAAGTTTGCTATCAGAAAGAATTCCTATTCCAGTAAAGGGTTTGGATTCTGTTTCTTCGGTAAACCAGGAATCCCAAAACATGTAAGCACAATTGACTAAACTTACCTGTTTTTCTACATTTGCTGAAATAATTTAAATGAGAATGTAATTGAATAGTGTAGCAAAAATGCACCTGAAACTAATATCACACTGTATATTAATTAATTGGATTGAAATAAAAACTAAAAAAAAAAAAATACAGGAAGGAAAATGTATATGTATAGGATTAAGGAAAATTACATGTGGGGGAACTTTAAAGATCATGTCATACTTGTACTTTATATCTAGCATTACTTAATACTTGCTTTAAGGGATATTCTTAAGAAAAATTAAAAAATAGCATTTCAGGTAGATATAGTTTAAAGAAGTCAAACAAAAAGTCTTTTTCATTTCCTTAACAGTATAATGGTTTAACAAATAGTTAATTCTTCTGTAAAAATCAGCTAAAATTTTTACTGATAGTTGTCACAAAATTAAAACCATTGCCATTTCGTATGTGTGTGGGAGAGAGGAGAGGAGAACATTTCTGCAATTTTTGAGGTAATTGTTAGATGTTTTCTTTTCTTTTCTTTTTTAAAAAAGATTTTATTTATGTATTTAAGAAAGAGATAGAACAGAGGAATGGGGATGGGTGGTGGGGGTGGCAGAGGGAGAAGCAGACTCCCCACTAAGCAGGGAGCCTGACGTGGGCTCCATGACAAGACTTGAGACCATGATCTGAGGCTAAGGCCCCTGCTTAACTGACTAAGCCACCTGGGCACCCCAGATCTGCTTTCTTTGAAATCTTCTATGATTTGTCATTTTTCATTTCATTTATGCATTCATTTTCTAATTCATTCCACTATATATTGGACCAAGTGCTTTCATTTCTTGGGGATACCTGTATGCCTTAAGAGCTTACTGTGTCCTGTAGAATAAATAAATACAACATGGTAATATAGTATGCTAAATTTATATTGTGGGGCCATGTGGGATCCATTGGGAGGCACCTTGTGGGGGAATCTTTCCATAAGAAGTTGTGGGGAAATCTTTCCATAAGAACTCACTTTCCATAGAAGTTAAAGAGAATAGATGTTAATTGACTAAATACTGAACATTATTTCAGATGGCAGAAATAATATGGTCAATAGGCTAGAAGAGGGAACATGATTAATGTAGTTAATACATTTTACTCTCAGTGATATTTTTAGATTCTGAAGTTAAAATGTGAAGGAGCTAATAAATTATATGCCACTTCTTCCCTCCTAAGTTGTGAACTGAGTAATAATGATAAAGAAGTCAAACAAATCAAAACACTGAATAACAGAGGGTTCCTAAAATCTCAAGAGTTAGATTACCCTTCTGTCATATTGGCTGTGGACAGCTGTAGGCTTCCCTCTAAAGCAGAGCTTACAAAGATCAAACTTAACTACATAGTAGAACAGAGGAGAATGTGTGTTTCCTCCAGGTAACTGGATCACAAACAAGTAGACTGAGAGAGAGTCATTGCTTAGCTAGGCATTCTGAGGTTATTCCACAAATCTCCTGAGTCCCTTCTAGGCGAGGAGTTAATGATTAGGAGGGTCAAGCAGTGTTAAACTGGGGAATGTGTTTCGTGTAGAAACTTGATTCTGGGGGAAAGGGAGGATCTCTCAAAATATGATATTAAAGTCTTAGAAATAAAATATTTTATAGAGTTTTTGATACTATATAGAGTCAGAACTATTAATTTCATTTTCATCATCAGAGTTCCGTTAGCTCATAGAGTTGAATGTCTCCTGTTCTTTTGTGTTAATTGAGAAGTCAGTATGACATAGACATTATTTGTTCCTTCATAATTTGGTTAAACTTGAGTGTAAAACCATCTGTGTTAGTTAACTAGAGTATCCTAATGCCAGTACATAGCAGATTCCTAATATGTTTCTTTTCCTTTAAAAAAAAATTCCAGTTTAATTAACATATAGTGAGTGTTATATTAGTTTAAGGTATTCAATATAGTGATTTACCAGTTCCATACATTACTCAGTACTCATCATGGTAAGTGTACTCTTAAATCCCTTCAGCTATTTCACCCATCACCCCACCCATCTCCCCTCTGGTAACCATCTGTTTGTTCTCTAGAGTTAAGAGTCTGCTTTTTGGTTTGTCCTTTTTCATTTGTTTTGTTTCTTAAATTCCACATATGAGCAAAATTACGTGGTATTTGTCTTTTTCCAGCTGTCATATTTCACTTAGCATTGTACTTTGTAGCTCCATCCATGTTATTGAAAATAGCATGATTTCATTCTCTTTTATGGCTAAGTACTATTCCATTATGTGTGTGTATGCACACATATATATATACACACAGACCACACACATGCACACTTATATACCACTCTTCTTCTTTCGTCTAATGATAGACACTTTAACTGCTTCTGTGTTTAGCTATTGTAAATAATGCTGCTATACACATAGGGTATATATCTTTTTAAATTAGCGTTTTTGTATTTTTTTGGGTAAATACCTAGTAGTGGAATTAAGAGAATCTTTATTTGTTTGTTTCCTTCCCTACTTTTCTCCTCTTCCCTTACTGTTTCTCCCTACTTAAGTTTTTCTGTTCATTTCTTCCTGTGCAGTTTAATGTTTTTTTTCTTTTTATAGTCATATTTTAAATAAATATTGTGTTGGAATTTTGAGGCTCCTGTCAGTGATGATGTAAATATCACAGATAGAACTAAAGAACTAAAAAATAAATTGATCATGTGTTCATTTCTAGAAATGAGGCTCTGTCTGTGGCTTCCTGTTGCCCTAGGCTTATGGATTGCCAAAGCCCCACTTTTAGAGCCTGTGTTATACATGCAGAAGCATTTCATTATATGTAATACTATTTTATTTTATTTTAATTAACATATATTACTTGTTTCAAGGGTATAGGCCTGTGATTCATCAATTTTACATAATTCACAGTGCTCACCATAGCACATGCCCTCCCCAGTGTTCATCACCCAGCCACCCCATCCCTCCTGCCCTCCTCCACTCCAGCAACCCTCAGTTTGTTTCCGAAGATTAAGAGTCTCTAATGGTTTGTCTCCCTCTCTGGTTTCATCTTGTTTCATTTTCCCCTCCCTTTCCCTGTGATCCTCTTTTTTCTCAAATTCCTCATATCAGTGAGATCATCTGATAATTGTCTTTCTCAGATTGACTTATTTCACTTAGCATAATACCCTCTTTTCCATCCATATCGTTGCAAATGGCAAGATTTCAGTTTTTGATGGCTACATAATATTCCACTGTATGTATATGTGTGTGTATGTATATGTGTGATATATATATATCACATCTTCTTTATTCATTCATCTGTTGATGGACATCTAGGCTCTTTCCATAGATTGGCTATTGTAGACATTGCTGCTATAAACATTGGGGTGCATGTGCCACTTCATATCACTACCTTTGTTGTATCTTTGGGTAAATGCCCAATAGTGCAATTACTGGGTTATAGGGTAGTTCTATTTTCAACTTTTTGAGAAACCTCCATATTGTTTTCCAGAGTGGGTACACTAGCTTGCATTCCCACCAACAGTGTAGGAGGGTTCCCTTTCTCTTCCCCTTTCTCTGCATCCTTATCACACCTGTCGTTTCCTGACTTGTTAATTTTAGCCATTCTGACTGGTGGTATCTCATTGAGGTCTTGATTTGTATTTCCTTGATGCCAAGAGATGTTGAGCACTTTTTCATGTGTCATTTGGTCATTTGGATGTCTTCTTTGCAGAAATGTCTGTTCATGTCCTCTTCCCATTTCTTGATTGGATTATTTGTTCTTTGGCTGTTGAGTTTGATAAGTTCCTTATAGATTTGGATACTTTGGATACTAGTCCTTTGTCTCATATGTCATTTGCTAATGTCTTCTCCCATTCTGTCAGTTGTCTTTTGGTTTTGTTGATTGTTTCCTTTTCTGTGCAAAAGCTTTTTATTTTGATGAAGTCCCAGTTGTTCATTTTTGCCCTTGCTTCCCTTGTCTTTAGCGATGTGTCTAGGAAAAAGTTGTTGGAGCTGAGGTCAAAGAGGTTGTTGCCTGTGTTCTCCTCAAGGATTTTGATGAATCCCTGTCTCATGTTCAGGTCTTTCGTTCACTTTGAGTCTGTTTTTTGCGTGGTATAAGGAAGTGGTCCAGTTTCATTCTTCTGCGTGTGGCTGTCCCAATTTCTGCAACATCATTTGTGAAGAGACTGTCTTTTTTCCATTGGACATTCTTTACTGCTTTGTTGAAGTTTGGTTTACCATAGATTTGACGGTCCATTTCTGGGCTCTCTAGTCTGTTCCATTGATCTGTGTGTCTGTTTTTGTGCCAGTACCATACTGTTTTGATGGTGACAGCTTTGTAATAGAACTTGAAGTCTAGAAATGTGATGCTGCCAGCTTTGGTTTTCTTTTTCAACATTCTTCTGGATATTTGGGGTCTTTTCTGGTTATATTTAAATTTTAAGATTATTTGTTCCATTTCCTTGAAAAAAGTTGATGGTATTTTGGTAGGGATTGCATTAAACATTGCTCTAGGTAGCATGGACATTGTCATAATATTTATTCTTCCAATCCATGAACATGGAACATTTTCCCGTTTCTTTGTGTCTTCCTCAATTTCTTTCATGATTATTCTATAGTTTTCTGACTACAGATTCTTTGCCTCTTTGGTTAGATTTATTCCTAGGTATATTACAGTTTTGGGTGTAGTTGTAAATGAAATCTACTCCTTAATTTCTCTTTTTTCTGTTTTGTTGTTGTATAGAAATACAACTGATTTCTTTGCATTGATTTTATATTTACATAATTTTATATAATACTTTACTGAATTCCTGAATTCCTGTATGGGTTCTAGTGTTTTGGAGTGGAGTCTTTTGGATTTTCCATGTAAAGTATCATATCATCTACAAAGAGTGAGAGTTTGACTTCTTTGCTGATTTGGATGCCTTTTGTTTCTTTTTGTTGTGTGATTGCTGAGGCTAGGATTTCTAGTACTATGTTGAATAGCAGTGGTGAAAGTGGACTTTCCCACCGTGTTCCTGACCTTAGGGGAAAATCTCTGTTTTTCCCCATTGAGAGTGATATTTGCTTAGGTTTTTCATAGATGGCTTTTGTGATATTAAGGTATGTACCCACTATCCCTACACTCTTTCATCAAGAGTGCTATAATTCGTCAAATGTTTTCTCAGCATCTATTAAGGGTATCATATGGTTCTTGTCCTTTCTTTTATTAGTATATTGTATAACATTGATTGATTTGTGGATGTTGAACCATCCTTGCAGCCCAGGAATAAATCCCATTTGGTTGTGGTGAGTAATCCTTTTAATGTACTGTTGGATCCTATTAGCTAGTATTTTGGTGAGAATTTTTGCATCTGTGTTCATCAGGGATATTGATCTGTAATTCTCCTTTTTGATGGGGTCTTTGTCTGGTTTTGGGATCAAAGTCATGTAGGCCTCATAAAATTAGTTTGGAAGTTTCCTTCCATTTCTGTTTTTTTTTTTTTTTTTTTTTTTGAACAGTTTCAAGAGAAAATAGTTATTAATTCTTCTTTAAATGTTTGTTAGAATTCCCCTGGGAAGCCATCTGGCCCTGAGCTCTTGTTTCTTGGGAGATTTTTAAAGACTGCTTAAATTTCCTTACTGGTTTTGGGTTTGTTCAGGTTTTCTATTTCTTCCTGATTCAGTTTTGGTAGTTGTATGTCTTTAGGAATGCATCCATTTCTTCCATATTTTCGAATATGCTGGCATATAGTTGCTCATAATATGTTTTTATTATTGTTTGTATTTCTTTAGTGTTGGTTTTGATCTTTCCTCTTTCATTCATGATTTTGACAATTTGGGTCCTTTTCTTTTTGATAAGTCTGGCCATGGGTTTATCAGTCTTATTCTTTCTGTCAAAGAACCAGTTCCTACTTTTGTTGATCTGTTCTACTGTTCTTTTGGTTTCCACTTCATTGGTATCTGCCGCAATCTTTATTATTTCTCTTGTCCTTCTGGGGTTAGGCTTTATTTTTTTGTTCTTTCTCCAGCTTCTTTAGGTGCAGACTTAGGTTGTATAATTGAGACCTTTCTTTTTTCTTGAGAAAGGCTTGTATTGTTATATATTTTCCTCTTAGGATTGCCTTTGCTGCATCCCAAAGACTTTGGACAGTTGTGTTTGCATTTTCATTTGTTTCTGTGAATTTTTAAAAATTCTTCTTTAATTTCCTGGTTGATCCATTCATTCTTTAGTAGGATGCTCTTTGTCCTCCATTTATTTGAATTCTTTCCAATTTTCCTCTTGTGTTTATGTTCTAGTTTGAAAGCATTGTGGTCCAAAAATGTTCAGGAAATGATCCCAATGTTTTGGTACCAGCTGAGACCTGATTTGTGACCCAGGATGTGATCTATTCTGGAGAATTTTCCATGTACACTAGCAAAGGATGTGTATTCTGTAGCTTTGAGATGGAATGTTCTGAATATATATGTGACTTCCATTTGATCCAATGTGTCATTTAAAGCCTATTTCCTTGTTGATCTTTTGCTCAGATGATCTGTCTCTATTTCATTGAAGGGGGTGTTAAATTCCCCTAATATTATTTTATTATTGTTGATGTGTTTCTTTGATTTTGTTATTAACTGGCTTATATAATTGGCTACTCCCATGTTAGGGGCATAGATATTTAAAATTGTAAGATCTTCTTGTTGGATAGACTCCTTAAATATGATAATAGTGTTCTTCCTCATCTCTTACTATAGTTTTGGTTTAAAATCTAATGTGTCTGATATAAGGATTGCTACCCCATCTTTCTTTTGATGTCCATTAGTGTGGTAAATGGTTTACGACCCCCTCACTTTCAATCCTGAGGTGTCTTTGGATTTAAAATGAGTCTCTTGCAGATAGTGTATTGATGGGTCTTGTTTTTTAATCCAATCTGATACCCTGTGTCTTTTGATTGGGACATTTATCCCATTTACATTCAGGGTAACTATTGAAATATATGAATTTAGTGCTCTTGTATTCCCTGTAAGGTGACTGTTAGTGTTAGTGTATATTATCTCTGTTCCTTTATGATCTGTGTTACTTTTGGGCTCTCTCTTTGTTTAAAGGACCCCTTTCAGTATTTCCTATAGGGCTGTATAAGGCTGGCTTGGTGTTTGCAAATCTTTTAGGGTTTATTTTTTTATTTTTTTATTTTTTTATTTTTGGTCTTGGAAGATTTTTTTCTCTCCCCATTTTTGTTTTCTTTTTCTCTCCCCATTTTTGTTCTCTTTTTTTCTCTCCTACTATAATCAGCCTAGCTGGATATAGTATTCTTAGATGCATATTTTTCTCATTTAGTGCCCTGAATATATCATGCCGGTTCTTTCTGGCCTACCAGGTGTCTGTGGACTGCTGTGAATCTAAGGTTTCTACCATCGTAGGTTGCAGACTTCTTGTCCTGAGGGGCTTTTAGGATTTTCTCTTTGTCTCTGAGACTTTTAAGTTTTACTATTATATGACGGGGTGTTGATCTATTTTTATTGATTTTGAGAGGGGTTCTCTGTGCCTCTTGGGTTTTGATGTCTGCTTCCTTCCCCAAATTAGGGAAGTTTTCCACTATAATTTGCTCTAGTATTCCTTCTGCCCCCTCTCTCTTTTTCTTCTTCTTCTTGGATCCCAAATATTCCAATATTGTTTTGTCTTATGGTGTCACTTATCTCTTGAATCTCCCCTCATGATCCACTTCTCTTTTATCTCAGCTTCTATTCTCCATCATTTGTTGTTCTGTATCCCTGATTCTCCCTTCTGCCTCATTTATCCTAGCAGTTAGTGCCTCCATTTTTTATTGCATGTTGTTAATAGCCTTTTTAATTTCAACTTGGTTAGATTTTAGTTCTTTTATATCTTCAAAAGGGGATTCTTTAGTATCTTTTATGCTTTTTTCAAGCCCAACTATTATCTTTATAATTGTCATTATGAACTCTAGTTCCTACATCTTATTAATATCCATATTGATTAGGTCCCTGCCAGTTGGTCCTGCCTCTTATTCTATTTTTTTTTTTTTGAGGTGAGCTTTTTCATTTTGTCACTTTGTCCAAAGAAGGATAGATAAATGAGAGAATAAAATGCTAAAAGGGTAACAACAGCCCCATAAAAATACACACTAAACAAGAGACCCAAAATCGGGGCAAAAAGAAAGGAAAAGAAAAAAAAAGAATATGATCATACTGGGGAATAGAATGGAGCCACATACTAAATTTGGGGCATATGTTACTCTGTTAGAAAAAAATGCCTCCCAAAAGTTTAAAGAAAGAAAAACATCTGTATATACAAAAAATAAGGGGAGATATGATGAAGGGATGGAATATTGCTATAAAGATGGAAATTAAAAAAGATTTTAGAAAAGGAATTGATAAAATAAGTTGGTTGAAAAAGGAACAAAAACAATTTAAAAATAAGAGAGAATGTGATCAGCTGGGAAACTTGAACAAATCCATACACTAGATTTAAGGTATATTTTTGTCTGTTAGAGGAAACTGTATCCCAGATCCTTAAAGCAAGAAAAACTTATGTATATACAAAAAAATAAGGTTAAATATAGTAAAGAAATAAAATATGACTATAACAATGAAAAATTAAAAAGATTTAAAAAAAGGAATTGGTAAGATGTTGGTTGAAAAAGGAAAGAAGAAAAATGAAACCAAGAAAAAGATATAATCTGGACCCTCAACTCTATGGGCAAATAATCTTCAACAAAACAGGAAAAAATATACAGTGGAAAAAAGACAATCTCTTCAATAAATGGTGCTGGGAAAACTGGGCAGTTATATGTAGAAGAATGAAACTCGACCATTTTCTTACACCATACACAAAGATAAACTCAAAATGGATAAAAGACCTCAATGTGAGACAGGACTCCATCAGAGTCCTAGAGGAGAGCATAGGCAGTAATCTCTTCGATATCAGCCACAGCAATTTCTTTCAAGATATGTCTCCAAAGGCAAAGGAAACAAAGGCAAAGATGAACTTTTGGGACTTCATCAAAATCAAAAGCTTCTGCACAGCAAAGGAAATAGTCAATAAAACAAAGAGGCAACCCACGGAATGGGAGAAGATATTTGCAAATGACAGTAGAGACAAAAGGTTGATATCCAGGATCTATAAAGAACTCCTCAAACTCAACACACACAAAACAGACAATCATATCAAAAAATGGGCAGAAGATAGGAACAGAGACTTCTCCAATAAAGACATACATATGGCTCTCAGACACATGAAAAAATGTTCATCATCACTAGCCATCAGGGAGATTCAAATTAAAACTACATTGAGATATCACCTTATACCAGTTAGAATGGCCAAAACTAGCAAGACAGGAAACAACATGTGTTGGAGGGGATGTGGAGAAAGGGGAACCCTCCCACAGTGTTGATGGGAATGCAAGTTGGTGCAGCCTCTTTGGAGAACAGTGTGGAGATTCCTCAAGAAATTAAAAATAGAACTTTCCTATGACTCTGCAATTGCACTCCTGGGTATTTACCCTAAAGATACAAATGTAGTGATCCAAAGGGCACGTGCACCCGAATGTTTATAGCAGCAATGTCCACAATAGCCAAACTATGTATGTAGTATTTTTTAAGTATATAAATTTTGTTTTAATCTGGTTAAATATATATTATTTTTATTAGTCTTATCCAGTCTTAGGTTTAAGCAGTGAGTCTAGCACTAGTCTTGTGTCTCGGAGGTAATTCCGTTAGTCCTTTATATCCTACTGGAACAATAAATTTGGTTTCTGTTGCCTGCATTTACCTTAAAAGTAGAGTTCTATTTCTTTGTATTTCTGTTCTCTGTCCATAGTGGAATTTGTTATTTAAACATGGTTATATCTTTGGCCATTGCTTTGTGTTACTGGTATAGAGGGATAGATGTCAAAACATGAACTAATCATTCAATTTTAAATTTCAAATTTCTTTACAATCCTTTTCAAAAAAGACTTCTGATACTTCCTTGGGGGAAAATGGCATTCATCTCCGTACTCAAAATTTCACTATACATGTAGGTATTGGTTTTTTGCCTATTTTTATATGCAAAGTTTCTTTCCAGATGACTAGGACTATCGAGTAGGTAATCCATTTTCTCCTTTTGGTACTTCCAAATGAAGTGCTCATATCCCCCCCCTACATTTCCGCATTTCTTGCTCTGACTCTCCTATTAACTCTGTCTTCTGAATGTTGCAGAATTTTTCTCTGGAGAATGTTACTGTCCTTCCTTTTAAAAGAGTTTGAGGAAAAAAAATCATTCTCTAAAAGTAAAATTAAAAACCTATGAAAATAAAGGTACTGTTCCTGATATGCCTTATAAAGTTGAAAGACAGATACTCTGTAATGAAAAGAAAGTATGGAAATAAGGTAGAGTTGGGACTTGGGGATTCAGGCCCAGCAGAATTATGGTAGGAGAAGAGAATGAAATTAAAGTGAAGATGAGAGAAACTAGATGTAATAAAAATGCTGACACCTATAGTTAACATTTGATTAAAGTGGAAGAAAATTATTGGCATAGAAAATATAAAATAACTCACTCTCATGGAAACCATACTTTTTATTTATCTTACTTTTTAAAACTGCATACTTGGCCATCAGTACGTACTCTGTAAGTTTATTAGCAGTATTAAGCTGAAATTATTTTCTTTTCAGTTTTGAGTGTAATAATGAAATGTGTACTTTTCTTTTACCTGTTTCAGTATGGCTTGGGAAGAGAATTTGTTAGATGATTTACTAAATTTTGCTGCCACTCCCAAAGGACTACTCTTTCTTCAAAGAACAGGTGCCATCAATGAATGTGTGACATTTATGTTCAACCGATATGCAAAAAAATTACAGGTATGAATTACCATCTGCCGCAGTCAAAAAGAATTTTTGTTGTTGTAAAAGCCATTAAGAATATCATTCTGTCTTCTCTGCAGAAGAGGTTATTAAACCCCAATTAAAAAGCCATATAGCATTGTAATTTTTAACTTGATATTTTTTCAGGAAAGCATTTGAATTGATGTTGCTCTCTATGGATGTGTTTACAGGATGGGAAGTAACCAGATGGAATTGAAAAATACATTTAACCATCCAGATGTGTTATAAATACAATAAATTTTGATTACACTAAAACTGGATGGACTTTCAGGAAGGGGATAAACCTCATTGGGCTTAAATGCACATGTTAATAAGAATTTAGTTCTCACATTAAAAAAAATACTTGTAGAGCATAATTTAGCCCTTTCTCAGAAGTTCATTGAGGTGTATTCAGCTTCTTGCTGTGATAGCATAAACATCCCTGAACTTGGCTTTTTGGATCATATGTATGCTTTTAAATTGTGTCTTGTTTCTGGCAGCTGTTGTATATTGATGTTACTAGGTTACCAGGTTGTAAATAACATTTTATTTGTTCTTCAGTTCTAATTTCCTGCTTTTGCTTAAACTTATAAAAACACAAATAACTCAGAGTTTTTGCCTGGAAGAGTAGATGGTTTATGAGGGAGGGCCCTAAGCATCCCTTCACAAATAAAACATATGAAAATTTGTTCATGGGTTTATGATATTAGGTTTGTATGTGCAGATGTGTTTTTATTTCTTATCTAGTTGGACCTCAAGTATAGAGAACTTAGTTATTTATATACCACAGTTTATGGCATCTCTTCTCATCTGTGCATGTAAGGTATCTGTTTTGATTAATTTGATTCCTCTGCCATTTCTGAGTCACACTTCCATTTCACCTGGCATGTATTCCTTTATCCCTGGGTTCCATGCTAATGTGTTTAATATGTATAGTATCTTGGGGTGTGGATACTTCTTGTCAAATATTGTCTTAGTCCATTTAGGCTGTTAAAATACCATTGATTGTGTGGTTTATAAACAGCACACATTTATTGCTTACAATTCTGGAGCCTGGAAGTCCACGATCAGGATGCCAGTGTGGTCAGGTGAGGGCCCTCTTCTGATCATAGATGTGTCATTGTATCCTCACATGGATAAGGGCTAGGGAGCTCTCCGGGATCTTTTTTGGAAGAGTACTAATCCTATTCTTGGGGACTCAACCACCTCATGATCTAATCAAGGTCCCATTCACTATATCACCTTTGGGGTTTAGGATTTCAACACATGAATTTTATAGGGACACAAATATTCAGACTATAGTAAATATTTAAGGTTTTGGGGAGTTTTAAGTTTACATAAATGAATTTGTCATTTTAATATGAATTTCTCTGCTGGTGAGTTTGAATCTCCTTGTGTACTTAATTAACCATTTGGGTGGGTTTTTTTGTTTGTTTGTTTGTGTTTTTGTGTGTGTGTGTGTGTGTGTGGTTTTTTGTTTTATTTTGTTTTGTTTTTTACATTTTTGAAAATACTAAAGCAATTCAAAGACATTTTTCTTTCTCAGATGCTTGAGACTATGCATACATAACTTTTGCTACTGTGATCATATATCTAAGACTAGATGTCATTGTTTTAACATTTATGAATATTAAAAGAATTTAGCCTTCTTTTGTACCACACTGGTGGTTATAATAGAGGATACTGTTCCCTAAATCTCAGTAATGCACAACCTTATAATATGATTTAATATTTTAATGATGTTTTATGCTATTCAGGACATTTTTTGAAAATTTAGACTCTCTGATATCTTGTATGAAAACTACTAGTCCATTTCCTTAATTTTGCTGAAGAGAAAGTAGAGATCCACATTTTGTAAAATGATCTGTGAATGCTCACACCTAGTTACTGAAGGCAGTAAGACTAGAACTTGTCTTTAACAGTGTTCCTGAAAGTTAAGTCATACTTTAGTCAAGCATGTCTAACTTTTCTGAAGTTTTGCTTTGCCTCTTCCTTTTCAGTACTTAATATGAATTTGGGAGGCTCCTGTGGCTATTAGTATCAAAATCAGCAGAGTCAGTGGGGATGACTGATGTGTAAGGTATTTTTTGAGTTATTACAGAGGAGGGCAAGCAGGAAAAAAAAATTCATATTTCTGTACCTCTGTGTTATCTAACTACAGAACTAATGTATGGTAAATTAAGGAAAGTGGAAAAGATAAGTAATAAAATTAGAAAAGGAAAGCAAACTTATAAAACATGAATAGCAGAAAATTGAAGAAATCTAATTCTTTCCCATGATCTTTTAGTTCCTTCCTACTTTTCTTTTTGCCCTCAAATCTGAACGTACAGTTTGTATTTTTAAAATTTGATTAAAACAGATCCTTTTAATGGAATGTTGAAAAAATAAAAATTATAAATGGTTAGTTAACTTTGTTTAGAATTCAGCCATTTTATTAGCCAACCTGGTCATAACTAAGATCTGAGAAGGAATATTTTTTAATGTTTATTATTTTCATATTCTGTTTTTTGCCAAGCGTGATATTTTTGTGCTTTACCATGAATGTATGTATAGTACTCTCTTTGGGACATAACAAATTATCCAAGGTTTTCCACAACACTGTTTAGAAACCTGTGTGTTACTGATGAGAATTCTTTGTGTGTGTGTGTTTGTGATATATATATATATCACAAGGAGAAAAAAATCAGATTTCCTCTAAAAATAATTACCATTAAGAAGATACTATTTTTTAAAGTTTCTCGGCTATTTATAAGTATAGTTCAACTGATAATACAGATTTATTAATGAGGAAATTTATTATTGAAGAACTAAACTAAGGAATAAAATAATACAATTTAAAGTCAGAAGGCATGTTAATCTTCATCTGGTCAAAGTTGCTTATTTTATGTATGAAGAGACTGAGACCTAGAGAAGTGACTCATTCAAGGCAAAAATCTACTTAATTTGAAGGCTAGGGCTAGGACCTATATCTGAAATAGGATTGTGAAAAATATTAACTCATTGATAGGGTGTCTGATTTGTGTTTGCTGCTAATTATCTTTACCTGAAAGAATGTGTAGTACTGTAATAAGGAGAATCAGTTACTCTGCCTGTAACGTATGAAGAAAGTATTAGCATTTTATGTTTTCCTGCTTTTCATTGTTCCTTACTTATGTTGTTAGATCAGCAGGCATAAAAAGTTTGGCTATGGAGTTTTGGTGACACAAGTGGCATCCACAGCAGCAGGTGCAATAGCACTACAAAGTTCGGGTAAGTTTTCCTTTTAATTAGAATTCTGATTATTTTAAATAAAATGAGCAGGCCGATGGAGAATTTAACTGGCATGATCAGCTCTTAGGATGTTTACTCTAAAGTTCTTTTCCCTGTTACTTTCTCTTAGGTAAGGGAAAGTTACAGGGTGTCCTTTATTTTTTCACTTCCATGAAATTGCAATGGGATTTTTTTTCTCTTGAAAGATATATGTACACACAGCCTTGTTCTCTTTTTTGAGAATAGGGAACATAATGAATTAAACTGAGAAGTACTTGATGCTTTAGAAAATTGTCTTTATGTTATAAATCAAAAGGATGTTGTCCTCTCAGTACAGCTGAATCTTACAGGATTTCTTTTTTTCTTTTTTCCTTTTTTGAATCTTACAGGATTTCTTAATGCTCAGTTTTAGTGGCCTGTATATGCTTCAGAATTTACAACCACAATAATTAGCATACATACATACATCCCATTTCCTTATTTCCCTTCTTCCTCTTTTGCTTCTTGAAAGCTTTCCTCTTACCACTTAGTTTTCACCACTGTATTTGCAGTCAGCATGTATTATCTACTATGGATTGGATTTTTAAGAAGTTTAAACATTGCTAACTTAAGATATCTAAGGTTATCTGAACCCTGAACCAGAGACAAGACATACCTCTAATAGAGATTCTATGGTTTTATTTTTGAAAGCGTAGGGTTGATGAACTATAACATCACTGACCACAACTGATTCTCTCCTTAAATGAAAATATTTTACTATAATATATCTTAAAAGCTTTTTGACAAGCTAATTTGGAATATTATGAAACATGTTTCTTGGTAGAAGTTGTCATAAACTGAACAACTTATTTCTTCTTCTATTTGGTATATAATCTAATCTATTTCCATAGTAGAGGCACATTAATGGAAGCATATGGAGACTAGATTTAACCTCACATTTCCCTGTTGGCCAAGTCATTAAGCTTCTAAGCCTCATGATATCAGTTATCTTACAGGGCAATGGAGAGAAGACTAACACTGATTGAGTTCCTATGATGTCTTAGGGTAGTATATTAGTAACTCTACATGTATCATCCCATTTATACTTCATGTCAGCCCTCAAATATAGCACTATTTCAATTTTCAAAAGGGGGAACTGATGCTCTAAGAAGTTAAGGGATTTGTATAAGGACATACCACTATTAAGCTGGCAGGTTTATAATTTCAACCCTGATATTTTTTATTTCAGATTCCATATTTTTTCTTTTATATCACAGGAGCCTTTCTGCTCTGATGTTATTATGAACTTACTGATTTTATTAGATATTCTGTCTTACACTTTTTTATGTAATTTGATTCTTCATAAAAATTTAATAATCAACCTTAATAATCACTTTCATTTAGTCATATAGTATCTTACTCATGAGAATTTAAATTCTGTTGAGCCAAAAGTTGTGTGAAATTCAATTGTTTCAAGCATAAGAATTTAAAAAAAAGTTATATTAGTATATATATTGGGATAAGGAACACACACTGTTTGCCTACCCTGCCTCCTGATAGCTCCTACACACATGCACACACACACACACACATACAACCTTTCAGCCACCTTTCATTGTTGGCCCATTTGCAGAGTAAAGTATAAATCTTATTTTTCAGGAAAACATGCTCAGATGTTATTGGCTAAGGGATAAATTGTAAGACTCAAAATTCAGTTCTCCAGGGAGATAGTGTCTCAGAATTTAGTCATTATGCAGTTTTATGACAGTGAGGTATCATGAAGATATAGTGAACAGTAGGAGATACAATTTTTACCAAGGTTAGAAGTTATTTTTTAATCAAGATGTAAGTATGTGTCTGTTGTCACTGTGGACCAGTCTTGTCAGAGGGATAATTATGTATTTCTCTATAATCCCAAGAAATAGTAAAATAATGTAAAATAATTCTTCTTAGGATTTATTAATGCACTTATAACTGAATTATGGGCCAATCTGGAATGTGGAAGAGATGATGTTAGAGTAACCCATCCCAGATCTACTCCAGTGGATCCTATTGACCGGAGCTGTCAAAAGGTAGGGAATGATCTGGGTATCTCTCTCAGAAATTACTTCATCCTGACTTTATATATATTAGGTTACAATCAGCAGCTTTTCCTAACTTTCTTTTAACTCCTTTGTTTCAGTTCTAATTTTTTTTTTTGTTTTCAAAAAGTGGTTAGAACTACTAGTGTTTAATGGGAATTGCATTTCGTAAGAATGTTTTCCTTTCACATTGTTTTTACTGTAATTTTTTTCTATCGAAGAGTAAGACACAGCAGACATTATGAAAAACAACCTCACTCACCCTACCAAAACCCTAAAACAAAAACCAATCAACCAAAGGAAAAAAAAAAAAGAGGAAGCTTTTGCCCTTTGTTTAAATCTAATAGAAAATTGTCATTTAGAGTAATGTGCCAAAAAAGGAGAAATTCTAAAGTACCTATACAATGTTCTATTATAATTCAATGGCTTTTATGTATTTGACATATTTCCCAAATTTCACTAAAGCTAAATGACTTGAGAATTCCTAACTTTGACTTTATGGCAGGCTGGGAAAGTTGAAAAGAAAATGTTATAAAATTATTTTAAAAAATGAAATTTTGTTTTCTGTAATGCTAGGCTACTTCCCTCCAGTAGTAAACACAAACTCTTGAAAAGAGACTTAAAAAAGCAACAGAATGGCTAAAAAGAGACTCCCCCCAACCCCCAAAAAAGGAGGGGAGACAGTGTGCAGATGAATAGATTGGACTGCTTGAGATTCTGGATTTAACAGACTTTTGCCTGAGGGCAAGAATCCACAGAGATATCCATATTCTAACAAGTTTGAAAAATCAAAAGAGAAGAGTTTTAGGGGCTACACAGCAGCTGGCACATGGAAGGAAGTCTCTGGGAAGGAGAGAAGTACATAGGGGGCACTTAAATTTTGTTTGTATGCCATCCAAATATAAGACTCTCCCCTGAACTTGGACTCAAGAGATATCAGATGTTCATACCACAGAGGTCAGAGTTTAGAGCTTGAATTTGCCCTGTTAAACTGTTAAGTTAAAATCAGCATTGTGGAGGGAGGAGTCAAGATGGCGGAGAAGTAGCAGGCTGAGACTACTTCAGCTACCAGGAGATCAGCTAGATAGCTTATCTAAAGATTGCAAACACCTGCAAATCCATCGGCAGATCGAAGAGAAGAACAGCAATTCTGGAAACAGAAAAACAACCACTTTCTGAAAGGTAGGACTGGCGGAGAAGTGAATCCAAAGCGACGGGAAGATAGACCACGGGGGGAGGGGCCGGCTCCCGGCAAGCGGCGGAGCAACGGCGCACAAAATCAGGACTTTTAAAAGTCTGTTCCGCTGAGGGACATCGCTCCAGAGGCTAAACCGGGGCGAAGCCCACGCGGGGTCAGTGTGGCCTCAGGTCCCACAGGGTCACAGAAGGATCGTGGGTGTCTGAGTGTCACAGAGCTTGCGGGTATTGGAACGGGAAAGCCGGCTACAGAGACAGAGCCAACAGTAAGATCACAGCTCGGTGTTACCTTGAACCGGTCGCAGGCTCGGTGAGCTCGGAGCGCAGCCGGAGGTCAGGCAGACGGGAGTAACTGGGCGATGTTCTCTGAGGGCGCACTGAGGAGTGGGGCCCCGGGCTCTCGGCTCCTCCGGGCCGGAGACCAGGACGCCGCCATTTGTATTCCCATCCTCCGGAACTCTACGGAAAGCGCTCAGGGAACAAATGCTCCTGAAAGCAAACCCGAGCGGATTACTCAGCCCAGCCCCTGTTAAGGGCGGAGCAATTCCGCCTGGGGCAAAGACACTTGAGAATCACTACACCAGGCCCCTCCCCCAGAAGATCAACAAGAAATCCAGCCGAGACCAAGTTCACCTACCAAGGAGTACGGTTTCAATACCAAGGAGAGCAGCCAAATTCCAGAGGAGGAGAAAGCAAAGCACGGAACTCATGGCTTTCTCCCTGTGATTTTTTTTAGTCTTGCAGATAATTTAATTTTTTTCTTTTTCATTTTTTGTTTTTTTTTTCTGCCTTCTGGTAAAAATTTTTTTTTTAACTTTTACCCTTTTCTTTTATAACGTTTTTTAACTAGTTTATCTAATATATATATTTTTTCTTTTTTATATTTTTCTTTATTCGTTTTCTTTTTTTTTAAATTCTTTCTTTCGTTCTTTATTTTTTTTCTCTCTCCCTTTATGAACCTCTTTTATTCCCATTCTACCCCCTCACGATTTGGGATCTCTTCTGATTTGGTTAAAGCTTATTTTCCTGGAGTTGTTGCCACCCTTTTAGTATTTTACTTGCTCCTCCATAAACTCTGATCTGGATAAAATGACAAGACGGAAAAATTCACCACAAAAATAAGAACAAGAGGCAATACTGAAGGCTAGGGACCTAATCAATACAGACATTGGTAATATGTCAGATCTAGAGTTCAGAATGACAATTCTCAAGGTTCTAGCCTGGCTCGAAAAAGGCATGGAAGATATTAGACAAACCCTCTCAGGATATATAAAAGCCCTTTCCAGAGAAATAAAAGAACTAAAATCTAACCAAGTTGAAATAAAAAAAGCTATTAATGAGGTACAATCAAAAATGGAGGCTCTCACTCTTAGGATAAATGAGGCAGAAGAAAGAATTAGTGATATAGAAGACCAAATGACAGAGAATAAAGAAGCTGAGCAAAAGAGGGACAAACAGCTACTGGACCACGAGGGGAGAATTCGAGAGATAAGTGACACCATAAGACGAAACAACATTAGAATAATTGGGATTCCAGAAGAAGAAGAAAGAGAGAGGGGAGCAGAAGCTATACTGGAGAGAATTATTGGGGAGAATTTCCCCAATATGGCAAAGGGAATGAGCATCAAAATTCAGGAGGTTCAGAGAACGCCCCTCAAAATCAATAAGAATAGGCCCACACCCCGTCACCTGATAGTAAAATTTACAAGTCTCAGTGACAAAGAGAAAATCCTGAAAGCAGCCAGGGAAAAGAAGTCTGTAATATACAATGGTAAAAATATTAGATTGGCAGCTGACTTATCCACAGAGACCTGGCAGGCCAGAAAGAACTGGCATGATATTTTCAGAGCACTAACGAGAAAAACATGCAGCCAAGAATACTATATCCAGCTAGGCTATCATTGAAAATAGAAGGAGAGATTAAAAGCTTCCAGGACAAATAAAAACTGAAAGAATTTGCAAACACCAAACCAGCTCTACAGGAAATATTGAATGGGGTCCTCTAAGCAAAGAGAGAGCCTACAAGTGGTAGATCAGAAAGGAACATAGACCATATACAGTAACAGTCACCTTACAGGCAATACAATGGCACTAAATTCATATCTCTCAATAGTTACCCTGAATGTTAATGGGCTAAATGCCTCTGTCAAAAGACACAGGGTATCAGAATGGATAAAAAAAAAAAAAAACCCATCTATATGTTGCCTCCAAGAAACTCATTTTAAGCCTGAAGACACCTCCAGATTTAAAGTGAGGGGGTGGAAAAGAATTTACCATGCTAATGGACATCGGAAGAAAGCAGGAGTGGCAATCCTTATATCAGATCAATTAGATTTTAAGCCAAAGACTATAATAAGAGATGAGGAAGGACACTATATCATACTCAAAGTGTCTTCCCAACAAGAAGATCTAACAATTTTAAATATCTATGCCCCCCATGTGGGAGCAGCCAACTATATAAACCAATTAATAACCAAATCAAAGAAACACATAAACAACAATACAATAATAGTAGGGGATTTTAACACTCCCCTCACTGAAAGGGACAGATCATCCAAGCAAAAGATCAGCAAGGAAATAAAGGCCTTAAACGACACACTGGACCAGATGGACATCACAGATATATTCAGAACATTTCATCTCAAAGCAACAGAATACACATTCTTCTCTAGTGCACATGGAATATTCTCCAGAATAGATAACATCCTCGGTCCTAAATCAGGACTCAACCGGTATCAAAAGATTGGGATCATTCCCTGCATATTTTCAGACCACAATGCTCTAAAGCTAGAACTCAACCACAAAAGGAAGTTTGGAAGGAGCCCAAATACATGGAGACTAAACAGCATCCTTCTAAAGAATGAATGGGTCAACCGGGAAATTAAAGAAGAATTGAAAAAAATCATGGAAACAAATGATAATGAAAATATAACGGTTCAAAATCTGTGGGACACAACAAAGGCAGTCCTGAGAGGAAAATATAGAGCAGTACAAGCCTTTCTCAAGAAACAAGAAAGGTCTCAAATACACAACCTAATCCTACACCTAAAGGAGCTGGAGAAAGAACAAGAAAGAAACCTAAGCCCGGCAGGAGAAGAGAAATCATAAAGATCAGAGCAGAAATCCATGAATAGAAACCAAAAAAACAATAGCACAATTCAACGAAACTAGGAGCTGGTTCTTTGAAAGAATTAATAAAATTGATAAACCCCGGCCCAACATATCAAAAAAAAAAAAAAGAAAAAGGACCCAAATAAATAAAATCATGAATGAAAGAGGAGAGATCACAACTAACACCAAAGAAATACAAACTATTATAAGAACAAATTATGAGCAACACTATGCCAACAAATTTGACAATCTGGAAGAAATGGATGCATTCCTAGAAACATATAAACTACCACAACTGAACCAGGAAGAAATAGAAAGCCTGAACAGACCCATAACCAGTAAGGAGATTCAAACAGTCATTAAAAATCTCCAAACAAACAAAAGCCCAAGGCCAGACGGCTTCCCGGGGGAATTCTACCAAACATTTAAAGAAGAACTAATTCCTATTCTCCTGAAACTGTTCCAAAAAATAGAAATGGAAGGAAAACTCCCATACTCATTTTATGAGGCCAGCATCACCTTGATCCCAAAACCAGACAAGGATCCCATCAAAAAAGAGAGCTATAGACCAATATCCTTGATGAACACAGATGCGAAAATACTCAACAAAATACTAGCCAATAGGATTCAACAGTACATTAAAAGGATTATTCACCACGACCACGTGGGATTTATTCCAGGGCTGCAAGGTTGGTTCAACATCCGCAAATCAGTCAGTGTGATACAACACATCAATAAAAGAAAGAACAAGAACCATATGATACTCTCAATAGATGCTGAAAAAGCATTTGACAAAGTACAGCATCCCTTGCTGATCAAAACTCTTCAAAGTGTAGGGATAGAGGGCACATACCTCAATATCATCAAAGCCATCTATGAAAAACCCACCGCAAATATCATTCTCAATGGAGAAAGACTGAAAGCTTTTCCTCTAAGGTCAGGAACACCGCAAGGATGTCCATTATCACCACTGCTATTCAACATAGTACTAGAGGTCCTAGCCTCAGCAATCAGACAACAGAAGGAAATTAAAGGGATCCAAATCGGCAAAGAAGAAATCAAATTATCACTCTTTGTAGATGATATGATCCTATATGTGGAAAACCCAAAAGACTCCACTCCAAAACTGCTAGAATTTATACAGGAATTCAGTAAAGTGTCAGGATATAAAATCAATGCACAGAAATCAGTTGCATTTCTCTACACCAACAACAAGACAGAAGAAAGAGAAATTAAGGAGTCAATCCCATTTACAATTGCACCCAAAACCATAAGATACCTAGGAATAAACCTAACCAACGAGGCACAGAATCTATACTCAGAAAACTATAAAATACTCATGAAAGAAATTGAGGAAGACACACAAAGAAATGGAAAAATGTTCCATGCTCCTGGATTGGAAGAATAAATATTGTGAAAATGTCTATGCTACCTAAAGCAATCTACACATTTAATGCAATTCCTATCAAAGTACCATCCATCTTTTTCAAAGAAATGGAACAAATAATTCTAAAATTTATATGGAACCAGAAAAGACCTCGAATAGCCAAAGGGATATTGAAAAGGAAAGCCAAAGTTGGTGGCATCACAATTCCGGATTTCAATCTCTATTACAAAGCTGTCATCATCAAGACAGCATGGTACTGGCACAAAAACAGACACATAGATCAATGGAACAGAATAGAGAGCCTAGAAATAGACCCTCAACTCTACAGTCAACTAATCTTTGACAAAGCAGGAAAGAATGTCCAATGGAAAAAAGACAGCCTCTTCAATAAATGGTGCTGGGAAAATTGGACAGCCACATGCAGAAAAATGAAATTGGACCATTTCCTTACACCACACACGAAAATAGACTAAAAATGGATGAAGGATCTCAATGTGCGAAAGGAATCCATCAAAATCGTTGAGGAGAACACAGGCAGCAACCTCTTCGACCTCAGCCACAGCAACATCTTCCTAGGAACAACGCCAAAGGCAAGGGAAGCAAGGGCAAAAATGAACTATTGGCATTTCATCAAGATCCAAAGCTTTTGCATAGCAAAGGAAACAGTTAACAAAATCAAAAGACAACTGACAGAATGGGAGAAGATATTTGCAAACGACATATCAGATAAAGGACTAGTGTCCAGAATTTATAAAGAACTTAGCAAACTCAACACCCAAAGAACAAATAATCCAATCAAGAAATGGGCAGAGGACATGAACAGACATTTCTGCAAAGAAGACATCCAGATGGCCAACAGACACATGAAAAAGTGCTCCATATCACTCGTCATCAGGGAAATACAAATCAAAACCACAATGAGATATCACCTCACACCAGTCAGAATGGCTAAAATAAACAAGTCAGGAAATGACAGATGCTGGCGAGGAAGCGAAGAAATGGGAACCCTTCTACACTGTTGGTGGGAATGCAAGCTGGTGCAGCCACTCTGGAAAACAGCATGGAGGTTCCTCAAAATGTTGAAAACAGAACTGCCCTATGACCCAGCAATTGCACTACTGGGTATTTACCCTAAAGACACAAACGTAGTGATCCAAAGGGGCACGTGCACCCGAATGTTTATAGCAGCAATGTCCACAATAGCCAAACTATGGAAAGAACCTAGATGTCCATCACCAGATGAATGGATCAAGAAGATGTGGTATATATACGCAATGGAATACTATGCAGCCATCAAAAGAAATGAAATCTTGCCATTTGCGACAACATGGATGGAACTAGAGCGTATCATGCTTAGCGAAATAAGTCAAGCAGAGAAAGACAACTATCATATGATCTCCCTGATATGAGGAAGTGGTGATGCAACATGGGCGCTTAAGTGGGTAGAAGAAGAATCAATGAAACAAGATGGAATTTGGAGGGAGACAAACCATAAGTGACTCTTAATCTCACAGAACAAACTGAGGGTTGCTAGGGGGAGGGTGGTTGGGAGAATGGGATGGGATTATGGACATTGGAGATGCTATGTGCTTTGGTGAGTGCTGTGAAGTGTGTAAAAATGGTGATTCACAGACCTGTACCCCTGGGGATAAAAATATATGTTTATAAAAAATTAAAAAGTAAAAAAAATCAGCATTGTGGAATATATCTTTCATAATATATTGGATGTATTCCATAATTACTAGACATATGGAGAATAAGAGAAATGTGATTCAAACCCAGAAAAAGGTAAGTAATAAATATTGAGTTGGAATTATCTGTAAGAATTTTGAAGTTGTTATTATAAGTAGCATGCAAAGGAAGATATGCTTGTAATGAATAACGAAACTGGAAATTGTAGTAGATAAATAGAAACCATTTAAAAGAACCAGATAGAAATTCTAGAACTAAACATCTTATCTGAAATAATTTTCTAGATGAGCTTAATAGAATATTTAAATATGACAGAAAAACTAGTCCATGAAGTTGGGATAGATCAATAGAAATTATATAATCTGAAGAGCAGAGAGAAAAACTAAGGGATGCTTCTGTGATTTGTGAGACCTGTATCAAGAGGTTGAATACATTTGATTGGTATATTGAAGAGAAAGAGAATTGGGACAGAAAGATATTAAACAAAAACTGAATTTCCAAATATCTTGAAAAACGTAAACTTACAGATCAAGAATCTTAGTGAGTCCCAAGGAAGAGTATACAAAGAATGAAAATGCAAAGGAAACCACAATAAGGCTCATTATAGACATACAAACTGCTGAAAAGTAAAGATAAAAAGAAAATCTGGAAAGAAGGTATAGAAAATCGCATACACAGAGGAATAGCAGTAAAGTGTGTTGTTAGAAACTGCAGTATGTCTAATTAGAAACTGCAGAGGCCAGGAGATAATAGCATATCTTTAATGTGCTGAAAGGAGAGAAGCCCAGTCCACCTAGATTTCTGTATCCAGCAAAAATACTCAAGGATAAAAGTAAATTAAACTTCAAAGGCTAAGAGAATATTTTCCAGCAAACCTGCATTTAATTAACACTCAAAGAATTTCTTCAGGTTGAAGGACAATGATACCTGATGGATATTTGGATTTTCAGACTGAAAAGAAATTGCAGGTAGGTGAGTTGAGTATAAAAAAGCCTGTTGGGGGCACCTGGGTGGCTCAGTGGGTTAAGCTGCTGCCTTCGGCTCAGGTCATGATCTCAGGGTCCTGGGATCGAGCCCCGCATCAGGCTCTCTGCTCAGCGGGGAGCCTGCTTCCTCCTCTCTCTCTGCCTGCCTCTCTGCCTACTTGTGATCTCTCTCTGTAAAATAAATAAATAAAATCTTTAAAAAAAAAAAAAAAAAAAGCCTGTTGGGGCAGTTAGGCGGCTCAGTCCATTAAGCATTTGCCTTGGTTTTGGCTTAGGAGTGTGAAATCTGAGCCTTCTGTCAAGCCACCCCCTCAGTGTGGTGTCTGCTTGAAATTCTCTCTCTTCCTTTCTTCCTCTCCCTTCCTCTCTCTTCTACTCCCTTTGCCTCTCCCTTTACCCCTTGCTCACCTGTGTTCGTGTGTGCACTCTTTCTCTCTCAAATAAATAAAATCTTAAAAAACAAACAAACCTGTTTTTCTCTTAATTCATAAGACTGTTTATAAGAAAACTATCACAATAATGGGATTTATTTTATACTTAGAGTTAATATATATGACAGGTCTACCACACAGGATAAGCAAGTGGTATTAATGGTATACAAATCTATGTGGTTTCACGATTCTTAAATTTTACATGAAGTGGAACAACATTAATTTTAATCCCTAAAAAATATTTTTTTTCTCTTATAAGGTTGGGATTTTATTTAACTAATTTGACTTTGCATTAGAAATGTCAGTATAAACTAATGTTAATTTCTATTAAAAAAAAAATGTATGCTCCTCTAAGCTACCGACTGAATAATCTAGAAACAACTCATAGCAAACATTCTTAGTACCCAGCTTATAATTCTAAATATTATTCCCTAGAAAATTGGGATTTAATTTTACTTTCTGGATTTAATTTTGCTATATTTTAAATTGTAGAAAATAATAATGTGGCCTCAGTATATGAGGTACACTAAATTTATTTCCAGTTCACCCTCCTCTTACTTCTCTGTTATCTGTGCTTTAGAATATGATAGACAATAGTACCATATGGCTATATAAACCTACTTAAAATCGAAGTTAAAGATGCAGTCCCTCAAGTACATTTAATCATATCTTAAGTGTTCAGTAGCCACATGGAACTAGTGACTGTTGCATAGTTCAATTAATATAACATTTCCAACACCACAGAGAGGTCTGTTGGATAGCTGACCTGGAAAAACCACTAAGTAAATGCAAAAGATACAGCTAAAATAAAGTTCTAAAAATAATCCCAAAACTCAGAAAGGGGATGGGAAAAAAGAAAACAAATGGGAAATTGTAGCCCTAATCAATAATTGTATTACATGTAAGAGACTAAAGATTTTCAGAATAAGACCCAATAATACGCTGTCTCTGAAGAAATTCACTTTAAAGAAAAAGTTGAAAGTCAATGAATATAAAAAAGAAAGGAAAAGTATACATTAGAAGACTTGCAGTAGCAGTATTTAATGTCAGAGACATAGAAAATGAAGTAATGTTGGATTAAGAAACATTTGAACATAATCTGGTCAATATATCAGGAAGATATAACAACCATAAGTTAGTTATGGTCCTAGAAATGAGATTCAAAATATGTGAAGTATTAAAATACCTTAAGGAAGAAATAGGCAACTGGATAGTAACAGTTGAAGATACTAACATTCCTCTTTTAGCAATTGATGTAACATCTTTCAGTCTGTTCTCAGGTACATGATATGAATATCTCTAGTCATCATTTGATCTAATTGCTCTTTATAGGATACTATATTCAGTGACTGCAGAACACATATTCTTTTCAAGAGCACTCAGCATGCTTACCAAGAGACTTGCTGGGCTAGAGTGTTAAGTCTGCATAAATATAAAATGATTGGAATAATACAAAGTGTGTTCTGAGACCACAGTGAATTTAAGTATCACAAGCTAGAAACTGCAAAATCTGAAATATTTGAAAATACACTTCTGAATTACACACAGCTCAAAGAAGTCATAAGGGAAACGAGGAAATATTTTAAAGCAGAAAATAAAAATAAAATAGAAAACTTGCAAATGTATCTGAAGGAGTTCTAAGAGGAATTTAACTGTAAATATTTATATTAGAAATATCTAAAATTAAGAGTCAGGTTCTCACTCTAGAAGAAACTAGAAAAAGGACAGGTTATATCCAAAGAACATGGAGGAAGGGAAATAATAAAGCAGAAATCAGTGAAACAGAAAAAAGACAAACAAGAGAAGTAACAAAACCAAAATTTGGTACTTACAAATGATTATTAAAAATAATAAACTCCTGGCTAGAGACATCAAGAAAATGAGGGACCCCAAATTAATCAAGAACGAAAGAAGAGTTTCACCGAAGATCCCATAGTTACTAGGGAATAATGAAGGAATATTACAATCAGCTTTATGCTATAAATTAAACAATTAAGATAAAAACGACAAACTTCTTAAATATGCTTACCAAACTGACCCAGTATAAAACAGAAATTCTTAGTGGCTATATTTCTGTTAAAGAAATCAAATTATTAAAAAACTTACCATAGAGAGCCACATGATTTCACTGGTGAATTCTATGAAACTGTTAAAGGAGAAAGAACACCAATCTCACAAAAAGTTTTTCACAAAACAGAGGTTGAAGAATCAATTTCTAACTTATGTGAGGAGGCCAGCAAAATATTGATGTGGATTAGAAAAAACTGTTACCAAAAAAAACCCACAAAATATTATCAAATTGCTTATAGTAATATATAAAAGGATCTATTATTTTTTATGATCAAGTGGGGTTTATCCCAGGCAACAGAAAGTTGGTTTCTTATTCTAAAATGGGACGATAATTCACTATATTAATAGAATAAAGAAGACTCATATGATGATATCAGTAGACATGGACACATCATTTGACAAAGTTAAATGCCCATATTTGATAAAAACCCAGAAGATTTCTTTCAATCTGATACATACAATCTATCAAAAACGTGAATCTCGTATTTAATGGTGAAATATTGTACCTAAAATCTGCTTACTCTTACCAATTTAGCATTGTATTAGATCTTAGTGTGATAAGATGAGGGGAAAAAAAAGGCATACAGACTAGAAAGGTGTAAAACTATTTTAAATGGTTTGATTCTCTTATCTCAAATTTGCCTTTTTAAATCACTTTCTGATTTCTGCATTAGACACTTGAAAATACAGTTTTGGTGTAATAAGTGTAGTTGATATCTCATTCTTAGAACTCTGAATCTTAATTTCTTTTTTCCCAGTATTGTCTACCCTCACAACTGTTTTCCTTCATAGCTTTCTATCTTATAAGATAACGTGAAATTTTCATTACTTTTCTGGAAAACCTGTGTTTTTTTTTTCTAAAGGATAAAATTAGTGCTCGTTAACATAGTACATCTGCCTATCTGCTTGCTACTTTGCAGTCACAGTTCTTATCACACACTTGCTTTGCTGTATAATGTGATCCTCCCAATGTCCTTCCATCCCTCTCCATAGTATGGTACTATCAGGTAATTTAGAGAACCATTTTATTTATTTTTAATTTTTAAAGATTTTTATTTATTTATTTATTTATTTGACAGAGCATAAGTAAGCAGAGTAGCAGGCAGAGGGAAAGGGAGAAGCTGGCTCCCTGCTGAGCAGGGAGCCTCATGTAGGGCTGGATCCCAGGACCTTGGGATCATGACCAGAGCCAAAGGCAGATGCTTAACCAACTGAGCCACCCAGGCACCCCTGGAGAACCATTTTAAATGCTCTAATAGTGTATTTGTCCTCTGTTACTGTGTGAGTCCTTGAGGGCAGGGACCATTCCTTTATTCATTCATATTTTTACTTTTATCATCTGGCATAATTGCCAATAAACAGCTGGTGTTAAAATATTTTGAATTAATAAGTGAATGGGTGATCATTTTCAACCTGAAGGAGTTTTATTTCATAAAAAAGTGTTTGATCTTGGGTAATTTTAAAATGGTTTAGTCTCAAAATATATAAAATATTTAACCTTTAATTAGTTTCCTTACTACTTACAAAGCCTTATTTTTTTCAAGACATGGAAGTAAAATGTTTTGTGCTAATATAAATTTTAGGATAATTAATGTTTGATATTAGCAACATCTTATGTTTTTATGGTAACTCATGATTATGTTATAAATATTTTCTTAAATTCTACAAGTGTTTATTAAGACATCACAATCTTGCAGTATGCTAATACAAAATTATTTTTACCTTATGTTCTATATAATTAGTTTAGAGTACCATATCAGAAGTAATCATGATTCTATGTGGTCTGAATGGTTTTATTTCTTAGATGAAAGGAGGAAGTTTCATGTTCACCTATGGAATGCCTCATGTGCAAATAATACAAAAACTCTCAGTATAGTATTGATATGTGATTTGTAAAGACCATATACCTTTTTTTTTTAAAGATTTTATTTATTTATTTGATAGACAAAGATCATAAGTAGGTAGAAAGGCAGGCAGAGAGAGAGAGAGGGGAAAGCAGGTTCCCTGCTGAGCAGAGAGCCTGATGTAAGCTCGATCCCAGGACCCTGGGGTCACAACCCAAGCCAAAGGCAGAGGCTTTAACCCTCTGAGCCACCCAGGCGCCCCTAAAGACCATATATCTTGATGGACAGTGTCAGATGTTAAGATAAACATTTATTAAGTTTCCTGTAATCTGTCATGGCAACAGTCAGTGGGAAGGATATTTTAAATAAGACATTTATAACTCTAAATATTGGGCTAATATTAACATTTTAAAATATTTCCATGTTTAAGGCATTTTCTGTTTTTTTTAACTTATTTTTTCATAAACTAGATGAATAATACAAATATGGAATCTATCTTAATCATTTTTGTGGTAAACACCTTGATGATTAGTGAATTTTTCCTAGGTGGCCATGAACTTTGTAGTTTCCCTGCAGTTCATTTTATGTATAATTAATTGACACATTCCTTAAACATCCTTTTCTTGCTACCACTTTTTGTTTTTCTCTATAGTGAACAGTTTTTGCATAGTGTTCTTTACATAAGCATTCAGTAAGTGGTAACTAGGTTATTAAATTTAGTTATTCTACTTTATGATAACTTTATTGCTATGCAAATGATACTAGGTTTTAGTCAGTAGTATATAGATTATTTCCTTAGAAATACTTTGAAATTCCATCTTCATTTTGTGGAATATTCATGGGAAGAAAAGGAAGCTTTTAAAGAGTTCATTTTTCTACAGCAATGTTTGTTAAGACCCACTGTGTTAAATATATTTACTATAACCACTGTTATTTGTTATGGAATATTTCATTTGGCATAATAGGGGTGGAGGTGGGGGCAAGATGAACTGAACCTTCCAAGACCTCAAACAAAGACTGTGTAGCATAGGTGTCTTGTTAAATAGCGTTCGATTATGCTGGGATCTGGAATGAGTAACCTAGCCTGAAAGTAAGAAAATATTGATTAGTTCTGGTACCAGCTATCTGATTGCGTGTTTTTGGCCAAGTCGCTTAACTTCTCTGGTCCTTAAGTTTTTTCATCTATTATGTGAGAGATCGAACTAACTTCTTTTAAATTTTCTCATGTTCTGATTATAGTGAAAATTCTTAACTTGATTCTCAAATTTTCTGAATCCAGTGAAGAACTTTTAAAATGGCAGGCAGAAAACTTAATACTATAGTTACAAACAAATACAGTTAATACAATACAAATGAAACATACAAGAATTGGCAGGATACAGGGTTTCTAGAGGTGAATAGAGCTCATTAGAAAGCCTTCTAGAAAAAATGTGGCAAACTTATGAAGTGGGATAATGAGTAAGTGGGAGGGCTTGAGGAATATATTGTTAGGATAAAATGGTTTGCATATGTGGAAGTCATTTATTTGAAGGAGACCGCAGGCATTCAATTGACTGAAGTAGTGACTTCCTGCTGAGGAATAATGGAAAATAAGGCTTTTGACACCATGAAGCTGAGAAAGGTGTCAATTAGTAAAGTGCCTGAAAGTCATACTAAGTTAAGCTTCTTGTGATGGGCAACCACTGCATGCTTTTGTGTATGGGATCCAAAGAATGAACTGTGCCTGAGAAAAATATTCAGGTTGCTTTTAGTAAAGTGAAATGAGAGTAAGAGCTTAAAACTTCATGGAGAGATTAACTTGTTAAGGTTACACCAGAAAATGAGCTGGTTTTGATAGGAAAAGCCAGGGCTTTTAAAAATTAACTATAGTTGGTTAAGAGGCTGCCTTTGGCATAGGTCATGATCCCAAGGACCTAGAATCCTGTCCATCATTCAGCTCCCTGTTCTGTGGAGAGCCTGCTTCTCCTCCCCCTTCTTCTGCCTGCTGCTCTGCCTACTTGTGTTCTCTCTCTGTCAAATAAATAAATAAAATCTTTATTTAAAAAAATGAACTATAGGGGTGCCTGAGTGGCTCATTCATTAAGCGGCTTCTAGAATCCTGCGATCCAACCCCAAGCCCGACATCGGGCTCCCTGCTCTATAGGAACCCTGGCTTTCCCTCTCCCACTCCTCCTGCTTGTGTTCCCTCTCTCGCTGTGTCTCTTTCTGTCAAATAAATAAAATCTTTAAAAAATTTAAATTAACTATAATGTTTAGGTTAGTTGGATTTCCAGTGAA
Organism: Mustela lutreola; assembly: GCF_030435805.1. Lineage (NCBI taxonomy): Eukaryota > Metazoa > Chordata > Mammalia > Carnivora > Mustelidae > Mustela > Mustela lutreola. The sequence goes on from NC_081295.1 coordinate 79,386,637, forward strand.
TGTAGTTAAAGGATAAAGAAAGCCTTGTGGCCTGAGTGCAAGAATATTTAGAATTTATTATCTTGCTCCAGAGCCCCACAGTGTTACTCTCTTGTATTTCTTATGCATCAATTATAATAATGCAAATAATAGAAGGATGGGTCATTTCATTTTTTTCCCCCTCAAAACCAAACTTTTCAGGAGATACAAGATATTTTAAAACAAACTCCTATATATTCTGTTACAATTGTTAATGCATTGTGAGCACATATTGCTGATGATGGCTTTTTGGTACTTAGCAGGTATATATTTCACATTTATGTGGATTAATTAGGCTTATTTAAAAAATTAGTCCTCATAGTCGTACTCCTATAAAGCTATACTATGGATGTGGTTGAAAAAATGCACCATTTAAATGACAGTGTTTTCTTTCTTCCCTGCCTAGTCTTTTTTAGGATTGGTGAACTTGTTACCTTATCCTGCTGTTTATGAGCTGGTAGGCAATCAGGATCTTCCTAATAAAGCAGAATATTCTCTTCGTGAAGTCCCAACATGTGTTATTGTAAGTCATTTTTTTAATATCTTTACCTTTTACTTTACCTTTACTTTACTTTACCTTTACTTGAGATTTATAGTACAGTGCAGTTTGACAGGAAAAAAGGAACGTTATTTAATGGTGTTTAAAAGCTGATTTGATTTATTTACCCATGGAATATCAGCTCCGAATTATCTGTGCATGGAATTTTTGATCCAGGTCACCTTAAAGTTACAACACCTCTTGGAATACAAAGTTAATGCTTCCCAATCAGGAAAGAAACCTGGCATAAGCAGAAATATGTACATGAATGACTTTTAGGTGGTTTATTAGTCACACCAGTGTTGCTTCTTCATTGGCTAGAATAATTAGGATTAAACTATATACAAGCAGTCCAATGTATTTTCTGCTTGTATTTTAATGAACTACATATTACTGCCCCATGAGGGCAGTATATACATATTTATTTGAGACTTTTTTCATATTCATACTCCTAAATGGGTAACTTGTTTTAATCATTTAGAGGTATTTAGTTCCTCATCTTTGGTAAGTTTATGAATTAAATATACAAAATATGTGTTTATGCATTCATAAAGGATTATTTAATTCTGAATCAAACTCACAAGATAATGTATATTTATGCATTCATAAAGAATTATTTAATTAACACTGAAATTCTGTTAACCATTCTTATTTTCTGGTCACTTTGTCTTGTATGTAATTGTTTTTTCTATAGTTTTGCTCATTTGAATACTTTTAATTCTTGTTAATCTTAAACATTTTAATTTTTTTTAAACTTTCTCTGCTTTGTAAATTTTTTGATAATTTTATGAATGAGATATAAAGATAGGTACTTCTAATGTTGAATTTTTAATTTATATTCTCTTTTCTTTGAAGAGTTTCAATTTTACCTTGTGCTTACTTGCATCTTGGCATTTGTGGACTTCTCTTCCTCTGCCACCTATCATCCAGATTGATCTCTTCCAATAGTGCAGTTTTAGTTGTACACTGACAATTATGATCTATAATGCTCACCTGACTGTTGAATCTGTACTCAGATTTATACCAAATAATTGACATCTGGAATACTTACGAGCATCTCAGTCTTACCACTTCTACAACTGAATATAATTTTTTTTTCTACAGTTCCATCATCCACACAGTTGAGTGAGCTAGAAACCTGGAAGTCATTGTTGACTTCTCTTTCTATATATGCAGTTAATCACCATGTATAGATTTTTGCCTCCCAAATAACCACATGTTGTTTACTTTTTAAATTTCTATTAAAAACATCTTAGCTCGGACTGTCATTTGTTGTCTAGATTACGTCAGTGAGATCCGAACTGCTTTTTTTCCCAGTTCAACCTATAATTTATCCTAATGATGATTAATTTTCAGAGTGGTCCTTTAGAAATGAAAACCAGATGCAGTAATTCTATATAAAATATTTGCTGATCTCTCTTTGCCTCCACGTGTAGCCACATTCCTTTGCATGAGGACAGACAGCTTCTCCTTGTTTCTCAAAGCCTTTTTTTTTTTTTTTTTTGGTCTCTTTTCACCTTTTACTCTCTGACTTCCAGGGTAATCAGACAAGTTTCTTCCTTTCTCTGGTGTCTGGAAGCTATCTAACCTTGCCTTTTGGCTAGATAGTAGTATCTCCTCATTTTTCATGCTTTACTCTTTCTGTGAAGTCATCTCATAGGTCACATTATTGTATAATTACTTTTGCATTTCTCTCTCCTAATGAACTGTAAAATCCATGAGGAGAGGAACTATATTTTATCTTTGGCCAAAAATGTCTCACTAGTTGTTTTGTCTTTCTTTTGAGCTTGGTAGGTTCTCAGTAACTTCATTGTTTTATTAATCATTTGATAGGCCCTAGATGATTTTGGCCCTTCTTAGGCTTTATTCAAAAGAATATAAATTCAGTATCTTTCTGTTTTCTTTGGGAGTCCTGTGGCAGGAACCCTAGGAAGTTAAACTGAGGAACTGTGTGTGTGCATGTGTTTGTACATGTATTTACACAAATTCATGGCTGGGCTTTCTTTTGTGGATACTTTCAAACTTTCATTTAAAATGGTCTAATGAACTCCCATATACCCAACACTAAACTTTAGCTTTGATCAGCATTCTGTCCGTATTCTTCCCTCTATTTCACTCCTCTTATACAGTTTCCTCCTCTTTACTCCTGCATTTTTTTTTTTCCTGGAGAATTATTAAAGCATATTTTAGGCATAATGTCAATTTATCTGAATAATTTAGTGTATAAATTTAGTATGCATCTCTAACTAATAAGGACCCCTGGGTTTTGTTTTTGCTTTTGTTTGAATTACCTCATTTTGAATATCTGTGGCTTTAATCCTTTCTGAAATATTAGCTATAATCCCTTAACATTATCTAATATGTGGTCTACATAGAAGTTTCCTTTTTCTTAAGATGTCTTTTTTTTTTTTTTTAATAGTTGGTCGAGTCATGATCCAAAGAAGGTCCATACGTTTCATTCAGTTATTATGTCTTTTATGTCTTTTTTCTAAAACAGTTCTTTCTTTGTTTCCATGCCATTGATTTATTGGAAAAACTGGGTTATTTGTCCTGGGTTGCATTTATTCAGTGTTTCACTAGGAGATGTGAAATGGTGATTCTAGTTCTGGCATTCTTTTTGTCCTTGACTGGAATTGCTTAATAATGGAAATACTGAAAAACTTTTTTTCAGAAATGGCAGAATAAATACTTGACTATTTATAAATCCTCAGAGTAGTGAATTGGTCTAATAATCTCCAAAAGTGATGTTTTGTTATTATTATCAGTATGAGCTTCTAATTTGTATATGTATATGTTTCAATCCAGTGTGATTAATCATTACTACTTTTCATAATCAAGGTATTCCTTGGCTATGGAGTCCTTTTCACATGTAATTATTTCTGTTTGATATATTTCTTTCTCATGTAAGGTATTCCAGGCTCATTGTATACATTTTCTGGCTCGGTCCTGGAATCCGCCATCTTCAAAGAATTGTTTCTTTTACTAGGAATTGTTATTTAGAAATTATAACCTAGATGCTAGAAATGTTCCTTGTTGAGGGTTGTCATCATTTCTAGTCATTTCAGTAGACAGCTAAGGAGAGCATTTTTTTTTTTTAAGAGAAATTCATCATGAGCCTATATTGTATTTTTTCTTGTATTTTTCTCTTTCACAGAAAAGCTTGGTGACTAATGACATGAACAAAACTACTCACTTGCTTTTATTGTACAATGTACATATAATAGTTTCAGAATAAAATAAGATTAATGTGTGCATATTGATATTTCATTTCAGTTAGTTTTGTTCTTAGGATGTATGCCACTAGTGATTTACAGTCAAAGTACTGTGTTTTAAAAAGTTACTGGAAGTAAGTAAATCTCATTCTGCCTGGTTATGCCACTAACTTGATAGATTTATTTTAGAATGTTCTAAATTGAGAGGTTGTTTTACCTTTTGTATTAATTTTGTCTTTTCAATTATTACATGATTAATGTTCTTTTAAAATGTGTGACTCCAGGGGTGCCTGGATGGCTCAGTGGGTTAAGCCTCTGCCTTCGGCTCAGGTCATGATTTCAGAGTCCTGGAATTGAGCCCCGCATTGGGCTCTCTGCTCAGCAGGAAGGCTGCTTTCCCACTCTCTCTCTGCCTGCTGCTCTGCCTACTTGTGATCTCTCTTTGTCAGAGAAATAAATAAAAATCTTAAAAAAAAAAGTGACTCCAGTATGTCACAAAGTATATTCACAGAATGTGCTTGCATATTAATCTCCCTTTGTCCTTTCTCTGTGTATGTATGTTTTGATCTTCAATATAATATCTGCTAGCTCCATGTAGTTATTTAAATTTAAATCAGTGACAACAAAATAAAATTCAAAATTTCTTTCCTTTAAGTACTATCCACATTTCAAGTTTTCAAGTGCCCATTAACCATAGGTGGGCAATGGCTACTATGTTGGATAACACAGAGGGATAGTATTTCCGTCATTGCAGAAAGTTCTTTTTTATAACATTCCCTTATAGCTAACACTTTTTGTTAGTTTTTGGTTTATCCTTCAAATATTACTTTACAACTTTCACTTTTAAAAAGTATATATATATTTTTTCCCTCCAGACTTAAGCAAAAGATAGTATGCTTTAAACACTGTCCTGTCTCTGCATTTTCTCTTATTTTTTAAAAATATTTTATTTGTTTGAGAGAGAGAGGGTATGAGGTGGGCAGCATCTCAGGGCTCAGGGATCAGGACCTGAGCTGAAGGCATACTGACTGAGCCACCCAGGCGCCCCTGCATTTTTCTTTTAATTCTGTGTCTTTGAGATTACCGCACACCAGTATATAGAGCTCTGCCCTTAACTCTTTTTTACAAATGGATGGTATACTGTTGTGTGGATGTGTTGTGTTTTTATTTACCAGTCATCTGTTGGTAGACACTGGATTCTTTAAGGTTTTTGGTATTATAAGTTATGCCAAATTAATAGTTTGGTTTATATTTATTGTACTTACCAGTTTGCCTATATATTTTTTCTACTGTTGTATAACAACTTGCTACAAATTTAGCAAATTAAAACCACCCATTTATGAGCTCACAGTTTTGTATATCAGAAGTCTGGCACTGTGTACCTGGGTTTTCTGCTCAGAGTATTATAAGCCGAAATCAAGATGTTGGGTAGGCTAAGTTTATCAGGAGGCCCTGGGGAAAACTGCATTTCCAAATTAATTCTGGGCAGGATTCAGTTTCTTAGGTTGTAGGACTAAAGTGCCTGGCTTTTTGGAGGCTGTCAGCCAAGAGTTGCTCCTGGGGCTTTGTCCTGTGGCCCCCTCCATTTCAACTGTGAACAACCTTTCTCCTATCAAATCCTTTTCATGCTTTGAATCTCCTCTTCTGTGAGCAGCCCCCCAAAATTCTTTTCTTTTAAATGGCTCTTGCAGTGATATCAGAGCCACTCAGATAATCTCCTATTTTAAAATCAATTAAGGACTTCCGCAAAAATCTCTTCATAGCAATACATGCACTAGTGTTTAAGGCCTGAGAATCTTGAGGCCTCTTACATTCTGCCTACTATAGATAGTATATTTGAGCTAGATTTCTGGAAGTGGGATTGCTGGGTTGAAAGGTAAATTCATATGTAATTTTAGTATATATCGCTAGATTTTTATCCACAGGGAGTAATCGTTCTGCTTTCCCATCAATGAGGTATAATAGTTACTGTTTTCTAACAGTCTCATTAAGTTGTTTATGTGATCAGAGGTGTAGATATCTGACCTGAGGAAAGTGTTAATGTGTGTTTTTCTTGTGAATAGCACATTTTTTTCTTATGCTTTAATGGCCATTGATGACTTCTCAATGGTGTTTCAATTTATTTTTAATAATTTTCTATTTGTTTTCTTTTTCTTAGTTTTGAGGAATTCTTTATATTTTAGGGATGTTAGACCTTAACTTCTCATGATTTCGTATCAGGTATCTACAAAAACTCTAGGTCCTGTAAACAACTCTCAAGTTGCACTTTAGTAAGTTAAAGGTCAATAAAAAAAATATTCTGTTTTCTAATATTTCTGATATGTCTTTTAAACATGAAATCTTTGATTGTTCTCCAGCCCCTTTCACTTAATTTGTAGCTATATAAGTGATGTATTAGGTAAGACCTCTTTAGTTATTGGAGAAACTCAGTTTGAATTAGTTTCAGCAGAAGAGGATATTTATTGACCTGCATTAGAAAATATATTGGCTCTAATAAACATCTGCAGCTTGTGTAGAGTCATGATGTGGGAGGTAACTGGGAAATTTGGATCCCAGTACTGGTGACAAGAGTATTCCATGTTCTTTGCATAACCAAGGAGTATAAACAGTGAATTAACCTAAGGGAGAACTTGCTAATTGTCAGAGCTGACTAAAAGCGAGATAGGCTACCTTGGGATTCTGTGAGTTCCTTATCTTGTTTCTTCTTGGTGGAGATACTGCAGATCAGATCCAAAAACGTATTGGATGGTTGTAGCACATAATCTTTAAGCTCTTTTTCAACCCTGAGAATATGTTTGCAGTATTTAGCATAATGCCTGGCACACAGTAGGTGTGCAGTACATGCTAAATTAAATATTTGTGGACTTCATTGTGCCACAAGAGCAAAGAACAAAACAAAAAACGAGGACAAGTAGAAATAGAACTTCGACGGTAGATTCACATTTGTCTGTCTGTCTGTGTCATCTTGTCCTGTTACTGCCTATCTTGGCTTTATTGAAAGCTATGCATAGTGTAGTGGTTAAGAGTTTGTATTCTGAAGCCAGACTGCCTGGATTAGATTCCCATTTCTGCCTTTTAGAAACTGTGTGACTTCAGACAAGATGAACTTTAATTTTCTGTTAAAAGAGACCAGTAATGTTCCTTTCCCAGGGTTGTTGTAAGAATTAAATGAAATATAAAAGTTCAAGTCACTGTTTGGCAGATAATAAATGCTATAAAATTGCCTGATATAATTATCATTAGTGTTTTCTTCTCCAGATGGTGTTCTCTATAGGAGAGTACACAGGACTACCTGTTACTTTATACTGACATCTTCACCATTTCCCCTTGTTGTTGTTTTCTAGGGCTGTCATAACAAATAGCCACAAACTGGGTAGATGACAACAACAGAAATTTATTCTCTTATAGTTCGGGAGGCCAGAAGTCTAAAATCAAGGTTTTAATAGGGACACATTCCCTCTAAAGGCTCCAGGGGAGAATTCTTCAGCTTCTGGTTGTTCCAGGCATTTCATGTCTTTTTGCTAACATAACTCCAGTTTCTGCCCTCCATCTTCACAAGATTTTCTCCCTCATCTGTCTTAAATCTCCCTTTGTCTTTCCCTTCTAAGGATACCTGTCACAGTGTCAGGGCCCACTTGGGTTAATCCAGAATGATCTTATCTCAGAATTCTTAATTACCTAGTTCAAACACTCTTTTGCCAAATAGGGTAACAATCATAGGTTCCGGAGATTAGGATGTGGACATATCTTTTGTTGGGGTCACAGTGTAATTCACTAGGTTACCAAACAGGAGAGTGGCCTTTTCCTCTCCTTCCCTCCTATAGACTGAATACCCCCAGAATACATATGTTGAAACCTAATCCCCAATGTGATATTGGGGGTGGGCCTTCACGAAGTGATTAGTACCTTTAAAACATTATAGACTCCAGTTTTGCACAGTGGCAATATCGTAGCCAATGAGGTTTATCCGAGGTGTGGTTATGGATAATTGAAAAAAAAAATGGACTCTAGAGAAATCTCTTACCCCTTCTGCCGTGTGAGGGCACAGTGAAAAGATAACTATCTAAAAACTAGAAAGTGGGTCCTTGCCAGACACAAAATCTGTTGCCTTGATTTTGGACCTCTCAGCATCCAGAACTGTAAGAAATAAAATTTCTGGGGCACCTGGGTGGCTCAGTGGGTTGGGCCTCTGCCTTTGGCTTGGGTCATGATCTCAGGGTCCTGAGATCGAGTCCTGCATCGAGCTCTCTGCTCGGCAGGGAGCCTGCTTCATCTGCTCTCTCTCTGCCTGCCTCTCTGCCTACTTGTGATCTCTCCCTGTCAAATAAATAAATAAAAATCTCTAAAAAAAAATTAAAATAAAAAGAAAAATAAAATTTCTGTTGTTTATAAGCCACCCAGTCTATCGTACTCTGTTATAGCAGCCAGAATAGATTAAGAGCCCTCTCACTTGAAAAATCTCAAGGAAGAACCTTAAAGGTTGAGTTTTGTTTGAGGATGTTCATGAGCTAACCAGTCACAAGCCACTCCTAGTGGTGCAGGTGAAGGAGTATTGGCATTATAACTGATCTGTCCCTTACCTTGCACTTATCCCTTTCTGAAGTGAAAAGAGGTAACACACACATGTCCATTGGGACACTTGTAAACAGCAGGCACTCAGGCATGTATGTATTTGTGTGAATGGATATTCCTTTGTTTTCCTAGTTTTGGTTTCATTCTGGCCTACTAGATCGCAGTGTATTTTCTAGTTGGGCAGTATCGTTTAAAAAGAATTTCAGACTTGTTTTTGTTTTTTTGAGTCCCAGGCCTTACTTGCCACTTCTTCGTTGTTAGGAAGATGCTGCTTGATTTAAAAAACTGATTGCCTTATTGACACATGTTGCAGTGCTTAGAAACTGAAGTTCTCCATAAGGCAGGCTTCCCAGGAGTTTCATTTTCTTCCCTAAGTGGTGATCCATCAATGTAATCCTCTTTAAAGAACAAATTATTTACCGTAACATTTGTTCTCTGAAAATGCATTATCATTGATAGATCACTGCAATCTACTCTTCTATTAGCTTGCTGGTAATATATTTTCTACCTCTTTTATTTTTAAAATATCTAGTACTCAGCATTTGGAACTAGAACTTTATAGAGTTCCAAAGTGTCACTCTCTGTCAGAGTCTGAGCTTAGTATCCAGATAGTTGGACAAATTTCAGTCACCTATACTAGTAGTATCCTACTAATGAAGAGAAGTCCAGAGTAATCCTTCCAAAAGCTACGGTCATAGAACTGATGGGCAGATGCTCTTCTCTCAGATAAGAGAAGGACAGTGATACATAATTCTAGATTAATCTGTGAAGATGATGATAAAACAGTGATAATTTCTTAAATTATTTTTAGCAGTAAAAATATCTACCTGTTTGAAGAAACACCTGGCAAACAAGTTTCTCCATATATATGGGGATTACTTAATAGTAATCAGGTGCCTAGACAAGTCAAGGAGAGCTCCATGGCTCTGTCACTGTGCCTAATCAGGACTGTCAAAGGAGAGATTAGGAGAAGGAAGAGAGTGGATATATTATTGAGAATCTGAATGTGAAGCTGGGAATATGAATGAATTACTTAGTTCAGGTTCTATCATAAAGTTTGAGAGAGGAGTGTCCAGCTAGAAGCAAACAAAATGACAGATTTTCAGATGGCAATCTTTTTATCCTTCATGTTAGGCAGTTTATATATATAATGTTTGCTGATTATAAACTTTTGTGCTAGTATTTACACATTTTTACAGGCTATCTGTATAACAATAATAAATGCATGCATTCCTAAGTGTTAGGTATAAACTTTTATTATACAAGTTGGCACAAAATCTAGTTTTTACTGTGTTTTGATTTATGTTTTTTGAAAGCTTATTTCCTCAGCCTTGTAAAGTCATTTCCATGCTTCTTATTTATTTGATGATATGACATTTGTACTATCATCCATGTAGACCTCTGTAGATATTTACTCCCTGGCAAAACCTGCCTTTTTACCTATTGTTTACAGAAATGTCTTCATTAGAACTCCTGGGGTGTAGCAAGTTTCTTGGTCAAGAAAATGAACAATGAGAGAGACAAGTATACATCTATGAATAACTTTCTTAGGCCTAAACCCAAAGATCTACACAAAACGGGGCATTCTAAAAAGAAAGACTTTTAGAGAGTGCTCAGAATTGCATAGTAGGGTTACATTGTCAGGGTTTGGGATGGCTGGTGGCACCTGGGTCCTCAGGTTCTCCCTGCACTTGCATCATGATTTTTAAGCCTGGCTACACATTGTAACAACTTGAGAATCTTTTAAAGGTTATTAGTGTCAAAATCACACCCCCAAGGATATTGACTAAATTGGTCTGGGGTAGAGAGAGCTTGGGCATTAGTCATGTGTATATGTAAATATAATTTTCTTTTTGAAGTTCTCTAGGTGATTCCAGTGTTCAACCAGGGTTGGAAACCACTGATTTACATGAGCAGAGACTGTCAACAAGTTTCAGCTACTAGATAAAACTATTCAAATCCACTGTTCATGCTTCACATTTGTAGATTTCATATTTGTTTTTCAAAGTAGTTTACATTGTTTTTTTACAGTTTGGTCAGTATTTAGCTGGTTGTATAAGTTGCTCACACAGTACCAGAATGAGGTAGAAATTAGTGATTCTCCACTTTGGCTAAACATGAGATGACTTGTTTCACAAACTTTAACAAATCTTGATGCTCAGACACACCAAGAACAATTAATTCAGAATCTCTAATGGTGAGACTTGGGCATTGGTAATTTTTTTTTTTAACTGCTCCTTAAGTGATCAAATATAAAGCCAAGTTTGAGAACCATAGATCTTAATCTTTCTTGAGTTGGTTTTTTTTTTTTTTAAATGGTTTCGGTCAACCACAGTCTCACTCTAAGTCTTTCTTTTTCAGGATATTATAGATAGACTTATAATTTTGAATTCAGAAGCTAAGATTCGTTCTTTATTCAACTATGAACAATCACACATCTTTGGTCTAAGGTAAGGCACTAAATTTTATTTGAGGTACATTTTCTATCTTAACCGCAGAAATGGATAAGCATATGTTCTATGTACTTTCAAAAAGTATTTAAAATGAGCTAATTTTTAAAGCATGTTTAAAGGTAAATGATAACTTTGTAGACAAAATAAATATAGGTATTAGGTTTTTATATAATCGCTTTGTCTACCTTTAGGTTCTATATTAGTACCATGTCTTCCACATTTGTTTGATTTATATTACAAATGCCTCTTTAAAAACAGGCATTTTTTTCAGACTCTTCAGTTTACTCAGGAGTCAACTGGGGCGTCCCTGTGTTGATATTTGATGGGACTCCTTCTGTAATAGAGACTCGAGAGAGGCCTGAAAATGCATGATCTGTCTGGAGGCTCAAATTATGCTCCTTGATGTTAATCATTACTCCTTAACCTCAGTTTTTCCAATCTTTAAAACTTTTTCGTCATATATAGACCTATAATTTGTTTTCCTACCTATAAATTACCACTTTTAAAACTAGCTGAATTAAAGCCATTTTCCATTTTCATAGGTTTGTGATTTTTTTTTCTTTCCACTAGCGGAATAACCTTTTCAGCCAACAGGGGGGGCGTCAGTGAGAATGCTCTACCTAAGAGATAAAGCAGTCACTTTTCTAAAATTAGAATCTCTGGTGATGGTAGTATATATTATAGATCTTAAACTTTAAAAAAAAATTTTTTTTATCTTTAATAGCTGAGTTTCATTTTTGGACCTTTTTATTCAAAGAAGGTAGAAAAACTATAGCTTGTCCTCTATTTCAAATGTATTTTCACATTAAACTTGTCATATATAGCATCAGATACATCATATAGGAAGCAATGAGGAAAAATACTAGGAAAAATCTACTCAGTAGAACTTCTGCATAGCAAGTATATTTCTGAGTTTTGTAGTTATAAAATATAGATTCTGGCTTCTTTTTAACTGATATAGTGAGTGATTTTTTTTTTTTTTTTTTAATAAAGAACAGTGTTTTTTCCCTAGTATTTTTGTTAAAAAAATAATCATGGGATTTTAAGTCATGTAAAAAGCCATCCAAGAAGTAAAATACCTCTGGGAATAAAATATATTAATTTACATAGCATGTGCTTTTTTCAAATGTAGTGCAGTATCCAAATGGAGTCATTCTGTTCTAACAGGAGAAAATTTGCCATGGCATTGTCTGTATGTGTAATAGTGTTGTGTAGTATGGTGGTTAGATTAGCAACATGGATTCTGGAGTCAAGACTTGCTTACTCTCTATTAGTTGTGTGAGTTGGGATCTCAGTTATCATCTGTAAAATGGAAGAAAATTGTATTATTTTCCTCATAGAACTATTATGAGAATTGCGTAAGAAAAACTAGGACTTATTGATAGTGCCTGGCATGTAGCAAGCACTATAAAAATGCTCATAATAGATGTAGTAGCAGTATTACTTCATGTGTTTCTTTATATCTTCTTGCTTTTTATGATTTTTGTGTTTAACTAGGAAGTAAATTTTGTCTTCATTCTTTCAGTACCCCAGTAGTCTTCAATATGCCACCAAGTAATTTGCTATGTTTACAGTATCAGCAATAAGAGAGAGAGAAAGGCCAAACTTTTCTGAAGTTTTCTGAAGAAAAGTTTGTATTTTATTTTTTGTGGGTTTTTAGCAAGTTTTTCTTTGATATATGTTTGTTTCATTATATTTCAAAATTCATACTCATAATATTCAGTTATATTTTTAAATCATACTTTTGAGGTTAGATAATTTACTGTCTTCTACTAATTTTAGTCCAGTGTTGGTCATTGGGGCCCAATAGTGATAATTTATATCATGCCTTTGTATTCTATAAATCTTATGATTCTCTGTTTTGAATTCTTACCTGTATCATTTTCTTTAGTTTCTACAATGGTTTTGTTTCTAATTGTACCTTTATTATACTGTTCCCTTCAGTAGTTCATCTCATGAATGTTTTGCCTTGTATACTTATCACTGCTTGTTCCATTCACTTCTTTCCCCTCTGAATAACAGTAAGTTTAGTACAGTTTCTGTAGGTTTGCCACAGCACTTAGATGAGGCTAATGCAGGGCTCAGTGAAATGTAGATTTTCACTTTTTAATAGTATCACATTCTCTGTAAATTTCAAATTTTTATTTGTTCAGATCCTAAAAATCTTGTATCGTAAATGACTAATATATAAGAAGGTTGCTCCTCTGATTAGCCCTCCTATCCTCTTTGTTTCTGCTTCTAGCCTGTCCTTTTCTAATTTTGGTATCTGGGTGCAGACGTGTCTTCACATGTTTCATCTTACAATGAAGCACACTCAAAAAGAAATTTCTCTTGACCTCCCGTCTCTGAAGACACTGTCCTGTTTCTCGTCCTCTCACTATACCAAGTAATCTGTATAAACTGTCCCCACTTGCTCACATCTCTTTACTTCTCAATCCACTTATCTTTGACATTGACTTTATAGCTTGGTCAGAATTATACATCCTGCTCAAATTGCCTGTAGCCTCTATCCTGATGAATGTAAGAGATTCTTCTCTTTTTAATTCTCCTCTGACTGTAACTATCAGCATTTGACATAGTAGATCATTTCTTTCTGTGTTAAAGAGTTCTCTTTGCTTCTATAGCTGCTATTTTTTCTCTTTTGCATTCTCTTAGCAATCTCTGCAATATGGAATAATTGGGACTTTGTCCAAGTTGCACTTTTTTCCTCTTTGTTCCGCTCCAAGTTCATTCACTTACATCTTTGCCTTTAAGTATCCTTTATGGCAGTAGGTGCCCCATAGTTTATATCCCTAACCTTAATCATTATTTGGAGCTTCCAGGTTCAGATATGCAACTCTTTCTTGATGTCTCAATTCATACATTTCTCAGACATCTTAACATGTCTAAAACTGAACTTTTGGGTCTCATCCCTCAAAACAAACAAAATAAAATAAATCTGTTTCCATCTCATTAAGTGGCCCAACCAGTTATTCAGTAGCTCAGTCTTGAAAGTTGTCTTAACTTTTTTGGTTTGCTTTTCAAACAGTGATTTGTCTTTATTATAAAGAAATTAACCAACACAGGAAACTAAATTATAACACATTAAGTGACATTCTTCTTAACTCTGAAAGTAACATTATTTTTAAAAGTTTTAATTCCAGTGTAGTTAACATACAGCATTATGTATTAGTTTCAGGTGTACGAAACAGTGATTCAGCAGTTCTGTACTTAGTGATCAGCAAGTAAGTGTATTCTTAATTACCTGCACCTATCTGAAAGTAACATTATTAACATTGAGGAGAAATATTCTGGACATCTTTCTGTGCATGTACAGACAGCAGAATAGATATGTGGAGATTGTTTTATAAAAATGGAATCATAATAGAGCTTCCATTTTAAATTCTAACTGGATTTTATAGGAAAGAAAAACTAGTGAGACCAAAGAAATTGCTGAATTTCAAGTAACTGTTTTTGTTTTTTTTTTTCACTCCAGGGGTAATTATTTCCCCAGAGACTCCTCTAAGTTTAAGAAAAAAAGATTATGTAAAACATTTTAAGTGGTTTGAACATAATATTTCACTTTTATACAGTATTGATTGACTCTCTACTGTGAGAGATGAAGACATTAATGCTCTCATTGGCCTCCCATCTTCCCTGTGTCCACCTGTGTTGAAGGATGGTCTTCTATCGTTTCCTAACCTGCCTTCTTAAGTCCTCCATCTTTCTTACCTCTCTACCCAGGAGGGAGATTAAACTAATGTAGGTTGCTTAGTGTAGTGACATAAGATATGCAGCACTTCTTTAATATGGCTGCAGATTAATATTTATAATTTGTTAGTTTACTCTCCTCTACTTCATTTACTCTGCCAATATTTATTGAACGCTTGTTATGCTCTGTGTTAGATGTAGGCGATGTAATGATGAGTAAATAAGTTGTGCTCGTTCTCTTTAACCTTACTACCTAATGAGGAATCAGATGGTAAGGTAATAAAAAAGTGAGGTAATTAATGCAGAAAAGAAACACATCCTTATAAAACTCCCCACCTTCCCATATTAAATAACTGGGAGTTCCATACTTCCTTTTGTGGCTTTTAGGGAGTTCCATAATATATCTACACCTTTCCTATGTTCATTATTTTCCACCTTTCCTCATCCTGAACTAATGCTTAATAGGTTAGACTTCTTATCTCCTCAATCACAGTGTTTATTATTGCCTATATACCTATATTTTTGTCTTAAATATTGCATTAACTTTTGTTATCTTATAAAAACTTGACTCATCCTTCAAGGCAAAGGTTGCTTTATGAATTACTTCCTCCATGACTTATGATAGCATACTTTTATCTTGTCTTTTTTTTCTGTGTCCTTTGCCTTTATAGTCATTTCCACAGATTTGGTATTTATTTCTCATCCTGATAAAACTTAAACTTACTAAGGGAATATCATTTTCTTTGACTTTCCTGTCTACCACATTGCTAGGTACTTTCTGATTATTTGGTTAACATTTATTTGCTAAATCTGTTGGTTTTTTAATTTGTTTAAGAAAGCTGTACATTTATTGAAAATTTTGGGTGCAAATTATTTTCTTGAACATTTCTTTTACAGACAAAAATTAAGGCATCTTCAGGTTCTGATCCTCTATAATATCTTCTTTTCCAAAGTTGAGGCTTAATAGAGATATATAATTGATATATGTCAGTTTCAGGTTACAGCATGATTCAATTTTTGTGTATATATTGTTAAATGGTCACCACATAAGTCTAGTTAATATCTGTCACCATACATAGTTAAGAACTATTTTTCTTGTAATGAGAACTTTTAAGATTTACTCTCTTAGCAACTTGCAAATATGCAATGCAGTATTAACTACAGTCATCATGCTGTACATTACATCTCCATGACTGATTTATTTTTTAACTGGAAGTTTGTTTTTGACTCTCTTCACAGATTTCCCCCACCACCCACTCCCATCTCTGGCAATTACCAGTATATTCTCTGTATTTATGAGTTTGGTTGTTTTGGAATTCCACATGTTAAATCATATAATACTTCTTTCTTTACCTTATTTCACTTAGTATAATGCCCTCAAGGTCTATCCATGTTGTTGCTAATGGCCAGACGTCAATTTTTTAATGGCTAAATAGTATTCCATAATATATATACTACATTTTCTTTAGCCATTCATCCATTGGTGGACATTTAGGTTGTTTGCATATGTTAGCTATTGTACATTATGCTTTAGTGAACATGGATGCATAAATCTTTTCCAAATTCATATTTTTGTTTTCAGATCAATACCCAGAAGTGAAGTTGCTGGATCATGTGGTAGTTCTATTTTAATTTTTTTGATGAACCATAGTGTTTTCCCCAGTGACTGCACCAGTTTACATTCCCACCAACAGTACTGCCATTCTGATAGGTGTGAGGTGATGCTATTGTGGTTTTGATTTGCATTTCCCTGATAGCATCTATGCATGTAGCTATTGGCCATCTATATGTCGTCTTTGGAAAAATGTCTATTCATATCCTTTGCCCACTTTTTGAATTAGATTTAAAAAACTTTTTTTGGTGTTATGTAAACTCTTTAAATATTTTGAATATTATAAACTCCTTATGAGATACGATTTGCAAATATTTTCTCTCATTTAGTCGGTGGATTTTTCATTTTGTTGATGATTTCTTTTGCTCTGCAAGTTTTTGAGTTTGATATACTTCCATCTGTTTATTTGCTTTTGTTGCCTTTGCTTTTAATGTCATATACCCTGGAAAATTTTGATCATGCTCTCATGGCTTACTAACTTAAGCTCTTCTTAACCGTCTTTAGGTTAGAAGACTCATGCCTTCATTTTTGCAGTATAAAAACTGTATTTCATGGAGAAAGATTTATATCATTCAGTATTAATATTTCATATGAAACTACAAATTAGGTTTTAATTAGGGACTCTAGAATTGCTCATTTCTAGCAACTTAAATCTTATGTAGTAATTCTTCATTAAATATACACATTAAAATTTAATATGGTTAAAGAAATGTTAATATAGTTCTCCTATAACTTATTCATTCTTTATTTGAAACTCTAATGTGACATGTTGTTAGTTTTCTTAAAAAACAAAAAACAAAAAGCTCTGAAATCTTTATTTATAGAACACCTTTTAAAATGTATCACTTGCTATTTCAGTTATTTTATATTTACGCACAACAGTAAATTATATACACAATATAACAGGGTTTTTTGTTTGTTTTTGATTTTTAGATTATTTATTAATTTGAGAGAGAGAGAGAAAGCAGGGCAAGGGAGAACAGGAATCGGGAGTGAGGGGCAGAGAGAGAGGGAGAAGCAGGCTCCCTGCTGAGCAAGAAGCTCAATGTGGGACTTGATCCCAGGACCATGGGATCATGACCTGAGCTGAAGGCAGACGCCTCACTAATTGAGTCACCAGGTGCCCCCCCCACTATAACAGTTTTATGTACGATTACCTTCTTTGTAAAAAAATCTGTCCTATAAGATGACTTTAAGATGAAAAGGAAAAAGTAATTTTCAGTTTAGAACCAGTGTGGTTATTTTAGCAAACATAGATAGATAGGTGTTAATATTCTGTCACAGCAAATCACAAAATTATTTATTCCCAGTGACCCAGATGCTAACTAGACTTAAATTTGATTAACATCGGTAATACACAGTTTTAAAATTATCTCTTGTAGTCTTTTTTAGTATCAGAAATTAGATACAATCTGACTATAAAACCATGCACATTTTGGATTTTATATACACATGTATTTGTACACATAAATACATACATAATATTTAATTTAATTTGAAGAAAACAGATGATCTATTACTAATTAGCATCAGTAATAGATTGAAAATTCTTATTTAATCAAAGAATTCCTATTTTTATAGAATAATTAGAAAATAATGGGAACAGAACAATAGTTGTTAGTCTTTTTCTTAGAAATAATTACCGTTATCCTCTTCATGCTAAAATCTTTAATTTTTTTTTTTTGCTGGATGTATTTTTTTTAAGTAGGAGTTTTATTGTTTTAACACTCCTTTTTAATTTAATTTTAAATCATCCTGTCATACCTATAAATGTTCATGTATAGCATAATTTTAAAGGCTTGAATAATATTCTAGTATATTGATGAATCTTAATTTTCTGTGTTTAAACATGTAGGTTATTTTTTAAAATTATTGTACATTTTTTATAAATATAAAATATAAAAATTATTGTACATTTTTTATAAATATCTCCATGCCCATATTATCTTTACAGTAAAACTTTAGAATTGGACTTGCTATGTTAAAAACTTAGGCACATTTTCAAAACTATTTTCATGACTCCTTTTACTTTACCTCTCTGTTCCATTTTATATTCCACTCACTATTGACTCCTTTTCCTTTTATTAACTTGTTTATTCAAAAAATATTTATTGAGTTCCAGTTAAGTGCTGTAGTGCTGTCTGCTGTCTTTTTTTTTTTTTTTCCTTAAGGTTTTATTTATTTATTTTAGAGAGAGGGAACGTCCATGAACAGGGAGGATTGAGGGGGAGGGAGAGGGAGAGAGAGACAATCTCCAGCAGACTCCATGCTGAATGCAGAGCATGACAACGGGGCTTGATCCTAGCACCCTGACATCATGACAAGAGCCAAAATTGAGTTGGATGCTTAATGGACTGAGCTACCCAGGAGCCCCTATCTTGGGGATTCTGTGACTTTGTTCTCTTTTTATTTTTGGATTCTCTTTTCTCCTTTGTTTTCGCTAATTCTTTGTCCTCTTCCTCTATTTATCCTTTCAGTTAAATTTTCTTCTGGTATATGTCTTCAGTACATTGACCTTTTTCTCTCTGCAGTGGCTTCAGTTATCCCTTCTTTACTAACTATAATCCTGTATCTATATATCACTCCCTAAGCTTTCCCTTGATCATATGTCCAGATTTATTGAATGTTAGGTGTGCATAACATGCAAGGTCAGCCTATCAAAAAATTATATTCTATACTTGCAGAAGTCCAAACTAACTTCTAGTTTCAGGAGATCCCATAGCACTTTCTGAAATAGAGATGAATTTGGTACCTAGAGCAAGTGATTAGGCTCTTTACAGCCTCTGCCCATATAAGTTTATCGGCAAACTGATATTCCCCTTTACTCCTCTCCAGATATGGTTGTATATGCATCAGAAACTTTATTCTCGAGACTTGAAGGTATAGTTATTGTGTGTGTAATCCATGTCTTATTCCTGGTTTTGGTCAACAAGTAGGGAATTACGCATTGCATTTCTGCTAGCTAATTTGTATGTGGTGATCAGAAGCAAATCTTTTGTGTTTGATTTTTTATTGTTTGTGTGTATCTTAGCCAATGCATTTCATTTCAGAGTTAATGAACTTATGGAATTTATCATAATGCATACATTATGTTAGTAGAAATGAAATGTGTTGATTCCAAGGAAGAAATCCTAGGAAAAAGTGGTAGGATAGAGAGAAAGGGCTTGTGACTTCAGGCATGAGGTAAACAGAGTACATGGTTCAAATTTCTTCAAGTATTGATGATAGCTAAGACTAAACTTCATAGAACCATTCTAGGTACCTTGGACAGTGCCCACTTGGTCATATTAATGATGTAATATTTGAAAGTGACATACTACAAAGTATGTGTTAATTAAGAACACAGAATTATTCATGTGGTGAGACTTGGTTTGGATTATTAGCAAATTCCTGGAGGAATCTGTCATGTTCAAGATACATTCGAAAACAAGCAAATGGATTAGTCTTATCACCATGAGATCATGACTTGAGATGAAATCAAGAGTCAGATGCTTAAGTGACTGAGCCACCCAGGGCCCCCACAATACATTGCTATCTATTAAGAATGGTGACCAATTTGATTCTTAATGTTTAGCACAAAATCTTAGAAGTCTTAGAAGTCAGGTGACTTGATTAACAGTCTTTGCCTTGACGTTCTGAGTATACTTTGATTTTTTTCTCCCTCCCCGATAAGAATAGCTCCATTTTTGTAGGTAAGTAAATGTAGGTTTCCTGTTGTTAAGCCTAAATCCTTCGCCCAGGAGGAATTTTATTTCAGGTTTCTTATATAAGCAAGATAAGATCATTTGGGATGCCAAATTGGCATTTAAAACTTTTTAACCCAAAACATTTTTCTGTATGACAAAAATCAAATCATACTGAGTTTCATTACATTAGAGATAAAATTTAATAAGGTAAAAGAAGTTAAAAAAACAATTTAGAGCTTAGAAAACAAATATATTTGTTTTTGTTTTATCTGTTTGAGCAAAAGTGAAGGACTAAGGGTCCAGATTCTGTGTGACTTAAATTTACTTTGCACTTGCAGCACAGAATCTATATTTATCTTTCTTGGCAGAGCAGCTTGAAAAGATACTAGTTTATGGTTTCTGTCACATCTACCAAACACTATTTTTTATTTATTTTTATTAAAGTAATAAAGGTATAGGGTGCCTGGTTGGCTCAGTCAGTTAAATTTCTGCCTTCAGCTCAGGTCATGATCTTTGGGTCCTGGGATTGAGTCTCCCATCAGGCTCTCTCTTCCTCCTCCTTGCTCGTTCCCTCTCTCTAGTAGATGAATAGAATCTTTAAATAAAATAAAGTAGTAAAATTATACAGTTTAAAAAGCCAAATAATATGGGGAAAGCATTTAAGAATGAAGAGTAATACTCTCCCCATCCATCTCTACTCTCAAGTCCCGTCCTCAGAGGTTGTCACTTTTGTCTCCTTGAATTGGTTTTTCCTGTCATTTATCTCCAGATTTTTGAGTCACATGTTTATACTGTGTTTTGACTTTTAAATATTTTATTTATTTATTTGTCAGAGAGCACAAGCAGGCAGAGTGGCAGGCAGAGGCAGAGAGAGAAGCAGGCTTGCTGCTCAGTGAGGAGCCAGCTGTAGGACTCGATCCCAGGGTCCTGGGATCATGACCTGGGACAAAGTCAGCAGCTTAACCGACTGAACCATCAAGCCATCTCTTTGTTTTGATTTTTAAACTTGAGATTTTATTTTGTCTTTAGAGATTTAGAAGCTTAGGATTTAGATGTCCTCTGCTCTCCCTCTCTCCCTGCTCTATAGTTTTATCACAAACCTGATTAAGTCACTATTAAAAGCTTACATTTTTATGTCGGTATAAATATTATTTCTTCATAGGCCAAATAGTATACTATGACTATATTTCATTTTTACTAGTAGTTTATTTTTCCTGAAGTTAATAATTAGATGATTTTACACTTGCTTCATTTTTTATATATCTACTAATGTATGCCTAGACTATCATTAAAAAATATACTCCTGCCTCTATCACAGCACAGCCTAGTACTTACATAGTTCTCATTATGTCCTCGGTACTGATACTGGTTTCACATTTAAATACTTAATTTCAGAACAGCCCTGTGAAATAGGTACTCTTATCTCCCATTTTTACAAATGACTCAACTGAGCTATAGAAAAGTTAAGCCATTTGCTTAAGGTGACACAGCAAGTAATTAGTGAAACTGGTATTGAACCCAGATAGTCTGGTTCCAGAGAATGTAATACCTGACCCATACAAAGTAGTGCTTTATAACATAAATGTCAAGATGCCTTACAGTCATTATTTTCCAGTTATGCTTTTATAGTCCCAAAGTTTTCACATTCTTGAGGGCAGGGACCATGTCCTGTTCATGTTTGTGGAAACATACAATAAGCTAAAGGACATCAGGTAACAACGTATCAGCTTTATTCCTTGTATCACATCCCTTTGCTTCATTTTGTACCGGAGGATCTTTTGTGTCAGCCCTCTGAAATTTCCCTTCATCATTCAGGGACCGCTTTTAATTTCTCTTCTGAGCTGGATCCTCTTTTACATAGGATCCAGTTTCCTGTTTCTTAGTTTACTCCTTGTTTTGATAGAGGCATTTTCTTAGTAAGAAAGGATGGTGTGGAAGTTTTTCAAGACTGGTAAGGGATGGAAACTTCCATAATATAACTGGAAGAGTTATAAAACAAATGGGGAGTTGTAAATGATTGAGTGAGCTGGAAAAACTAAAGCCCAAGGTGACAAGGGGAGGCCCATAAGCAACTTTTTGTGTCACAACATTTTAGAAGTATTAGGAATCAGAGGAACCAAAGTCGATATAGATGGAAGTAGAGCAATAGGTGAAAGTCCAAGACTTTCAATAGTCGTATTGAAATTAAAAGATCCAGATATGCCCTCACATTCCTTCTGCTCCTACCCCATTCTTTCCTTCTTTTAGTAGAACACTGGAGGTTTACCTTCTGGAAATCATGAGTCAGAGGCAGTTAGTGTGGCTGAGAGAAAAGGGTATTGGCGCTGAAAAGGGTTAACTGTTACTCTCTGCCAGTTCAAGATCTATTATTCTACTATACCTGTCTTATTCCAGTTATCTCTATTCTATTATTCCTCTGCTCCCCAAATTTGTTTCTTAACATTAATAAGACATCTTTCTTCCATTTGCCTACTTTTCCAAGTAGTGTCTAGTGGTAATATATCTCAAGATGTTTCTGTAAAATATAACAATGTCAAGTATTTACAGCATTGCTTACTGTGTGTCAGGTATGATTCTAAGCACTTTAAATATTTCATCATTTAAACCTCAGAGCGTTGAAGCTCCAAACAATAGTGATAGCAGTAAGCGCTCTTTACTTGTGCAAAATAATTTCCCTCCCACAAACAAAAATGCCCTCACCATCTTCCCTGACAGGGAGATCTAGAGTCTTTTCAATGTTAGCATAAATCTCTAGGTGATTTTCATTCTTTGTTAATTCAATTACAGTCACTTATTCATATCCTTTCGCCTGTAGACTAAATGACAAGTCAACATCCTTTGTAAAATAGGAGGTAAACGAAATCAAGAATAGGAAATTGGTTAATACCTAAGTGTTTGCTTAAACCAGAGCAAGGTTGAAAATATGGTTAGCTACTATAATCCTCATCTCTACAAGTGGATATAAGGCTCTGGTTGATATTTATAACTTCTTTACCCAATTACTTCATTCTGTTTCCCCTTGATACCCAACCGGCCCCAGCTGCTTAGGATTTTTAATATAGTAGGACATTCCAGAGCTTGCTTGTGGTTCTTGAACCCTTAATGGTATTATCTGTATGGAGCTGCATAGTCTAACTTAACTTTTATTACTAGGTTTGGCGATTAGGTAGTACAGAGTATTCACTGGCCACTACACTTGACTTTCCTGTGTCTTTATTAGACAGTAATGGGGTTTGTTTGTTTATTTTTATGATCATGGTCAATCCCTCTAGGCTACAAAGGTACTTTATTTTGCTTATTGGCCCAGGGTTTTGAGGAGCCTCAGAAGGTTAGAGGAATATTTTGGTAGAAGTATAGAAGTATTCTTTTTTGGAATAATATCTGAAAACTACAGTGCTCCACCCCCATGCTGCATCCTGCAGAATTGAGGGGTGAGAAAACCATAGAAAATGATCATTTCTATGTCTCCCCCTTAGCTCCTAGACCCATATTATAGTTATGAGAGAAACAGCACCATATATTGTTTGGTAGTTCAGAGTATCTTGTAGGACAGCACTTCAGTATTATAGGGTATTATGTCCTAGTTGAGGCCATACTGAGTTTTCAGCATGCCATTCCACCACTATTCAAGATGAGCTACTTCAGGGAGGGAAAGGTACATTATAAAACTAGTGTGTGGATGTTTACTCAATGCTTCTTTTGTTGTTAAATTGGTTTCTTGGTCGGAAGTCATGTTTATGAATTCCATGACTTTCAGTAAAGCATCAGTAAGTTGGTGAGATCATATTTGGTAGAGAACCATGGTGGTGATGGATGTCAAATTTCATATAAGGTGGAAGAAGACATTTAATGTATTTAACCTGCCACAAGGTAGCTGGTTGATCTCTCCAAATTGTGTGCTACATTTTAGGTCCAGTGTTGGTCTCTCTCTACTGCAATTTGGGCACTCAGTGGAATCTAGCTAGATCGTCTGTGATGAGACAATTCATGTCATTCAAATCATGGATGATTCTCTATGAAGGTTTAGCTGTTGTTCTAAATTAAGTCATGACATTCATAAAACAATACTTTTTTTTTTTTTTAGATTTATTTATTTGACAGAGAGAAATCACAAGTAGGCAGAGAGGCAGGCAGAGAGAGAGAGAGGAGGAAGCAGGCTCCCTGCTGAGCAGAGAGCCCGATGCGGGACTCGATCCCAGGACCCTGAGATCATGACCTGAGCCGAAGGCAGCGGCTTAACCACTGAGCCACCCAGGCGCCCCATAAAACAATACTTTTGACCAAGAAACAACAAAAGAAGCACTGAGCAAACATCCACAATATTCACTAGTTTTATAATGTACCCTTCCCTCCCTGAAGTAGGGAAAACTCAGTCTGGCATCATGTGGGAGGGACATGGTACCTTGCAATACTGAGGTGCTGTCTTACAGGGTACTCTGAACCAACAGCAAATATATGGTGTTTTTTTTAGGCATTGGGCATTATATTATTTTCTAAAGCAATGTTTTATATGTGTATAACTCCTCCACCAAGTGCAAGTCATATTTATAAGAAGATTAAACTGGCCCTGAGAACATAAGTGTTGTATGAATATGTGGCGCACGCATTCAGGACACTACCTATGAGTCCTGGGAAGCTTTCTCTAACTAGATGACCAGGGAGGATGAAAGAACTAAATCAGTACTGCATATGTTACTACCTGCTAGAATTGGCCTACTATAGTTTAATAGCTTTTCAGAGGAGAAATTTGAAGTAGCAGATCTGCTTATTTATTTTGTCTAGGAGATTTGACTTTAGATATTGATTTATAAACTTATGAAACAGGCCTAATGGCTGTTCTGGATTGTCAGGGACTCAGGGTAAAAAAAAAAAAAAAAGAAAAGAAAAGAAAAGATTGGAAGATTCGTTTAAGAAGACTGAAGTTGTAGAAATAGAAGTTGTATGTAGATGGTCTTCTTAGAATATATCCAGACTAAGGTATTTTTGACTCATGTCAATGCCCTTGAAGGGGATCTCTCCTATAAATGAGGTGAAATAATTCCTTTTGTTGATAGGTCAGCCTCTTATAACTACGCTAGTGCTTACTTAAATGGGCTTATGAACCAAGTAGCCATGATGGATGAGGCTGGAGATTATCTTCATCAAACAAGAATATTATTTTAAAAAGAGAACTTAAATTTACTTTGAAATCATGGGAGACCTTGTGTAAATCTTGTATTGCCTGTTGCCAGAAGCTTTATGTAGTATCTTATCAACCATTGAGACTTTGGCCAACACTGAATGCTAGATTAAATGCTCAAGTGATAGATTTTCCTGACTTGAAGGCTGCCTGAGTTTTAGATCTTATTTTAGCCTTTGGGTCATGTAAAGTTTATAGGTAAGGGTTACTTGATAAGTAGTTCAGAACAGCACACTCAAATGTCATAGATCTTGCTTCCAAAATTCAGAGGCTAAAATCATGCATTATGTTACTTTCTTAGTGGTAAATAATATAAAATATAATAATACACTATGCACATTGTGTGTGATCTAGGCCATTAGAACTCAAACTTCATGGAGTTGGCACACCTCTCAATGTGTTTTATATTTTTAATGGCTTTTTATTTTTCTAATGTTTTATTTAAATTACGTTTAGCTAACATACAGTACAATGCTGATTTCAGGAGTAGAATTCAGTGATTCATCTCTTACATACAATACCCATTGCTCATCATATCAAGTGCCCTCTTTAACACCCATCACCCATCCAGCCCATCCCCCACCCAACTTTCTCTATCACCTCTTAGTTTGTTTTCTGTCTTTAAGAGTTTCTTATGCTTGGGGTGCCTGGGTGGTTCAGTGGTTAAGCATCTGACTCTTAGTTTCAGTTCAGGTCATGATTTCAGGGTGGTAGGGTTAGGCCCTGGTCGGGCCCTGGGTGGTACCCTGGATGGAGTTCCAAGCCCACGTTCATCATGGAGTCTGCTCGAGATTCCCTTTTTCTCCCCCACTCCCTCTGCACCTTAATCCACTCACGCATGCCCCCACGACCACAAATAAATGAATGAATGAGTGAATGAATGGATGATTGAATAAAATGAAATCTTTAAAAAAGAAAGAATCTCTTATGGTTTGTTTTCTCCCCTTTCTCTCTCTTTCCCTCTCTCTTTTTTATCCCCTCCCACATGTTCATCTGTTTTGCAAACCTCTCAATTTGCATGGATCTTTATTCTCTAGTACACCATTTTTTGTTTTTGTTTTTTAATTTCTTTTCAGAGTAACAGAATTCATTGTTTTTTGCACCACACCCAGTGCTCCATGCAATATGTGCCCTCCTTAATACCCACCACCTAGTTCCTCCAACCTCCCACCCCTCCACCCCTTCAAAACCCTCAGATTGTTTTTCAGAGTCCATAGTCTCTCATGGTTCACCTCCCCTTCCAATTTTCCTCAACTCCCTTCTCCTCTCCATCTCCCTATGTCCTCCTTGTTATTTATTATGCTCCACAAATAAGTGAAACCATATGATAATTGACGCTCTCTGCTTGACTCTTCTAGTCCTGTCCATGTTGATACAAAAGTTGGGTATTCATCCTTTCTGATGGAGGCATAATACTCCATAGTGTATATGGACCACATCTTCCTTATCCATTCATCTGTTGAAGGGCATCTTGGTTCTTTCCACAGTTTGGCGAATGTGGCCATTGCTGCTATTGGGGTACAGATGGTCCTTCTTTTCACTACATCTGTATCTTTGGGGTAAATATCCAGTAGTGCAATTGCAGAGTCATAGGGAAGCTCTATTTTTAATTTCTTGAGGAATCTCCACACTCTTCTCCAAAGTGGTTCCACCGACTTGCATTCCCACCAAGAGTGAAAGAGGGTTCCCCTTTCTCCACATCCTCTCCAACACATGTTGTTCCTGTCTTGCTAATTTTGGCCATTCTAACTGGTGTAAGGTGGTATCTCAATGTGGTTTTAATTTGAATCTCCATGATAGCTTGTCATGATGAACATGTTTTCATGTGTTTGATAGCCATTTGCATGTCTTCATTGGAGAAGTGTCTGTTCATATCTTCTGCCCATTTGTTGATATGATTATCTGTTTTGTGTGTGTTGAGTTTGAGAAGTTCTTTATGGATCTTGGATATCAACCTTTTGTCTGTACTGTCATTTACAAATATTTTCTCCCATTCTGTGGGTTGCCTCTTTGTTTTGTTGACTGTTTCCTTTGCTGTGCAGAAGCTGTTGATCTTGATGAAGTCCCAAAAGTTTATTTTTGCTTTTGTTTCCTTTGCCTTTGGAGACATATCTTGGAAGAAGTTGCTGTAGCTGATATCGAAGAGGTTACTCCCTATGTTCTCCTCTAGAATTCTGATGGATTCTTGTCTCACATTGAGGTCCTTTATCCATTTTGAGTTTATCTTTGTGTACGGTGTAAGAGAATGGTCGAGTTCCATTATTCTACATATAGCTGTCCAATTTTCCCAGCACCATTTATTGAAGAGACTGTCTTTTTTCCCACTGTATATTTTTTCCTGCTTTGTCGAAGATGATTTGACCTTAGAGTTGAGGGTCCATATCTGGTCTTTCTACTCTGTTCCACTGGTCTATGTGTCTGTTTTTATGCCAGTACCATGCTGTCTTGGTGATCACAGCTTTGAAGTAAAGCTTGAAATCAGGTTAACATAATGCTGCCAGTTTTATTTTTGGTTTTTCAACATGTCCTTAGCAATTTGAGGTCCCTTCTGATTCCATACAAATTTTAGGATTATTTGCTCCAGCTCTTTGAAAAATACCAGTGGAGTTTTGATCGGAATGGCGTCAAAAGTATAGATTGCTCTAGGCAGTATAGACATTTTAACAATGCTTATTCTTCTGATCCAAGAGCGTGGAATGGTCTTCCATCTTTTTGTGTCTTCTTCGGTTTCTTTCATGAGTGCTCTGTAGTTCCTCGAGTAGAGATCCTTTACCTCTTTGATTAGGTTTATTCCCAGGTATTTTATGGTTCTTGGTGCTACAGTAAATGGAATCAGTTCTCTAATTTCCCTTTCTGTATTTTTATTGTTAGTATATAAGAAAGCCACTGACTTCTGTACATTGACTTTGTATCCTGCCACATTACTGAATTGCTGTATGAGTTCTGGTAGTTTAGGGGTGGAGTCTTTTGGGTTTTCCATATGAAGTATCATGTCATCTGTGAAGAGAGAGAGTTTGACTTCTTCATTGCCAATTAGATACCTTTTATTTCTCTTTGTTTTCTAATTGCTGTTGCTAGGACTTCTAATACTATGTTTAACAAGAGTGATGAGAGTGGGCATCCTTGTCGTGTTCCTGATCTCAACGGGAAGTCTGCGAGCTTTTCCCCATTGAGTATGATATTTGCTGTGGGTCTTTCACAGAAAGATTTTATGAATGTTTCCTCTATCCCTATACTTTGAAGCATTTTAATCAGGAACAGATGTTGGATTTTGTCAAATGCTTTTTCTGCATCAATTGAGAGGACTATGTGGTTCTTCTTTCTTCTCTTACTGATTTGTTCTATCACATTAATTGATTTGCGAATGTTGAACCATCTTGTAACCCAGGGATGAATCCCACCTGGTCATGGTGGATAATCTTTTTAATGTGCTCTTGGAACCTGTTTGCTAGGATTTTCTTGAGAATCTTAGCATGCATATTCATCAGGGATATTGGTCTGAAATTCTCCTTTTTGGTGGGGTCTTTGCCTGGTTTGGGGATCAGGGTAATGCTGGCTTCATAGAAAGGGTCTGGAAGTTTTCCTTCTGCTTCAATTTTTTGAAACAGCTTCAGGAGAATAGGTGTTATTTCTTCTTTGAAAGTTTGGTAGAGTTCCCCAGGGAATCTGTCAGGTCCTGGGCTCTTGTTTTTTGGGAGGTTTTTGATCACTGCTTCAATCTCGTTACTAGATATTGGTCTATTCAGGTTGTCAATTTCTTCCTGGTTCAAGTTTGGGAGTTTATAGTTTTCCAGGAATGCATCCATTTCATCTAGGTTGCTTAACTTATTGGCATGTAATTATTGATAGTAACTTATGATTGTTTATACTTCCTTGGTGTTAGTTGTGATCTGTCCCTTTTCATTCATAATTTTATGTATTTGAGCTTTCTCTCTTTTCTTTTGTATTAGTGTGGCCAATGGTTTATCGATCTTATTGATTCTTTCAAAAAAACAGCTCTAGTTTCATTGATACGTTCTACTATATCTCTAATTTCTACCTCATTGATCTCTGCTCTAATCTTGATTATTTCCCTTCTTATGTGTGGAGTTGGTTTAATTTGTTGTTGATTCTCCAGTTCTTTAAGGTGTAGAGACAGCTGGTGTATTCTGGATTTTTGAATTTTTTTGAGGGAGACTTGGATGGCTATGTATTTCCCCTTAGGACCGCCTTTGCTGTATCCCATAGGTTTTGGATGGAAGTGTTTTCATTCTCATTGGTTTCCATGAATTGTTTCAGTTCTTCTTTGATCTCCTGGTTGATCCAAGCATTCTTAAGCAAGGTGGTCTTTAGCTTCCAGGTGTTTGAGTTCCTTTGAAACTTTTCCTTGTGATTGAGCTCCAGTTTCAAAGCATTGTGATCTGAGAATATGCAGGGAATAATCTCAGTCTTTTGGTATCGGTTGAGTCCTGATTTGTGTGACCCAGTACGTGGTTTATTCTGGAGAAGGTTCCATGTGAACTTGAGAAGAATGAGTGTTCTGTTGTTTTATGGTGGAATGTTCTGTATTTGTCTATGAGGTCCATCTGGTCCAATGTGTCATTCAATGCTCTTGTTTCTTTATTGATTTTCTGCTTGGATGATCTGTCTATTACTGAGAGAGGTGTGTTAAGATTTCCTACTATTAATGTATTCATATCAATATGACTCTTTATCTTGATTCATAGTTTTCTTATGTAATTGGCTGCTCCCATACTGGGGGCATAGATATTTACAATTGTTAGATCATCTTGGTGGATAATCCCTTTAAGAATTATGTAATGTCCTTCTGTGTCTCTGACTACAGTCTTTAGTTTAAAATCTAATTTATCTGATATGAGAATTGCTACCCCGGCCTTCTTATGAGGCCCATTGGCATGAAAGATGTTTCTCCATCCCTTCACTTTCAGTCTGGGTGTATCCTTTGGTTTGAAATGGGTCTCTTGTAGACAACATATGGATGGGTCCTGTCATTTTATCCAATCTACAACCCTATGTCGTTTTATGGGCACATTTAGGCCATTTATATTGAGAGTGATTATTAATAGATACGTTTTTATTGACATCGTGTTACCTTTGAAGTCTTTCTTTCTGTAGATTGTCTCTATATTTCTATTCAATGATATTCTTGGGATTTATCCTCTTTTATAGAACCTCCCTTAATATTTTCTGCAGTGTTGGCTTGGTGGTCGTGTACTCTTTTAAGCCTTGCTGGTCTTGGAAACTCTTTATCTCTCCATCCATTTTGAATGTCAGTCTTGCTGGATGAAATATTCTTGGCTGCATGTTCTTCTCATTTAGTGCTCTGAATATATCTTGCCAGCCCTTTCTGGCTTGCCAGGTTTCTGTAGACAGGTCTGACGTTATTCTGATGGGCTTTCCTCTGTATGTAAGAAGCTTCTTTGTCCTAGCTGACTTCAAGAGGGTCTGTCTACAATTATAATTCCTCATTCTTACTATCAGGTGTCTCAAGGACTTTCGAGAATCTATAATCTTGTGGGGAAACTGTTCTGCCTCTAGTACATGAATGCTGGTTCCATTTGTGAGTTGGGAAAATTTTCATAGAAAACTTGTTCCACTGTATCTTCTAGACTTCTTTCTTTCTCCTCTCCTTCAGGGATTCCAATAATTCTGACATTGGGATGTTTCATGGCATCATTTATATCCCTGATTCTGTTTTTGTGGTTTCTAAGCTGTTTGTTCCAGGCTTCCTCCTGATCCTTTCTCTCTGTTTGTCCTCTAGATTACTAATTCTATCTTCTGTCTATTTTAGAGAATTTAGATTATATTGGAACTCATTGAGAGCATTGTCAGCATCATCCCTGGTGGCTTTCAGTTCTACCCTAACATTTTGAACATCATCCCTGGTGGCTTTCAGTTCTGCCCTAATCAATTCCATTTGGTCATCCATGGCTTTCTCCAACCTAGCTATTGCCTTGATAATTGTTAGCCTGAATTCCCTTTCCGACATATTGTTTAGTCATTAGCTCTGTTGTAGAAGGCCCGTCCTCTGATTTTTCTTCTGTTGGGCATTCCTCCACCTAATCATTTTGGTGACAGATGACTGAATGGATGTAGCTGGATGTATCGACCGTGGTGCAGTCAAGGTGTGCCCTGGAACGCTTCTGAGCAATTAGGAGTCCCCACCCAAACGAGAGAAAAAAGGAAAAAAAATAGAAAGAGACAGAAAAAAAGGGAAGATAAAAGAGAATGCTCAGCCCAAATGGGCCCCGAGGTAAGATTTATAAAGTATACAAACAAAAAAGACAAAAAAAAGACTGATAAAATATATAACAAGAGAATATATATATATATATAGAGAGAGAGAGAGAGAGTGTGTGTGTGTATATATATATATATATATCAAAACAAAAAAAGAACCTCGTCAAAAAGACCCTAAGTATAAGATTTATATACTATCAGGACAAACACAAATACACAGAAACACTGGCAGAAGAAAAAGATGGGAGAGTGGTTATAAATTCTCAGTGTGGGCGAGGAAGGTTATTTTGATTCTTCCTGGATGTATCTTGATATCTTTGTGAAAGGACTCAACTTACCTAAGATAAAGGGGGATTAAAAATTGGTTTACCTATAGGGGTAGCCTTGATTTGGGAAAGGGGATTACCTTGAAGTTTAACTCTATATGAATATTTAAAAATAAAAATTAAAAAAAAACTAAACTAAACTAAACTAAAATTTAAAAAAATTAAAAACTAGAAAAACAAAAGAAAAACACGGGTATATGTATCAAAAAGTTCAGGTTAAAAGGTTATCATCGAATTTGATGTACTGGACATCTCACTGCGATGGTAAATAGGTTAAAAAATTATCTATATAAAAAATTTTTAAAAATGAACCAGAATAGTGGGACCGAATTAAAAATAAAAGTTGTATCTATGAATTAGTGGTGGTGGTTCTCTTGTTGGCTCCCCCCACCCCCAAAGGCTTTCTGGGGAAGGGGCCTACCCAGGTGGGTTTTCAGGCAGTGTTTCCTGACTTAAGTCCTTCTGCCCCCCTTAAGTGGGTGGGCTCTGAGGAAACCGGTTTTTCAGGCTTTTGTTCTCTGCAGGTTTTTAATGTTTGTTCTTTTGTTTTCTCTCTCCTTGACAGCTTTTGATGGTTTTGGGAGGTTTAGAGGAAAGCAAACTGTACCGAGACCTGCGTCTCAGAGAGAAGTCTTAGTCTATTCCCCTCTGGGTGCTCCAAAGCACATGAGTTCGCCCTTGGCCGCTGGTGGAGCATGTTTCGAGTTGTGGTCCCTGGGGACACAGGAACTCCTGCTTGTACCCAAAACCATGACAGCAGTGGCTGTCTGGGCAGCTCCTGACCGCCAGAGAGGTTCCAGGCAGTGATTGCACACTGAGATTTTCCTGCTGGCCTAGGCTGGGAGTGCATGGACTTTCCGGGTCTGAGAGTGCTGGGGTGGCGCCTGCATGTGCCTCTCTCAGGGGGACGTGTTGGGCACGACACATGCTCTGTTAGCACGGCACAGTGCACACATGGGGAGTGCAAAAAGGCTGTGTTTCTGCCAGCTGGCAAGCCTTCCAGCCCCTCCCCACCACGTGCTCTCAGAGGCGCTTGCAGCTCAGGGACCAAGACCTGGTTTCTTTGCTGCACTCTCAGGGGTGGCTGTCCTGGGTCTGGGGACTTAAGCCCCTGTCCCTAACTGCCCCGATTCCCACAATCCCCCCCCCCCCCCGCCGATCTTTTGCACTTTTTGAGTGCTTTCAACAAGACTCCAAGTTAATGCTGGTCCCCAGTCGCAGGGTATTCTCCTGTTGGGGTATTTCTTTCCAATGGGTCGCCTCAGGTGGCTCCTTCCCCCTTTGGTTCATTTTCAGATATCAGTCCGACGTTCCCACTCCACTTTACCTGCCCACTGGCGTCTTCTGCCCCCGTAGCGATCCAGATGTGTATAATTCTGATCTCAGGCTGATTTCATGGGTGATAAGAGTTCTTTGGTAGGTAATCAGCTCACTTTAGGGTACAGGTTGAAACGGTGCCTCCTTCTGCTTCCCCTCCATCTTGTCTCCCCTCTAGCACACCTATGTTTTAATAAAACGTCTAGAGTACCATCTACTTCCTTCCCACTGAGAGAGGTCCAGTTAACATTATATCAGTGGTTTTTCTGATGACCTGATGGATGGTAGGACAATCAAGGACATCTTGGACTAAATTTTTATAAAATGATACAGTTGTATTATTGCTGTCCTTATCGGTGAAAGCAGATTGCTTCTGGTGTTCACATTGGACAAATCAGCATTGTCTTATCATTTGTAGAAGGTTTTTTAATTCATTCTTGTAAAGAAACTTTATCTTGGTGTCTTTTGTTACATATAATGAACACACACTAAGGGTTAGGGAAACACAAGAACATTGGGCAGATTGAACAATGCTTCCAATTTCGGATGTGTATGGAAAGTTTCACTTTCACTGAGGCTCATAGTCAATATTTAGTATTTCAGAGTATTTTGATCTCAGCAATAAAAACATGGTTGGCTTTCCATGGTTATGAGAAGATTGGGAAAATCCTGAGACTCTCTATCAATATTTTATATAGATTTTTTTTTTCCAAATGCAGTTTGTAAATTGTAGCCATTTTATTTGAGTAATGTATTTTAGTGATGTCTGTATTTCTTCACAGAAAATTTAATTCAGTTATTATATCTTCTCTTCCCTGTGGCAGTAAGATTTCAATGGATTATTTATCTAGAGATAATGCTTATGTGCAGCCTTAAATGTCTAGTAGAGATAGGGATTTAGCCATCAGTGCCTGAGATGAGGTGAGAAAGCTGGATTATTGGATGTCAGGTTATTAGATGTCATCAATAAACTTGACTCAAATGAGGTAATAGAGTTGCCTAAATATTGCTACAGGTATCCAGATGCTTTCACAGGGTTACTAAAAGGGCCTGAAGCCCTTACCACCTTAGTCATTTGTCATGCCTCCAAAAGCTTGGCTATGGATGAATTCTTTTACATTTTCACCACCTTCAAACTGCAACCTCATAGCCCCTTCGGTGCTAGACTGTGTGGGCTCATGGGAGCCATAAGACTATAATAGCATGGGTAATATTGCTTAGCATTACATGAAATTGGGAATAAAGGAACATTTAAGGTCTTTGACTATTGTCTTCTTTTGATGTACAGAAACTTATTTCAATAAAAGTAACCTAATGGTGCCTAACTTAAGGTTTGTGTCTGGGGTAGGAAAACTTGATCCACTTATAACTGTATCCTGCGAGAGACAGACATGTATATAAATATATATACTGTTCTGAAATTTGCCCATGGTACTTACTGTTTTTATATCAGTTATTTATTTTATTTTGTTTTATTTTATTTTTAAAGATTTTATTTATTTGACAGACAGAGATCACAAGTAGGCAGAGAGGCAGACAGAGAGAGGAGGGGAAGCAGGCTCCCTGCAGAGAGCCCGATGTGGGGCCCGATCCCAGGACCCTGGGATCATGACCTGAGATGAAGGCAGAGGCTTTAACCCACTGAGCCACCCAGGTGCCCCTTTATATAAGTTATTAATTTAAATTATTTTCAGTTCTTTTTCTCTGTTCATAAAAAAACTGGAAATATACCACTAAAACTTTATCCAGTTTACCTATGAATTTGGATTTACCTTGACTAATTGCTGACTTTATTTGGAATGCTTCTGGATATAACCAGCTTGTTTTATATGTGAAATAAAGAGATTTTTTTGATAGCTTCTGGAAATTGGGATTGAGACCAACAAAAATTAAACTTGACAGTTTGTTTATACCTGTACATATTTACAGTTTGAGACATGTTTTCCTGATCATTTTTCTAGGTTAGTGGATGTAAAATAATCAATACACTATTCACTTTGTAAACTTAGCTTTAATATCATTAGGCTAAAAAAATTTGTTAAATTAATGTCTATACTTCTTTTTTTTTTTTTAAGATTTCATTTATTTATTTGACAGATCACATGTAGGTAGAGAGGCAGGCAGAGAGAGGGGGGAAGCAGGCTCCCTGTTGAGCAGAGAGCCCAATGCAGGGCTCAATTCCAGGACCCTGAGATTATGACCTGAGCCGAAGGCAGAGGCTTAGCCCACTGAGCCACCCAGGTGTCCCCATGTTTATACTTCTTATGGTTCTAATGATTTACTTTTTCCATTACCCACCTAGAATAATATTTAAGTTTTTTTCTGAAATATTAAAAATATAAATATCACATAAAATATAAACCTATAACTTAACAAATTGTTGTGAAATAAATGCCACATAATTCCCATTGAGTAAACATGTTCAAGATAATTTATTAGCACTATGGATTTTGTTTGATCATAAGTCCCTTCATTCCCCCAACGGTAAGCACTATTCTGACTTTCATGGCTAAATTTACTTCTTTGGTTTACTTTATATTTTTTCAGCATAGGAAAGTATTCCTAAACAATATATTTTAATTTTGCTGTGTTTGGAGCTTTGTATTAATGATAGTGTAGACTATATATTCTATCATGTCTGACCTTTTCTGTGTAGCATTTTTTTCTAAGATTAATGTTGCATTTATTTCAGTTAATTTATTTTCATTGCTGCATAATCCATTGTATGAATCTATTATGTTTTTTTAATATATCATCTTGTTGGTAGATATTTGGGTTATTTTCAGCTTTCAACTTTGGGTTATTATAAGCAACTCTGTTACATGTGAAATGTCAGCTACATATTTATTTGTATACATACGTGCATAATTTTTCATTTTGTCATGAAACAGGTATCTGTTTCTGAATTTCTTATTGTCAATTGGATTGGTTTCATTATTGTATAAATAGCACATTATTTTAATTAGTATAGCTTCATAATAAATTACAATAACAGAGGAATTCTTTCCACTTTATTCTTTTCAAAAAATGTCTTGGCTACTTTTCCTTTTTTTAAATTCCATATAATTTTTAAAAATGATTTTATTTATTAATTTTAGAGAGAGAGCACAAGAGCAAGCAGGGGGAGGGGTAGAGGGGGAGGGAAAGAATATCAAGCAGACTCTGTGCTGAGCACAGAGCCCAGTAGTGCAGGGCTTGATCTTACAACACTGAGATCATGACCTGAGCTAAAATCAAGAGTTGGATGCTTATCTGACTGAGCTACCTCGGTGCCCCACCATATAAATTTTACAATCAGTCTGTCACACAAACCAGCCCACTGAGATTTTAATTATCATTGGAGTGAATTCTAGAGATCGGTAATGAGTTAATTGACATCTTTATAATACTGAGTTCTCTAATATGTAAACATGGTATATATCTATTTAGTTTAAGTGTTCTTTAGTTACTCTCATTAAAATGTTCTTTTTTTCCAAGAGGTTTTCTATTTCTTTTGTGAATTTAATATTTATAGCCTAATATTATATTCCTCAGTATGTACTACAGTTTGTGGCAGTTACTACAGTCTGTGATTAAGAACGTGGACTCTGGAACCACATTGCCAGATTAATCTTAGATAAAATTTGTAAGCTTTCTATGATTTTATTTCATCATATGAAAATGGATAGGGTGACAAACTTCGTAACAGAGTTGTGAGACTAAATATGTTATGTTTCTCCCAAATGTGGAACATGGTAAACAACTGCTAAAGAGTCTGAGATTTAATGTATATACAAATCATTCATCATCCTCTTTTAAAAATTTTTCTTTTAGATTATTAGTGGAGGCATTTTATTTAGGCATAATATTTAATATTCTAATCCAGGTAGGTGCTATGTCTAGTGAAATTTTTTACATTATTTAGTGATAGATTTTAGCTCTCTACATACAGGATCTATGCATTTCTTATTAGTATCTTCTGTGTTATTATTTTTGCTATTATTAACACAGTTTCTTTTTCCACAGTAATGTTTTAATTGGTTATTACTGGAGTATTATATACAAATTATTTTTTGTATTTTATTACTGGTCACCCTCATAATTTTCATATTCATATATCTCATACATACACACACACACACACACACACACACACACACACACTTTTTTCCTCTTGTTTCTAATTATTTTCTCCATATCAATCAAATGGGACATCATACTTTTAGTTGCTTAGATATGAATCTTGGAGTTTTCTCCCATTTGTCTATAATGTTTTACCGGAAACTTTGTGGCTTGAAACAATACACATTTATTATCCCAGTTTCTGTTGAGGTACACCTTAGCTGGGTTCTCTACAGTTTCATAAAGCTACAATCAAGGTGTCAATGGGCTGTGGTCTCATGTGAAGCTCCATTAGGGAAGGTTCTGTTTTCAAACTGACACAGATTGTTGGTGGGATTTAGTTCCTCATGGTTTTAGGACTGAGAGTTTTGGTTTTTTGCTGCCTAGATAGATGCTAGCGGCCTCTGTAGGTTGTCTGTTGAAGGCTGCTCTCAATCCGAGAAACCAACAGCAGTTCCTTGCTATGTATTTTTCGCCAAAATAGCTGCTTGCTTCTTCAGAGCCATCAGAGGAGAGAGACTCCAGCAAGAAGGATGCAGACTCTTCTGTAATATAATCATATAATCATATCTGTTCTCTCCCCTTTAACATTCTGTGATTAAAGGCAAGTCATAGGTCCTGCCTACAATCAAGGGAATCATGAGTACAGGAGGGTAGGGACAACCCCGAGTGGTCACCATAGAGCTATTATTCTGAATAATAGATTCTTTACTAACTAAACCCTATTTTAGGCCACTATATTATTGCTATAAGCTTATTACTATAGCTTTTTAAAATTGGTGTAGCTCTTTTGGTCCCTGCCTGATTTCAGCCCATTTTGTGTACAGCAGCCAGAGTGATCCCATTTAAAAGACAAATCAGATCATTTCAATTCAATACTCACAAGGTTTCTCTTATCAGGATAAAACCATACTCCAGTGGTTTCTCATGTTGTCAAAGAAAAATACGGAGTTATTAGAGTGGCATTAGGGAGTCCCGTGTGATCTGGACCCCTAATATTATTTGACATCATCTCCTAATACTTATCCCTTGTTTATTCCTCTTCAGCTATACTGGGCACCTCACTCCTCAAACATGCCCAACATGCTCTCATCTTAGGTCCTTTGTTCAGGCTGTTTGTTCTACCAACAGAACATTTCCCTCCTCTGGCAGCTCCATGACTTGCTTCCTCATTTCTTACAGGTCTTTAAAGTGTGTCACCTTCTTGGTAAGGTCTTTTCTAACCACATTATTTAAAATTACAGTAATCCATCCCTATCACCTCCTTGTTAAAACTTTTTACTCACTTTCCTGCTGTAGTTGTAACCATGCTGTGTTTTGTTTAACCCTTTGTATTGTCTTCTCCTCCTCTGGTATTCTGAATTCTATAAGGACTAGGGTTTTGGACATTTATGTTCAGTGATGTATCCTGGGTGCTTTCAGTAGTGGTTGGTATTTAGTAGGTATTTAACTAATATTTCTTAGAATGAAGTAAATTGAATTTTATGTCATGGAGGAGTGGTTTCCAAATAAACACTTTTATTGTCTTCTAATAGTGAACATTATTGTCTCCTTCCAGATTATTTTTTTTTCCTTCTGTTGTTTTATTTGGCTTAAATTTCTAGAAAATGTTAATAATAAGCAATTTTGCCTTCCTCGTGACCTTAACGGGAATGCATTTCCTGTTTATGCTTTTAGCTGTTGCTCTGAGATAAATTTGTTTTTAAATCAAATTAAAGAAGTAACCTTTCTTAAATTTACTTAGAATTTCTTGGAGGGTAGGGAATAGAGAGTGTATATTGAATCTTGAGTAGCTTTTAAGCATCTGGTCGGATGATTTTATGGTTCTTTTCTATTACATATTGATGTTATGAATTACATCAAGATATGTTTTAATATTAAACTGTTCTTTTCTTCCTGGAATGAACTGTACATGGTCACAGTCTGCTATTCTTTTAATTCATTGCTGGACCAAATTGTTAAGCTTTACATTATTCCTGGTACTTGTAAGATCTTAAAAGTTCTGTATAATTTGTTAAGTTTTTATTTACTCATTCTCTAATGAGGAGAATTTGGTCTCGTGTGTATTTGCTTTCAGAGTTGCTCCAGATCACCCTGGACCATCTGATGGTGCATCTAGATCTTATAGGCCCTTTCTTTGGGACATAAATCAGAGGACGTTGAGGGTCAGTTTCATTTCCTTTGACTGATTAGAGCCTAGAGAAAGCAGAAAGGCCACTAGGTCTCCCGATACCTTCATAACTTAAAGCCTTATTACTTAGTTGATCCTTCTATTTTTTTAACAAAATATCTATCCTTCTTTTTCTTGGAGCACCTTTGTATGTATCTCATGGTATTTATTTTTGGAGAGATGACAATTTTTTCATTATCAGCTGTTTGTAGAAGGGTCATGTTGAAGAAAAAACAGGGTCATATTTCCAGTTTCTATAGGCCTAAGCTTTGGGTGTGTGTCTGTGTCCCTTTTTTGTGCTGTCCCCACACATCTTACTATGGAGGTAGTCACTTTTGTTATTAATAACTATCTCTATAACCAATAGTTAATGATTGATTTTTATGACTCCTTCTTTCACCTTCCTCCTTCCACTAAGAAACATAGTAGGACCAGGGATACTCCTCCTGCCATCTTATGTATTCCCTTTTCACTGTTAGAAGCAGAAGATAAGGTTTTCCATAAATGTTATAGGCCTTGATTTTGAGGAATTTGTTGTTTTTACTCAGGAATTTATTCTTGGCAGGGTGGCAGGGGTAGGGGAGTTATTTTGCTGTGTTTTTCCTGTCATGGGCAGCCGTGACTTTTTTTTTTTTTCTTAATTTCTATCTCTCCCTTAGACATAGTTCTATTCTTGCTGCACGACAGCCTTCAACTCATTTTGTGGTGAAAAATTTTTACATTTTGCTATTTTCTTCTCCTCTTAATCCTTGAAGTTATTTCTAGAATGAGAAAGGGGAAATCCCAAATTAATTCTATAATCTTCAAAGTAGAACTCTGAGTCTTTTGTTTCATTGCATTTTATCTAGCAAGAACTGTTTTTACTCTTATAAACTAAGTATGGACACTTTCCCTAAATTGATGACAGATTTTCACTTAGTTTTGTATGCATTTGGTTATTTTTCCAGATTCCTGGGGAGTTACATTGAATTGCAATTTTTGACTCTTTTTTAAATCAAATTTTTATTTAAAATCTAGTTAGTTAACATAGAGTGTAGTATTGGTTTTAGGAGTAGAATTTAGTGGTTCATCACTTACACATAATACTCAGTGCTCAACACCACCAGTGTGCTCCTTAATACTCATCACCCATTTGGCTCATCCCCTTCCCACCTCCCCTCCATCATCCCTGTTTGTTTTCTGCAGTTAAGAGTCTATGATTTGGTTCCTCTTTTTAACCACTTACTCTATGTTCATCTATTTTATTTCTTAAATTATACATATGAGTGAGATCACATAGTGTTTGTCTTTCTCTGATGAATATATTTTGCTTATCATATAATACACTCTAGCTCCATCTACATTTCTGCAAATGGCAGGAATTCATTCTTTTTGAGGGCTGAGTAATATCCATTATGTATATATATCACATCTTCTTTATCTATTCATCAGCTGATGGACATTTGGGTTCTTTCCATAATTTAGCTATTATTGGTGATACTGCTATAAACATCAGGGTGCGTGTGCCCCTTCAAATCAGATTTTTGTATCCTTTGGGTAAATACCAAGTAGTGCAATTGCTGGGTTGTAGATTAGTTCAGTTTTTAACTTTTTGAGGAACCGCCATACTGTTTTCCAGAGTGGCGGCACCAGTTTGCATTCCCACCAACAATGTGAGAGGGTTCTCCTTTCTCCACATTTTCACCAACTGTTGTTTTCTGCGTTGCCAATTTTAGTCATTCTGACAGGTGTGAGGTGCTATCTCATGGTCGTTTTGATTTGTATTTCTCTGATGCTGAGTGGCATTGAGCATCTTTTTATGTTGGCATCTGTATGTCTTCTTTGGAAAAAATGTATGTCTTCTGCTCATTTCTAAATTGGATTTTTTTGGGGGGGGTGTTGAGTTTAATAAGTTCTTTATATATTTTGAATGCTAACCCTTTACAGATATGCCATTTACAAATATCTTGTCCCATTCCATAGGCTGCTTTTTAGTTTTGCTGATTGATTCCTTTTCTGTGCAGAAGCTTTTTATCTTGGAAGTCCGAATAGTGTTTTTTTGTGCTTTTGTTTCCCTTACCTCCAGAGACATGTCTAACAAGAAGTTGGTATGGCCAAGGCCAAAGGGATTGCTGCCTTGTTTTCTTGGATTTTGATGGTTTCCTGTTCCACAGTTAGGTCTTTAATCCATTTTGAATTTATTTTTGTCCATGGTGCAAGAAAGTGGTTCAGTTTCATTCTTTTGGATGTGGCTATTCGATTTTCCCAACATCATTGTTGAAGACACTGTTTTCCATTAGACATTTTTTCCTGCTTTTTTAAAGATTAGTTGATTGTATACTTGTGGGTTCGTTTCTGGGTTCTGTATTCTGTTCCTTTGAACTTTATGTTTGATTTTGTGTCAGTAACATACTGTATTGATGATTACAGTTTTGTAATATATAGCTTGAAGTCTAGAATTGTGATACCTCTGCTTTGTTTTTCTTTTTCAGGATGACTTTGGCCATTTGGGATCTTGTAGTTCATATAAATTTTAGGGTTGTTTGTTCTAACTCTGAAAAATGCTGTTTGTATTTTGTCAGGGATTACATTAAAGGTGTAGATTGCTAGTGGTAGTATAGACATTTTAACAATCTTTGTTCTACCAATCCATGAGCATGGAATGTTTTTCCATTTTTTTTGCGCCCTCTTCAATTTCTTTCATAAGTGTTCTATAGTTCTCAATGTATGGATCTTTTCTCTTTTTGGTTAGGTATATTCCTAGGTATCTTATGGTTTTTGGTGCAGTTGTAAATGGGATCAATTCCTTGATTTCTCGTTCTGCTTCATTGGTGGTGGATAGAAATGCAATAGATTTCTGTGTGTTGATTATTATATCCTACAACTTTGGTGAATTTGTGTATCTGATTAGCATTTTTTTGGTAGTCTTTTGGGTTTTCTACGTAGAGTATCATGTTGTTTGTGAATAGTGAAAGTTTGACTTCTTCCTTGCTGCTCTGGATGCCTTTTATTTCTTTTTGTTGTCTTATTGCTGAGGCTAGGATTTTTGGTACTATAATAAATAACAATGGTAAAAGTGGACATCCCTGTCTTGTTCCTGACCATAAAAGAAAAGCTCTCCATTTTTTTTCCATTGAGGATGATATTAGCTGTGGGTCTTTTGTACATTGCCTTCATGATGTTGAGGTATGTTCCCTCTAAAACTACTTTGTTGAGGGCTTTTATCAAGAATGGATTATATATTCTGTAAAATGCTTTTTCTGCCTCTATTGAGATGATCATATGGCTCTTTTATTAATGTGGTGTATCATGTTGATTGATTTGCAAATATTGAATCACCTCTGCAGCCCAGGAATAGATCCTACTTGATCGTGGTGAATAAACCTTTTAATGTACTATTAGATTTGATTTGCTAGTATCTTGTTGAGAATTTTTACATCTGTGTTCATCAGGAATATTGGCCTACAATTCTTTTTAGTGGAGTTTTTGTCTGATTTTGGAATCAAGGTAATGTTCTCATTGAATGAGTTTGGAAGTTTTCCTTCCTTTGTACTTTCTGGAACAGTTTGAGAAGAATAGACATTAGCTCTTTTTTTTTTTTTTTTTTTTGAGATTTATTTTATTTTATTTATTTTTTAAATTAAATTTAAATTAATTTTTTCAGTGTTCCAAGATTCATTGTTTATGCACCACACCCAATGCTCCATGCAATACGTGCCCTCCTTAATACCAGCCACCAGGCTCACCCAACCCCACACCGCCATCCCCTTCAAAACCCTCAGTTTGTTTCTCAATGTCCACAATCTCTCATGATTCGTCTTCCCCTCTGATTTCCCTCAACTCACTTCTCCTCTCCAACTACCAGTGTCCTCCGTGTTATTTCTAATGTTCCACAAGTAAGTGAAATCATATAATAAATACTCTCTCTGCTTGACTTATTTCACTTAGCATAATCTCTTCTAGTCCCATCCATGTTGATACAAAAATTGAGTATTCATTTTTTCTGATGGAGGCATAATATTCCATTGTATATATGGACCATATCTTCTTTATCCGTTCATCTTTTGAAGGGCATCTTGGCTCTTTCCACAGTTTGGTGACTGTGGTCATTACTGCTATGAACATTGGGGTACAGCCCTTCTTCTCACCACATCTGTATCTTTGGGGTTAATACCAGTAGTGCAATTGCAGGGTAGCTTTTTTTTAAATTTCTTAAGGAATCTCTACACTGTTTTCCACAGTGGCTGCACCAGCTTGCATTCCCACCAACAGTGTAGGAGGGTTCCCCTTTCTCCACATCCTCTCCAACACAGGTTGTTACTGTTTTGTTGATTTTGGCTGTTCTAACTGGTGTAAGGTGGTTTCTCCATGTGGTTTTCATTTAACTCTCCTTGATGGCTAATGATGATGAATATTTTTCATGTGCCTGTTAGCCATTTGTGTGTGTTCTTTGGAGAAGTGTCTGTTCATGTCTTCTGCCCATATTTTGACATGATTATCTGATTTTTGGGTGTTGAGTTTGAGGAGTTCTTTACAGATCTTGGATATCAGCCCTTTGTCTGTAGTGTCACTTGCAAATATCTTCTCCCATTCCATGGGTTGCCTCTTTGTTTTGTTGACTGTTTCCTTTGCTGTGCAGAAGGTTTTGATCTTGATAAAGTCCCCAAAGTTCATTTTTGCTTGTTTCCTTTGCCTTTGGAGACATGTCTTGAAAGAAGTTGCTGTGTCCAGTGTTGAAGAGATTACTGCCTATGTTCTTCTCTAGGACTTTGAGAGATTCCTGTCTCACGTTGAAGTCTTTTATCCATTTTGAGTTTATCTTTATGTATGGTGTAAGAGAATGGCCAAGTTTCATTCTTCTATACATAGCTATCCAATTTTCCCAGCACCACTTATTGAAGAGACTTTTTTCCACTGTATATTTTTTTCCCGTTTTGTCGAAGATTAGTTGACCATAGAGTTGCGGGTCCATACATTGATTCTGTACTCTGTTCCACTGGTTTATGTGTCTGTTTTTGTGCCAGTACCATGCTGTTTTGGTGAACACAGCTTTGTAGTAAAGCTTGAAATCAGGCAATGTGATGCTCCAGTTTTATTTTTGTTTTTCAACATTTCCTTAGCAATTCAGGTTTTCTTCCAGTTCCATACAAATTTTAGGATTGTTTGTTCCAGATCTTTGAAAAATGCCGGTGGAATTTTGATCGGGATGCCAAGGAAAGTATAGATTGCTCTAGGCAATATAGACATTTTAACAATGTTTATTCTTCCAATCCTTGAGCATGGAGTGCTTTTCCATCTTTTTGTGTCTTCTTCGATTTCTTTCATGAATGTTCTGTAGTTCCTCGAGTACAGATCTTTACCTCTTTGGTTATGTTTATTCCAAGGTATCTTATGGTTCTCAGTGCTATAGTAAATGGAATCGATTCTCTAATTTCCCTTTCTATATGTTCATTGTTAGTGTATAAGAAAGGAACTGATTTCTGTACATTGATTTTGTATCCTGCCACATTACTGAATTGCTATGAGTTCTAGTAGTTTGGGAGTGGAGTCTTTTGGGTCTTTCATATAAAGTATCATGTCATCTGTGAAGATAGAGAGTTTGACTTCTTCTTTGCCAATTTGAATATATTCTATTTGTTTTTGTTGTCGGATTGCTGTTGCTAGGACTTCTAGCAC
Source organism: Mustela lutreola (assembly GCF_030435805.1). Lineage (NCBI taxonomy): Eukaryota > Metazoa > Chordata > Mammalia > Carnivora > Mustelidae > Mustela > Mustela lutreola. The sequence continues at coordinate 79,431,406 of NC_081295.1, forward strand.
TATGTTGGATAGTAGTGGCTAGAGCAGGCATCCCTGCAGTTTTCCTGATCTTAAGGGAAAGGCTGCCAGCTTTTACCCATTGGGAATGATATTCACTGAGGGATTTTCATAGATTTTATGATGTTGTAATGTTTCCTCTATCCCTATACTTTGAAGCATTTTAATCAGGAACAGATGCTGTATCTTGTCAAATGCTTTTTCTGCATCAATTGAGAGGACCATGTGGTTCTTCTCTCTTCTTGTTGATTTGTTCTATCACATTGATAGATTTGGAATGCTTTTTTAAAATTTTATTTATTTTTATTTATTTATTTGACAGAGATCATAAGTAGGCAGAGAGGCAGGCGGGGGGGGGGCAGGAAGCAGGCTCCCTGCTGAGCAGAGAGTCCGATGCGGGGCTTGATCCCAGAACCCTGGGATCATGACCTGAGCCGAAGGCAGAGGCTTTAACCCACTCAGCCACCCAGGCACCCCTGATGTTGAACCACCCTTGCATCCCAGGGATTAATCCCACCTGGTCATCATGGATAATATTTTTAATGTAGTGTTGGATCCTATTAGCTAGGATCTTGTTGAGAATCTTAGCATCCATATTCATCAGGGACATTGGTCTGAAATTCTCCTTTTGGGTGGGGTCTTTGCCTGGTTTGGGGATCAGGATAATGTTGATTTCATAGAAAGAGTCTGGAAGTTTTCCCTCTGTCTCTATTTTTTGAAATAACTTCAGGAGAATAGGTATTATTTCTTCTTTGAATGTCTGGTAAAATTCTCCAGGGAATCTGTCATGTCCTGGGCTCTTGTTTTTTGGGAGGATTTTGATCACTGCTTCAATCTTGTTACTAGATATTGGTCAATTCAGGTTGTCAATTTCTTCCTGATTCAGTTTTAGAAGTTTATAGGTTTCCAGGAATGCATCCATTTCATCTAGTTTGCTCAACTTGTTGGCATATAGCTGTTGATAATAATTTCTGATAATTCTATTTCCTTGGTGTTAGTCGTGATCTCTCCCCTTTCATTCATAATTTTATTAATTTGGGTCCTCTCTCTTTTCTTTTGGATTAGTTTGGTCAGTGGTTTATAAATCTTATTGATTCTTTAAAAAAAAAAAAACAGATTCTAGTTTTGTTGATGTGTTCTACTATATCTTTAGTTTCTATCTCATTGATCTTTGCTCTAATCTTGACTGTTCCCTTCTTGTGCATGGGGTTGGCTTAATTTGTTGTTGATTTTCCAGTTCTTTAAAGTGTAAAGAGAGCTAGTATATTCTGAATTTTTAAATTTTTTTTAAATTTTTTATTTTTTATAAACATATATTTTTATCCCCAGGGGTACAGGTCTGTAAATCACCAGGTTTACACACTTCACAGCACTCACCAAAGCACATACCCTCCCCAATGTCCATAATCCCACCTCCTTCTCCCAAACCCCCTCCCCCCAGCAACCCTCAGTTTGTTGGATGAAGGACCTCAGTGTGCGAAAGGAATCCATCAAAATCCTTGAGGAGAACATAGGCAGCAACCTCTTCGACCTCAGCCGCAGCAACATCTTCCTAGGAACAACGCCAAAGGCAAGGGAAGCAAGGGCAAAAATGAACTATTGGGTTTTCATCAAGATCCAAAGCTTTTGCACAGCAAAGGAAACAGTTAACAAAATCAAAAGACAACTGACAGAATGGGAGAAGATATTTGCAAATGACATATCAGATAAAGGACTAGTGTCCAGAATCTATAAAGAACTTAGCAAACTCAACACCCAAAGAACAAATAATCCAATCAAGAAATGGGCAGAGGACATGAACAGGCATTTCTGCAAAGAAGACATCCAGATGGCCAACAGACACATGAAAAAGTGCTCCATATCACTCGGCATCAGGGAAATACAAATCAAAACCACAATGAGATATCACCTCACACCAGTCAGAATGGCTAAAACAAGTCAGGAAATGACAGATGCTGGCGAGGATGTGGAGAAAGGGGAACCCTCCTCCACTGTTGGTGGGAATGCAAGCTGGTGCAGCCACTCTGGAAAACAGCATGGAGGTTCCTCAAAATGTTGAAAATAGAACTGCCCTATGACCCAGCAATTGCACTACTGGGTATTTACCCTAAAGACACAAACGTAGTGATCCAAAGGGGCACATGCACCCAAATGTTTATAGCAGCAATGTCCACAATAGCCAAACTATGGGAAGAACCTAGATGTCCATCACCAGATGAATGGATCAAGAAGATGTGGTATATATACGCAGTGGAATACTATGCAGCCATCAAAAGAAATGAAATCTTGCCATTTGCGACAACATGGATGGAACTAGAGCGTATCATGCTTAGCGAAATAAGTCAAGCAGAGAAAGACAACTATCATATGATCTCCCTGATATGAGGAAGTGGTGATGCAACATGGGGGCTTAAGTGGGTAGGAGAAGAATAAATGAACCATAAGTGACTCTTAAAATTTTTTCAGTGAGGCTTGGATGACTATATATTTCCCCCTCAGGACAGCCTTTGCTGTATCCCATTGGTTTTGGACTGATGTGTCTTCATTCTCATTGATTTCCACGAATTGTTTATGTTCTTCTTTGATTTCCTGGTTGATCCAAACATTCTTAAGCAGGATGATCTTTAGCTTCCAAGTGTTTGAATTGCTTCCAAACTTTTTGTTGTGGTTGAGTTCCAGTTTCAAAGCATTGTGGTCTGAGAATATGCAGGGAATAACCTCAGTCTTTTGGTATCATTTGGGCCCTGATTTTTGACCCAGTCTATGGTGTGTTCTGGGAAAAGTTCCATGTATGCCTGAGAAGAATGGATTATTCTATTGTTTTAGGGTGGAATATTCTTTATATATCTATGAGGTCCATCTGGTCCAGTGTGTAATTCAAAGCTCTTGTTTCTTTATTGGTTTTCTGCTTGGGTGATCTATTACTGAGAGTAGTGTGTTACGATCCCCTACTATTATTGTATTCATAGCAATACGACTCTTTATCTTGATTAACAGTTGCCTTATATAGTTGGCTGTTTCCATATTGGGGGAATAAATATTTACAGTTGTTAGATCTTCTTGGTGGATAGACATTTAAGAATGATTTAGTGTCCTTCTTTATCTCTGACTACTTAAAATCTAATTTATTTGATAAGAGAATCACTACCCCCGCTTTCTTTTGAGGCCGTTGGCAGGAAAAAAATGCTTCTCCATCTCTTCACTTCTAGTCTGGATGCATCAGTAGGTTCCAAATGGTCTCTTATAGACAGCATATGGACAGGTACTGTCATTTTATCCATTATGTAACCCTGTGTCATTTTATGGGAGTGTTTAAGCTGTTCACGTTCAGAGTGATTATTGAAAGATACGTTTTTATTGACACATGTTGCCTGTGAAGTCCTTGTTTCTATCTGTCGTCTCTGTAAATTTCTGTTCTGTGTCGATCTTGGGTTCTTTCTTCTTTTATAGAATCCCCCTTAATATTTCTTATACTGCTGGCTTGGTGGTCACATACTCTTTTAAACCTGGTTGGTCTTGGAAGCTCTTTATCTGTCCATCCATTTTTAATGTCAACCTTGCTGAATAAAGTATTCTTGGCTGCATGTTCTTCTCATTTAGTTTCCTGAATATGTCCTGCCAACCCATTCTGGCTTGTCAGGTTTCTGTGGACAGATATGATGTTATTCTGATAGATTTTCCTCTGTATATATGAATTCTCTTCCCCCTAGCTTCTCTCAGAAGCTCTTGTCTAAAATTATGATTCATCAGTTTCAAAATTAAGTGTCTTGAGGTCTCTCTAGATTCATTGATCTTGGGGGCTGTTCTTTCTGCCTCTGAGACACAAACGCTTGTTCTAGTCCCCAGACTGGGAACATTTTCATCCAGAATTTGTTCAACTATATCTTCTAGTCTTCTCTCTTTCTCCATCCCCTCAAGGTTCCCAATAATTCTGATGTTGAAACGTTTCATGGTGTCTTTTATTTCCCTAATTCTCTTTTTATTTGTCTAAGCTGTTTCTTTCATTCCTCTTTCTGATTTTTTTCTCTATCAGTTTGTCTTCTGGATCACTAATTGTATCTTCTGTTTTGGTTACCCTAGCTGTTAGAGTATTTAGATTAGATTGGATCTCATTGATAACATTTTTAACTTTTGCCTGGGTGGCTTTAACTTCTGCCCTTAGAGATTCTATGTTGTCACTAATGGTTTTCTCCAACCTAGCCATTGCCTGGATAATTGTTACCCTGAATTCCCTTTCCAACATACTGTTGATGTCCGTATCCAATAGTTTTGTTGGAGAGGGCACAGTCTTTGAATTTTTCCTCTGTTGGGCGTTCCTCCTCCTGGTCATTTTGGTGAGAGGTACTTGAGGGAATGTATAGCTGAATATACCAACCACAATTCAGGCAAGGTGCAGGCTTTGGAGCAACTGGAAGTCACCACTAAAAAGAATGAAAAAAGAAAAAAAGAGATAAAGAGAGAAAATGAAAAAAGGAGAGAAGGGGAAAAAAAAAAAAAAAGAAACAACCGAGAAAACCCAGCCAGAATTATCCCCAAAGGTAAGATTTAAAAGGTATATAAACAAAAATGGACAAACAAAAAGACTAACAAAAGTAAATGACAGAAAAAAAAAAAAAAACAACAGTCAAATGAACCCCAAGAACAAGATTTATGTAATAACAGGACAAAAACAAATACACAGAAACACTGACAGAAGAAAGATATGGGAGTGTGGTTATAAATTCTCGATGTCAGTTAGAAAGGTTATTTTGGTTCTTCCTGGGTGCATCTTGATATCTTTGTTAAAGGACTTAACTTTCTAGAGATAAAGGGAGATTAAAACTGGTTTAGAGAGTTAGTATTGAATAGTGAAAAAGAATTACCTTGAAGCTTATATCTATATATTAAAAAAAAAAAAAGCAAAAAGAAAGAAGAAAAACACAGTTATATGTATGAAAAAAGTTCAAATTAAAAGGTTATTATGGAATATGTTGTATTAAACCTCTAGTTTTAATGGTAAGTAGGTTAAAGAAATTAAAAGAACAAGAACTTTACACCAGTTAGAATGGCCAAAATTAACAAGACAGGAAACAATATGTGTTGAAGGGGATGTGGAGAAAGGGGAACCCTCTTACACTGTTGTTGGGAATGCAAGTTGGTGCAGCCTCTTTGGAGAACAGTGTGGAGATTCCTCAAGAAATTAAAAATAGAACTTCCCTATGACCCTGCCATTGCACTTCTGGGTATTTACCCCAAAGATACAGATGTAGTGAAAATAAGGGCCATCTGTACCCCAATGTTTATAGCAGCAATGGCCACGGTCGCCCAACTATGGAAAGAACCAAGATGCCCTTCAGCGGATGAATGGATAAGGAAAATGTGGTCCATATATACTATGGAGTATTATGCCTCCATCAGAAAGGATGAATACCCAACTTTTGTAGCAACATAGACGGCACTGGAAGAGATTATGCTGAGTGAAATCAGTCAAGCAGAGGGTCAATTATCATATGGTTTCAGTTATTTGTGGAGCATAACAAATAACATGGAGGACATGGGGAGATGGAGAGGAGAAGGGTGTTGAGGGAAATTGGAAGGGGAGGTGAACCATGAGAGACTATGGACTCTGAAAAACAATCTGAGGGGTTTGAAGTGGCGGGGGGGGTGGGTGGTTGGGGTAATAGGTGGTGGGTATTATAGAGGGCCCAGATTGCATGGAGCACTGGGTGTGGTGAAAAAATAATGAATACTGTTATGCTGAAAATAATTAATTTTTTTTAAAAAGAACAAGAATTGTGAGAATGAATTTAAAAAATGTATTTATGTGGGGTTCCTGGGTGGCTCAGTGGGTTAAAGCCTCTGCCTTCTGCTCAGATCATGATCCCAGGGACCTGGGATTGAGCCCGGCATCTGGCTCTCTGCTCAGCAGGGAGCCTGCTTACTCCTCTCTGCCTGCTTCTCTGCCTACTTGTGATCTCTGTCTGTCAAATAAATAAATAAAATCTTTAAAAAAATGTATTTATGAAATATACAGGTTTTAGTGCAATATCAGGAGCTTAATATATTGTTTTCCCCTGATGTTGTGGTTTTACAGTTTTATGGGAACCCTCTGGTGGTTGTCCTCTCATTCTTTTGGCTTGCCTTCTGGGGGAGGGGCCTGCCTCGTTGTTTTTCAGTCAGTCTTGTTTAGGTTGAGTAGTCCTGCCCCCTATCTAGGGTCTGGGTTCTGTGGAAACTGGTTTCTCAGGCTTTTGTTCTCTGGAGGCTTTTGTTTTTTTGGCGGCTTTTTGTGGCTTTTTGGAGGTTTAGTGGAAAGCAAACTGCACCCAGCCTCTGTCTCAGAGAAGCCTTAGTCTGCTCCCCTCTGGGTGGTCCAGAACACACAGACTTCCCCTCTGCAAACTCCACTGAGCTGTGCAACCTCCCAGAGGTGCTGTGTGTCCACAGCCACTGTCTCAGGGGTCACCCTAAGTGCCCACTTGTCTCTGCACATTCATGCCTCTAAAACTGCAAGATAGTGGTCCACGGAGCTCGCTTCCAGTGGCTGCCTTTGCCAGGACTGCTGTCTGGGGACCAGGCCTATGCTGCTGGGTGTGCTCAGTCACCCAGGTCACAGAAGGCTGCCGTCCCTGAGGGATGCCGACTAGAGATTGTGCTAAGTTCCTTCAGGCAGAGACTGGGAGTGTCCAGACCCTCAGCCAGTCCTAGAGATCATCAACTAGTGCCTGCACAGAGCTCTCTCAGGAACAGGCAGGGAGTGGGTCAGACCCGGGTTGCGCAGAGCGTAAAAGGGTGTGGTTCTAGAGAGTGCCCACCAGACTGCCTTATACGTGGGAGCAAATGCACCCAGCCGAGCAGTGGTGCAAGCAGTTCACAGCCAGGGGCTTAGGGACCAGGATCTGGAGGCTCCGCTGTACTCTCTCTGGCATGGGTGGTAATGTGCAGTGGCCATCCTGGGTCTGTGGGCTTAGGCCTATGCCTGTGACCACCCGATTCCACCATTTTCTGCTTAAGATCTTTTATCTTTTTGAGTCTTTCAACCTTTCAGTCTTTTTAAGTCTCTCTGAGTGCTTTCAACCAAACTCCAAGTTAATACTAGTCCCCAACCACATGGCACTTTCCTGTTGGGGTATTACTTTCCAATGGGTCACTTCTGGTGGCTCCCTCCCCCTTATTCTTATCCTCCAGTATCAGTCCAAGCATTCCCACTCTGCTTTACCTCTCCACTGGTTTTTTCTGCCCCGTAGAGATCCAGAAGTGTATAATCCTACATCTCAGGCTGATTTCATGGGTGTTCAGAGTGTTCCGGTAGATATTTAGCTCACTGTAGGGGACTGGTTGAAACTGGGTCTCCTACTTCTCTGCCATCTTGCCCCTTCTCAAGATTTATTTATTTTAGAGAGAGTGTGCACATGTACTGGGGAGAGGCAATGGGAGAGGGAGAGAAAATCTCAAGCAGACTCCCTGCTGAGAGTGAAGCTCAGCATGGGGCTTTATCTCATGACTCCAAGATCGTGATCTGAGCTGAAACCAAGATTCCGACATTCATCTGACTGAGCCACCCAGTCATTTCATTGTTAACTCTTAATTAAATGTCTGGAAAATTTTCCTTGGGGAGCTATCTGGTCATGGACTTTTTTGTCGGCAGATTTTTTATTACTGATTCAGTTTCTTTGCTGGTTATGGGTCTGTTCAAATTTTCTATTTCTGTTTCAGTTTTGGTAATTTGTATGTTTCTGGGAATTTGTCCATTTCTTCCAGATTGCCCAATTTTCTAGGCATTTAATTTTTCATAATATTCTCTTTTTAAAATTTTTATTATTTTTTATATTTTTAAAAATTTTAAAAGATTTTTATTTATTTATTTGACAGAGAGAGAGATCACAACTAGACAGAGCAGCAGGCAGAGAAAGGGGGAGTAGGCTCCCTGCTGAACAGAGAGACCGATGCTGGGCTCGATCCCAGTACCCTGAGATCATGACCTGATCTGGAGGTGGAGGCTTAACCCACTGAACCACCCAGGTGCCCCTATAATATTCTCTTAATAATTGTTTTCTGTGGTGTTGGTTATGAGTTCTCCTTTGTGATTTTATTTATTGGGTTTTTTTCTCTTTTCTTTTACATAAGTTCACTCTGAAAAATGAGTTTTTTCATTCCATCATCAGAGGTTCATCAATTTTATTATTTCTTTTGAAGAACAACCTCTTAGTTTCATTGATCTTTTCTACTGTTTTTGTTTGTTTGTTTCTATTTTGTTTATTCCTGTTCTAATCATTATTTCCCTTCTTGTGCTGGCTTTAGGCTTTATTTGCTGTTTCTTTTCTAGCTCCTTTAGGTACAATGTTAGGTTGTGTATTTGAGACTTTCCTTACTTTTTGAAGTAGACTTATATTGTTATATACTTCCCCGTTAGGTCTGTCTTTGCTGTATCGCAAGGTTCTGGATTGTCATGTTTTCATCTGTATTTTTTAATTTCTTTTTTAATTTCCTGGTTAAAACATTCATTCTTTAATGGGATGTTCCTTAACCTCCATGTCTTTGTGGTTTTTCCAAATTTTTTCTTGTGGTCAACTTCACATTTTATAGCATTGTGGCTAGAAAGGATTCATATCAATCTTTTTTTTTCTTTTTTTTGCTAAGGCCTGATTTGTGACTCTGTATGTGGTCTATTTTGGAGAATGTTCCATGTGTACTGGAAAAGAATGTATTCTGTTGCTTTAGATTGAAATGTTTTGAATATGTATGTTAAGTCAATCTGGTCCAGTATGTCATTTGAAGCCATTATTTCCTTGTTGATTTTCTGCTTAGATGGTCTATTCATTGCTGAAGTGGGGTATTAAAGTCTCCTACTATTACTGTTTCTTTATGTTTGTCATTAGTTGATTTATATATTTGGGTACTCCCAGTTTGGGGACATAAATTTTTACGGTTATTAGATCTTTTGGCTTGATAGACCCCTTTACTATGATATAGTGCCCTTCTTCATCTGTTGTTACAGTCTTTGGTTTAAAAATCTAGTTTGTCTGATATAATTATGGCTACTCTGACTTTCTTTTGATGTCCATTAGTGTGATAGATATTTCTTCATCCCCTCACTTTCAATCTAGAGGTATCTTTAGCTCTAAAATGAATCTCTTATTAGGCAACATGCAGATGGATCTTGTTTTGTTTTTCTTTGTTTGTTTGTTTTGTGTTTTTTTTTTATCCATTCTGATATGCTGTGTCTTCTGATGATCCATTCTGATATGCTTTGTTACATTTACATTGATTATTGATAGATATACATTTAGTGCCATTGTAATACCTGTAAATTTGTTGTTTCTGTATATTTTCTTTTCTTTCGGGCCTTTTTGCTTTTTGTTTTTCTTTCCCTCTCAAAGAATCCCCTTTAATATTTCTTGGGAGGCTGATTTAGTGTTCATGAGCTCTTTTAGTTTTTGTTTATCTGGGAAACTCTACCTCTCCTTTGATTCTGAGTGACAGCCTTGCTAGATAAAATATTCTTTGCTGCAGATTTTCCCCATTCAGCACACTGAATATATCATGCCACTTTCTTCTGACTTGTCAGATTTCTGTGGAGTGGTCCACTTGAACCTGATTTGTCTTTGTAGATTAGTGATTTCTATTCCTTTGCTGCCTTCAGGATTCTTCCTTTATCTGTGTATGTTGCAAATTTTACTACATATATCTTGATGTTGGCAGGCTTTTGTTGATTCTGATTGGAGTTCTCTGTGCCTCCTTGATTTGGGTGTCTGTTTCTTTCCCCAGATTTAGGGTAGTTTTCAGCTATAATTTGCTCAAATAAACCTGCCTCCTTTTCCTTTTTACTTCTCTTACTCTTCTGGGACTCCTATGATATGTTTGTTATTATGCTTTATGTAACCACTGAATTCCCTAAGGCTACATTTATGATCCAATATTATTCTTTACCACTTCTCTTCAGGTTCATTATTTTCCATAATCCTGTCTTCTATATCACTTAATCATTCTTCTGCTTCTTCCATATTTGTGTTCATTACATCCACTTTGTTTAATCTTGCTTATTGCACTTTTTATTTCAGCTTGACTCATTTTTAGGTCTTTTATATTTGTAGTAAGGGTTTCTCTCTCTCTCTCTTTTTTTTTTCTGTGCATTCCCCAAGCCCAGCTGGTATCCTTATGACTGTTGTTTTAAATTCTGGTTCAGGCATATTATTTATACTTATTTTGATTAGCTCCCTGCCCATGACCTCTTCTTGTTCTTTGTTTTGGGATGAATTCCTCCATCTTGGTATTTTGACCTCCATCTGTCATTTGCATGTTAGAAAAGCTGTGCCTGGTCTTATTTCCACTAGATCTAAAGGTTTGTTTCACTCTATTATTAGTGGACTTGGTACATGCAGGATGTTTGTGGTGGTCTTCTGGGGGAGGGGCCTGTCGTTGCTCTGGCTCTCAATTATACTTGCTCTATTGAAAAGGCACTTGCAGGGCCCAGCGGGCAGGGTGTGGTGTAAGCTGCTCAAACCTCAACTGTGTATACTGTGCCCCTTGCTGAAGTCCTTCTATGCTGATGGGAGGGGTGAAAAATGGTATCAGCCTGCTCTTGTTTCTAGATGGGGGAGTTCATGCACCACTATTCGGGAAGCCCTCACAGGAGAGCAGACAATCTCCTCTTTGTCTACCTGTGTCCAAGCCAGCAGCGGCTCCTGTGTTTTATCTCAGGCTTGCAGCTGGGTTTTCAAAGCTCCAAATTTTAGGAACCTGGCACTGATCAGCTGGGGAGAGGATCTGTGGCTAGTACTGGTTTGTCCCAGAAAAGCAGTTGCACAACAGTGTAGGGGTTTGGAGTTTATGGTAAAGTGTAGCAAAAAGCCCACATCCAGATTAGCTGCCTTTAGCAGCATCTCTGCTCATATGCTAATGAACAGGGCAGCTAAATGGCACTTAAGGCTGTGCTCTTTTGTCTCGTGAGACAGTGTCACCTCTCCCAAATGTACATCAAGAAGGGTAACTCTCTCCCAACATGACTCAGGGGATCCTCAGAGCATGCCATCAACTCCAGGGCCTCTAACATGCTTCTCTACAGGAGCACTGCTGTGCCCCCCAGGTTTATCTTGGCAGTGGTATGGACTTCTAAAACTTCAGATTTTTGGCTTCACTGTTTATAAAAACTTGGGAGAATCAGCCCCTCTTAGTTTCCCACTCAGTATTTTTGGGAAGGTGTTTTTGTGCAGTCCCCTGTGTGCTGCTTTCTCTCTGTCTTGCTCTGTCCTCTCTTTCATCTCTTCATGATCACGGCTCTCTCCTCTCTGCAGCACCCACAATTATTTTCTTCCCCAAATCACATCACCACACCTCCTACCTTCCACAGTGTGGCCTCTTTTCTCCCTCTAGTTGTGCAGTCTATTCTCTCAGTCCCCAGATTGATTTCCTTGGTGTTCAGAATGACTTGATAATTATCTAGCTGTGTTTGAGGGATGAAGGAAGCCTAAGGTCTTCCTACTATTCCACGATTTTAACTCTTTTGCCATTGTTGACTCTTAAAGGCATCTACCAAACATTTTTTTCCCCCCTATGGATGCTATTGAATAGGTAAAACATGAAATTGTGTCAAAATTCAAAAACAGTAAAAGATATTTACTGAGAAATATGTACCTCTCCAGTTACTCAGATCTCCTTCCCTTCCTGAAAGCTAACAATTCTTCTTCTTCTTCTTCTTTTTTTTTTTTTAACTAACAATTCTTAACAATTATTTTGTCCTTGGAGAGTCTGTTTAAAAACATATATGTATTTAGGGACACCTGGGTGACTCAGTCAATTAAGCATCTGACTCTTAATTTTGTCTCAGGTCATGATCTTAGAGTCATGGGATGCAGCCACACATTGGTTCAAAGCTTAATATTCTTTCTCCCTCTCCCTCTGCCCAAACACCTGTTATTGTACACATACTCTCTCTCTCTCTTAAAATAAATAAAATCTTAAAAAAAAAAAACCCTCCAAATACATATTTGTGTATATTCAGATTGTATATTTCACTTTTGTTCAAATGCTACAGCTATATACAATGTTTTGTGCCTCTCTTTCTTCACTTAACATGCTTTGAAGATAATTCTTTTTTTAAACATATATAGTTGCTTTGTTCTAATATCTGCATAGTATAACACTATAAAATCTACTCCAAACATTTGAACTTTGTGCTGTGAATGGATGCTTAAAATTTTTTATTTGCTCTTATGACCACTCTTATAAGTATGACTTTATGCTCATGTTTGAATATAACTCTAAGATAAATAAGGAAATGCAAGATTACAAAGTTGGTTTCTTCTTGGACCTCCTGGCATTTCCTCAAATGCCACCTTCCAGAGAAATTTTCCCTAACCACTTAATCTATCATAACCACCTCGTGTTGCCTTCACATCATTTTTTTAATATACTTTTTTATCACAGAATTTTTAAATATATAAAAAGTAGAAAGAGCGATGATATAATGAAAGTTTCATGTATCTTACTTATTTTTATCAATTATCAGTATTTTCCAATCTTGTTTTATCTCTCTTCTGCTCCCATATACACATTTTTTTCATAAGTATTTTAAAGCAAATTCCAGATATGTCATTTTACCTGTGAAAATTCAGTATGGGGAAGAGAAAAGATGACAGAGGAATAGGTTACCTTATTTCAACCAGTCCCCTGAATTGAGCTGGATATATACCAGACCACCCACGAAATCTGCCTTACATGTAAGAAGATATATCAGGATCTCTACAAACAGAATATCTCCAGTGGTTGGTCTGGAGGTATGAAGCAGGGAACTGTGATTCTGTGGGCAGATATCAGAAGATAAATGGAAGGGGAAGGAAGCCTCCATGATCTTGCACCAGGAAAGCAAAAGCCTCTGACACTGTGGACCAGGCACAGACTGTCAGACTGGTAGTAGTGGGGAAAGGACTTTAGGGCACCCTCTAGACTGAGAAAACCTGGAGCACACATGTAAACTGCAGGCAGCTTGTGATTTTAGAACCACAAAGAAAAAAGGAGTGCCAGGCCCTGGGAGCTGGGAGTGCTGCTCCCAGGACACACAACCCAGGGTGCTGCAGTTTGTAGCAGCACAGACAGAAACAAAGGCAGTGTGGCCTTGAGGGCTCTCTGGAAAACAGACTGGGATCTCTCTGTTTTGAGACAGAAGTTTGGATATGGTCGCTTCTGCTCTGACTCTTGGAAGAGATGGACAAAGCTGCCAGGGAAGGCCACCAGAGGGAAAGAGCCCCTGAAAACTGGTTTTCACTGAGCTAGCTCATCCCCCTACACGGGGGAAGGGCAGCTCACACCCAAACAGGGTTGCCTGGGTAACAAGCATGACAGGCCCCTCCCCCAGAAGACAGACTGGAAGAACAAGAGGCTGACAACCTTAAGGTCCCTATAAAACCGATGCATCTTGATTGGGTTGTGGTCAGTAATTTGGACTCTGTACATTCCCTCAACCACCCCTCAACAGAATGACTAAGAGGAGGAATCCCCAACAGTGGAAGGATTCAGAGACTGTGGCTTCTGTCACAGACCTAATGGATACAGACATAACCAAGATGTCAGAAATAGACTTCAGACTAATAAGTATCAACATGATATCTAGGCTTGAGAAAAATATTAATGACAATATGGGATCTCTAAGAGCAGAAATGAGATCTAATCAGGCTGAAGTTAAAAATGCTATGAATGAAATGCAGTCTAAACTGGATACTCTGACTGCCAGGGTAAGTGAGGCAGAAGAATGAATTAGTGAGCTAGAGGATAAGATGGTAGAAGAGAGGGAAACTGAAGCAGCATGGGAGAAACAAATTAAAACCCAAGGAATCAAACTGAGAGGGATTAGTGACTCAATTAAATGTTCCAATATCAGAATTATTGGGACCCCCGAGGGGGTGGAGAGAGAGAAAGGTCTAGAAGACATATTTGAGCAAATCATAGCTGAGAACTTCCCTAATCTGGGGAATGAAACAAGCATTTGTGTGCAAGAGGCAGGGAGGACCCTCCTAAGATCAATGAGATGAGACTGACGTCATGGCATATAATAGTACAATGTGCAAATCTTAGATCCAAAGACACAATCTTGAAAGTGGGGAGAGGGGGGAGATTTCTCTTTTCTTTTCTTTTCTCTCTTTTCTTTTAAGTAATTTATTTGAGATAGAGCAAGAGTGAGAGAAAGAGAACACAAGAAGGGGGAGTAGCAGAGGGAGAGGGAGAAGCAAGCTCTCCACTGAGGAGGGAGACTGACATGGTGCTTGGTTCTAGGACTACAGGATCTTAACCTGAGCTGAAGGCAGATGCTTAACTGACTGAGCCACTTAGGCACCCCAGGAGATTTCTTATGCACAGAGGGAGGAGTATCAGAATAACATCAGACTTGTCCACAGAGACCTAGCAAGCCAGAAAAGGCTAGTAAGACATATTCAGGATACTAGGTGAGAAAAACATGCAGCTAATGATACTTTATCCAGCAAGGCTGTCATTCAGAATGGGTGGAGAGAAAAGGAGGTTCCAAGACCAGCAGAAACTTAAAGAATATGTGACCACCAAGCTGTCCCTGCAAGAAATGTTAAGGGGTGGGTTCTATAAAAGGAGAAAGATCCCAAGAGTGATATAGAATAGAAATTTACAGAGACAATCTGTAGAAAAAAGAATTTCCCCGGCAACAGGATGACAGTAAAATTGTATCTTTCAATAATCACTCTTAACATGAGTGGCCTAAATGCTCCCATGAAACAGCACAGGGTTGCAGATTGGATAAAAAGATATGACCCATCTATATGCTGTCTATAAGAGATTCATTTTAAATTTAAAGATACGTCCTGACTGAAAGTGAAGGGATGTAGAACCATTTCTCATGCCAGTAGACCTCAAAAGAAAGCTGGGGTAGCAATTCTCATATCAGACAAATTAGATTTTAAGCTAAAGACTGCAGTTAGAGCCACAGAAGGACACTTTATCATTGTTAAAGGGTCTATCCAACAAGAGAATCTAACAATTGTAAATATCTATGCCCCCAACATGGGAGCAGCCAACTACATAAACCAACTTTTATCCAAAATAAAGAGACCTATTGATAATAATACATTAATAGTAGGAAACCTCAAGACTCCACTCTCAACAACAGATAGATTATCTAAGCA
The DNA here is from genome assembly GCF_030435805.1 of Mustela lutreola. Classification (NCBI taxonomy): domain Eukaryota; kingdom Metazoa; phylum Chordata; class Mammalia; order Carnivora; family Mustelidae; genus Mustela; species Mustela lutreola. Next base: position 79,446,528 of record NC_081295.1, read on the forward strand.
GAAAATCAACAAAGAAACAAGAGCTTTGTTTGAATGACACATTGGACCAGATGGACCTCATAGACATATACAGAACATTCCACCCTAAAAAAACAGAATAGTCATTCTTCAGGAGTGCACATAAAACTTTCTCCAGAATAGACCACCTGCATGGTCACAAATCAGGTCTCAAGCAATACCAAGAGATTGAGACTATTCCCTGCATATTCACAGACCACAGTTCTTTGAAACTGAAACTCAATTACAAGAAAAAGTTTGGAGCAAATTCAAACACTTGGAAGCTAAAGACCATCCTGCTTAAGAATGTTGAAATCGGAGAAGAACTTAAACAATTCATGGAAGCAATTCATGGAAACCAATGAAAATGAAACATTGGTCTAAAACCTGTGGGATACTGCAAAGGCAGTCCTTAAGGGGAAATACATAGTCATCCAAGCCTCACTTAAAAAAAAAAAAACAGAAAATCCAGAATACACAAATTAACTTTACACTTTAAAGAACTAGAGTAATGGGATGCCTGGGTGGCTCAGCTGGTTAAGCTACTGCCTTCAGCTCAGGTCATGATCCCAGGGTCCTGGGATTGAGTCCCACATCAGGCTCCTTGCTCAGTGGGGAGCCTGCCTCTCTATTTGCCTCTGCCTGGTTGTGCGCATGCTTGCTTGCTTCTCTCTCTTTCTCTCTCTGACAAATAAAATCTTAAAAAAAACAAAAAAAAACAAAACAAAACAAAAAAAAAACCCTAGAGTAAGAACAACAAATAAAGCCTAAGCCATGCAGGAGAAGGGAAATAAGATTAGAACAGGGATCATTGAATTAGAAACCAGAAATACAGTAGAACAAATGAAACTAGAAGCTAGTTCTTTGAAAGAATTAATAAGTCAATAAACCACTGATCAGACTTATCCAAAAGAAAAGAGAAGGACCCAAATTAATAGAATTATGAATGAAGGGGGAGAGATCACGACTAACACCAAGGAAATAAAAACAGTTATCAGAAATTATTTTCAACAGCTATATGCCAATAAGTTAAACAAACAAAGAAATGGATACGTTCCTGGAAACCTATAAACTGCCAAGACTGAAACAGGAAGAAATTGACAACCTGAATAGACCAATAACCAGTAAAAAGATTGAAAAACTTTCCAAAAAACAAAAGTCCAAGACCTGATGATTTCCCTGGGGAATTCTACCAAACATTCAAAGAGGAAGTAATACTTCTTCTCCTGAAGGTATTTCAAAAAATAGAAGGAAAACTTCCATACTCTTTCTGAGGCCAGCATTACCTTGATCCCCAAACCAGGCAAAGACCCCATCAAAAAGGAGAATTTCAGATCAATATCCCTGATGAATATGGATGCCAAGATTCTCAACAAGATCCTAGCTAATATGGTCCAACAGTACATTAATAGGATTATCCACCATGACCAGGTGAAATTGAATCTTGGGATGCAAGGGTGGTTCAAAATTGCAAATCAATCAATGTGATAGGACAAATCAATAAGAGAAGAGAGAAGTACCACATGGTCCTCTCAATTGATGCAGAAAAAGCCTTTGATGAAATACAGCATCATTTTCTGATTAAAACTCTTCATAGTATAGGGATAGAGGGAGCATTCTTCAATTTCATAAAATCCACCTATGAACAACCCTCAATGAATATCATTCTCAATGGGTAAAAGCTGACAGCCTTTTCCTCAAGATCAGGAACACAGCAAGAATGCCCACTCTAGCCATTACTGTTCAACATAATTCTAGAAGTCCTAGCAATAGCAATCAGACAACAATAAGAAATTAAAAGTATCAAATTGGCAAAGAAGAAGTCAAACTCTCTCTCTTCGAAGATGACATGATTCCTTATGTGGAAAATCCAAAAGACTTAACCCCCAATTCACTAGAACTCCTAAAACAATAATGTGGCAGGATACAAAACTAATGCACAGAAATCAGTTGCACAGAAATCAGTTGCACAGACTTTATGTAACTGTAGAAAGAGAAATTAAAGAATCGATTCCATTTACAGTAGCTCCAAAAACCATAAGATACCTGGGAATAAACCTATCCAAAGAGCTAATGGAGGTATACCTTAAGAACTACAGAACACTCCTGAAAGGAATCAAAGAAGACAAAAAAGATGGGAAAACTTTCAATGTTCATGGATCAGAGGAATAAGTATTGTTAAAAAGTCTGTGCTACCCAAAGCAGTTTATACTTTCAACACCATCGCCATCAAAATACCAAAGGCATTTTTCAAGGTGTAGGAACAAACAATCCTAAAATTTGTATGGAACTAGAAAAGACCCTGAACTGCCAAGGAATATTGAAAAAGAAAAACAAAGCTGGGGGCATCCTGTTGCCTGATTTGAAGCTATGTTACAAAGCTGTGATCACCAAGACAGCATGGTACTGGCAGAAAAACAGACATATGGACTAATGGAACAGAGAGACCAGATAGGGACTCTCAACTCTTTGACAAAACAGAGGAAAATATCCAAGGGAAAAAGACAGCCTGTCCCATAAATGGTGGTGGGAACATTGGTTGGCTGTATACAGAAAAATGAAATGCAATCATTCTCTTAAACCATACACAAACATAAAACTCAAAATGGATGAAAGACCTTGGTGTGAGACAGGCATCCATCAGAATCCTAGAGAAGAACATAGGCAATAAACTCTTCGACATTGGCCACAGCAACTTCTTTGAAGACACATCTCCAAAGACAAGTGAAACAAAAGTGGAAATGAACTTTTTGGGTTTCCTCAAGATAAAAAGCCTCTGCACAGCAAAGGAAACAGTCAACAAAACTAAAGAGGCAACCCATGGAATGGGAGAAGATATTTGCAAGTGACACTACAGAAGAGGGCTGGTATCCAATATCTATAAGGAACTTCTCAAATTGCACACCTAAAAAAACCCAAATAACCTGCTCAAAAAATGGACAGAAGACATGAACAGACACTTCTCCAGAGAAGACTTGTAAATGGTTAACAGACACATGCAAAGATGTTCATCATCATTAGCCATCAGGGAAATGCAAATCAAAACCACATTGAGATACCACCTTGCACCAGTAAGAATGGCAAAAATTGACAAGGCAAGAAACAACAAATGTTGGAGAGGTTCTGGAGAAAGGGGAACCCTCTTACACTATAGGTTCAAATGCAAGTTGGTACAGTCCCTTTGGAAAACAGTGTGAATGTTCCTCAAAAAATTAAAAATAGAGCTCCCCTATGACCCAGCAATTGCACTACTGCGTATTTACCCCAAAGAATCAGACATAGTACAAAGAAAGGGCACATGCACCCCAATGTTCATAGCAGCAATGTCTGCAATAGCCAAACTGTGGAAGGAGCCAAGATACTTCAGTGGATGAATGGATAAAGAATATGTGATACATATATACAATGGAATATTATTCAGCCATCAGGAAGGATGGATACCCAACATTTGCATCAACATGGATGGAACTAGAGGAGATTTGCTGAGTGAAATAAGTCAAAGAGAGAAAGATAATTATCATATGGTAAGGAATAGCATGGAGGACATTAGGAGAAAGAAGGGAAAACTGAGGGGAGGGGGATAGGAGAGAAGACCCATGGAAGACTATGGACTTCATGAAACAAACTGAGGATTTTAGAGGGGAAGGTGGTGGCACGATAGGTTAACCCATTGATGGATATTAAGGAGGGCACGTATTGCGTGGAGCACTGGGTGGTATATGCAAGCAATGAATCATGGAACACTACAGCCAAAACTAATGATGTACTGTATGGTGACTAACATAATAATTTTAAAAAGAAAATTCAGTGTGTATCTCTAACGTATAAGACATGTTTATAAAAAACAAAAAAAAAAATTACCATTTTGTCATTGTTATAGCTAACTTAACACCATATTCCTGATCTCCTCTAGTACCTATCCCATATTTTCCTGTGCGACTCAAAAATGCACTTTACAGTTTTTGCTTGAATCACAGTCAGAACCAAATCTTCACATTTGCTTAATATTTTGCTATTAGGGGTGCCTGGGTGGCTCAGTGGTTGAAGCCTCTGCCTTCGGCTCAGGTCGTGATCTCAGGGTCCTGGGATCAAGGCCTGCATTGCTCTGCTCAGCCCGGAGCCTGCTTCCCCCACTCTCTCTGCCTGGCTACTTGTGGTCTCTCTCTCTCTCTCTCTCTTTCTCTGTCAAATAAATAAAATCTTTTAAAAATATATTTTGCTTTTAACTTATAAGTTACCTTACCTGTTTTTCACAATTTTTTCCCCTAAAGAAATGTTATATGAGATGTGATTTTTCAAATTCTGGATTTGGTTGACTGTTTCCTCCTTGAGATCATCTTTTAAAATATTTCTGTGATTTTTGTATTTCTTGTAAACTGATAGTGTAATGTATAGTAATTGGTTAATTTCAGGTTCAGTTTTTTTGGCAAAAATATTTCACAGATTGTTCAGTATATGTCCTCTTTCATCACAATAGGAGCCACATGATTTCCACCTGTCTCTCTTACCACTATTGAGAGACAGGTAGAAATCATGCATGTTTAGGGAGAGATCAGTGTGTTTTGGTGCTCTCAGCTTTATTGGAAAATTATAAAGTTAGCCATTGATGTTTCACCTGGTGAACATTTCCTGGTTTGGTAGCAAATGCTTCTGTTATTCCTTATGTAATTAATTGCTGATAAAAAATGGTGACAATTTGCAGTTTTTATGGATTTGCTAATGTTCAGTTTTCAAATTAGCTGTTGAGAATGTGCTATTCCTGGATTTAGATACTTTTTTAAGAAAAACTGGACTAGAAGTTACCCACAGTCTTTAAATAATATTCCGATGAGAAAAACTTTTGAAGTATGTTAATAATCTAACTGATTGCAAATCTATTTGAAGTAATTGTGATCTTTGTCATAAAGTTTGTGTTCTCATGTGTAGGTATTATTTTGAGACACCAAGAAAGCTTTTAGAATATATTTTATAAAATCTGTTTTTTATTGTTCTTTTTTATATAGGTTATTAAGTGTGGTATGCTGTGATCTAGACACTCTTCTTCTACTAGAGGCTCAGTATCAAGTATCTGAAGTGTTACTAAATGCTCAAGAAGAAAATATCTTAGAGACCTCTGAAAGTCATAGGTAAAAACAAAAAAGAAAAACAAAAAAACTGTTAAGACAATATTATTAACAATAGTTTTCTTTATAGATTCTCTGTTAAGGCAGTGGTTTTGTATATGTAGTTTCATGTTTTTCCCCTATCTGAATTCAATATATTTAAAAAACTGAGTAAAAAGCAATGAAAATACAAATGTCACCATTCGGAAGATTATGATAGGTGTTTGTTTGGAGGATTGAACGGTACTGCTTTCTGAGTTTTTGTTTCATTTAGCATTTTTTTTAAAGACCTGATTTTATTGATGGTTCCATGAAGTTCTATCACCTTTAAATTCAGGCTGGAGTGTAAGTTGACTCACTAAACAAAATGTTTGATTTATTGTCCATTACAGAGTTACTCTTTACCCCATTCTCTTAATTATGTTAGTTCACATTCATAATTTCTGATTATTGCAAAACAAGGTTATGGTAATATCTTGATTTTTTTTTTCTATTTTACTTGTCATTACCTCAGTTTGGCTGACATTTATTGAATACACATTCAATATCTGGTACTGTTTTCATGTCTGTATTTAAAAAAAAAAATGTTCTTCCATTCTAGCTCAATTTTAGAAGAATATAGAAGCCCAGGAACATTACTGGATTCTCTAGATTTGATACAGAAGGGTGATATTAACAGCTGCAGGAAGTGTGGAATGTGCTCAAAAGCAACATTTAGATTTTGAATTTAAGGCACTGGGTCTAGAACCCAACAAAACCTTTCCTAAAAAAGTGAAAAAGTCATTGTGGAAATAATGTAGATCTTAATTCCATTTCTTTAAATGTGGTAACATTTCACAAGAAAATATTATTTTATAGTATCATTTATCTCATTTTAGTAGTTATATCTCCATCAGTTTTTTGCTTTCTGACAAAGAAAGCTGTAAGATAAGGAGAATTTAGCCCTTTCTAAGTGATACATTGTTAATCATTTTCTAAACTTTTCTATAGAAAATTTTATTTTTTCTTTATATTCCACTGATTTGATTTTGGAATTAAATCATATTCAATTAAGATAATAAAATTGATATGTTTATTTTTCAGGAATTTCATAATTGATGGCTTATCAGTAGAGAGAAATCATGTTCTTGTTAGAATAAATTTTATTGGTGGACCCATGGAACGAATTTTGCCTCCAAGGGCACTAGAGAAGGTGAGTAGGGTAAAGAGGAATCTTTGTTAGTAGAGAAGCTGTAGGATACAAGTAAACACTTTGAAATGAAGTAGTATTCTTTGTGATGCAGGATAGGCTATTATTTCATTAAAAAGTTGTCATTTTTCTGTGTGATGTTTACTTTTGATGTCTTTGTTATTCATGATACCTAATTTTTATTAGTGAATGTATTTTTTGTATTTAATTAGCAATATTGAGTACTTCTCCTTCCATCAATATTCATAGACATTGGCTTTCTCTTGAAGGGGCTTTTTTTTTTTTTTAAATTAAGTGCATTTTTGCTCTGTTAGCCTGGGAAAGATGAGATAGAAATAATTGACAATATGAGATAAACAGTTTAGTTTTTTGAATTTGCTTCCTATTTCAATATAGGAAATACAGGTTTCTTCTGAAGACTTTAATTTCTCTTTCATGGAAAAAAAATAATTAGGCTGTCATTATCAGTCCTAGTTGCTAAAACAAGTTACCATGTATTACATTTCATTTTAGTTATTATCCTTTGGAGAATTGAATTATAATTGTCACATAGCTTTTGGTTAGTTAGGCTACAATTCTCATGCCTATGAAACAATAGCCACTTTAGTGTTTCAGAAAGCCTTAAAATTCAGTATTTAATAATATTTCCTGAAGTCATTTGTTTTCTTTTTTAGGGTGATGATCCATATCCTTGGCCCATGTTTTCTTCATATCCTTTACCAGACTGCTATCTCTCAGAAGTTACAAGAAATGCTGATCTAAAACAAGGTGAGATATTTACCATCAACTGCCATGTTATTTTAGTGCTTTTATGGTTATAATTTGAAAAAAAGAAAAAGTATCGTTATGGGAGATTAATACTATTTCTCATACAGCTTGTGTATGTGGATACATTTATGCTTATTTCTATGTAAATTTCTTACTAAATTATTTGTATGCTACTGAATAATTCTTATCAGAACCTTTTTTGGTTTAAACAAAGGAATTATGATTATTGATGAGTTCTGGATACATAGGACTTTTTTCAGCAGAGTAATATTTTTTGGTATCTGCGTGCCATACATTAGTTCTGTGTCCTCAAGACTGGTCTATTTATATAAATTATATAAATATAAAAAAAGTTCAGGTGTCTGCCTTAGAGGAGTTCATGAACTTTTGGAGAATACATACAATTAAATAATTGTATGATAGTGCAGTATGATAGAAACTGAATAGTTATATGTGTAGCCTGCTAGGACACCTTCCAAAGAAATCAGTGTTTAATGCAAGGCATGAAATATGTGTTTTTTGGGTAATATAAGAGCATTTTTGACTGAGAAAAACAGCAGAGAGGATTGAAAGGAGCAAATTATATTCAGAGAACTGTGAGTAGTTCAGGATGTTTGAGATTTGGTGTCAGGGCAAGAGAAACCAGAGGTAAGACAGCTGGTAATCCAAGTTCAACCATAAGGCCAGTGTAGCTGAAGACTATTGTGAGAGCAATGAAAATTCCAGCCATTTTTAGATTAGAGAATTCCAAGATGAAATATGAAGATATATGATCAAACTACTCATTAATTTGAGAAGTTAAATCTTATGTCAATGTGATCTTCAATATTCTTGAAGTTGTGCTAGAAAAAAAGATTCATTTAACATAGGTTGATATTTTATGGAGTGATTGTTGAAAAAAATGGTTTTCATGTGTCTTCCACTTTTCCCTAAATTTACTTGCTTTCAAATAATTAAGAGAAGCCATTCATTGATATGTATTGTTTTTATTTCTATCCAGTGTTCGAGATATATATTACCTTTTTCAAAGATGCATAGAAACAAAAATTGTGTTTTGTTGCTTTGTTTTTTCATTTCTGTCTACTTAGAGTTTAGGAAAAGAGAAAGAAAGAACATAAGGGAGCTTTTTGAATTTTTTTTTTTAAGATTTTATTTATTTGAGAGAGAGAGCATGAGAACATGAGCAGGGGAAGAGACAGAGGGAGAGAGAGAGAAGCAGACCCCTTGCTGAGCAGGGATTACCAACATCGTTCTCTCATCCCAGGACCCCAGGATCATGACCTAAGCTGAAGACAGACGTTTAACTGGCTGAGCCACCCAAGTGTCCCTAAAGTTTTTAATATTTGTCTTTATAATGCACTAAACATTTTTTCTTTGTTTTCTTCTTGTGCAACCTAAACTATTGATTTCAGAGATGTGTGAGTGGTAGGAAGTATTTTTCAATAAGAAACTCTTGAGAGAATACCAGTTTGAACACTTTTCCCCACTGACTCACATCTTTCAGTGAACCCAAGCCTTTCTCAGTCACTCCCATGCTTTCCTATCCTTTCAGTCTTCTTAATGCCTTTATATTTTGTTGTTGTAGATTTCATCATTTATTTTCCCTTCCCTAATTACCAGGTGCTTCACTAGGCATTGGAGATAAAATGTGCATTAAGACATGGCCCATTCTTGGTACCCCAGCTCTTTTCCTGATCTTTTCCTTATTTCAATGAAGCATTATTATCTTTGCTAAATTTCACTTGGTAACAAATACTAATTTTTTTAACAAGTTCATTTTCAATTTCATTATGTGACTGTCAAATTTGATAATTTGGTTTTTCAGAATAGTTCAATTTAAAAAAATGTCCCTTATATTTTTAAACAGAACAAGGAAGACAAAGATAAGAAAAATAAGGTTAAATGGACACTTCCCTGAAAGAAGATGTATCATCAATTCCTAGGAAGTGGTGCTCAAAGGAATAAAATTTTACTCCTTGCTCTACTCTTGTGAGTGATTTAGAAAAGGGAGTAATAATAATATCTCTGACTAGCCCAAATGATAACTGCAGAATGGTCATTAACTGCAAGTGGGCCCATTGTACTGCCAGGCAGTCATACACAGTGTCCCTGGGTCCACATTCTCCCATTCTCCTAGGTGACCATTTTAAAATCTCTCTCATCAAACCTTCACTTTATCCCTGTCCATCCTATCCAATGATAATTTTGTTTTCTAGATTACGGAAGAAATAGCAAAGAAAAACTCTTCCACGTGCTCCTGATAAACACCAACTCAGCTGAATCTGTTGCAATTTTGGGTTTTCGTTACTATGAATAAACTGCCAATGTTAACTTACAAAGGCTAGCTTCTCCATCCATGTACTACATTCCATCTTCTCAAGGATACTGCTTCTAGCAGTTCTCCATTTTCCTTATTGCTCTTTTTTTGTTGGGGGAGTGGTGGGGATGGGTCTCCATTGTGACTCTTTGTGAACCAAAAACCTGTTATTAATTCTTCCATATTTAAAATATCTTCCTTTGAATCTACTCTTAAATCTGTCAATTTTTTTTTCTTTTATGCAAAATTCTTTGAAGGAATTTGTGTAATCTTGGTATTCCAGTAACTCCTTCTGCTCTCTCTTGAATCCACAAAGCTAATTAGGTTTTCACCCCTATCATCACACTGTGATTAAATGTACTGTGTAGATCAGTCCTCATCCTGCTAGACTTAACATTATTATTCAACATGTTCACTCCTTCCCTTTTTTTCCCAACACTTTCTTCACTTGGGTTCTAGAAAATGCATGATGGGATTTTCCTCTGGTGTTTCTGGCAAATTCTTTTGTCTAATCTTTGTTTGATTTTTTTTTCTTTTTTTTAAATTTATTTTTTAATTTATTTTCAGCATAACAGTATTCATTATTTTTGCACCACACCCAGTGCTCCATGCAATCCGTGCCCTCTATAATACCCACAACCTGGTACCCCAACCTCCCACCCTCCGCCCCTTCAAAACCCTCAGATTGTTTATCAGAGTCCATAGTCTCTCATGGTTCACCTCCCCTTCCAATTATCCCCAACTCCTTTCTCCTCTCTAACTCCCCATGTCGCTCACTTCAAATAAGTGAAACCATATGATAATTGACTCTCTCTGCTTGACTGATTTCACTCAGCATAATCTCTTCCAATCCCGTCCATGTTGCTACAAAAGTTGGGTATTCGTCCTTTCTGATGGAGGCATAATACTCCATAGTGTATATGGACCACATCTTCCTTATCCATTCGTCCATTGAAGGGCATCTTGGTTCTTTCCACAGTTTGGCGACTGTGGCCATTGCTGCTATAAACATTGGGGTACAGGTTGCACCAACTTGCATTCCCACCAACAGTGTAAGAGGGTTCTCCTTTCTCCACATCCCCTCCAACACATGTTGTTTTCTGTCTTGCTAATTTTGGCCATTCTAACTGGTGTAAGGTGATATCTCAATGTAGTTTTAATTTGAATCTCCCTCAGGGCTAGTGATGATGAACATTTTTTCATTGTCTGATAGCCATTTGTATGTCTTCATTGGAGAAGTGTCTGTTCATATCTTCTGCCCATTTTTTGATATGATTGTCTGTTTTGTGTGTATTGAGTTTGAGGAGTTCATTATAGATCCTGATATCAACCTTTTGTCTGTACTGTCATTTGCAAATATCTTCTTCCATTCCGTGGGTTGCCTCTTTGTTTTGTTGACTGTTTCCTTTGCTGTGCAGAAGCTTTTGATTTTGATGAAGTCCCAAAAGTTTATTTTCACTTTTGTTTCCTTTGCCTTTGGAGACATATCTTGAAAGAAGTTGCTGTGGCTGATATCGAAGAGATTACTGCCTATGTTCTCCTCTAGGATTCTGATGGATTCCTGTCTCACATTGAGGTCTTTTATCCATTTTGAGTTTATCTTTGTGAATGGTGTAAGAGAATGGTCGAGTTTCATTCTTTTACATATAGCCGTCCAGTTTTCCCAGCACCATTTATTGAAGAGACTGTCTTTTTTCCACTATATATTTTTTCCCGTTTTGTCAAAGATTATTTGCCCATTGAGTTGAGGGTCCATATCTGGGATTTCTGCTCTGTTCCATTGGTCTATGTGTCTGTTTTTATGCCAGTACCATGTAGTCTTGGTGATCACAGCTTTGTAGTAAAGCTTGAAATCAGAAGGAAAACTTCCAGACTCTTTCTATGAAGCCAGCATTACCCTGATCCCCAAATCAGGCAAAGACCCTACCAAAATTTCAGACCAATATCACTGATGAATATGGATGCTAAGATTCTCAATAAGATCCTAGCAAATAGGATCCAACAGCACATTAAAAAGATTATCCACCATGACCAGGTGGGATTCATCCCTGGGCTACAAGGATGGTTCAACATTCGCAAATCAATCAATGTGATAGAACAAATTAATTTGAGAAGAGAGAAGAACCACATGGTCCTCTCAATTGATGCAAAAAAAGCATTTGACAAAATCCAGCATCTGTTCCTGATTAAAACGCTTCAGAGTATAGGGATAGAGGAAACATTCCTCAACTTCATCAAATCTATCTATGAAAAACCCACAGCAAATATCATCCTCAATGGGAAGAAGCTTACACCCGTTGAGATCAGGAACACGACAAGGATGCCCACTCTCACCACTCTTGTTCAACATAGTATTAGAAGTCCTAGCAACAGCAATCAGACAACAAAGAGAAATACAAGGTATCCAAATTGGCAATGAAGAAGTCAAATTCTCTCTCTTCGCAGATGACATGATTCTTTATATGGAAAACCCAAAAGGCTCCACCCCAAAACTACTAGAACTCATACAGCAATTCAGCAACGTGGCAGCATACAAAGTCAATGTACAGAAATCAGTGGCTTTCTTATACACTAACAATGAAAATACAGAAAGGGAAATTAGAGAATCTTTGTTTGATCTTTAACTTCCCTCTAACCTCTAAATTTTGGAGTGCCCCAGGACTCAGTTCTTAGTTGCCTGTCTTTCTAGCACTACTTACTCTTGGAGAACATCTCATGATTAAAATACTGTCCAGTATTCTGAGGGCTGTCTGATTTATATATCTAACCCCTATGCCTCCCCTGAAGTCTGCATTCATATCTAACTGCCTACTTGACACCTCTGCTAGGAAGGTTAATAAGCACATCAAACCTAACACATCAGAGATAAACTTCTCATACTCCCTCAAAATCTATTCTTGTGATTATTTTTACTCATTTCAGAAATGGCAACTTTTGCTTCCAGTTCTTTATGCAATAAACCTAAAGGCATTCTTTGACTTCTCTTTGTCTTCATACACACATCTAATCTGTCAGCAAATGCTCTTGACTCTGCCTATCTGAAATCACTGTCTCTCATGCAAAACCCTCATCTCTCACTTGTATTATTGCAGTAATCTGCCAAGTTATCAATGTGTTCTCAACACAGCAACCAGAGTAATGCTGTTGAAATGTGGATTGCATCACATTACTCCTTAATTGAAACCCTCCAATGGCTTCACAGCTAACAAGGCCCAGTATGTTTGTGGCTTCATTCCTGTCAAAGCTCTGTTTTACTTCAGTACCATTTCAGACCTCTAAAGCCACATTTCCCTACCATATTGGACAAAACTTCTGTTCTTTCTGATTATCCCTAAAATATAAGTATCTGACTAAGACATTATTCTCAGTTTAATAGTAGTACCTAATACTTCCTCCTAATAATAATGGTCCTGGTTTTTGTTGAGCAGGAGAGAATGATCTAGGCACCAGTGGCTAATCCAGGTTGTACATCACAGAAATATCTTGGTGAACTCAGTGAGAAAAATGGAGCCAAATGAATTTCTAACAGTTCTAAAGCTAAATTGAAAGTTTGTTTCTGATTAAACACAGCTCAATAAATTAAATATTGTACAATTTTAATATGCTGTATTTAAGCTTATAATACTTTAAAACATAGCTGTTTGGAAGACAAGAGTTCTTATACTTTTCATTTTGCTTTTTTTTTAAAATTTGAAAATAATGATTCATTGATTCTGATAGGTGTTATTTTAGTTGCCATTTGCACTGCAAACTTTTGGGATATCATTTCATTGTTATGGGGGGAAAAAAATCAGCTTCGGTTGTGTGCACGTGGTGACATCCTCTCATTTGTCTCCCAGCTTCTACATTTATCCTCCTTGCTACAGTTAGCATCTCCTCATCTGTTAAATTGCCTCTTGTTAGCTCATTGGCATTAGTGTTAGCTATTAGATAATTTATCTTCATCTGTAAATAAGAATCTCTAGACATCATCTGGTTCAATTATCTTTCTTTGTGTACTATTTTAGGGTCACCATTCTAAAATGTAAAAGCCTTTTAAAAGCTAGTGATTAATATTATCTGTTTGTGTATGTATATATGAACATTATGGGTATACATATATAAGCCTGTACAGGTATATATGTACCCATGTGCACATGTGTATATATATGTTTGATGTATATATGTGTGATACATATGTGTGATATATAAATAATGTGTGTATGATATAAATAATCTTATACTCATGAAAAAATTACCTTTCATGTGGTAGATATAACTTGGAATATTATATTTCTGTTACGCTAGAGTTTAGATAAATTGGAAGAATATAGTGAGTGCAGTAACTTACTATTACCTGTGCAGCAGATAAAAGGGAAAGGAGAGTGGGAGAAAGGAGAGTTGTAGTGTGGTTAAAAGCCAGTATAGGTTAGTGTGTTCAGGAGCTGTTAAAGTGTACTACTGGAAATTGATTCATAATGTCTTTTCTATATGAAACAGATCATGAGATAAAATAAAACAGATTGCTTTGTTTCCCTAAGCTAAACTTAGATCTCCCAGGAGTTATTGTTATACCTCTAATTGGCTAGTCTGTTAAACTCCATTCCATTTTGATGTGTTCAGGATGGGACTTCTTTCTCTAAAGAGGAACAGAAATTTGGTACTTTCATACTGAGAAATAAAAATGACTTGAGGGATTAATTAGCATGCTCTGGTTATTAAATAGCATGCCTTAGCGAGACAACCGCAAGTAAGAAATTTGCTCTTCCTTTCTAACATCCTATATTCATTTTGTTTTTAAATTACTTTTATAATGTTTATTCAGGCTGAATTATAAAATAATCAGCGATCTAGATTACATCTGTAATCTATACTCTAGATTATAGATCTGTACTCTATATACCTTACTATTGTGAAATGCCTGTCTCTATCAGGAAATCATTTCCAAATCTTTGTATTCACTCAGCTGGGGCTGGTACCTTCAAAGTAGAGTGTGAGTTTTTGTGTCATGGGTTGTACCTAGTAGTTCCTGACAGGGCCAACAGAGCAGTAGAAGCACAGCATTGACTCGCAGGGCCACTGGCATTGTTCTTTGATCTAGAAATTCAGATGGCTACTCATTGAAAGCCTCAAATACATTAGTTACTCGTAATGCAAGTAAGCTTCTGCATGTTCCTTGCAAGTTCTCCATAGTCACTCTTTACCCATATATCCCTCCAAAGGCTCTTCCTTAAAAAACAAACAAAACAAAACAAGGAAAACATTTACCTCCTTTGGGCTTTCTAAGAAGTAAACACTAACAGCTAATGTGAGCCAGCTGTGTAAATAAATGTTTCACTTTCTCATTCTTTTCTCTCCCTTACCCTTGACTTCATCTCGTGGCTTTTGTCTCTATAATAATTGACCTATATATTCTATATAACTCTGTGGGTCTTGTTTTATTTTGTTAAAAACAGCTTTATTGAAAGGTAATTAACATACTATACAATTCACCCATTTAAAGGATGCAGTTCAGTGATTTTTTTAGTATATTAATAGCCATCACCACAAAAAACTTTAGAACATTTTCACCACCTCAAAAAGAAACCCAGTACTCCCTCTTTCTTTCACCTCTTTCTTTCACCCAGCCCTAAGCAACCACTGAAATCTGTTTATCTATAGAGATATTTCTAGTTTGGACTTTTCATATGACTGAAATAGTGTAGTATGTGGTATTTCATGACTGACTTTTTTCTTAGCATAATGTTTTCAAGGTTCATCTCTAAGGTTCATTCATGTTGTAGTATGGATAAATACTTCATTCCTTTTTATGATTAAGTCATATTCCATTAATTAAAAAAAGAAAAAAATAATATTCCATTATGTGCATATACCATAATTTATTTGTTTATATATTTGTATCTGCTGATGGACACTTGTGTTGTTTCCACCTTTTGACTTTAAATAATGCTGCTATAAACATTTTTGTACAAATTTCTGCCTGAACATGTTTTTATTTCCTCTAGAATATTTACCTAGAAGTAGAATTGCTGAGTTAAATGGTAATTCCCTGTTTAATAGTTTGAGGAACTGGCTCACTTTTCTAAAGCAGCTGTGCCATTTTACCTTTTCACCAACAGTTTTATGAGATTCTTATTTCTCCTCCTACTCATCATCATTTGTTGTGATCTTGCCATCCTAGTAGGTATGAAGCACTATTTCATTGTGGTTTTGATTTGCATTCCCCTGATGACTAATAATGTTGAGTATCTCTTCATGTTATATATGTTCCTTGGAAAAATACCTATTCATATCCTTTGCCTATTTTTTAATGCTTTGTCTTTTTATTATTGAGTTGTAAGAGTTTTTTTTTTTTTATATATTCTGAATATAAATTCCTTATGGGATATATGATTGGGGAACTTCTTTCATATCTCAGAATATATTAAGTTTATACTTCTGGGCCTTTGCTCTTGATATTCTCTTTTCCTAGAGTACTACCTCTTCTCTTTACACAGGTAATTCCTTCTTAAGCTTTTATGCTGAGTCTGAATGTTACTTCTTCAGAGATGTGTTATCTCCACCTTATCTAAAATATACCTCTTCCCTTACTTCTATCTGTCTTGCTTCCTGTGGATTCCTCTAATAGCACTGTTCCTTACTATGAGTTTATGTTTTTGTTCACTCTCTGTTGCCCTGCAGTGTAACTTCCATTAGACAAAAATGCTGTCTGCTGTAGGTATTAGACAATAATAGATGTCTGTTGAATTTCTTCTCTATTTTTCCCATCATCAAACTCTATTTTCCAAATCTTTGTGAGTGGACGTTGGGAATTCCTTTCAGGCTACTATGTAAATTTAGAAGTTTTGACTCAAACCTAAAATAATCTCTGGTCTCACTCATTTTTCTAGAATATCAATAGCTTTGTAGTTATAAAGCCCCTTGAGCTAGACTTCTGTATATATCATTCATGAAGAAGACATCTTTTTATAGTTATTTTATCATTTACAAAGTGGTACTTTATGTTTTTATAGCACATGAAAGGTATACATTGTCAGCATTACATCTCATTTTTTTCCACAACTGAAAAAATAACCAAAAAATATATGGCCTTTATTCTGTGATTACTCCAAATTTAATCTTTTTAGTTTTACTGCTTCCTCTCTGCATTTTTACTTATCTGATAGGAAATTGAATTTCTGCCTGGCAAAATATTCTCTTTAAAATACTATATAAAGGAGTAAGTTCCATGGTGATAATCTTTCCCTTTGATGGAATGCACCACATAATGTTAAATCTTTATAGTCTGATTGTTCAGATATTTTTAGTTGGATATTTTTAGATGATATTATTCCTATAGGAGAAAACAGATCATTTTAAAGTTCATTATCTATGAGATATAACTATCTCACTATACTATCTTTCCCCTATAGCATGAAGTAGTTTTTCTTCCTTCAAATTAATAGGACAAGGAAAGAGGATATTATACAAAACTGAAGTGAATTCTAGTTAAAACTTAATTTTCAGTTTGTACATTTTCAGCTCTGGATGAATTTGGTATAAAATATATGTTGAATCATTAAGCTCCAGGTACTGATCAAATGTCCATGAGGACCATATTTTCTTCTCAGGTGAGAAACTTGAGTCTTAAGTTACTATTTTAAATCTATATTATTTGCATAGATTTGGTTCTTCATTAAGAAAAAAAATGCAAACTATTGGCAATGTTTAATAATATGTTTGGGGCTAGAAAAGGCTTTCTGATAGGCATTATATATAAATTCACTTTGAACATTTTGTAGTTGCAGACTACTGTTTATAAGATAATCATTGCACTGTATTTTGTTCAGTAGAAAGAAACAAGTATTAATAGAGAAACTTTCTAAATTAGAGATGGAACTGAAGAGCAAGAGTATCATGTTCTCTGTCTCTGGAGTTAGGCATCGTGCAGTGAATGAGCAGTTAAGTTTATGGGTTTTGTACTTATATTCTTACTGTACCAACATATTTTATCTTAGCTCTCAAAACTTGCTGGTATTTTAAATAATTTGCATGAAATGATATTGAAATTTAGCTTTTTCTACTACAAATTCTGTAATTTTGTCATGGGGACAATATTCTTGTTTTAACAAGACATGTTCTCATGAATCTATATTGATTTTGTTTAATAAATGTTTGTGTCCTTACTGGGTTTAATCCTTTATTCAGTGATACTACTTCTTGCTGACACTTTGATAATTTCTGTCTTTTAAGAAATTAAGTCCATGCCCGTGTCCTTGATGAATTATTTCCCTGTCTTTTTAAATTTACAAATGGGATAACAATCCATTATGTAATCCTAATAGTATAGATCAAATTGGAATCCTACCTATGTAGAAGTAAACTTTTTAAGAGGAAAAAAAGGAGAACAGATGAACCATAATAGCAACTACATTTTAATAAAAGAGTGAAAGTTATCCAATTAACAAGTTGAGTGGATTATTTCATTGCTATTCTGATAAATTATGTAAGATTTAGGATTACCGTTTATTCTCCAGTCAACTGAGAACAGAATGCATAGGGAAAACTGTAAGAGTACTTTGAAAATAGTATGGCATTACATAAAATACAGTGTAACATAATGATGGATATCATGTGTTCTGATTTTAAAAAGCTTTTTGAATTGTGTCTTGCTCCTATAGTCAATCTATAAATATTTTTAGTGATGAATTCTGTCTTTTATCAACTGTTTATTTAGGCCTTTATGTAAGTCAGACATCTTAATCTTCTTTCTTATTGTTTCTAATTGATTTATTTTAATTGATTTATTTTCTGCAGATAAAGGTAAATGACTTTTATTGACATCATTCTGTTAACGGAGGGGACTAGGAGTATGAGATTATCGTTTCTTTTCAGTGTAGCAAATCTTGAGCTGCATCTGTTGAGATACTTAGCTTACAAATCAGAATAAATATTTACTTTTGAATAATAAAACTTATTTTCATGTACGTATTACTTCATGTTTGCAACATATATATCTGTGGCAACCAGGGAAACAGATCACCTGCTAGTTTAAGTGCAGGTGATAGGGGAAAGTGAATGTTTTATAGTAAATCTTTTATAGTAAATGATTATTACATATTTTTAAAAAGAAAAAGTGATATAACTTTCAGTGAGGGATAACGTGTAAAATACAGGTGCCATGTATTAAGAGCTCCCGTAGTTCAAATAAATTGAAAATGTGTAATAAATTTAGAAACTCCCAAATTTAGAGATGGACAGAGAACTAATATATAGAGAATTTGGGCATCTTTTTAGTTGCTTCTCAGAGACCACTCCAAAGTCTTCCCTTGTATATTATAATAAAAGTACACTGAAATGGCTATGTTAAAGTACATGAAAGAAGGTAAGCAGAAATACAAATGGAAAGCAAAAATTACACAAATAAGGTTCAGGATAAGACATAGGTGATTATCTGAATTAAACCTGGGGATCCATTTCTAGTTAATGAAATCTTCCATTTATTTTGTTTCTTTTGTAGAATTTGTTGTGATATTCTGTGTAAAGTAGGCATTCACAATTGCATTTAGCAAAGAAGTACTAAAAGTTTTTGGTGTAAATAGTTTTTCTCTGCATTTATATTGAGCTTATATTTTACTCCCTTTGAAATTGAGATTCCCTTTATATTGTTTATAATAATCTTATAATCAATATGACATTTCTTTGTAATGATCTTTTGAGAAAAAACTATACAGTATCCTCAAGTATGAAAAGAGTATAGTGCTCACCAAAACAAAGAATTTGAGAGTTTAAATATGAAATATTGGGACACCTGGGTGGCTCAGTTGGTTGGACGACTGCCTTCGGCTCAGGTCATGATCCTGGAGTTCCGGGATCGAGTCCTGCATCGGGCTCCCAGCTCCTTGGGGAGTCTGCTTCTCTCTCTGACCTTCTCCTCGTTCATGCTCTCTCTCACGGTCTCTCTCTCCAGTAAATAAATAAAATCTTTAATAAATAAATAAATATGAAATATTGTTAGCTGTGATTGGTGAACATGAAACTTGATGTTCTCTTCCCCATTCTTTTCCCATTTTTCTTAATGGTTTTAAGGAATGAGTTTAAGATAGATTTTTTTTTAATTTTTTTTATTTTTTATAAACATATATATTTATGGGGTACAGGTCTGTGAATCACCAGGTTTACACACTTCACAGCACTCACCAAAGCACATACCCTCCCCAGTGTCCATAATCCCACCCCCTTCTCCCACACCCCCTCCCCCCAGCAACCCTCAGTTTGTTTTGTGAGATTAAGAGTCACTTATGGTTTGTCTCCCTCCCAATCCCATCTTGTTTCATTTATTCTTCTCGTACCCACTTAAGCCCCCATGTTGCATCACCACTTCCTCATATCAGGGAGATCATATGATAGTTGTCTTTCTCTGCTTGCCATTTGCGACAACATGGATGGAACTAGAGCGTATCATGCTTAGTGAAACAAGTCAAGCAGAGTAAGATAGATTTTTTACTTTCTCTTCCAACTTTGCATTGTTTGTAAATCACAGTGGTCTGAAGGAGCAAAGAGAAGAAGTACATATACTCACTAGACACACCAAACCACTTTTGGGAAAACAAAACAGTACTTGACCATGGTAACTTCCTAACTAGATGTATAATTAATACACTGAACCTAAATTATGATATGGTACTTTCTCTAAAAATGATATTGTAGGGTAGTAATTATATAAAAAGAGCTGATATAAGAAATGTAAGTTAAGAAAGAAATTGTGTTCAGTGTTTAGAATATAAAACTGGATTCTTCTTGGTGAAATAGATCAACTGTTTTCTCATTTCACGTTAAGAAGTGAGTATTCATTTCATTACAGGAGACTGGATTGAACCCAGAAAGGAGCTAGAACCTCATAAGAAGATAAAGCAATGAGGATTTTAAAAATTTATACTTTAAAACAGTTTACTATAAAATTGTGACATGGGTTCTTAAAATGAATCATTTTATACATGTCTATACTTTTAATTAAAGTTTATTGAGTTCTTATACAGACTTTATACCAAATTAGGAACTATAATTGTTCTTATTTTAGTGACAGTAATATGCTTAGAAGCTTTTAGTCACTGTCACTTTCAATTATACCCTACATTTACATACACATATGTCTATATAGAATACATCTATTTTAAAAATAGTTTGAATGTTGACATGTCTGTGTACACATCAGCATCACCATAATCAAATATATAACACATTCATGATTCCACAAAACTTCTTTTTTTCCTTTGCAGTCATCTGTTCTCTATTCCCAGCCTGAGGTGATTACTGATTTTTTTTTCTCCACTGCTATAGATTAGGATTTCTCAACTTCAACACTATTAATATTTTGGGCTAGGTAATTGCTTGTTGCCAGAGGGTGTTGTTCTGTGCCTTGTAGGATTTTTAGTAGCATCCCTGGTCTCCACCCTCTAGATGCTAGTAGAACTCTCTCTGTACTCCCCACTCCTAGGTATGACAATCAGAAATGTCTGTAAAGACTGCTGAACTAACTCCTGGAGAGCAAAACATAGTCCCCTTGAGAACAGTTACCAAAGATTAGTTTTTCTTATACTTACAGTTCATACAAATAGAATCATATAGGAAACTTTGTGCCTGGTTTCTTTCAGGATAATGGTTTTGAGATGCATCCAAGTTGGCACATGTACCATTTGCTATCTCTTTTTACCAAATGGGGTTCCAGTATCAATAAAGTGCAATTTGGTTAAATTGTACCAAAACATTTGGTTCTGTTCATTTTTTTTAATACTTAAAGACTTTAAAAAAGCTTCTTTAACATATTTGCTAATCATATCACTCTAGTCCTTTCCGGATCTATTAGCTGATTTATCTACTGGTTGTGAGCCACATTTTTCCCCTTTCTCATGTTAGTGATTTCTTTATTGAATATCAGATGTCATTCACTTTACATTGTTGAATGGGGGATTTTGTTTTTCTTTAGTAATGGACATGTTTTTGGAGTGCTGTCAAGTTATTCATGGCTCAGCTTGATCCTTCAGGGCTTTCATTTTTTGGTTATGGTGGTGTAGAGTTGCCTCTATTGTTAATTTAACTCTACTACTAAGGTGTTAGTTTTCTGGTACCTTTATGGACTACCTGGTAGTTAAAGGACTCTTCACTCTGGAACTTGGGCATCAGCTAGCACTAAGTGTATTCTGGGAATTGTTCATTTACAAGCTCCGAACTGTTTTTTACCCAGCCTTGTGGATTTTCATTCTTTATTTGCTTAGCTGATTATTTTGCAATCAGCTTGACAAGGACCTACATAGATTTCTGTATTTCTTTGCTCTGCTCTTCCTTTTCAGTATTATAATCCCCAAATTTTAGCCTCCTCCATCTCTGAATATTGACTCTGTCTCTTCAACTCTGCAAGACCTCCATAGCATCATCCTCCTTCCTGTATAGTGATCTTGAAATTGCCTTCAAGAAAAAGGCCAGTTGTAAAGTTCACCACATTAGTTTTCCTTTTCTCAGGAAAAATAGTCCTGTGTACTGCCTGATACCTAATGTTTGGAAACAGTTGTTATATTTTACTCAGTTTTCAGGTTGTTTACAGCAGGACAGCAAGGCTTCCTAGTACCTGCATTGTAGTCAGAAGCAAAACTCTGGGTTTTAATTCTTTTGTGTTATTATAAACATAGAAATTTTGGGAAAACATCAGATTCATATTTGCTTTACTCACACAGTTACTGCTTTATTGTATTCCTATAGTACCATTCTTGTGATTCCATTTCCTCTTGCCTCATTCTCTTTGTCCAAGGACCTTTGCTGGTCCAACACAATTGGCCTCTCTCTGAACTTGCCCACTTATTCTTCACAAAGGTAGGAAGAATGTTTGGTGAGGTAGCTTGGGAGAAGGTTGGAAAATCTTGGATTAACCTACTTGTGTAGGCTGTACTTTCAAGTTAGCCTATCTTTAGGTTATGTTGGTGCCTTTTATTTAGCAGAGACCTTTAGTTGTCTATCGTTGTCTGTGATTAAATAGGTTAGTTCTGTTTAGGGGAGACATTTGGAAGTCAGTGTGGCAGTGGATCCAAGTAATGGTGTCTACTTTAGCTGTTTCAGTACTAACAATTCTTGGACTCCATTCATCTTCTCCTGTCTACTACTCGGTCCCAGATTTGGAGGGGGAGATAAAGGAATCATTGTTCCCCTCAAACCTAAATATCCCAGATATACATATTTTTAAATTAGTATTATATCAGATTACTAAATATTTTTTTTTTGAGGACTTATTTTTTCCTTTTTAATTCCTATACCTTATTTTTTCTGGCATTACTGTTCTGGCAAGGACCTCCAGTCCATATTTTTTTTTTTTTTTAATTTTTTTATTTTTTTATTTTTTTTTTTTAATTTTTTATAAACATATATTTTTATCCCCAGGGGTACAGGTCTGTGAATCACCAGGTTTACACACTTCACAGCACTCACCAAATCACATGCCCTCCCCAATGTCCATAATCCCAACCCCCTCTCCCAAACCAAGGTGAAATCAAGGTGAAATCAAAAAAGCTATTAATGAGGTGCAATCAAAAATGGAGGCTCTAACTGCTAGGATAAATGAGTCAGATTACTAAATATTTTTAAGTGTGAGGAATGCAAATTGAAAAGCTCACACCCTCATTGACTGGGGAAATGTAACCATATATATATATATATATAAAGGCTACCAAATTGTTTCTAGGAGTCTTTGTAGTCACTCTGTCTCTGGCTCAGCCTAAATTCTAATTTTGAGGTGAATTGGACCCTTGAGCTCCTCCACCAGCTGGTAGATTCACATGCATATCACATCTGCTGCTTTAGTACTATTTACAATTGTGGAGCCTTGTGCTCTTTTTCTTAGGATGAGATGATGAAAAAGCAAAACAGAATAGCAAATGTGGAAGGAATAGGAGGGCAAGAGGAGGGGGTAGGGCAGGAGGGAAGAGGGAATGGATAATACAGGATTTCTTCAATAGTAGGTAATTTACAAAAGAACTACATGGGCATCTTCTCCTTGAAGGAGGTAGTAGTAGTTATAAAAGGTTATACATGGATAGAAAAGATGATATAGAGGAGGAAGCAGATGAAAAACGCATTTGTCTTTGCAATCATATGCCACTAGTGATTCTTATTAAGCTGTAGGTAGTTTGTTCTTAGAAAATAAGTAATGTAGATATTCTAAATAGAAACTATAAAAAATTACTTTAATGCTGTTGAATTAAGTCTTTTACTTAATTCATATTGAGGTGCATTTAACATAATAACTTTGTTATTAATAACATAATTTTCAACAAAATTATCAGCTTTGGTATTTCTTGGGTTTAGGTTAAAGGTTTTGAGAGTTTTTATTAAAAAGAAGAATTTTCTCCTTTGACTTAATAATGTTAATTTTTCTCTAGTTATTGCTTCTGATTGAAGCTATTTATGAAATGTTACAGGATCACTTGATCTTAATATTCAAAGAGAATAGATTAGAACTGAATATCTGAATTACACATTCTTTCAATAACACAATTCGTTCTGGGTCATATGTAACTTGTGTGAGTATGCATATGTTTGAATATATTTATTTGTATACTCGTGTTTGTATAAAAGACTATGTAGCTTTCATGAGAGGTGGCTATTTTTCTTTCTGACCTACATGTCAAATAGGGACATATTTAAATAAATTATGATTTATATACTTAAACATATTATTTTAGATATCATAACCATGAGGACTCTGTGATTGAAACTCTCTCCTAATATTACATTGACCACTCTTATCTTCCTGGTAGGATTCATCAGCTGAAAGAGAGATTTGGCAGATACATTCTGTAGTGTTAGTGTTCCCAGACATATCACTGGGCAGGGGCATAAGGACTTTGATTCTTTATTTTATTTTAATTATTTTTTTAAAGATTATTTATTTATTTATTTATTTGTCAGAGAGAGTGAGTACAGGCAGACAGTGGCAGGCAGAGGCAGAGGGAGAAGCAGGCTCCCCACTGAGCAAGGAGCGCTATGTGGGACTCCATGCTAAGACGCTGGGATCATGACCTGAGCCGAAGGCAGCCGCTTAACCAACCAAACCACCCAGATGTCCCCGACCCTTTATTTTAAAAAGGCTCTTTTTCCTTTTTGATTCTAAAATCTCTTTCAAGGAAAGTGTTTAAAGGTATGAGTTTATGTAACTACCTATACCTGTATGCTTCTATATCCCTTTTTAAAGGACACCTGCATCCTTTTTAATATATTATTTATAGATATTTTCTAATATAAAATTTCATGGGAATGATATTAAAATGGAAGATGGAAAAATCTCATGGGAATAAAATTAAAGTTAAAGTGGAAAAATAAAAGTAGATGGAAGTTGCTGTGTATTCTCTAAATTGCTTAGAAAGAAGTTATATTTTATTTTATTTTTTAATTATTTTTTTTTAAGTTTTATTTATTTATTTGACAGACAGAGATGCCAAGTAGGCTCAGAGGCAGGCAGAGAGAGAGAGAGGAGGAAGCAGGCTCCCTGCTGAGCAGAGAACCCAATGTGGGGCTTGATCCCAGGACCCCGGGATCATGACCTGAGCCGAAGGCAGTGGCTTTAACCCACTGAGCCACCCAGGCGCCCCAAGAAGTTACATTTTAGCCATAGATACTCTTTCAGCACCACTCATTTTTGGTATAATTTTTGCAAGAAGTGGAATTAAATAATTGACTAGAAATTTTCTGTACTTATATTTTCTTTTTGGTTTAAAGAAGTGAATAAAATTGTGTCTGAATGTGCATGAGTATAATTCATGTCAGTCTATATAGTGAAATGTTACATTTATCACATCTGTTATTTGATGTCTGTTACTTCAGATATCAGTAATGAATCATGTTCATATGAGAAGAGCATTCAAGAATTATAGTTATAAGTCAATTCATTTTGTGAGCTTTTAATGAATTCATTTTATAGGCTTTTTATAAGTATAATTGATGGCATAAGATGTAATTATAGAAAAATGTATTTTCTTTTGAAAGCCAAATACTATTTCTAGAATTTGTAATTGTTTACATATTTAACATTAATACTTATTTTTCAGTGTTTCTAGCATCTCATTATAATAATATAACATGCCATGTTTCTTATTAGACAATGATCTTGGCAAACTTCTGTTATGCTTCAAAATGTCTGATAAACAAACTGAGTGGATAGAAAACTGCCGAAGACAGTTTTGCGAAATGATGAAGGCCAAACCTGATATAATCAGTGGAAGTAGTAAGTATGTTGTTTAATTTTGGGGGTATTTTTGTTATGAAAATTGTATTAATGAAAGCTGTATTTCCTAAAGATCAGTGTTGACATGTCTGGAGTACATAATACTGATCCCAGAAGTCCATTGACTTCTGAGAAACTTATGATCCTAGAAAACAAAAATTACAATCTAAGATGCAGGGAAGCTGGGGGCCAGAGAGAAGGCAAAAAAGAGGCCCACTGACTTTCACCCCTTAATGACAATAAAATTATAGGCAGCATAAAAACTGCCAAAAAAATACTGAAATCTGAGAAACTACTAACCTTTTTTTTTTAAATCAGTTGAAAGACTGATCTGCCTTAACTAGGTATTTGCTCGGTTTCACCAGCTTTTACTTGAATATACCATACTGCTATATTTTTGGAAACTTTATAGACTTTTTAATTGACACATATTTTGAAACTCTGCCACATCTAGCCAAGTAAATTTAGTCACTCCTAAGGAAACTGAAATTTTATTTTGGGGGAATAGCTTTGTTTCCTAAACTAGCAAATAAATTATTTTATATTCAAGTATTTACATGTGCATTTGTTTTCTAAAAATTATCATTTACAAATTAGCATTGTTTTGAATAAAGATCAAAGAAAAAGGTTCTAATGGAAATATAAGGTAGATTTTTTTGAAAACTAAAATTGTCAACTTCATTAGCCATGCTTTATAGTTTTCATATTTATATCATTTGTTATAAAATTAAAAGTCAGAAATAAAAATGTTTATATTTTGTTGTTGGAGAAATTCTATTTTCTGAGACTAGTGATATAATCTATGGGCAGCTCAGAGATGAATTCCCTAGATTTTCTTTTTGCCTCCTATATCCTAGAATGAGTGATTAAGAATGCCATTAGATGCAGGATAAAAAGGTGGGGGTCAATAAATGCCTACTCTCTCTAGCAAAAGGACCAGGAAAGGGGTAGCTATCAAGACACATTTTTGTAGGAAGTGACCACTTTAATCCAGCCAGACACCACAGAAAATCCTGCTAGCAAGACTTGGGCATAGCCTGGACTTCCCTCCTTACTTGTCAGTAATGGGACACCCTTGCTGCTCCTTGCTAGGATTATAGCAGAGGAGACTTAGAAAGTTAAGGAGTTTCATTATCACTCAGTGTTAACAGGCCCACACTTCCACCTTTCCCTCCACCCATGTATTAGTCTCACACCTGCAACAAATTTAAAATTAGAAAGTAATCAGCAAAGAAATAAAATCCAAAAGGAAATTTTAGAAGTGAAAATACTATCACCAAAATAAAAAGCTAAATGTATTGGTCCAACAATAAAATGGATAGAGGGAAGAATTGGTGACTTGAAGATATCAGCAGAGAGGAAATAGACTGAAAAACAAAACAAAACAAAAAATTAATAGAGCTGCAGAGACCTGTGGAACCATAACAGAAGGTCTAACATTTGTGTCATTGGAGACCTTGAAAGAGGTTAGGACTATAAATGTCTTTGAAGAAACATAGCTTAAAATTTTCCAAATTTATCAAGAAACCTAAATCTAAATCTGTGGATTCAAGAACCACAAACAGGGTAAGCCCAAAGAAATCCACACCAAGATGAAATATAGTCAAACTTCTAAAAACTAAAGACAAAAATATCTTGAAAGCAGAGGAGAAACAACATACCTACAGGGGAAAATCAGTATCATTGGCCATGGACTTCTCACCAGAAAAGACAGAGGACAGAGGAAGTGGCATGACATTCATATGCTGAAAGAAAGAATTGTTGTTAACTTGAATTCTCTATGCATTGAAGATAGTCTTCAGGAACAGAAAATCAAGATATTCTCAGAAGAATAATTTGTCAACTGCAGACCTATCCTAAATGAAGGGATACAGGAAGTTCTCTATCTCTGTACTATCCTCACAACTTCATGATATTCTGTAATTATACAAAAGAAGTCCTCTTAAAAAATGTATAGGAAAGTGAATGTAAACTACTTGAGATCATTGAGAAAAATAATCTGAATATGCTCATAATAATTTGTATAAAAAGTGGACATGGTTGGGTGCAGTAAAATTGTAAACTGCCTGAAACCAATGAGCATAGTGTTAACTTCATGGGGTAAGGAGATGACGGCCATGATTTACTTCTTGAATAAGCAAGTGTTCAAGGAACAACCTCTGGTGGTTACATGCAAGATGGATTGATTGGGAAAAAAATTGGGTCTCTAGTGTAATTATCTTATGATCTGATGATATGCTAAAATGATCAAAGATAAAGAATTAAAAAGGAATGAATCCAGGAGAAATTTTGCATGTTTACAAACACTGTGCTATCTTAGTTTTGGAACCAGCTTTGTTGTGATAGCAGTGCCAAGGGAGAAAGCAGTTATACCCAAGTATCCCTGAATAATCTGTCCTCAGTTTTTCCTCATTAGATAAACCCATGCCCCTTTGTAGTGAGTATGTGTATACACACACACACACACACACACGTCTTACACATTTTGTTTTCATAGTCTGTGTTGTAGCCCCATGGAATAAGTATGTTTAAAAGAGGTGGCTTATAATCTAAAAGCCTTTCTAGAAATACCAGGTCTATCATTTGAAATAAAAAGATCCACTGAAGATTTTAACAAAAAATATTTTAAAATTTTTTTAAGAAAAAAGTATTTTATCGTTTACTTTCTGGACAATAATATTAAAAAATAATTTGTGTTTAAAGTTAAATGTTTCATGATATGAACTAATTTCCTTGAATTATAGATGAAATTTTCAGTGAATTGACAAGTGGTTAGTCATACTGAGATAAATAGCCACTCCAGGAATTATGCAAGTTCGGCTACACTTATGTGTGATTAATTAGATGTGCCAATGAGATTTTAGCCACAGGTTCAACTACCATATATAGATCAGTTTTTGTTATTATTCTATAATTATAACCTATCCCTCAAAATATTTGGAAGTTCATAGGGTTCTTGGGCAAAATGAATCTATTGGAATCAGTAGAAATCCAGGACCTTCTCCAGATAGTTTGGTGATATAATTTTTGCCTAGGACAGTGTGGAAGTAGTTTGTCCAAAAGCCTCCAGTGTATGTATCTAATAGCATAATTTGGCATTTCAAGGTCAGTATTTGCCAGAAAATAGTGTGCTTTGCAAAGTCTGTGATTAGTCTGTTAACTCTTAAGTTTCAAATCATATTGTGTTTAGCTCCACAGATGTGATAGTTTTCCAAATTCACTGAAGTATGTTTAGGTATCTGTCTGATGGCTAGACCTGATTCTGGGCATAGGATTCAAAGAATTGCTTAGCAGTATGCTGTGACCTTTCCTATTAACTTAGGTACTTTATTTCAGTGCATAGCATGTAGCAACCATATGGTTGTGCTAAAATGAGAATAATTATAATGTTAAATGGATATTTCGATTTAAAGTAAACTTTTTATATAACCTTTGTTACTAATGTTTATCTCACATTTTAGTCATATTTAATTCAGAATGATTTTCTAAAAATCATTGAGATGTTCTTAAATTGTGATCTCAAAAACTATATATTTTTTATTTAAATTCACTTAATTAACATATACTGTATTATTTCAAGGGTATAGGTCTGTAATTCACGAGTCTTATATAATACCCAGTGCTCATCGTAACATATACCCTCCCCAGTGTCCATCATCCCGTTATTCTATCCCCTCATTCCTGCCCCCCTGCCAGCAACCCTCAAGTTTGTTTCCTAAAATTAACTCTCTTATGTTCTGTCTCCCTCTCCGGTTTCATCTTGTTTCATTTCTTTCTCTCTGTATTAAATGACTTATAAACAAACCCATGGAGGTTGAAAGCTCTCACCTAAGGGCTATTTATGTATAGATTCGTGGATTAAAAACTTTGAAAGATTTTTCTGTGAGTGAGAGAATTTATCCCTATGTGAAGATAGAAGAGTTAAACAACTCTAAGTTTAAATAATTGACAATACTGGTGCCCTATCTGACCCTCAACTACTATATTCTTATTCCTTTTAATACTTATTTTAATTTGAAGTCAGAATATGAATAGAGTTCAGTAAATAATTTTTTTTTTTTTTTTAGTCTTAAGCCATTAAAATACTGTGGTATGGGACACCTGGGTGGCTCAGTTGTTTAAGCAGATGCCTTCGGCTCGGATCGTGATCCCAGCATCTTGGGATCGAGTCCCCCGAGTCCTTGCTCGGCGGGGAGCCTGCTTCTCCCTCTGCCTCTGCTGCCTCTCTGCCTGCCTGTGCTCGCTCTCTCTCTCTCTCTCTCTCTCTGGCAAATAAATAAAATCTTTGAAAAAAAAATACTGTGATATGTAGCTTGTCAGAGCTACAATTGTTGGAAAGCACATGTTATTCCTGTTTGATTTTACATTTTTTACATGTTCAACACTAATTTTCTTCATGACTTATGTGCTTAAAATGCACTTGGATATGAAAAAGGGTCCAATTATTTAATATAGTTATTGTAGATTATATTATATTATACATATTATATATATAATTTATGTGTATTACATTATATAGATCATATGTATTTATATATAATACATGTTATGCATAATATGTATTATATATTATATATAATATATAGTTAATATATATCAGTCAATAAAATATATAAAATATATATATTCTGCATATGCATATCATTTACTTCATAGATACATTTCTTTACTGGATACTATATATATACTATATAATATAGTATATAGTATAATATAGTATATAGTATAATATACTATAATATAATATACTATAATATAATATACTATATACTATATTAAGTATAATTCAACTTATATACATTTTGAGAGTAATACAACTGATTATATACATTTTGAGAGTAATATATGCAAATATATTTATATATATTTGATATATATATACACACACACACACATTTTAGAGTAATATATGCAAATATATACAACTGATTGTGTACATTTTGAGAGTAATATATGCAGTCATAGTGGCATCATCTATATGGCATCAGTCCAGTCCAGGAAAGAATCATTGTCCCTTCTAAACCAAATAGAGAAAATCTTACTTTTTTTTTTTGACACAGTTCTTTATTGTTTCACTGATAGATAGGCATCTTTTCCAGCTTTTTTTTAAATTGATGAACTCTATTCTTTAGAGCAATTTCAGATTTTGCATAATTGAGCAGAAAGTACACAGAGTTCCCATATATGTTCTATGCTTTACACATGAACAACCTCCCCCACTATAAACATCTCACATTAGGTGATACACTTGTTACAATCAATAAACCTACATTGACACATCATTATCATCCAAAGTCCATAGTTTACATTAAGGTTCACTCTTGGTGTTTGCACATTCTATCAGTTTTGACAAAATTATAATGGAGAAATTTATCCACCATTGTTGTGTCATAGAAAAGAGTGTCACTGCCCTAAAAATCCTGTGTTCTGCCTTTGCATCTTTCCCTCCACCCAACTACTGACAAGTTTACTTACGATCCAGTTGCCTCAAACAGATACAAAGTTGCAAAGTGTATAAAACCTATCATACTGTTCTGGTCTTGAAAGGGAAGGGAGTTGTTATGCCTTGATTGTGGTCTTGGAGTTAAGAAAAATATTTTTTGTATGTGTGAATAATGATGATAAGATATTATAGCCTAATTAGTGATGATTTTCTTTATCAAACTCATTTAGCAAATTCTGAAGTAATCCTTAGAGAATCTAAAGATAACAGATGATTCTTTTCCAGTTTTACATTGAATAGGTTCTCAGTGAAGCAATTAAAATTTAATTTACATGAGAAACATTGTTATGAATATTAAAGTGGTATGTGTTTTGAATTGGACCCCCTTAAGAGTGTAACTGTGAAGAAGTTCAGATGACTTTTATCTACTAGTCTGTGACTTTAGAGATACATTATCATGTATTATTCTTGACCTTTAATATCCTAATTTTTCTCTTGTTTATTACAGCTTTACTGGAATTGCTTGAAAAATTTGTGCTTCATCTCTCTGAAAACCTCTCTGAATGTTACTTCCCCTCAGTGGAATATACAGGTATG
Source organism: Mustela lutreola (assembly GCF_030435805.1). NCBI lineage: Eukaryota > Metazoa > Chordata > Mammalia > Carnivora > Mustelidae > Mustela > Mustela lutreola. The sequence goes on from NC_081295.1 coordinate 79,478,166, forward strand.
TTTTGAGCATCTTGAATTTTGAAAAACAATTATCTAAAAAATAACATTTCATAGAGCTAATTAGATTAAAAATATCCACAAGGTTCCTCATCTTAAAAATGTCTCACTTTGTGCTTTGTACAGTGTGAATATCTTTCAATACCTTCTGTGCAAATAGTTGGGTTTTCTTGTAACCTGATAACTCCTTTTGACCTCTTTTTTTCCTGTCTACCCATCAAAAGTTGTTTTTCATTAAGGCAGTGTCTTCCTCTCTTTTGATTCTATCCATTATCCTCTAGGATCTTGTTTGTTTGTACTATTTTACCTACATCATATATTGATAACTTCAAAATTCACATCTTCTATTCAGAGATCTACTATAAGCTTCACTGCTTAATAGGTAAACATCACCTGGATGTGCTACAGAAACCCTCAAACTGGAAATGTCCAGCAGGGCCCTCACCTCATCATACCTTATTAACATATAACCTTTTTCTACATTATCTGTTTTGGTGGGCAATACAGTCATCTACTGTCCATCTAAACTGGAAACTGAAAAATGATCTAAGTCCATATTTTCTTCTCAATTACCAAACTATGTTAATTCTGTGTTCTTAATAGATCTCAAATTTATCTACTTAATTGATCTCTTCTTTGTTCAGGCCACCATTCTTTCTTTTTTTTTTTTTTTTAAAGATTTTATTTATTTATTTGACAGACAGAGATCACAAGTAGTCAGAGAGGCAGGCAGAGAGAGAGGGGGAAGCAGGCTCCCTGCTGAGCAGAGAGCCCAATGTGGGGCTCGATCCCAGGACCTTGCGATCATGACCTGAGCTGAAGGCAGAAGCTTTAACCCATTGAGCCACCCAGGTGCCCCCCACCATTACTTCTTGCCTAGGGTATTACAACAGCCTCTTTTCCTGGTGTCGCTGATTAGAATCTGATTTCTTTTCAAAGGTATTCTTTATGCTGATCTCAAAGTGATCTTTGAAGTACAAATGTGACCTACTCATTCCTCTACCCCTTGGAAGATCCACATGGACCACTGCATAAAATCTAAACTTCTTTCCATGATACCCAAAGCCTTACATTTTTTCCCTTTTTCTTTCTCTCTGGCATAGTGTCTTTCTCTCCATGCCTTCTGTTTATTTTTCAGGAACACTAAACTATTAGCAGGACTGCCAGCTTTTCCCTTCCCCCACCCAAAGACACATTCATTTATGAAATGCATATAGAATTTTTATAAGCATTTAGACACAGCAATAAACAAAAGAGGGAAAAGATCTTGCCTTCTTGTGGGAAGACAGACAATCTTTAGTAGATCAAACAGTATGGTGTCGAATGAGAAATGCCAAGCAGGAAAGAGGGCTAGGGAGTGCTAGCTTGGGATGGGGGTTACATTATTAAATCGTGTTCAGACTAGCAGAGTTGGGAGAAAGATATGTAGATGTTTTCAGGAGAGGAAATTCCAGCTGTTGACCAGGAAAGAGACAAGTATGGCTGAACATGAGTATGCGAGAAGCATTGTCGGTATTGAAGTCAGAGAAGGAAGGATGATAGAGGGTTTTTGAAAGTCACTGCAGGGTCTTGAACATAGCCACACTGGCTCTGATTTGCATTTTTACAAGAAGATTGCTGTGGCAGCTATGTTGAGCAAAGATTGAAGGGAGGAAGAAGGCTAAGGCAGGGAGATGAAGTAGGAAGCTATTAAGATCCACATGAAAAGTGGTAATGGTTTGGATGTGGATGTCAGTGGGAGATAGTATTTAGATTCTGGGTATATTCTGATGATCGAGCCAACAGAATTGAGTGACAGATTGACAATGGCATGTGAGAAAAAGAGGGAATCAAAGAAGACTCCAAGTTATTGATCCAAGCCACTGGAAAGATTAAATTATCATACACTGAGATGAAGAAGAATGGGGGAAAAAATAAGTTGGAGAGAGGAAGTGAAGAGCTTGCTTTTATGTTATGTTTTAGATACTTGTTATATATTTAGGGGCACCTGGGTGGCTCAGTGGGTTGAGCCTCTGCCTTCGGCTCGGGTCGTGATCTCAGGGTCCTGGGATCGAGCCCCATATCGGGCTCTCTGCTCAGTGGGGAGCCTGCTTTCCTCCCTCTCTCTCTGGCTGCCTCTCTGCTTACTTGTGATCTCTGTCTGTCAAATAAATAAATAAAATCTTTAAAAAAATTCATAGATACTTGTTATATATTTAAATGAATGTATTTTTTATACATTGGATATTTGAATCTGAAATTGAGGGGAAAGGTGTTGGCTGGAAATATACATTGCTAAATCATCAGCTTAGTATATAAAGCCAATATGCATCTCTGTCATGTCTTTCTCATATTCTGACTTAATGTCTAATTCTTCATGTGACAGTAAACTCTTGTAGCATAGTTTTTATGTCTTATTTGTCACATCCTCTGCAACTAGAATGACAGTGTTAAGAAATATTTGACAAAAGAAAGATGACCTAAAAGAATGAAGGAGGGAGGACTTTATAAACAGTGCCAATCAGTTTGTCTTAATTCTAACAGGCAATAGATTAAACCCTCTGAGATTTCTGAGCAGAAGCTTTACTTGACTCATCTGTACTTTAGGAAGATTATTTTAGTGACTGTGTAAAGGATGAACTAGAGTGCAGAACTGAAATCTGCCAGAGGTGAATCTCCAGGCATGAGGGTCAGTAAAGTAGAGAAGTAGCAGAGACTTATGAAAATAATCAAGGGATATTGTTCCTCTTATAAGGGTAATATGACTTCTCTGTTTGCTGAAGAAATCCTCATTTAAATATTTATTCAAGTTAGACACTCTACATTATATTTCCTTAAAAAGAAAAATATATGCTTCCAGTCTGGCCCAGCCTATCCTTCTGGTCCTGTTACTTACCACTAATCAAAGGCCCCCTTTGCATTCATGCCACTGAAACTTTCTCCTCCTGTTCCTTGTAGATGAGCTTTTCTTCCCCCATATGATTTAACTGTAAAGTTGCAGCTAAAATGATCACTTCCCTCTTACTCCGAAGTAGATGTTCCTCTTCTCTGCTCATTATATTCACTTTAAACTAGCATTTTGATATTTATTATATTGTATGTGGCTAGTTCAAATTATTCCATTATGTCTCAAACTCCTTTGTACCTTCAGTATAGTATTTGATATATATATTTATTGAATTAAATATATAAACTGTAACATCAGCATCTGTATTCACACCAATACATTTGTGTAATAATTCTAAATATATTGATATTTACAAATATACATATGAACATATACCTAATTATTTAACAGCCCCTTTAATGCAAATTTGGCAAAGGGATAAAAGAGAACTTAAGAAAATTAGAACAAAGAAATGAGAAGAAAATGTAAGGTAGCATTAAATAGGGATTAAGGTAGGTGAAGGCAATTGATACCTATTGAGTACCTCTTGTGAGTTAAATAGTGTGCCAAAGTACATAATGTGTATTATATTATTCAACCCTATAACTGCTCTTTGCAGTAGGCATAATCATCACTTTTAAAATCCAGAGACTGATGAGCAGAGGAAAGAAAACAGAGATTGTGAGGAGAGTTTTGAAGAAAAACATTTGTGAAGAAAATTATAACTTTATGAATAAACCTGAAAATGTATATGAAGAGATACAGAGATTAATGGTCAAGTCTATGAGTATGAAAGGAAATAAGAAATGATAATTATGGAGATTTGCATGGCCCAGAGGGTTATCTCCCTAGTCTTCACTATTATCTCCAATTTCTATAGCTCCCCTTGGCACATTGTTATGTTGTATCAAATTTTCTGTAGATAATCTGTAATTAACATTACGTAGTATACATAATCTAAATACTCAAAAAGACTAATTGCTCAGTGTGATTATATTCAGTGCCCTTTGTAGAATTTCTAAATTATGATGTGGGAGATCTCAGATGTTGGCTCTTTTGAATGTATTATCTAGGCAGATAAACCCCAAATGTGAATTTAAAGTCTTTAAAGTCTCTAACTGAATAGCTCTCCACTGGAATTTTAGAGTACAGCCAAAGATAAAGTCACTTCCTGTTTGATTGTATAATATATGTTATTATGATATGGTAAACTTGTTGTTAATATCATTTTCTTCCCATGGCTTTAGATATCCTCACCCTTCACCCCTTTTTTTTGGCGGGGGAGGCTGGTGAAACAATGATTTCTTATTGTAAAATTTCTCTGTATTTACTTTAAATAAATAAAAACCATGTTTTGATATAAAAAATGCTGGATGGATATATTCAATATTTTTTCATGTTTCTTGAAATGAGAAATTGATTGTCTTTTTAAAAGTGACAGCTTGCTTAAACCCTAAGGTAGCTGAAATTAGAATAACACAATCATCCATCTGTTGTTAGTTCCCTCAGGATTCCAATCTATTATAAAATTTGCAGATCTGGAAAAATCAAATTAGTTTAGCTGTTTATCCCCTTAAAGAAAGAGGAATGAACAAAGTTCTGCACATTTGCAGTTTGTAAATCTATATAAGTATCTTTCCAAGTCTTAACCAATATTAATTTTTTGTTGGTTCACTTCCCTGGAATGAATTGGGGATTTTTTTATCCTAATGTAATTGCTTCTTTAAATGATAAACTAAGTACTCCTTTAAAGGTAGGAAATATTTTTAATGTTTTATCTTTATGTTGCTAATCAAGCAGTTAGAAAGAAATCAGAAAATTTTGTATTGTTTCACCTTTTGATTATTAAAATACTTTTCAAACTTAATATATATATATATATATATATACTTTTTTTGGATATTCAGCAAATATGCTCTTTGCCACCTTCCATTTATGGAGCATGTTTGTGAATATGCTTAATAATAGCAAGGAAGTATATAATATGAATTAATTACGATATCCTCAAGTAGGGGAAATATTGCATCCACCTAAAATGATGAATTAAATAAATAGCAACAACTAGTAAAATAAAATAAAGAAAACTGACATTTTTCAGCTGGCTTCTTTATTTTCAGGCAGTGTGCCTTTAAGTATAGTATTTGTACTGGGTTGTTGTCAAATGAGGGGTTTTATTTCAAGTGTTATAGGTGTTTAGTGGAAAGAACAACCAGTGTTGACTAGTACCATTGTGAAAGACAAGAGGAAGAAGCAATACTGCAGCAAGAGGAGTGGTGCTAGTATGGCTAAAACAAAAAGTAGGAGAGGAGGAGTCTTGCAGGAAAGGGTAATAACAAAGACATGGAAAGAAATCCTTTCTTCTAAATAACGCTGACTATACCAATTAGGGGCTGACACTCTTACAGTAACTTGGCCACAAGAAATTGAATTTTATGTCCATTTGAGTTCAATAAAGTGGATAGCTAGCTATATCCCTGTGTTTAAAGAGAAGCAACAGAATCTGCCAACCAACTCTGGGAAAGGAAGGAGGTAGGAGAGAGTGTACTGACTGGTTGACTTCTTTGGGTGGTGAGAGTTCTTTGACTTTAGAGCAGTTACAGCAGGACTTCAGAAGAATCAGTAAACAGCCAAGCAGTAACTGCTTTTCTAACCATGGAAATGTATTCCAGTGGGGAAATTCTTTGCTCTTCTGAAAATTAATTTTTTTCCACACCATTATCCAAGTGCCGGGCAGAAGATATTTCATTTCTTCTACTGCTCTTTGTGCTAGCTTTGCGAACCAAAAATAGAACAGAATGCATTACTAGAGTGAGCAATTTCAGTCAATATTAAGTCAATTTTTCCAACTCATTTTCTTCTGAGACCATTATATTTACAATTACATGGATTGGTTATTTCAAATAGTTAATGCTTTGATTAAATTAGACATTAAGTAGGGTAAGTATGATGGTACAGGTGTCATTGTTTGTTTGGCTTTTTATCAGCAACTTGTTATACTTTTCATAGTGACTCCAGGGAGTAGGAGTTGTATCGTCCATTTATTACTTAATTTCAATGTACAAAATATATTTTTAAGTCCCTATTTCCATCTCCAACTTGCTCCATTTGTATGCAGTGCAACTTCTTGTTCATTCATTTGTGCATTTATGTATTCATTCATTCAGTGTTTGTTAAGCACCTATTATGTATCTTACACATAGATGTGCACATTTCAGTGGTTACCAGTGAAGACATCCATTTTTATCACTGTATTTTATTTATTTTATCCCATCAGTTTTGTTTCTGAAGATTTTAATTACTGCTTCACAAGTTGTATTTAGTCTAGATTGTATATAACAAAAGATTATTTCACTGAACTTTTGTAGTCAAAGATCTGTTTCCGTTTGTCAAGTTGTCATGTATCAAACACAAATTTAAAATTGAAGTGTCTCTTTTAATAAAATATATAGTGAATAGAAAACTATTTTCTGATTTCTTCATTCCTGCTTGGAAAACTTTATTTTTTTCAAATGGGTTTTATTCATACTACTGTCCCTGTATCTATCTAATATTAGGGGTTTTTTGAGTGGGTATTTGATGTTTGTTCTGGTATGCTTAATACCCCCATATATTCTCACTAAAAAGTGATTTAACCACTTTTTGAAGATTTTTGAAGATTTAACCATTACATTTTTTTTTTAAAGATTTTATTTATTTATTTGACAGACAGAAATCACAAATAGGCAGAGAGGCAGGCAGAGAGAGAGGAGGAAGCAGGCTCCCTGCTGAACAGTGAGCCCGATGAGGGGCTCCATCTCAGGACCCTGAGATCATGACCCGAGCCGAAGGCAGAGGCTCAACCCACTGAGCCACCCAGGCGCCCCATAACCACTACATTCTTTAAAGTGAAATGGAATATTACTGCCTGATTTCAACTATTTCTAAACTTTTATTCCTTTAAATGTGGATCTCAAGTTCAGTGCAGAAGAAATAAGCTGTAGAGGTCTTTAAAAATACAAATGACTGGATATTCACACTCAGCAATCTCATCAGCGGTATGGAGTGAAGTGTGTTTGTCTTTACTTTAAAAAAAAACTCAAGAGAATTTTAGAGTACAGCTGTAATTGGAAACATTATCTGTTGAAATGTGCAGATTTAAGTTTCTACTCTTAATATACAGAAACATAAGCTTTTAGAGAGAGAATAGATCTGGGAAATTATTTGTACAATCCTAGGAAAGTTCAAAGGGCTCCTCAGACGACAGCTAGACCACTCTGGAATGACTCTTTCCTTCCATAGGAAAGAAGTAAGAACCTGAATCATACAGCATTTGAGTGGCGTAATCCTTTTGGGCAACTACTCTCACCTTGATCCTTAACTATTCCATTCTTCATTGATAGAGAGGTCCATATCTTCTAGAAGCCAACGTGATGTATGGGATACAATGGCATCAGGGACACTCATTATTAGCACCATTAACCGACTGCACATTCCTCCTACTGTAAAGATACTTAGCTGTGTCATACTTTGCAGAAGAGGAACATTAGTATTACAAGTGACAGATCAATGTATTAATGAAGATAAATATTTCTCATGTTTAATAATCCAGTTTTATATGTACTAGAATTCAAAGTGTTATCATCTAATCGAAGTTAAAACTGTTCTGGTAATAGCTTATAAAAATTAATCTTTGATATAAGTACAGAGAAGTGGAATTCATGGATCAGAGAATGGAAGTATGTTTAATTTTACAGAAAATGCCAAACCATTTTCCAAAATAGTTGTACCATTTTACACTCTTTGCAGCATCATATGACAGTTCCAGTTCCTCCTTATTCTTACTGACACTCAGTATTTTCCATCTTAAATTTTAGCCATTTCAGTGGGTGTGCAGTAGTATCTCCATGTTGTTTTAATTTGCATTTTCCTGATGATGAATGATGCTGAACACTTATTTTGAGATGTCTGTGCAAGTATTTTGTTTCTCACTCACCCTCATCATTTCTATATGGGTTTCATGACTTTTTAATGTTTGAATTATGGGTAGTAGTTATATAATGATTATGGATTCAATCTCTTGTCCAATTTATACTGCATATATTTTCTTCCATTATGTGGCTTGTCTAGTTATTTTCTGAATGTCTCTTGATGAAATTTTGATGAAATCCAGTTTGTCAACTTTTCTTTTTTTCTATGGTCCGTACTTTCAGGGTTTTATTCAGAAAAATCTTTACCTACATCAAGACCATAAAGATAGTTTTTTATACTTAATACTTCGCCTTTTACCTACAGGTCTATAATCGATTTTGAATATTTTTTTGTGTATGTGTGAGGTAAGGGTTTACATCTTTTCCCCCAGATATCTACTTGTTCCAGAACAATTGTTTGAAAAGCTTTCTTACCTCATTGAATTGCTTTTATATTTTGTCAAAACTTAATTGAGTATATAAGTAAGAATATACAACTTGATCTTATTCTTAGGAGAAAAGTTCTACATTGATTTTTGAATGTCAAATCAACTTTGCATTTCACAGATGAATTCCTCTTGATCATGATACTTCATTCTTTTAATATGTTACTGAATTTGAAAGGCTAGTATTTAAAAAAATTATTCTATTTATATTCATGTGCAATATTGGTCATTAGTTTTCTTTTAATGTCTTTGAATGTATTGGGGAATCATGGTTATGTTGTGCTTATAAGTGTGCAAGAGTGTTATTATTTTACTTATTTGATTGAATTCACTAGTGGACACCATTTGGGTGTGAGTTTTCTTCATGGTCTGCTTTTTAAATATTAATTCAGTTTCATTAATAAATGTAAGACTTCAGATTTTCTATTTCTTCTTGGGTCTGTAGGATCTATGGTGATATTTTCTCTTTTATCTTGATACTGATAATTTGTGTTTTCTCTTTCTCCTTTTTCTTTATAGCCAGGTAGAGATTTGTCAATATTATTGATCTTTTCAAAGAATCAGCATTTGGTTTTATTTATATCTTCTGTACTTTTTTTTTCTATTTTATTGGTTTCTATTGTGTTTTTTTTTCATTTTTTTGCTGACTCCAGGTTTAATTTCCTCTTCTTTTTCTAGCCTCTGTGATGGAAGCTTAGATCATTGACTTTAAACCTTTATTCGCAATGCTTTAGTTGCCTCCCAACGCATGTTTAGAAATGTCTTAATTACCATTTCATTAAAAATATTTTCTAATTTAGCTTGTTAGCTTGCTTTGGCCTTGATTAATTTGCAGTGTGTTTCTTAAGTTTCAAGAATTTGGAGGAGGAGTCAAGATGGCGGAGAAGTAGCAAACTGAGACTGCTTCAGCTAGCCGGAGATCAGCTAGATAGCTTATCTAAAGATTGCAAACACCTGAAAATCCATCGGCAGATCGAAGAGAAGAAGAACAGCAATTCTGGAAACAGAAAAACAACCACTTTCTGAAAGGTAGGACCGGCGGAGAAGTGAATCCAAAGCGACGGGAAGATAGACCCCGGGGGGAGGGGCCGGCTCCCGGCAAGCGGCAGAGCAACTGCGCACAAAATCAGGACTTTTAAAAGTCTGTTCTGCTGAGGGACATCGCTCCAGAGGCTAAACCGGGGTGAAGCCCACGCGGGGTCAGCGTGGCCTCAGGTCCCGCAGGGTCACAGAAGGATCGGGGGTGTCTGAGTGTCGCAGAGCTTGCGGGTATTGGAATGGGAAAGCCGGCTACAGAGACAGAGCCTACAGTAAGCTCACAGCTCGGGGTTACCTTGAACCGGTCGCAGGCTCGGTGAGCTCGGAGCGCGGCCGGAGGTCAGGCAGACGGGAGTAACTGGGCGCTGTTCTCTGAGGGCACACTGAGGAGTGGGGCCCTGGGCTCTCGGCTCCTCCGGGCCGGAGACCAGGAGGCCGCCATTTGTATTCCCGTCCTCCGGAACTCTACGGAAAGCGCTCAGGGAACAAAAGCTCTTGAAAGCAAACCCGAGCAGATTACTCACCCCGGCCCCGGGTAAGGGCGGTGTAATTCCGCCTGGGGCAAAGACACTTGAGAATCACTACAACAGGCCCCTCCCCCAGAAGATCAACAAGAAATCCAGCCGAGACCAAGTTCACCTACCAAGGAGTGTGGTTTCAATAACAAGGAGAGCAGCAGAATTCCAGAGGAGGAGAAAGCCAAGCACGGAACTCATGGCTTTTTTCCTGTGATTTTTTTTTAGTCTTGCAGTTAACTTAATTTTTTCTTTTTCATTTTTTTTTTTTTTTTATTCTCGCCTTCGGGTAAAATATTTTTTTTTAACTGTTACCTTTTTCTTTTTTAACGATTTTTTACTAGTTTATCAAATATATATATTTTTTCTTTTTTACATTTTTCTTAGGTGTTTTCTTTTTTTAAAAATTCTTTTCTTTTCTTTTTTTTTTTCTTTCTTCCTTTTTGAACCTCTTTTTATCCCCTTTCTCCCCACTCACGATTTTGGATCTCTTCTAATTTGGTTAAAGCATATTTTCTTGGGGTTGTTGCCACCCTTTTAGTATTTTACTTGCCCCTTCATTTACTTTTATCTGGACAAAATGACAAGACGTAAAAATGAAGGACCTCAATGTGCGAAAGGAATCCATCAAAATCATTGAGGAGAACACGGGCAGCAACCTCTTCGACCTCTGCCGCAGCAACATCTTCCTAGGAACAACGCAAAAGGCAAGGGAAGCAAGGGAAAAAATGAACTATTGGGATTTCATCAAGATCAAAAGCTTTTGTACAACAAAGGAAACAGTTAACAAAATCAAAAGACAACTGACAGAATGGGAGAAGATATTTGCAAACGACATATCAGATAAAGGACTAGTGTCCAGAATCTATAAAGAACTTAGCAAAGTCAACACCCAAAGAACAAATAATCCAATCAAGAAATGGGCAGAGGACATGAACAGACATTTCTGCAAAGAAGACATCCAGATGGCCAACAGACACATGAAAAAGTGCTCCATATCACTCGGCATCAGGGAAATACAAATCAAAACCACAATGAGATATCACCTCACACCAATCAGAATGGCTAAAATCAACAAGTCAGGAAATGACAGATGCTGGCGAGGATGCGGAGAAAGGGGAACCCTCCTCCACTGTTGGTGGGAATGCAAGCTGGTGCAGCCACTCTGGAAAACAGCATGGAGGTTCCTCAAAATGTTGAAAATAGAACTGCCCTATGACCCAGCAATTGCACTATTGGGTATTTACCCTAAAGATACAAATGTAGTGATCCAAAGGAACACATGCACCCGAATGTTTATAGCAGCAATGTCCACAATAGCCAAACTATGGAAAGAACCTAGATGTCCATCAACAGATGAATGGATCAAGAAGATGTGGTATATATACACAATGGAATACTATGCAGCCATCAAAAGAAATGAAATCTTGCCATTTGCGACAACATGGATGGAACTAGAGCGTATCATGCTTAGCGAAATAAGTCAAGCAGAGAAAGACAACTATCGTATGATCTCCCTGATATGAGGAAGTGGTGATGCAACATGGGGGCTTAAGTGGGTACGAGAAGAATCAATGAAACAAGATGGGATTGGGAGGGAGACAAACCATAAGTGACTCTTAATCTCACAAAACAAACTGAGGGTTGCTGGGGGGAGGGGGTTTGGGAGAACGGGGTGGGATTATGGACATTGGGGAGGGTATGTGCTTTGGTGAGTGCTGTGAAGTGTATAAACCTGGTAATTCACAGACCTGTACCCCTGGGGATAAAAATATATGTTTATAAAAAATAAAAAATTAAAAAAAAAAAAGAATTTGGAGATTTTCCAGGTATCTTTTTGTTACTGATTTCTAATTTAATTATATTTGTGTTTATAGATTATACTCTGCATAATTTAATTTCTCTCAAATTTTTTGAAACTTTTTATGGTGAGTCAATGTTCTGTCTCAGTAAATGTTCCACTGACAAGTGAAAGGATATTATTTTAGAGTTGATAGTTGTAGTGTTCTGCAAATAACCAATAAGGGCAATTTAGTTGCTCATGCTATTCAGATTTTCTAAATAGTTTCTAAATTTTTGTCTGCTTTTGGTACAAACACAGATATAGTAGTGTTGAGCTCTCCCTTTATTGTTTTATGCTTACCTACTTGTCCCTTTAATTCTTTAGTTTTTGCTTCATGTGTTGTAAGGTTTTCCAATTTGATAAATATATATTTAGTATTGCTTTTTCTTCTTGATTAATTGACCATGCTGTTATTTTTAAAAAGTCTTTTTATCTCTAATACTCCTTGCCCTGGAGTGTATTTTGTCTGATAATAATACAGACAGACGTTCAGCTTTCTTATAACTGGTGTCAGTATAATATGTCTTCCTATCTTTAATATATCATGTCTTTTAGTTTAAAAGGCATCTAAAGATATATAGTGTGTGGTTGCATCTTGCTTCCTGCTTTTAATTCAGTCTCAGAACTTCTGCCATTTTTTTGGTGTTTTTAGCCCATTTACATGATTATTGATATTTTAAAATTTTATCTATGATTTTGATGTTTTTGTCTACTATGAATTAATACCATGTCTTTCACATAAGAACCTTACAAAAGTTTATTTCTATTTGTCCTTCCTGTATACTATTTTTTCTATTCATTTTACTTTAATATGTTATTATTCCTTGAATCAATTATTTTTAAGTAAATTAAGAAACAAGAATGAAGTTATTTATATTTGCACATATTTACAATTTCTTACACTCTTGTATGTGTGTTAATGTGTGTTGTATGTATATGTATCTGTGTATTCATCTGGTACCATTTCTCTTCAGTGTGAAGAATTGTAGTGTTTTTTTGTTTTCGAGTATAGTTGACATGCATATAGTTACACTAATTTCAGGTGTACAACATAGTGATTCATTAAATTTATACATTATTTTGTGTTCACTACAAGTGTAGCTGCCCTCTGTGCCCATGCGTTGCTATTACAGTATCAAGTGACTGTATTCCTTTATACTATGGCTTTTATCCCCATGATTTATGCATTCCATAACTGAAACCCCTTCACCCATTTTGCCTAACTTTCCACCCCACTCTCCTTTGGCAACCATTAGTTTGTTCTCTGTATTTGTAGGTCTGATTCTGCTCTTTATTCTTTTTTTCCCACATATGAGTGGAATGATATGGTATTTGTCTTTCTCAGTCTGACTTATGCTGTCTGTGTCCATCCATGTTATTACAAATAGCATGATCCCATCCTTTTTTGGCTGTGTAATACCTGTGTGTGTGTCTGTGTGTGTGCATGTATGTATGCACATACATGCATCTTCCACATCTTCCTTATCCATTCATCTATCGATGGGCACTTAGGTTGCTTCCATATGTTGGCTACTGTAAATGATGCTGCAGTAAACATAAGGGTGCATGTATCTTTTTGAATGTTTTCATTTTCTTTGGGTAATACCCAATGGTGGGATTAGTGGATCATATGGTATTTCTATTTCTATTTTTTTTTTTTTTTTAGGAACCTCCATACTGTTTTCCATAGTACATGTACCGGTTTATATTCCCATCAATAGTTTACAAGGGTCCTGTTTCTCCATATTTTTGCTAACACTTGTTATCTCTTATCTTTTTTATTTTAGCCGTTCTGACAGGTGTAATGTGATGGCTCACCTTTGATATTTGGCCAAGAATGTTCAGACTTCTTTATTCATGAAAGTCAAAATCTGAGAAAAAGAACACAAATGTCACAAAAAAATAAACTTCAAGATATACATTGAATAAACAAATTTCAACATATCTACATAATGGAATACTACTTGCAATAAAAAAATACTATTGATACATGTTACAATATGGAATGCATCACAAAACATTGTGTTAAGAGAAATAAAAAACACAAAATAGTACATATTATGTGATTCCACTTATATGATGTTCTAGGTAAAGATAAGCCAACAGTGAAAGAGATCAGAACAGTGGCTAGTTTAGGAAAGAAGGATGTGCAAGAATTGGCTAGAAGAGAGCATGAGGGAACATCTACATGATGAAAATATTCCGTATCTTAGAAGCATGTGGGTTATACAGCTTATATGCATTTTTCAAAATTAATAAAATCTTTATATTTCTTTGAACACAAGGTATACCTCAATAGAATATATCTTCCCAGTTAAAAAGCAATCTTATAATACCCTATTATGGTAGTTGATAGGAGGTAGGTCTATTTCACAGCTATAAAAATATATAAAGGCAACATATTTTATTGAAACTACTTAAATTTTGCAAAGTCAGCCAGTGTCACCAACACTGCAGCACCAAAGTCTTAACATCATTTAAACTTGGGAAACTAAAATACAATTAATAATAAAATATAGGATCACCAGGAGTGTATTCAGGTTCTGACATAGAAGGAACTTCCTGGTCACTACGCAAATGAATTTTATCTGATTGTGTTGTAATGGGCATTGGTACAGCTATTTAAATTATGGCTGACTTTTTAAAAATGCTCTTGAGAAGACTAAGAACTTGAAATTATGGGGAACATACGAATGATTAATAGTTTAAAGATTGGCCATTTTATGAGAGTGAGAATAATTTGTGACATGTATGTTTATAAAGTAACAGAAACTCAATTTTTTTTTTTTTGTATAGGAGAAAGATACTGGCTCTTATAAATGGGGAAAAACTGTCCTTAGCAATCTGTACATCTAAAATTTACATCTATTTAACTCTAGTTAGAGTTCTAAATAGGGAGGAATTCGAAGATATATAAAAAATAGCTTAACTACTCATTATAGGCCAAATGTAAAATACTATTAAGTTTGTGTTCTGAACTGAATAAGTAAAACTCAGATGTAGCTTGTCAGGAAATTAACTGAGCTCTTAAGTTTATTTTATTTTATTTATTTAAAGATTTTATTTATTTATTTGACAGAGAGAGAGAGAGATATCACAAATAGGCAGAGAGGCAGGCAGAGAGAGGGGAAAGCAAGCTCCCTGCTGAGCAAAGAGCCTGATGCAGGGCTTGATCCCAGCACCCTGAGCTCATGACCCGCGCTGAAGGCAGAGGCTTTAAACCCACTGAGCCACCCAGGTGCCCCAATTTTATTTTATTTTAATTAATTTATTTATTTTTAAAGAAAATGACCACTGTAGGTGGGTAAAAGACCAGCCTGGTTTGGCTGGGCTTATGAGGATTTCCTGGGGCATGAGACTTTCAGAGCTAAAACCATGGAGGGCCTAGGCAAACTAGGAGAAACAGGGTACCTTACCTCCAAGAGTGCTAAAAGATGAATTATTGCTGGTCCAATGAGTAGATGTTTGATAACAGTGATGTTTAATTTGTTGTTCTTCCTAATCTCTGTAGATCTCAAGTCTAGCCATATTTTACAGTTCAGTTTAAGTGCCACTTCTATGTAATCTCTCTCTCTTTCTGAATTCACATAACACTCTATCTGTACCATTCTTGTTCCACTTAGTCCTTTAAAACATCTTTATCAGAGTTATCTATATACGAATTTTATCTCTGGCACTACATGGAAAGTTCTTTTAGGGCATGATGTATGATTTCTTTTTTTATCCCCCAGAGCTTCTAGCATCATGCTTCACACTTTATCAGAAAGGGTGTATTAAAAGGAATGAATGAATCCACAAGTTAAGTAGATTATACTAATAGGATGAGATGCACTGGTGTGTAATAGGAGGGGAAAAAAAGGTGGTGGTTGGGGGGGACGCTTGGGTGGCTCAGTGGGTTAAAACCTCTGCCTTCAGCTCAGGTCATGATCTTGGGGTCCTGGGATCAAGCCCTGCATCGGGCTCTCTGCTCAGCGTGGAGCCTACTTCCCCCTCTCTCTCTCTGCCTTCCTCTCCGACTACTTGTGATCTCTGTCTGTCAATTAAATAAAAACAAATAAATAAAAAATAAAAAAATCTTTAAAAAAATAAGCTGTAGTTTAATATTAGCTTTGTTAAAAAACAAAAACAAAACAAAACAAAAAACAAAACCCTACTGACATGAGTATGAGAAACCCAGCCTTTAGTCCTCTTTACCACTAAATAACAAGTACCTTAGTATTTTACATGTGTATGTGTGTGTATGCACATGCACGCTACAGTTTCTTTAGCCAAAAATTGAAAGTTACAACTAGGACTCTCAGTGCTTCTAATGATGCTACTGAGCACTCACTGTTAGCTTCGTCATCCATGTTCTCCAAAACCAATCTAAATTTTCAACCTCTCCTATTGTCCCCTGTCCCATATAGCCCCTTCACGTTTCATAGATCACAAACTCCTACTCCTCAAAGAAGATGCACCTACTGGAAGAACTTTGTTCACCTCAACCTCATATATTGTTATACATTATAAGCACTATACTGATTATTCCTTCTTGACACTCATGTTTAAATCTTTAAGAAGTGAACAGCCATACTTATACATATTTGTAAATCAAAATCTTATAAATGCATTGGTTGATGAACGTACAATGTTCTACATCATTTTGGGGTTAAGAGCTTTTGTGTTCTGAGAGCTGAGTAAAAATAGGTTGCTTTAAAACTACAATTAGTCATTTTGTACTTAATATGCTTTTAAATGGCTTTTATAGGAGAAAAGTTATTTGTAAAAAGTTTCCTATTAATTCTTTGAAAATGTAACTGATAGCTCTTAAAAGAATGAATTCATCAATGTTTTCAAAATTCATATTAAAATATGTAAAAATATTACTTTAATCAATATTCAATTAAAATGTGATTATTATGCAGACTTTTATACATTTTTATGACCCAGTTTGCTTTTGTTTTTAGCTACTGATGCAAATGTGAAGAACGAAAGTCTTTCATCTGTGCAGCAGCTTGGCATTAAAATGACTGTCAGGTATATTATAGGGAAATATCTCCCTTGCGCATTGCTAGAATTTGTTTTATCTACCTGATATGTGTTTAATAGTATTTTTTTTTTTTTTTTTTTTAAAGATTTTATTTATTTATTTGACAGAGAGAAATCACAAGTAGATGGAGAGGCAGGCAGAGAGAGAGAGAGGGAGGGAAGCAGGCTCCCTGCCGAGCAGAGAGCCCGATGTGGGACTCGATCCCAGGACCCTGAGATCATGACCTGAGCCGAAGGCAGCGGCTTAACCCACTGAGCCACCCAGGCGCCCTGTTTAATAGTATTTAACAACCAACTATTTTGTGTACTTTAAATGCAGAATTTATCATTCAGAAAATAATAACTTTGTTTTGGAGATATTGGCACATGATTAAATTACCTCTGCTGGTAAATCAGTTATGGTTCATTATCATTTCAGAGGCTAATTACAGTGTATTTAAGTCTCTATGACTACAGGTTTTTTTAAAAAATGAATTGTAAAAATCAGCACATTGGTAGCACAATCATGCCATTTAAAAAAATATGATAGATTTTAATTGTCAAGCTACGGTAATGAGTACAAAAGAACCTTGAGGATAGATGCCCAAGTTAAAAATGAATAAACTAATTATAGTAGTTTGAATTTTTAGTACCCAAATCGTAATTTTCAAAAGAAACTTAATAGCAGACTGTGAATTAAGGAGTGAGTCTCCTCTCTTGCTTACTAACTGGGGATTTAACAGTTCCATCCTACTTCAGTGAGTAATCTTTACAATCTATGGAAGCTTTTAAAATGACTATTTTTAATAAATTCATAGCATTATAATGAAAAGTGTGGTAGTAATTCTGGCTAATCCGTCTGTATCACATGAAGCATGTAACTCATTGTTTTGTGACCCTATATCTGCTTTTTATTTTGTAATGTCCAATTTCTATTCTGAGATGGAATCCATAGATAACATGAGCAGGCTAGTCACATATTTTTTAAATTCAGTATAATGTCTTATTGGTAAGATGTGAATGGAAGGTGATTTGTACCCAGCTACAGTATATGACAGAGCTGTCAACCATATAGAATCACTGTGACTTTGGCAGCTGCATATAGACTACTGATGTTTTGGTGCTTCAAATACTGCTCAAGTTTTGCCACTGGCCAAGTGACTTTCCAAAATGGAGAACAAGTCTTAGGCTTCAAACAACGAAAGTACTATATTTTCCTGATTTACACATTTAGTTGCATTCAATGTATAATAAAAAATATAGAAAAAATATTTTATGATCTTATATAAAGCAGAATTGGTTTCAGATAATTATAAATAGCTTCTTCATCCATGCAAATAATAGGCAGGCCATTTGTAAGTGGTTGTTTAGGACTGCCCCACATCTAACCTGCATTACTCACCAACTACTATTTGTGTCCCCAGTCACCGTGCAATCAAAAATGCCCCCATGAGTTTCTCAGGTGGCCGCAAAAGGGGATGTACTCCCTCTTAGAACCTTTGGATTACATGGATTAGATGAAATCTAAAATTGCTTCTACACTTAACATTTGGTCAGTCTCACCTGTCAGCATTACATGTTTTAGATTAAGTTCAGGAAAAAATGCTTGTATTCTTCTCATCTACAGTATCTGCATTTTGTTCTGTCATTATTGTTTTATTCTCCTTAAAAGTTATCAGTATTTACCAGATAATTACTGCTAATCCAAATATAATTATCAGGAACATGTACTTAGTGTAAAGCTCTCCCTACTTAGCATAGTTACAGTGGAAGTAGAAGAAAACTTAAAACCTTGAGATCTCAAGAGGACTACACTTGATGGATTTTAAAAAGTGAATTTATAATGCAGGGACTGAAGTTTTTCATTTCGCATGTTTTGTGGGCTTTTAATATAGATATGGCAAGTTCCTCAACCTGTTAAAAGACAGCGCAGAAAATGATCTTACCTTGGTTTTAAAGCACTGCGAGAGATTCCTAAAACAGCAGCAAGCGCCCGTAAAATCTTCTCTTCATATCCTTTTTGAGTGGATTCACAGCAGTTGAACATTATGTGTTTTTCATAGTTCTTTGATAGGGTACCTTAACACATTTATAGTAAAATACTTTTGTAGCAACATGGACGGGACTGGAAGAGATCACGCTGAGCGAAATCAGTCAAGCAGAAAGAGTCAATTATCATATGGTTTCACTTATTTGTGGAGCATAACAAATAGCATGGAGGACAAGGGGAGTTTGAGAGGAGAAGGGAGTTGGGGTAAAGTGGAAGGGGAGGTGAACCATGAGAGACTATGGACTCTGAAAAACAATCTGAGGGGTTTGAAGTGGCGGGGCGGTGGGAGGTCAGGATACCAGGTGGTGGGTATTATAGAGGGCACGGATTGCATGGAGCACTGGGTGTGGTGCATAAATTATGAATACTGTTATGCTGAAAATAAATAAATTAATTAAAAATAAAATAAAATAAGCAAAAAAAAGAAAAAATAATAATACTTTAACCTATATTGATTTGTTGATGTACCTTTATAGTATTCTATATTTTAAATATGAATTTTATTAAATTGGGTAGTAATTACTAAATTCAATCTTACTTATTTAATCTTAAACTGAGTAATTAAAGTTATTTGGCTGTATTTTCAGATACATAAAAGACATTTTTAAAAAATAGATTTAGTATATCTAGAATAAGAATATTCTAGAGTTAGTAAATTTAGAATAACAATAGAACATACATTTATTTTACTTGAATTGGTTATTTTTCAGAAATAGATTTGACTTGAAGAGAAAAAAAGTATGCAAACCATTTGCCTTACTGAATTCTAAAAACATATGGATTTTAAAATATTTGATTATGTTAGTAATTTAGCAGATAACCTAAACCAGAGAAAGAGAAGGTACTATGATTTTAATGACTTGAGTAAGTGTTGCCACGAAACAGATACTTTTTTCTGCATTTGCTAGTGCCATTGCCCTCCTCTACTTATGTAAA
Organism: Mustela lutreola; assembly: GCF_030435805.1. Classification (NCBI taxonomy): domain Eukaryota; kingdom Metazoa; phylum Chordata; class Mammalia; order Carnivora; family Mustelidae; genus Mustela; species Mustela lutreola. Next base: position 79,497,810 of record NC_081295.1, read on the forward strand.
TAATCAACACATTGGCTTGTAAATTGATTGAAGGTAAAATGAGGACTGAAGTATCAGAATCTTTTTCCTGATAGGGATCCTGGAAATGAATATTAATAGAGTTCATATATTTCATCTTGTAAGACAAAATATGCAAAAGTTCCTTAACTGTGCTTTTCAGTCTGCCTGCAGGGGACTTACACTGGCCATGACTGGTTTGTATCCTCTTTGTTCATGATAATGCTGGGGGACAAAGAAAAAACATTAAGATTTCTTCAGCAGTTCTCCAGGCTTCTGACCTCTGCTTTCCTTTGGTTGCCAAGACTTCATATTTCTGTAAGACTTTTTAACTCTGTCTTTAAATGAGTGTGTTAAATTTTAAGGCAGATCCTATTTAAATTCATTGGGATCTTATTTGTAGAGAGTTCTGTAATAATTTATGTTCATTTTCTACCTGAATGCTTTTTGACTGATTCTCTTTGAAGATACAGATTTGACATTTTCCCAAATGCTTGGTGTCTTACTTAAAGGTAACTGAATGAAAGATTAGTGATAATAGATGGATTATTAAATTTTAAACATGTCATCTAGTAAATTATAAAAAAATATGTAAAAAGAGCTATTGAATGTTTTTTTAATTGTTGCTTTGTTAGAAAAAGTCAGTTAACTTACAACATAAGAAAATAAGTCAATATAAATGTATTCTATACAGAATATGGAAACCTATGATGATTTTGGAAATCTATGATGATTTTTGATTATAGTGTTAAGGTGTATTTTAAAGGGTTTTACTAGCTTCCTGAGATCTTAGAGTTTAGAGGCAAGAGCATCCCTCAGTTTACTAACATTTCTGTATTTTGTTTTACTTACTGCCATTAAAATCTCCAACCTGGGGATACTGTCTACTATACCAGATAGGCTCAAACTTCCCAAACCTCTCCTACGACATACTGCACATGGACAGTGCAATCACATCGCTCCCAAAGATAAATAAGTTAAGGGATTGAGAGAATATGTGACTATCAATGAAAGCATGTATTACATGTTTTCACAGTATATGTTTGTGATAAGGAATATAAAGCCAAAGAATCAAGGAGGAATATATTATAAATACTGAAATTTTATCATTTTTTGCTTAAAATAGCTGTACATAATTCCTTTATAAGAATTTCTAGCTCTTATACTTCAGCAAATGTAAAATTTGTTCACAAGAACAGGCAGAAGCAAATGGCAAAAGAACGTGTGCCAGTTTTTCTTTAATCAGTGGAACTATTTTCCTTCTGTTAACCAGAATTTGAATAATTCTTTAAATTATACATGAAGATTTTAAAAATTGTAGATATTCCCTTCTTCCATTTACAAATATAATGTTCAAAAATCTTTTGATAATGAATATAGATTTTGAATCCAATCATACATTTTCATGTCAAGTATTGTGAAAATGATACCTGCATTCCACTAGTCTTAACTATTCTAGCTTAGTGTTCAGATTGTGACACTGTCAGATATCACCAGTCAACTTTTTTATTTTTTTAAGATTTCATTTATTTATCTGACAGAGAGAGATCCCAAGTAGGCAGAGTGGCAGGCAGAGAGAGAGGCGGAAATAGGCTCCCCACAGAGCAGAGAGCCCAATGCAGGACTCGATGCGGGGCTCTATCCGAGGACCCTGGGATCATGACCTGAGCTGAAGGCAGAGGCTTTAACCCACTGAGCCACTCAGGTGCCCGCCAGTCAACTTATTTTTTTTTTTAATTTTTTTTTATTTTTAATTTTTAATTTTTTATAAACATATATTTTTATCCCCAGTGGTACAGGTCTGTGAATCACCAGGTTTACACACTTCACAGCACTCACCAAAGCACATACCCTCCCCAATGTCCATAATCCCACCCCCTTCTCCCAACCCCCCTCCCCCCAGCAACCCTCAGTTTGTTTTGTGAGATTAAAAGTCACTTATGGTTTGTCTCCCTCCCAATCCCATCTTGTTTCAAGTGGTGATGCAACAGTCAACTTTTTTAACCATAATTTTCTAAGGTTGCATTTTTGCTTTGAATCTATAAACTTTTCATAAGACATCATTTTATTTTTTAACATAACAGTGACGTTGTGCTCTAATAGGGTTTCTTCCCATCAGGAAGGACTTTATCAGGCAGCTTGGATTTTTTTAGATTTATTTTGATATCATCATTGAATATGGAATATAGACCTGTGCACGGAATGGAACGACATTTTACTCAGGTGTTTAGATGAACTCATGATGTAAAGCCTTGACACCTTTCTGTTGGTGCACCTAGGCAGTGCCTTACATAGTATCATTTTTTGTTTTCAACTTTTCAATATACCAAGTTGAATTATTTCATTACCAGGAGTTTGTTTTAGTGCTTCTTTATAAAATAACATTCTGCTAATATTCCTCTTCAGGGATTTTATCTTAGAGCTGTTAGCTAAATGTAGTTATTAATGTTTCTGTAATCACAACTCCATGATTTAAATGTTTTTGATTTAATCATTTTATGGATTAGTGGTTTTTCTATGCCACTTGTTAATACATTCAGTAATAATACATTATTTAAAAAGTAATCCCTTTTCTATTTTGTTTGTTCCATTGGTCTCAAACATTGAAGTGACACTAACTATGCAGGTTGATAAAATAAGTTAATCTGCAGTTGTGGTGAGACACTTTGACTTTAGTCTACCTTTCTTAGCTCAATCTCATTATTATAAACAACCTCAAAAAAGCTTCAGCCTGTGCCCCAGTCCCACATTCTGCAACCTTATTATCCTGTTTCTTTTACAATAGCCTATGTCAGTTCCTAATTTGCTGCTTAATTTCTGTTTTTACTTATTTAAACACTTAAATATAAAAGTTCTAGGAGGGCAGTGGTTTCTGTTTTGTTTACCAATGTGTCCCAAACTAATTCCAGTAGTAATTAATTCAACAAATGGGTGTTGAGTGTATGAATTAATATTTAAATACAAATATGCAAAGGACAGCAAGCTTTTATTACTTTAAAAAATTTATTTATTTATTTTAAAAATGTATTTAAAAAATAGTTGATCCTTTGCATTCTTAAGAATGTTGTTAAGCAGATTGCATCAAAAGGTGCCTTGGATGAGCAGTATAGGACATAATGAAATAATTACTTTGAAGTTTTTAAAATTTTATAAACTATCTACTCATTTGAGATATATAATTTGAAATTTTTTTTTTGAAGCTGCTGAGATCATTCTGATCTCAGATCCTTTAATGTATTGACTGTATTGAATTATCTTTCATTATTATTTGTTCTTAAAAGAAAACAACAACTTCCTAAATGATAATGTACTAATTCTTTATGGAATTTTATCAAGATTCAGAGTTTGGCTTTTAATAAAATGCTTTTATTAAAAGCTTTTTATAAAATGACAGATTATGAAAGATGAAAAAATCAGTTATTTCCTTATAAGAATACCTAATCTCAAGTAATAATTATAATAAAAGTAACAACCGCATATGTCTTCTGTTAGTAAAAACATACGCAGAAGGAGAACAAATTAAATTCAAATATGAACTATTTCACATTTACATACAGATAAAGCTCCATTGATTATGAATCAAGCTAGAGTAATAGTCAAATGAACTAGTGTAGTTCAAAAGGAAGAGCATCAGAGAGTTATGTATATTTTATATATATAAAAATGTGTGTGGATCTATACATTTATTTCTCTCTTACTCCTCATAAAGTAAAAAACAGTTAAAACAGGAAGTTTAGAGTTAACAATTCTAATACCATTCAAATGTACATTTAGATTTAAATTTTACAACCATCAGCATGTCCTGGCACACTTGTAACTATTTGCACAGGATTAGCAATAGCAAATCATGTGACCAGTCACTTGTAGGACAGAAATCTAGTGTCAAAACCCCATTATTTTATATATAACTTTAAATCTTAGAGCCGTATTTAAAGATTCCATTTTCCCATGTGCTTTCCCCCACACCCCCCCGGCCCCCTGGAGAGGAGAAAGATTTGTTTTCTAGAATAATAGAATCAGAGTTAAGAAAAAATGTTTTCTATTCCCCTGTTGCATGACCCACACGCTGCCCAGATTGACTGCAGCATTGCGCCGTCAGCATGGCCCACTCTCTGCACACCAGTCCCCAGACTGAAGGATGGGACTGGACCCCTTGGGGCCATTTAACTGGTTTGGAGAGTTTGTCTTTCTCGTAAGGTCTTTCTGTTTAATTCCTGTAGCAACTTGGAACTAGATTTTTCTTAGTGTCAGGATTGGAGTGACTCATCAGAACTACCTAGAGTGGAAAGGAAAAACCAAAAGAGTGCTTACACAATCTGTTTTTGAAGGCACATATCTTTCATTTTTAATCACTAAAGTAAAATAGTCTAAAGAATGTTATTTTATAAAGCTCTAGCTTCATGATATGATGATTACTAGTATATCTCAACCCAAAAGTATTACTGATACTCTTTTTCACAGTTTTAGCATAGTTTGTATGTTATGTCACTTACATGATGTTTTAAATACTGTTTTCCTACATGTGTTGTGCTTAATCCTGTATTCTGAATTTTATTAGAGTTACCTTTATTAAAAGTTGCCATCTTTTCAGAAAGTTGTGACTAAGCAAAATACATCAAAAAACTAAAAGTATAACAAACAGACTTTATAATTTGATGATTCAGAAGACTGTGTTGTATTTAGGTATTTAGAGTTATTATCGATCTGGTTTTCTGAACACCATTTATTATAAATTAGAGTTATGTAATGGCAATTAATAGACCAATTAATAAAACTTTTATTATAAGTGAGTGTACTATGATTACAATCTATAATCATTAACATCTTTTCTTGTAATTCAGTCAATATTTTGTTGCATATCTACTCTATGCAAGGCTTGGTGCTGGGAGCTATGTTGGTTACAAAAAAGTATGGCATAATTTCTTCCAACAGAGGATAATCTACAAGAATAGAAGAACTCTTGCCTGAGCTTTGGGACTCCATTTCATAATAGCTTGTTTTTTCCCGAGAGTGTAATTAGTCTCATCTTCACTCTAAATATACCTACTCCAAATATATTGTTTTCAGTACAACATAAAAAAGATACTGTATAAGAATTGTTTCTTTTTTTTTTTTTTTAAAGATTTTATTTATTTATTTGACAGAGAGAGAAATCACAAGTAGGTGGAGAGTCAGGCAGAGAGAGAGAGAGAAGCAGGCTCCCGCTGAGCAAAGAGCCCGACGCGGGGCTCGATCCCAGGACACTGAGATCATGACCTGAGCCGAAGGCAGCGGCTTAATCCACTGAGCCACCCAGGCGCCCCTAAGAATTGTTTCTTATACATACATTTTTTACATTACTAATATGCTTATATTCAGAAAATTATTACCTAAGCTTGCATTGAAAATTAATATATAAGTTGATTTTTTGCATCTATTAAACTCATTAGTTCTATTGGACAAGTAGTCATTAGTGAAGTGTGTGTTTCATAAAAGAAGATAAAAGATACAGATTCTCAGTTTATATGTATACATATACATTAATATATACATATTAAAATATATGTGTATAAATACATACATGTGTATATATATTTTTTAAAGATTTATTTACTTGAGAGAATGCATGTGTGCATGTGTGTGGGGATGGGTGGGAGGGAGATGTTTATTTGGGCAGAGGGAGAAATAGAGGGAGGAAGAGAATCTCAAGCAAACTGCAGAGTGCTGAGCCTGATCCTAGGCTCAATCTCATGACCTCGAGATCATGACCTGAACTGAATTCGAGAGTTGGATAGTTAACTGACCAAGCCACCCCAGTGCCCCTTAGTTTATATTATTTTTAACTACTCAAAAGAAAGTTTATTTTTTGTCCTAGACATTCATCTGAGGTTGGCTGTAAGATGTCCACTTAATATGCTATAGTATGTCTCCAGTCATCAGTATATAAAATTATTTTGTGTGTGTGTTCTCTGAGGTATCTCTGAGAACCTGTCATAAAATATATGCTTCTACATATATATTCCTATGAAATGATAAATTGTCCTTTATGATGATGAATGATAAAAGAGGAAAACCACTGATAAATCATCTCACTGGTTTCAGAAATTTTAGTATATAACTTAAACGTAAATCCTTAAAAGTACTTTAGCAATAAAGTTTGAAAGAAATCCTCATTTTAACTCATATGTAATTGTTATATGTAAGCTTGATTTGTTTTCTTTAAAAGCATTGATTTTCTTTTATTACAGTTATCCAGTAAAGAACATAAATGCCTTTCTGAAAGTTTCTTAATTATGTATTGTTCAGAGCTAATTTGAATATAAATTTTAGTGTAAGTCTATTGGGTATAGTTGCTAGTCTGTCAGTTTTTCTTGACACAAAATGATACCTGCCAAGTTTATTATTTGTTTTAAAATATTGTGGTTAGATATTGTATTTATAGTAACATTCATTGAAGAATTATAAAGCAATCATGATGACATAAATTGTACCTAAGAGCCAAACTGAAAATATAACAAACTCTATGAAGAAGTTCCTGAAAAATGCAAGTTTGTAAGATATGTGTGTATATCCACACATATATAAATGGACATATAAATAAATATGAAATATATAAATTATATAAGATTAATTTGTAACTATTATAGAAATATATACAAAATAGCTGGTCTGAGAACTTTGGTGGGAATGCATTATGCATTTTTCCCAGTTTTAGTGATAAATTTTTTAGAGTTCCTAATTTGTTATTAGTAACTCAAGTTCAGATATAGGTTAATGATATCTTAGAGAAAGGGGACTATGCAAATATCCCAAAGATCTGACAAACTAAAACTTTTTAATGTGATAGAATCATTGGCCACAGCCAAAGATAGCAAGCATACAGAAGTACACTCAAGTATTAACATGTAAAGTTTTATGATTTGTGTACTTGTACATTTATTCTTCCATGCAACAGCCATCCCCTTCATTCCATAGGCATTGAATTACAGTATTAAGTTTATTTCTTTGTCTTGGATGGTATAAATATTGCCTTAATTAAGATTTATTTTTTTCTATGGTCTTTGTAACATTCTAACTTTTTAACTTACATAATTACAATGTTTGCCGTAACTTGTCAGGCCACCACATTAATTTTGAAGTAGCAATTCAAAGCAAAATATTTAGGTAAGTTGATTTGATTATTTTACATTAGTTGCATGTTCATTAATTCTCAATTTTTCCTTTTTATACAGAGGTATCTAGCTACTGACACTATAGAATCTGGCATCCATCCAGTATATTTTTGCAGCACTCACTACATTGAAATGCTCCTGAAGGTGGAGGTGCCACTTGTGTTTTCAGCTTTTCACATGTCTGGTTTTGCACCATCCCAGGTAATCCAGAAGAAATAGTGTTTCTTCAACTCCCAGATCTCCATGTCTTCAAAGAAAATTAAATTCTTGGGGTGCCTGGGTGGCTCAGTGGGTTAAGCCTCTGCCTTTGGCTCAGGTCATGATCTCAGGGTCCTGGGATGGAGCCCTGCATCAGGCTCTCTGCTCAGCGGGGAGCCTGCTTCCCTCCACCCGCCTCTCTGCCTACTTGTGATCTCTGTCAAATAAATAAATAAAATCTTAAAAAAAAATTTAAATTCTCTTCAAATATAGGAAATATATTTAAATTAATAAGATCTTTTTTGTAAGTATTCATATTTTCTATTTAAATTTCTAAATTGCAATTTTCCTGTAGGTCTGTTACAATATACAGATTTCTTTAGAGTAGATCCTTAGCATTCACATTTCAAGTTCAACTTAAGCTGTTCAAGGACATAAACATTCTGGAAGTCTGTGACATGTAGGCTTTTTAATGGAGATAATATCTGCTTCATACGGCTAATGTAAGGATTAAGTGAGGTAACTGTGAGTAAGAGTTCTTAACACTGAACATCTGGTATTTGACATACTGTATCTTAACCTAACAAAAAAAGCCCAGCTCTCTATTTCTGCTCTTGGGATCTGGAAAGGAGTAATGATTTTTCTAGGGCCTGGAGTTACGCTTGTCACATGCAGGAGTGAGTGCCTCCAGTACATAGGCAGTCCTTCATTGGTGGAGGGGTGAATTGTTTCCTACTGGTATAAGCAGGCTACAACTTAAATTTTTAGAGCTTAAGCCTTTTTATAATTTAGAATTAAATCTTTTTTTTTTTCAAGAACCTTTTAAAAAAATATTTCATTATTTATTTGGCAGAGAGAGAGACAGCGAGAGAGGAAACACAAGCAGGGGGAGTGTGAGAGGGGGCCTGGCAGATGGAGTGGGAGTCAGGGAGAAGCAGGCTCCCCGCCCCATGCAGGGGTTGATCATGACCCAAGGCTGAAGGCAAACGCTTAACAACTGAGCCATCCAGATACCCCTAGAATTAAACCTTTAAGTCAGAGTTCCAGAAGGTAGATTTACTTAACCAGAAGATATGAACACTTTTAAGACTCTTGACGCATGTCGTCAATTTTCTTTGATCTTACTCTTCTAACAGAAATGGAGAAAATCTCTGTTCTTCAGGTCTGGGCATTAGGCTTTTTCAAAACTAATAGATAGATTAATACATAGCAATTTCTCTTCTAAAATTTTGTGAATTTTTAAACATTAGTAAGGTTGACTATAATTTCATAGCCTAGTTAATAGTTGAATCTTAATTGCCTGTCTTAGCATGTTTCTTACTATTTGTATGTTCTTTAAAAGTAGCCCACTATCCAGATATCTTTAATTCCTGTTATATATTTTATTTACTACTGTAATTTATTATTTACTTATTTACTGTTAGTGTTTTTATGTATTTACTATTGTATTTATTACATTTTTCTTCTTACATTCTTATTTCTTAATGCTGATAAGAATCAATCTATCATACACTTCCCCCTGAAAAAGCTAATTTAGCTATTTCTATTGATTTCTTTATGTGCCCTCTAAAGTGATTTTTTTCCCGGTTTAAGTTGGGCATTTAGATTTGGATAAAATTTAAATTGCTGTTATATTCACTTTTCTCAAAGTAGTTTATAGTTTATGTCTTTACCATACTCAGCCTTCCTATCTAGGAATATAGTAAGTTTTTCCATTTATTTTCTTTGTACTATATTTTACTGAAGTTTTATATTTTTTCCCATATAGGTGTAGTATCTTTCTTATTACAGATAGTTCTAATTAATGCAGCTTGAAATATTTTTTTCAATTTTATTTCCTTTGTGGTTACTGTTAATAATTAGTAAATTATTATATAATCATTAGGTTGTACACTTTTTCTAGATTTGTGTTTTTACAAATTTGTAATATTTTTTCTCTTTCATTTTTAATTAAATTCTGTTATTTTTCTCAGAATAATTCTAAATAGTGGCTTGCTTATTTTAGACTTGAACAGTTATTAATTAATCATCTAGTATTTCACCATTAAGAGACTTATTCCTTGTCATGGTATGGAAGAATCCTTCTGCTTTATGTAAAAATTGAATTTTGTTTCCTTTCTTTTAATCAAATAATAATGTTGAATTTTGACAAGTTCCTTTAGGGTTAAGATTATCTTAATCTTGGGGTTTGTTTGACTAGTTTAGGTGACCGTTGATAGATTTCTTAATAGTAAACAATGGTTGCATTTCTTTGGATTTGTCCTCCTGGAATCTTTTCCTCTTTACTATACAATATAGTTCTTGGTAATTTGCCTTTATACTTATTTTGAAGAACCCTTATGTCATGTAATTACATTTACTTGCATCTGATTATTGTGCTTGTTGAGTTTTAAATTTCCTGAAATTAATAAGTCTAAATATAACAAGGAATTGTGTGTAATGAAAAAGAATATTCTTTCTTGGCCATTTGTAGCTCTTACTTGGCATGTACCTAAAATACTTTGGGGAATTTTCAATCATAAAATGTTTAATTCTGGTTGGAAATAGATACTTAAATGTTTAAGCTCAACAATCTATTCTTTCTACTCTTCTAAAAATCCAATCTAGGTAATAAATGTTCCTGAGAGCTCTTTTTGCCATTCTAATCTTGAGTAATATAATGTATATTGTCTAACACCTACAGTCATTTATTAGTTTCTAACATATATCCTTTAACTTTAAAATGGACTACCACAAACTGTGGACAAAACTTGCAGTACCTCTGGCCTCACCATATCAATTTGATATCTTTTTATCATTTTGGCATTTATCAATTTGAAATTGCATATATGTAGCAGATTTATCTAATAAAACCCACTGCATTATTTCTAAGCAGTAATGTTGTTATGTTTCATAACTTAGCTAATGTAAAAATGTCTTTTTAATGACTCCTGATGTGAGCTAATCATTTTGTGCCTTAAGTATATATCATTGCTTTGTTGATATTATATGCAATTTTACTGCTAATTATAAAATGAGAAACAACTTTTAAGTAACGAATAGGTATAGGTGCTTAAGTAATAATTTGGATACAGATTTTGTATTTCAAAGCTTATTCATTTTGATCTAATTAGGAGCAGTGCTTTTTGAAGTTGTGAATTTATAGACACTAAGGGATTGGTTGATTAATGAAGGATTTGTGAGTAGGTTGCTAAATAAAAAACACATATCTCTAGAGTAAAAATATATGTTTAACTAGAATACAAAAAAATTAAAACAGAAATATGTGTTGATTAGAGTTTAAGAGTAACAGAGTAGAAAATAAAAATTCAAATATATAGTCCTGCTTTTTAAATGAACAGAAAAATCACATGTTCTAATTAACATTTTGATGAATTTTATCCTTTGGTAAAACACTTTCCTTATTGTACTTTATTTAACTTTCCTAGCTTAAGAAGTACCACATATCTTTAATGATTTATAATTCCTTGGGGGTCATTAGTCTGCATATCATTATGGTACTATACTGTGTCAGCAAATGAGCTAACATGGATAATCCTCTGAATATACTTTTAGAAAAACCTCATCATTTTTTCTCATTTGCTGTTTTTTTCTCCTCCTATCATGAAGACTGGATTTAAAAAAAAAAAAAATATATCCTTACATTTTGTATTTTGTGACATTGTATTTTTTGAAAATGCAGAATTATGTAAATGCAAAGCAGAATGTTTCTTGTTCATGCTCCTATTCATAAATGCATATATATATATAGATAGATAGATAGATAGATAGATATCTATCTCCCTGGGCTTTCCTTCTCATGTTGCTGATGTTGCCATTTGAAATAGTACCTTCTTTCTCCCTTTGCCACATCTTTGTGTCAACTACTTACTCTTCATGTTTGTCCAAATGGAAATTTTTAAAATTTTCTTTAAAGTTTTATTTATTTATTTGACAGAGAGGCAGGGAGAGAGGGAAAACAAGCAGGAAGAGTGGGAGAGGGAGAAGCAGGCTTCCTGCTGAGCAGGGAGCCTGATGTGGAGCTTGATCCCAGGGGTCCTGGGATCATGAATTGAGCGGAGGGCAGCTGCTTAACAACTGAGCCATCCAGGCACCTGGGAGATTTTTTTTTTAAATGAATTACAAGTAGATTTTAATTTGTGTACTGTTTCTGTACTTCTGGTAGAAATCTGTATCCTGCCCTGGGGAATAGTTATTTTGTCCTTTACCTCTTTAATAGTTGAAAGTTCCTTAAAAGTATGTGTGCTTGATTTATCTACAGGTTCTTTGGATGTGTGATACACAGTATCTTGCCTAGAAGTACAACAGAAATACTCTTATGTGTAACAACCCTGTGCAGTATAAAGATGTATTTCTAGAGCTTATCTCATTTTAAGTTCTGACTACATCATGTGACAGAAGTAGAAATTCAGAATCCATGAAGTCAGTGAACTGACTTATTGACGTTACCTTGACAGCAAGGACTTCACTTGAAGCCACATCTTTTGATTTTGAAATCAGTTTTCTTTCTTTCTTTGCTAATATTCTTTATTTGGTGAGAGCAAATAAAATAAGGGACAGAAGAGTTGTTAAAAACATTGTCTTTGAATCATAAAACTTGGTCATTTAGTTCATACTTATTCTGACTTAATCAAGTATCCATTAAAAAATTGTCTTAACCAGACTTTTTTTTACCTAATTCTTATGGCATTTTTTGGAGATTGATTTTTAAATCTAGATACAAGTGAGAATAGTTTCCTCAGATAAAATAATTATTTTTATCTCAATGTTGCATCTTAATGTCCTTTAGAAGCTTAAGTATGATTGAAGAGCAAAATTGCCTAGGAAGGTTGTGGTACATTTTGATGTATATTATACAAAGATTTTCTTTCCTTGTAAGCCTAAAACACCATTTAAATGTTTTTAAAAGTAATTGGTTTAAGGAATATTGGTTTACTGTAAAAACAAATGTAATTAGTTTGTTTAATTTTCTTTGTAAACTGTTTCATAACTAATATATTTCCATGAATATAAGAACTCAACTTCTTAGTTTTGAAAATGCAGTACATTTTTTTGACTTATAAGGGGGAATTTGGCAGTGTCTAGCAAAATCTTATATGCATTTATCCTTTAACCCTTAACCCAGCAGTCTCATTTATGGAAACCTATTGAATTGTCATATCAATTACCAAATTAATAATGTAATTACAAAATTAAATTTATTATTTTAATCTGTCAAATTATCTGACAAAAATTTGAAAATACATACAGTTGTTTGTTATAGCACTGGTTTTAGTATCACAAGACTAAAAACTGCAAATGTCTATCGATAGGGACTTGGTTGAAAAATTATGGTTTATCCTTGGTGGAATACCATGCAGTTGTAAAAATGAAAAATACCTCTGTATATTGTGTTGGAGTGATATGCAGGATCCTTTGTTAAGTGTTAAAAAGGTGAAGAAAAAAAGTGTTTAGTGTGTTACCATTTATATAAGAAAGAGTGAAGATAACAAATGCATGTACAAATGTGTTTTATTAAAAACATGAAAGAATATATCACATTTTTTTAAATGATTGCTTATAAGGATAAGGAAGGAATGAGCTGAAGAGTCAAGGAATATACCTTACTTTTGTATATTTACTTTGGAATCATTTAAATATTTCATATGGTGATATAGATACATGTAACCAACAAAATAAACAAATTCTGTCCCTAAGAATATAAAATCAAACTGAAGGAAATGAACCCAACAGTACATATTTGATAATATAACCTATCACTTTAAATCACAGTAATTTGACTGTATGAGTCAAGTGATATGTTGCATAAAGACAAAGAACAGCAAAAATACTGTTTTAAGTAATTATATTGCTTGTGGTAGTGCTAATATTCTAAGATTATTTTTGTCTTGTGTGATAGATCAGAAGAAAAACTGATGCCACTGGTAACAGATTTTCTGTATGTTTTAAAGCAAACACATATAATTCATCACAACTTATGATCTATTTCTTTTAAAAAGTTTAAGTAAGGGTATCCTGTTTGGGGGGGGCAGATGTGCTGAAGAACCTTCCCAATTAAAATTTCAAATCTGTGATGGGCCTGGTTCATGAACTGCATATATATATATATGAAAAATTCCATAATAAAAAAGTGTTTTATGAGTTTATCATTCTGCTTAGACGCATGCTATTTCCTTTATCCTTTTAGAATTCTAGATTGTTAGCTGATTTGCAAACCTTTGCATTCTATAGAGAAGTTATTTACTTAAGGATTAAATGTTGTGACTCATTGCTCACTCTTCTAGGGGAATACGATTTTAGAATTCTATTACGGTTTAATAATTCTGAACCATCTTGCACACAGAATATCTGATATAATTTCTGCCAAATGAAGAGGGACATATATTTAAAAAGTGCACATCTCCCCTCTGAGTGTCAACTCTATGAGAGCAAAGACTACATGTCTTTTGTTTACTTAAAAATTATAATGCTTGTTTGTATATTAGGTACTTGATAAATAGTAAATGAATAATAAACATCTGTATTTTCTTATAGAGTAATATTATATAGTGCTTTGTGTACTTTCAGAGTGTTTTCAGTTATAATCATTTTCCTTTCCTAAATTTCCCATACATAGAAAAAGGCATTATTTCTGTTTAATGGAAGAAAAATAGACAATGTAATAAAACAATGCTTGAATGTATGTAAACACCAGAAAACTGCATTAATAACTATGTATAAGAAAGAACTAATTGCAGATTCTGGGGTAACTTTCTTTTAACCAAAAAAGGTAAGCATTTCCCTACGTATGTTTTAAGTTCAGATATCTTTGTTTGAACCGTATAAAGTTGTGAGGCTTCAAGATCAAAATAGTTGCAGATCAACAGTTTCACACCGTCCAACCTGTAGGGCAGTAAGGCTGCTGAAAAAGAAGACAGTCAAAAGCTGTGACCCTCTCATCGCTGTATACATGTCACTCATCCCTACCTAAAACTGACAGCTGAATGGGAACTGCTTTTTCTGGCACTGGTTTTTCTGGTTGTGGGATCATTTGTACTAATTTCTACTCTTCTTTTGTTTCTCCTTAATTCATTCAGAGACTCATTTTCATTAACCTAGCATGGAATAAGTCGCTTGGCCTTACTAGCTATAGCAAAGAACAGAGACAGAACTCGGGCAGCAGTACATTAGGGAATTAAAAGTATTACTTCTCAAAAAATGTCTGCTTCAACCTTTCTAGCAAAGTAAGAATAGTGAAGATATTTTCTCCCCAGTGCAGTAGAGCCATATTATGTGGGCAATAGAAGATTGGTAATGAACTCTGCATGCCAAGCAGACCCTTGACCCTTCAGGTCAAGATCTGAGAGAAGAATCCTATTAGTACTAAGACTAAAGTTGGGAGAAAAGGAAATTAAATACACTGTGCCTGTTGATAGCATTGGACATTCATAGATAAAATTTCAATACTGAGTTAGCTTGTAGGCTCTATGACTAGATTTTGAGCATTATAGAATGGGGTCATAATATTTATAAAGCAAACATTTTTCCCTAAGAATGGAATTACAGTAAAAAAATAAGAAAATATAGGTGATATGTAGTTGGCATTATCAATAATAGGAAATACAAGTGGAAAATGAGATGAAAAGATATGTCTCTAATAGCTGCGAATAATGTTACTGGTTGACGTAAGTAATAACACATGCAAAAACAATTCATTAATACCATCTGGTAGGGGCTGAATTGTGTCACCCCACCCCCAAAATTCATATGTTGAAACCTTCCCCACCACTACCCTGGAGAATGACTATATTTGAAGGGGTAATTAAGTTAAAATGAGATTACATTAGGGTAGGCCCTAATCCAGTTTGTCTGCTGTCCTTAAAAGAAGAAATTTGGACACAGATATCTAGAGGAAGACCAGGTGAAAACATAGAAGACTGCCATCTACAAGCCAAGGAGAGGGAGGGGTCCAACCCTGCCAACCCTGTGTTCTGCAGAACTGTGAGAAGATAAATTTCTGTTTTTAAGTCACCCAGTTTGTGCTACAAACACCATGTTCAAGCTACTTAAAGGTAGAATCAATATTCCCCAAAATTGAACAGATCTATACAAAATGAGTTTTAGAAAGTATTCAAGAACACCCAAAGAACAAATAATCCAATCAAGAAATGGGCAGAGGATATGAACAGTCATTTCTGCAAAGAAGACATCCAGATGGCCAACAGACACATGAAAAAGTGCTCCATATCACTTGGCATCAGGGAAATACAAATCAAAACCACAATGAGGTATCACCTCACACCAGCCAGAATGGCTAAAATTAACAAGTCAGGAAATGACAGATGCTGGCGAGGATGCAGAGAAAGGGGAACCCTCCTCCACTGTTGGTGGGAATGCAAGCTGGTGCAGCCACTCTGGAAAACAGCATGGAGGTTCCTCAATATGTGGAAAATAGAACTACCCTATGACCCAACAATTGCACTACTGGGTATTTACCCTAAAGATACAAACGTAGTGTTCCAAAGGGGCACATGCACCCAAATGTTTATAACAGCAATGTCCACAATAACCAAACTATGGAAAGAACCTAGATGTCCATCAACAGATGAATGGATAAAGAAGTGGCATATATACACAATGGAATACTATGCAGCCATCAAAAGAAATGAAATCTTGCCATTTGCGACGATGTGGATGGAACTAGAGGGTATCATGCTTAGCGAAATAAGTCAAGTGGAGAAAGACAGCTATCATATGATCTCCCTGGTATGAGGAGGTGGTGTGCAACATGGGGGGTTAAGGGGGTAGGAGAAGAATAAATGAAACAAGATGGGATTGGGAGGGATACAAACCATAAGTGACTCTTAATCTCACAAAACAAACTGACGGTTGCTAGGGGGAGGGGGGTTGGGAGAAGGGAGTGTGGTTATGAATATTGGGGAGGGTATATGCTATGGTGAGTGCTGTGAAGTGTGTAAACCTGGCGATTCACAGACCTGTACCACTGGGGATAAAAATATATGTTTATAGATTCTGTGGGGAGAAGATATTTGCAAACGACATATCAGATAAAGGACTAGTGTCCAGAATCTATAAAGAACTTAGCAAACTCAACACCCAAAGAACAAATAATCCAATCAAGAAATGGGCAGAAGACATGAACAGACATTTCTGCAAAGAAGACATCCAGATGGCGAACAGACACATGAAAAAGTGCTCCATATCACTCGGCATCAGGGAAATACAAATCAAAACCACAATGAGATATCACCTCACACCAGTCAGAATGGCTAAAATCAACAAGTCAGGAAATGACAGATGCTGGCGAGGATGCAGAGAAAGGGGAACCCTCCTACACTGTTGGTGGGAATGCAAGCTGGTGCAGCCACTCTGGAAAACAGCATGGAGGTTCCTCAAAATGTTGAAAATAGAACTGCCCTATGACCCAGCAATTGCACTATTGGGTATTTACCCTAAAGATACAAATGTAGTGATCCAAAGGGACACATGCACCCGAATGTTTATAGCAGCAATGTCCACAATAGCCAAACTATGGAAAGAACCTAGATGTCCATCAACAGATGAATGGATCAAGAAGATGTGGTATATATACACAATGGAGTACTATGCAGCCATCAAAAGAAATGAAATCTTGCCATTTGCAACAACATGGATGGAACTAGAGCGTATCATGCTTAGCGAAATAAGTCAAGCAGAGAAAGACAACTATCATATGATCTCCCTGATATGAGGAAGTGGTGATGCAACATGGAGGCTTAAGTGGGTAGAAGAAGAAGAAATGAAACAAGATGGGATTGGGAGGGAGACAAACCATAAGTGACTCTTAATCTCACAAAACAAACTGAGGGTTGCCGGGGGGAGGGGGTTTGGGAGAAGGGGGTGGGATTATGGACATTGGGGAGGGTATGTGATTTAGTGAGTGCTGTGAAGTGTGTAAACCTGGTGATTCACAGACCTGTACCCCTGGGGATAAAAATATATGTTTATAAAAAATAAAAAATTAAAAAAAAATATATGTTTATAAAAAATTAAAATTTTAAAGAATAAATAAATAAATAAATAAAGTATTCAAGAATATTTCTTTTAAAGGATAAATAATAGAACAAAAAAAGGAAGATTTTCTGCATCTGTTTTTTTAGATCTGTGACAAATTGAGATAAGCCATTATATCTGTTCCCATTTTCTGCTCCCCACCCCAAAAACAGAAGTATAAGAGCGATTCAACAAAGGAAATATTTCTTCACCAGTAATTTGTAAATCATAAATGAAAGTTAGAATACTGGAAAGTAATTATATTAGTCTCCTAGGACTACAGTATCAAAATAGTATGAAATGGGTAGCTTAAAACAACAGAAATTTATTGACTCCCAGTTTTGGAGTAGTCCAGAATGAAAGTTTTAACGACTGTTTTCCCTCTGAAGGTGCTAGGGAAAGAACTCTCTGATGCCTCTCTCCTATGTTCTAATAGCCTTAGATGGTTTGGCTTGTAAATGCCATTTTCCAGTCCTCTGTCTTCACATGACATTCCCCATGTGTGCCTTTTCATCGTCTTTCTGTATGTATGTGTTTCTCTGTTCACATTTTCCCTATCTGATACCAGTCATATTAGGATAGGACTAACCTAAAGTGATCTCATCTTATCTTGATTACCTCTGTAAAAACCCTGTTTCCAAATATTGTTACAAGCACAAGTACTGTGGGTTGGTTAGAACTTGGACTACTTTTTGGGAGAGAGACACAATTCCACCCATAACATTAATGTACCCAAATGTTAGCAGTGTTAATCACTGTTGCCATTGTTACTATGTTTTTTTTTTTAACCTTTTCTGTTTTTTTCCTTCAATAAGCATGTATTCCTTTTATAAGCTAAACAGTCTGAATGTTACTCAAAAAGTAAGATAAATGATTTTCGTAAAAATCTCAATTTTAAATTGTTTTCTACATTAGCTCCCAGTTTTTATGTTATACAGTCCTGTTTGGTTTAAATTATTTTCTGATTCAGCAAGAGTCCATTTGCATTAATACAACATTTAGCAATCTGTCATCTGCATAATTATACTTCTGTGATTAAAGGTAGGGTAGAAGAAACTCCCATCTCTGAATTAAAATGGTCTGTTAGCATTTGTTATCTGTAGAGAGCAGACTGCTGTTGTGGGTAAGAGGAGGATTGTATGAATAAAGAAGGCATTAAGCAATAGGTAAATGAGCAGTGGGCACATCATCAGTTTACCTCTAAGTCTCGAGTCCCTGAGCCATGAAAGTTTTCTCATGCATCAGGCAAGTAGATGAAGCATCCTAGTATGTAGGTTGTCTTTCTATTTGGATCATATGTCAAACTCTTCATTGGTTTTGTGTGAATCACTGATTTTTAAAATATGGTTTTTAAAAATATGGTATTTTTATTTAAAATTTTTATTTAAATATTTTATTTAAATATTTAAAAATACTGCTTTTTAAAAATATGGTTTTATAAGCTTTCTAATGAAGTGACTTCTTTTTTCCTAGATTTGCCTACAATGGATAACTCAGTGTTTCTGGAATTATTTGGATTGGATAGAAATCTGCCATTATATTGCTACTTGTGTTTTCCTTGGTCCTGATTATCAAGTGTATATCTGTATAGCTATATTCAAGCATCTGCAGCAAGACATTCTGCAACACACTCAGACTCAAGATCTACAAGTTTTCCTGAAAGTAAGTAATTTTAGAGAGAAAATGGTGGTTAAGAGTTCATAGTTAATAATTAAATAAAATCTTAAAAAAATGAAAAAAGAGTTCATAGCTAACTTTGATGAGATGCTTATATGTCAGACACTTTTCTCGACAGTCATCTGAAAATAACCTTAAAAAGTAGGTACTAGGGGCACCTGGGATCGAGCCCTACGTTTGGCTCTCTGCTCAGCAGGGAGTCTGCCTCTCCCTCTGCTCCTCCCCCTGCTTGTGATCTCTCTCTCTTTCAAATAAATAAAATCTTTAAAAAAAAAAAAAAGTAGGTACCATTATTCTCATTTTAGAGATGAAGAAATGCGGCATCAACTCAAGTTGCTCAAGATGACACACTCGGGAGTGGTGGGACTGCAGTGTGAAGGAGCTAAGCTGTTAGCCAGTGTGCTGTCCCACAAGATGTATTTTATATCTATATCTATCTCCATATATTCCTTATATCTTATCTAGTTACTAAAAGTTCAAACTACTATGTTAAGATAGAGGTTTGAAATATTTTAAAAACACTTAATGTAAATTCCTATGCCTTCATATTCTGCATTTTTTAAACTTTCACCTATGTTTATAAAACATTTCCATGAAAGATAATTCTATCATAACGTTCTTTTTAAAAAGTCACTACATTATGTAAGTTAATATTTTAAAACAAGATATAACTTGCTTTCTATCTCACAGTAATATGAGTTTTGAAGCTCTGAACTTTAAGAAATATGGTTATATAAATACATCCCTGTGTGTAATTCCTGATGAAACCCCAACCCTAAGTTAAAATCTCTCCTTGAATCTGAGAGATTCCCTCAAATGTTTCCCTCCCCCTGCTCCCCTCACCATCCCACAAATACACATACACATGCATACACCAAAACCAGCATTTGTCCTTTGCTAAATTTTCTCTAGCTCAACAAGTAATTTCTGTTAATTAATTTTATCATTTTTTTGCTTTTTTTAAATTAACATATAATGTATTATTTGCCCCAGCGGTATGGGTCTGTGTTCATCAGTCTTATATGATACACAGCACTCCCCATAGTACATCACCCAGCCACCTTATCCCTCCTGTTCCCCTCCACTCCAGCAACCCTCATTTTGTTTCCTGAGATTAAGAGTCTCTTAGGGTTAGTCTCCCTCTCTGGTTTTGTCTTGTTTCATTTTTCCCTCCCTTCCCCTATGATCCTCTGCTTTGTTTCTCAAATTCCACATTTCAGTAAAATCATATGATAATTGCCTTTCTCTGATTGACTTATTTTGCTTAGCATAATACCTTCTAGTTCCATCCATGTTATTGCAAATGGCAAGATTTCACTTTCTGATGGCTGCATAATATTCCATTGTGTATCTATACCACATCTTTTTTATCCATTCATCTGTTGATGGACATCTGGGCTCTTTTCATAGTTTGGGTATTGTGGACATTGCTGCTGTAAACATTGGGGTGCAGGTGTCCCTTTGGATCACTACATTTGTATATTGAGGGTAAATACCCAGTAGTGTGATTGCAGGGTCATGGGGTAGCTCTATTTTCAACTTTCTGGGGAACCTCCATGCTGTTTTCCAGATTGGCTGCACCAGCCTGCATTCCCATCAACAGTGTAGGAAGGTTTTCCTCCGCATCCTCACCAACATCTGTTATTTCCTGACTTGTTAATTTTAACCATTCTGACTGGCGTGAGGTGGTGTCTCATTGTGGTTTTAATTTTATCGTTATTCTTTACCACTTAGAGCTCTTTTCCCTTTAATCATGATTTTCTATAAATAAATGCCACTGATTATTCAAGATTGCCAAACTATCAAGAATTTTTTTTATTTTATAAATACTGAATTTAAAAGGTCTCAACCTTTTTTTTTTTTTTTAAGATTTTATTTATTTAATTGACAGAGAGAGATCACAAGTAGGCAGAGAGGCAGGCAGAGAGAGAGAGGAAGAAGCAGGCTCCGTGCTGAGCAGAGAGCCCAATGTGGGACTCGATCCCGGGACCCTGAGATCATGACCTGAGCCGAAGGCAGCGGCTTAACCCACTGAGCCACCCAGGTGCCCCAGGTCTCAAACTTTTTACATATATCCCTAGAATGTTAGCTCAGGAATTTTTTTTTTTTTTTTTTTTAAGAGAGAACAAGAGAGTGAGCATGAGCAAGGTACGAGTGAAGGGCCAGGGAAGAGAGAGAAGAGAGAATCTTAAGCATGCTCCATGCCCAGCAGGTAGCCTGACATGGCTCTCCATCTCAAAAGATCATGACCTGCGCCAAAATCCAGACAGAGTTGGATGCTCAACCGACTGAGTCATGCAGGCCCTCCTTAGGAACATTTTTAATGAAAATATATACCAAGACAATGATTGTGTAAAAGGAAAACTTATGTAGAAAAATAAAATAATTATCTGAAAGAGGTAATTTGGAGAACAGGGATGGTTAAACAAATGGGGATTATGTTGAGGACAAAATGTGGGTTCCTTTTTAGTAAGTGACACTTTCATTACTACCGTGGTCAATTATAGGAATTTCAGAGTCTGAAATTTTCCCAAGCACTTATAATGTCCTTTAACCTGTAATTCTCTAACCTTTTATCCCACTTCAGTTTCTCTTACAGTGTTTGTCATAGCCAAAATTTTTTAATATATATTTTTTGTTAGTCTTCCTCAGTATAATGTGCATGTTGCACTAGGACAGTGATTTTTGTCTATCTCATTTACTAATATGTTTTTAATGCCTTTAGCAGGACCTGGCATATAATAGGTGCCTAATAAATATTTGTTGATAGAATAAACAAATAACATACAAGAGAAAGATGAACTTATTTTTGTTCACATTTAAAAATATACTAAATTCTTCAAATCTAACTAATGTTGGTGTTATTGCAGTTTCTTCTCTTTGTTGACTACTTCTTGATAAATTCTAAATATCTTTTAAATGAGGGGGAAAAGGTCATTATTCAAGTCCTAAAATTTTAATTGAATTGGTTTAAATCCAAACTAAGAACATGTTGGCAAAACACTAATTAATTTTAGTACTTATCCTGAAACCAACCTTCTTACTCCTTCTGTTTGTATTCATCTGAGGGATTAGGAAAAATATCTTTATGATATTGGACTTCATTTTATTTTTTGTTCTATTTCCAACAGGTAGGTCTCAAGTTCACTGACCTCTTTTGGTGGGCAGTTATTTTTCTTGTGAGATAAATTCGAGTATGGTTTATTTAAGTATTATTACATGCACTTTTCTTCTATTAAGCCCTGTTATGACCTGTTGTTTCCCATGTTTATAAACATATATACTCTTTCCCATTTACTCACATTTTAACCAATCATGAATCTTTGGTTAATAAAGTGATGTTCATTTTTCCTTCCCTTGAAGACAAGTCAGAAATAGTTATATAATTTAAAAATTTCTCCTTCAACTGTAATTTTAAGTATTAAACGTGGGGAATTATGTTTTATGCTTCTAATCCAGAAATCTCAGACTTGGACAAAGGGTGAAAAAAAAGTAGTAATTATCCATATAACTATAAACCACATCCATAATACTATTCTTATATGGGTTACATGTTATCTCTTGACTGTACATATTTAAATATGATTGCTTCTGTAGAGGTGGAGTAGAATAGAGGACTTTTGCTTTTTAGCATATTTGTTGTTGTTGTTGTTTTTATTTATGAAGAATGGGTCCATACTTCTTTCATAATAAAACTTTTTAAAAGGGGGGTATTGAATCATTATATAAAAATAGATAAAACAAGCATCTGTTATAAATATATTCAAATAATCAGGCCCAATTGAAAGTTTCCAAAACACTGAAAACCACAAGCATGTTTTCAACTATTATCAGTTATCCTGAGAAACTTCAGGTAATGGGATGGTTCCAGAAGATTGAAAATATGCAGTTAAAATTTTCTGGTTTAAGTTTCATTTATTGACCGAGATTGACATGATAGAACCATTGCTTTAGGAATGATAATAATCTGTCTGAAGCATATAGTATAGAAACAATATTAACCCATTTGTATTCATTTGGGTTTAGGCTCAGGATTTTAAATTGGGCAATTAGGAGTCTAAATGCATTGCCTATGTTTCTGATAGCCCACTGAGTAATTCTTCATGATCAGTGTATTAAAAAGATGATTTGGAATTTCTTAGGCCAGATGGTGAACATGAATAGTCAGGCCAAGTTTACTTGAAAAACAAAATCCCACCCCCAAAACCCCAAACACTTTATTTTTCCCCTTTTGACTAAATCACTAAATGATTAAATGAACGGCATGGGTATAAGATGATATCAGCAAGGTGTTTTCTGAGTTTTTCACATTTTCTTTGTAGACACAATAAATGAAGTGGGTTTGATAATAGAGCAGCATTATATATTATGTACAATGAGTGTATTACTCCCACATGTGGTGATTGATATGATAGATCAGTCCTGAGCTAAGACAACTTCTGAAGGTTTGTTGAAGGGCTTACTTAGTCCTTGGATTCAGGGTCCTGGATTTTTTTTTTATCAGTGATAGATGATGGTTCAGAAAATCTGTGAGCATTACACTTACCAGAAAGAAAAACATGCTCTAGAAAAAGAAGCACAGTACTCTTAAATATACCAGTGAACTTAAAAGTCTAAAGTTTGTTGGTTTTCCTTTTTATTTTATTTTATTTTATTTATTTGACGGAGAGAGAGATCACAAGTAGGCAGAGAGACAGGCAGGGGGATAGGGAGAAGCAGGCTCTCCACTGAGCAGGGAGCCCAATGCGGGGCTGGATCCCAGGACCCTGGGATCATGACCTGAGCTGAAGGCAGAGGCGTAACCCACTGAACCACCCAGATGCCCCCCTCCTTTTCTTAAGTGGAGTGTCTCTGTCACTTTCTCTCTCTTTCTCCCTCCCTCCCTTCCTCTTGCTCTCTCTTTCCCAGTCACTCACTCTTACTCACTCATGCAAGCAAGCCACTTTAGAAAGAGTGTAATAGTACTTTAGAAGACCCACTGTTTTAGCCAACTGGCTATATTGCATTTCTCTCTAGCATGATAACGGGTTGGCAGTGATCTTGGTTTTAGTTTGTGAATTCAATTGATTTCAACTTGGAAAAAACGTCACCGAAATGCCAGGCTAGGAAAAGATTGCCTTCCAGTGAAAATCAGGTTGTGAATGCTCAAGATACTTAATTAAAATGCTTCAACTAAATCCTGCATGTTATGGCAAAATCAATTTATAATTATGAAAAAATCAAATTAATTTCAATTCAATCAGTAAATTGTCAAGAGGAATTTTGTTGTTGTTGTTCCTGCAGCTGTTACCAGAACATGTTGACAGGGTAAGGAATGGAGATCAGTCTGAGAAACAGCACATGAATTGCTAAGCTTTTAAAAGACAAAAGTATACATGGTACAAAAAATAATTCATCATCTGAGGGAATAGATAAAACACGTTCGGTTTTATGTTAACTGTAGTTTGCAAATAAGTGTTTTTCACTGTTCTTGTATCACTGGGTTTGCTTGCATTCAGATTTTGGCTCTGTCACTCTGTAAGCTTGGACACCTTGCTTAACCTTTCTGTGCCTCAGTTTTCTCATCTGTATAATTGGGTGTAAATAATACCTATTCCATGGAATTGTTGAGGAATTAAATGATATGTTTTCGTAAAATACTTCTAGAATACTGTCTGGCACATAGCAAGTGCATTAAAAAAAAAATAGCAGTTATTTGAATATCTACATCCCTGTCCCATCTTTCTCGTTATTAACTGAAGAAAAAGATTGTATACAAGCATAGCAAAGGATGTAGGCCTTTTTTCTGAGTCCATAACTAGACCATATACTTTGCTTCCATTTTTTTCTTCTCTAACCCTGTAGATATTTTAGGAAATCATAGTAATATCTGACATACACTTCAGATCTAGGTCAGGATCGTTCTCTTACATTGTATCTGATCAAGGCCTGTTCCCTCATTTACCCTGCCAGGATTAGATCATCTCCCTAGTCATCACACAATGCCCACGTATCCCTCAGCTACGTTAAAGTTAATTAATTATTTATTATTTTTAAATATTAAATTTGATATTATTTAATTAATATTAATTTAATTTAATATTATTTAATATTAAATTTAATATCAAATATTAAATTAATACAAAATTTAAAAATAATAAATAATTAATTAACTTTAAAAATAAAGTTAATATTTAAAAATATTAAATTTAATATATTAAATTTAATATTTTTAAATATTAACTTTATTTAAAGTTAATTAATTATTTATTATTTTTAAATTTTGTATTTAAGTTTAGTTAACATATACTGGATTATTACTTTCAGGGTTAAATTTAGTGAGTCATCAGTTGCATATAACACTCGTACTCATTATATCAAGTACCCTCCTTATTAACCATCACCCAGTTACCCCATCTCCCCACCCCACCCCCTGCAGTTTTCAGTTTGTTTCCTATAGTTAAGAGTCTTATGGTTTGCCTCCCTCTCTGTTTTCATTTTATTTTTTCTTCCTTTCCCCTATATTCATCTGTTTTGTTTCTTAAATTCTACATATGAATGAAATCATACAGTGTTTATTTTTCTCTGCCTGGCTTACTTCGATTGGCATAATACCGTCTAGTTCCACCCATGTCACTGGAAATGGCAAGATTTCTTTTTTTTTTTTTTTTTTGATGGCTGAGTAATATTACATTGTATGTGTGTGTGTGTGTGTGTGTGTGTGTGTGTGTTACATCTTCTTTAGCCGTTCATCTGTTGATGGCCCTCTAGTCTCTTTCCATATTTTGGCTGTTGTGGACATTGCTGTTATAAACATTGGGGTGCATGTACCCTTTCGAATCATTATGTTTGTGTTCTTTGTATAAATACCCAGTAATGTAATTCCTGGTTCATGGAAAGTTCTATTTTTACCTCTTTGAGGAAGCTCCATGCAATTTTCCAGAGTAGCGGTACAAGTTTGCATTCCCACCAATGGTGTGAGAGGGTTCCCTCTTTGCATCCTTGCCAACATCTGTTGTTTCCTGAGTTGCTAATTCTACCCATTCTGATCAGTGTGAGATTATTTGAGTTAAAATCCTTTATGAATCACATACTCTTTCCTAAATACTTACGAACCTCATACTCTGTCCAGAGCTACGCACACTCCATAAACTTCCCTAATCCTGAGGATCCTTAGTGTGCTTATTAAAACTGACATATCTGGACTCCTCCCCAGACCTACCCAAACAATTTTCGTGACAGGCCTGAGTTGCCAGGTTTTAGTATAAAATCTCAAATCGCTTGAAACCTTTGACTATGTAAAAATGTTACTTTTGAAACTTGAATCCAGAATGCCAACACCAGGGATTTAATAGCTTTGGGGCTGTTGAGCTCTGGGATTTCTGATTATACCAAGCACCCCAGGAGAAACATACTAGAAAAAACATTACTTACAGTTTGGTTGTTTTCCTACCATTTTGACCAAGAAAGAAGGTCCTACACAAAAAATCAAAAAATCATCTCTAGCAAAGGTAAAGAGCAGAGCCAATTTCACAAAACTCCTTCTTTCATGTGACTCTTACTATATAATTTGATGCTTCTTATGTGACATTTGATATCCATGTGAATCCTTTAAGTTACCTTGATATATTAAGTTCTACACCTTTTGTCCTAAACTTTTATATATTTCCAGGTGATTATTAATAAGTGTCAACTCATTGTTCCCATTTAGCCCATTCAAAGTGACTTTTCTTCACACTTTATAAAGAACTATTATGTCTTTTTTTGAAATCATCTTTCAAATGCATTAATAATTAAATTTGGGAAATAATATAGCAAACATGCTTAAACTTGATCCTGAAGTCATAAAACTAAGGCATGTAATGTTAGCACACCCAGTCTTTTTGTACTTTGTATAATTTGCCACCCCAAAAAGCATTATCTTTGATTCATATTCCAGATTTACAAGACTTGCAGTAGCTCTAAAAAAACTTTTTTTTTTTTTTTCTTTTTTAGAGGCTCAGTGGCTCTAACATGTTTGGCTCAGTGGGTTAAGCCTCTGCCTTTGGCTCAGGTCATGACCTCAGGGTCCTGGGATCAAGTCCCTCATCAGGCTCTCTGCTCAGCAGGGAGCCTGCTTCCCCCTCTCTCTCTGCCTGCCTCTTCCTAGTTGTGATCTCTCTTTCTCTCTGCCAAATAAATAAATAAAATATTTAGAAAAAAAATTAAAAACATTTTTGCTAGAAATTATTTTTGGAAACTTTAGCTGATATAAGTAATGTTTGAAAGCATAGGTATAGTTTGATTTCTGTAAGGGGCACGTTCCTGAGATATTGCAAGAAAAGACAGTAATATAATATTTTAAGTGAAATGTTCCCTTATGTTTTTGGCAAGGGGTTGAAAAACAGACGAGTCAGTAATCTTCGATGTTGAACATTATAGATTTGTAGCGTGATCAAGAAAATCTAACTTAGCCATTTTAGAGACCATCAGTAAATAAAGATGTTCTTCCTATGAAACCATTAACACCTTGAGTGCTTATTGAATGCCAGGCACTGGACAAAGGGATTAATGGGTAATAATAATTCACTCATTGACTTAATCGACTATTGTACAACAGCTGTGTCCCAGGCACAGCTGTATTATAAGACAGGCCATGTCCCTACCCACACTGGCCTTCATTCTAGTGGTAGACAAGTATTTGAATAAATACATAATGCTTCAGGGGTGCCTGGGTGGCTCAGTGGGTTAAAGCCTCTGCCTTCCGCTCAGATCATGATCCCAGGGTCCTGGGATCGAGCCCTTCATTGGGCTCTCTGCCCAGTGGGAAGCCTGCTTCCTCCTCTCTCTCTCTCTCTCTGCCTGCCTCTTCACCTACTTGAGATCTCTGTCTGTCAAATAAATAAATAAAATCTTTAAAAAAACCCCATAATACTTCAGGTGTTGATAGATCTTATCATAAGGAAATCAGACATCTTAAGAGAGTCATACTAAGTCAGAGATGCTGTATAGAGTCCAGCAAAGGCTACTCTGAGAGAGTAAGCAGAGATCTGAATGAAGCAAAGGAAAAAGCAAAGCAAGGACTTCTGGGCAAAATTCTTCTAAATAGAAAGAAAGGCAAATGCAGAATCTTAGAGGTAAGAATGAGGTTGACCCACTTAGAAAGTGTTGAGATGACCACTGTGGCAGAACAAGGGGAGATAGAACAGTAAGAGAGGAGTCAGGGCCAGATCATGTAAGGTTTTATAGTCCAGGAAAAGGAGTCTAGGCAGTACAACTTTATGCCATTATTGTCTGCATTTGCATAGGAGAAATTGAGACTTAGAGTGTCAGTAAACTTCCTCAGGTTCATACATCTAGTAACTAGTACAGGGGGGTTTGGACCCTTTTTGGTATGACTCCAAATCTTGTACTCCTTCTAGTATATCAGGTTGACTCTCACTAACTAGTCTGGTTACCTTTTTAAAAACCTTAAATTCAGTGGACCTTCTAGTTAAATGTTCTCAATAGTAAAAGAAAAATCAGTGGATACATATTTGAAACTGGGTTGTATATACAAAGGAGAGAGACAAGCTGTGTATATACCACATCATGTAATATTGAATGCACATGAAATATTGTGGTTTAGAATAGTAATTTTTATTTTTTATTTTATTATTTTTTTGAATTTTATTTTATTTTTTGCAGTGTTCCAAAATTCATTGTTTATGTACCACACCCAGTGCTCCATGTAATACGTGCCCTCCATAATACCCACCAGGCTCACCATTTTTTAAAAGATTTTATTTATTTGAGAGAACAAGCAAGTGAAAGAGAGCACAAGCAGAGGGAGAAGCAGAGGGAAAGGAAGAAGCAGACTCCCCACTGATCAGGGAGCCTGATGCAGGACTCAAACCCAGGACCCTGGGATCATGATCTGAGCCAAAGGCATATGCTTAATCAACTGAGCCACCCAGACACTCTAGAATAGTAATTTTTTAATGCTTTTTGATGATTCAACATTTGAAGCCTAGCATTAATGAAGAGAGCCAATCACTGGTTGAAAAGCTATTGAGATACAAAAAAGAAAATGCAGTATGCTCAAAATGAATTCTAACCAAGGTGTAAACCACTTCAGAAGTAACATATTAGAAAAAATAGTCCATTGTTTATATAAAAAGGGATAGTATTGCTTATATAATTACATATGTTTGTCTACTTAAAGAATAAGGGAATTCAGGTGTGCCTGGCTAGCTCAGGACAGTATGCAACTCTTAATGTTGGGGTCATAAAATCAAGACCCACGTTAGGGGTAGAGATTACTGAAAAAAAAAACAAATTAATTCATATTTTTACACAGAATCCAGTACACTGAGATCTATAGCCAAATGATAAAGCAGTATTCTGAAGAAATTATCTGCTATAAATTGAATGATAAGCTGGCAGCCTAAATGGTTATAATTACAAAGTCAAGTTATCCACTAAAGACATTAGAGAATATTTAGGCTAAAATGAAGAATACACCACTCTGAAGATAAAAAGTAGAATTAGAGATTCTGAAGATTTTATTCAAAGTTATAAATTGTAAAATTTAAATAATGAGCTGCATCATTTAAAAACATTCTTTTAAAAATGAATATTTCTCTCTTATGAAATAATGATCTTTATAGACTTATGTGGCCATTTTTATTTGTTTCAAGTTTCTATTTAAATTGCAGTTAGATAACATATTGTATATTAGTTTCAGGAGTAGAATTCAGTGATTCATTACTAAGATACAATACCCAGTGCTTATCAAAAGGCCCTCCATAATCCCCATCACCCATTTAATCTATCCCCCATCCTCCTCCTCTCCAGCAACACTCAGTTTGTTCTCTATAATTAAGCATCTACTTTATGGTTTGCCTCCCTTTATTCCCCCTATGTTCATCTGTTTTACTTCTTAAATTCCACATATGAATGAAATCATATGGTATCTATCTTTGACTTATTTTCCTTGACATAATACTCTCTAGCTCCACCCATATCATTGTAAATGGCAAGATTTTATTCTTTTTGATGGCTGAGTAATATTCCAGCATGTGTGTGTGTGTGTGTGTGTGTGTGTGTGTGTGTGTGTGTATGCATGCATATACCATATCTTCTTTATACATTTATCAGTTGATATACCTTTGGGCTTTTTCCATTATTTTGCTATTGTTGATAATGCTACTGTAAACATTGGGATTCATGTGTCCATTCAAATCAGTATTTTTGTGTCCTTTGGGGAAGTACCTAGTAGTGCAGTTGCTGGATTGTAGGGTAGTTCTATTTTTACCTTTTTGAGGAAACTCCATACTGTTTCCAGAGTAGCTGCACCAGTTTGCATTATGGGTGTCTCTTCAGAATAGTTATCAGGGTATTTTCTCTTTATTTTGAAATTAATGTCCAAAAATTAAAGCCATAACTCAAAATATATTTTAAGGAAAAAATATATGTAAACAAGTGATAACAATGGTTCTCCATAAGTGGAACAGTAATTAAAAGATGTTCAATAGATTTTGCATATTTTTGCCAAGAAAATAATTATTAGAGCTATTATTCAAATGGTGTCATCTCCTATTGTGATTCAGTTAATAAACAATAAGTATTCTTTTAAAAATCATGTATATGCACTAAAGCAATTTTTCTGACATTGGGTTTTTATCTGGTTAGAATAACACATTACTATAATTTCTCTCCACAGACATACAAACTTCCTCATAAAAGTTTTAATGAATTGATCAGTGCCAAATCACACATAATTTGAATGAAAAGAATGGTTAAATTCATAAATAGTTCCATGACCTACAACAGTAACTGTTTAAAGTGAATTCTTGAACAGTAAGAATTGTCTTACTTCAATCCTGTTTTCCCCAAAAGCAAAGCGAACTATTTTTTGATAAGAGAGAAATTTACAAAGACCCAGTATTTCTGGTACTCATAAGATGAACATCTTCCCTTTGATTGAGTTGCTTATACATAAAACAGAGACAATATGTATCTCAGCTGTTAATGTTTTAGGACAGGGACCTGCCAAATTAACCTTTGTGTCTTCAGTTTATAATCAAGAATGAATGAGTTAATGAAGAGATAAAAGAATAGATAACAATTATTTTTAAATTAAGGGTAAAGTCCAATTTTTTTTTTAAAGATTTTATTTATCTATCTGACAGAGAGAGATCCCAAGTAGGCAGAGAGGCAGACAGAGAGAGTGGGAGGGAAGCAGGCTCCCCGCCGAGCAGAGAGTCTGAGTCGGGAATTGATCCCAGAACCCAGAGATCATGCCCGGAGCCAAAGGCAGCGGCTCAACCCACTGAGCCACCCAGGCGCCCAAAGTTCAAATTTTTATGTTGGGAGGAGTTAACTCTAGCCAGTGTTATAATGTTACCCATACAACTTAACATCATTTAGTTTTTTCAGCTCTAACATCAGACTTGTAGATCAGTAATAATTTTTTTTGATGTACCAACTATTCCTCCAGATTATCCATATTTCAGGTGATACATGGCAAAATAAGTATAAATTCTTCCAAGTCATTTGCAAGCTGAGAACTATTACTTAAGTGAGCAGTAACATTTGAGGAAGGCTTTTACAAACATTCATCCTTACTGAGAATTGCGTGTAGTGTTTTCCTAGTCATTATACATTCATGTATCTCATCTATAAACTGATCACCTCAAACACAATATCTGGTAGGATAGTATATTATCTTTTGTTCTTTTTGAATTGCTTTTGGGTTTTGTTAGTACTTTTATCTCTAAACTGTAATCTCTAGAAAGGTATGAATTGTCCAATTTTTAAAATAACCTCCAAAACTCTGACCATAATACTACATTGGATTAGATATGATTTTTCTATAGAATTTTTGGAGGGTAGGTACTTCATTGCTTGTATTTAGAAATTTTAAAAGAAGTAACTGTACAATTCCCTTAAAGTCTCCAAGATTTTAAGTGAATCTTCCTACTGTTTTAATTTATTCTTGAATGCCTCATTTGGGACATACCATTAAATTCAGAATTAGCATAGACATGCACGGTACCAACATTATGAGTTATAGACTATTGAAGGTTTTATGAACCTTCAGAGCTGTAGAACAGATATTTCTTGTAACATTATAGTATCCTTTGATAAGCTTAAAGGTCTTTATTCATTAAAAATGTGAACAATCATTCTACAATTGAAACTTTATTTTTGTTTTAATTTTTTATTTTTTATAAACATATATTTTTATCCCCAGGGGTACAGGTCTGTGAATCACCAGGTTTACACACTTCACAGCACTCACCAAAGCACATACCCTCCCCAATGTCCATAATCCCACCCCCTTCTCCCAACCCCCCTCCCCCCAGCAACCCTCAGTTTGTTTTGTGAGATTAAGAGTCACTTATGGTTTATCTCCCTCTATCCAAAATAGTAGGAAGATTTCATTAAGTAAGAATTTGTCTTATTTTTTATTAGCTGTAAAATGTATTTGGTTTTACAAACAGACAAGCTTGTTTCATAGGTACTTGATTTCTTGCTATTACATACATACATAGCCTACTACATAAAAAGCAATTACATATTTACTAGCAACATAAAGCCCCATCTATAGCTGAAAAAGTCAACTACTTAAAATTTATCAACTTAGAATTGTGTTTCTTTATGCAAGCAAATTACTTTCTCTATGTATTTTTTGACAGGAAGAAGCACTGCATGGTTTTCGAGTGAGTGATTACTTTGAATACATGGAGACTTTGGAACAAAACTACCGAACAGTAGTGCTGAGAGACATGCGGAACATTAGAGTGCAGAGCACATAGATGGTGGAGCGCATGGTTTAATGTCATGTTTTATTTATTTGTAAAGAAAACAGGGGGACTTGATTGTCTTCTGTGTCTAAAATAATATATGCTTTGTGAATACACATATTGTGAATCAATACTGGGACTCTTTCAATATAATAATATATATTTGATTAGGAGTTAGCTCAATTTGTGACATGAAGTAAATTTATTTTTGTTAAGTTCATTGTTTTCTTAGGCTGTTTTAGAATCAGATCTAATTTACTTATAGTTCTTTATGTTTAAGAGCTGGTCCCAACTGACATCTCTTTCTTTACCAGAAGATTAAAATATTTTTTTCTAAATGAGTTTTGAAAGAAGCATCAACATTATAAATAATTGTTTGACTAGCCAGAGAGAGAGTCCATATGAACAAGGAAGACATTTATTTTCTTCATCTTTTGTCTGCACCTATAAAGGAAATAGACAAGGCCACAATTACTAATTTTACATGTGGTGAAAATAAATTATATTTATCATAGCAAATACTAAGAAAACTATTGTTCTCAGACATAATTGTTTTTCTAGGAATTGTTTTTGATACCTATATCAACTTACAATTTTTCATGTTGAAGTGTAGGCTCTACATGGTTCATTTAGAAGATAGATTAGTTATTTCATACTGATAAGCATTTGACTTTGTGTTTGTTATGCATTTTTCTTAGTGATAAATTTTATTTGTACTGAACTTAACATTAAGGAGAATAACTTCTAAATTATTTTAAATGAGTAACACAATGTTTTACTTAAATAGAAGGCTTTGCTCCAGTGAGATTAATACAATTTGCTAAAGTCTGTTTTCTTATAACTGTCACATTTAATATGTGAAAAATAATACATAAAAATATTTTTCAGTTAGCAATTTTAACAAATTTTTTTAACTTATGGGTGGTAGTCATTTTGTATGCATTACTTATATTTAAATATAAATCAACCAATAAAACCATTTTGAAGCCTTTTTTTCTAAAACCAAAAATAGCTCATCCACAAACTCATTTTTCCTTTCAGTATCATGAAACAACTGGCACCATAGAGTTTTCAGCTGTGTGATATTTAGGCTATTGTAATATCAACCTTCCAAAATTGGGTTTTATGCTGTTAATGCTAACAGTAGCTGCTCAGTAATGGTGTTCGTAAAGGGCATTGAAACAGTTGAGAAAAGAAAATTGAGCAAGTTAATTTGACATATTGCTCCCTTTAGCTCTGGTTGATAGGAGTTAAGTAAGAGAGTCCTAGGTTACTCAAAATACCAAGCTTTTGTCTACTTTCAAACTTAATTTTGGAAAGCTGTAATACATGTTTATGGTTTCATTTCTTCCATTCTGTTCCTGAGTTACTGTTATTGATACTAAGAAATTGCAGCATTATTTCCTTTTAAAAGCTCTTACATGGTAATTGGAAATATAGATGGAAAAGGAACTATCTTAGTTTTATATTATTCATTGGTGATTTTGATTGGAAACTGAAGTAAGATCTAGATAATAACAGTTACATTTTGGAAAAGTGAATTCAGCTGAAGCCAGAAGGCATTTGTGTTCATTTGTTAAATAAATGTCTTTATGAACAATGACCTAGCAATTTGGTGAAATAAAATGTAAAATATTGTTGTTTATGTAGCTAACATTGTAAATTATTTTTGTACCTATTATTCTAAGAATACTATTTAGAATAGAAATAAACACAACTCTGCCTTGACTTTCAGTTTTGTTTTTAATTATTTAAAGTATAAGTCCTTAGGACAGACTTTATTTCTGTTTTGTGAACGGATACCTCATACATTTTACAGGATTCATTATGAGAAACTATATTTTATGATAACAGTGCAAACAAATGTGAAAACAGTATAAACAAAAGGGAAAATGTAAGCACTCGTATATAAATCTTTGAATACCTGTTTTCAGAATTTCATCTCTGTAGTTATGCCTCCTCAGAATTTCATCTCTGTAGTTATGCCTCCTCATAATGCATAGGCATCTAAGGATTCTGTGAAGGTAAAGTAAATCTCAGAAATTAATCTAACTTTAATAGAATTCTAACTAAATCTATGATTATTAAATTATGGCATGTTCTAGTTTGATTTTCCAATTCAAGATGTTAAAGAAATTTCTTTGGTTGTTCATTAAACAGACATGTTTTGAGGGTTGCACATATAATATTTTTAATATCCAGGATAGGAAAAATAACAGCACTTAATAGCACTACTACTCACAGAGTTCACAGTCCTCATGGGGAGATGAATAATTTTAAACTGTGAAAACGTAGTCTTAAAGATGACAAGAATTTATCTCTGGATGTGGTGGCTTTGATGAGAACAGTTTTGATGGAGTAGTGAAGTTTGTTTGGAGCAGGGTTAATTGATGCTGAGAGGAAAGATTGGAGACCCATCCTTCTAGGAGCATTGCTGAACAGGGAAAGAGAATATGGGTGGTAACTAGAGGAGGCGTGGGGTCAAAAGATTTTTTAAGATGGAGAATGGAAACATGTTTATATGTGAGTGGAAATGATGCAGTAAGGAAAGGAAAACCCACTGAAGAAAAAAATGGTGGAGTGAATGTCATGAGACTCATCACCGTAGGAGTGAAAACTGCAACAGCCATTTTGGAAGTTTGGGTTTTGTTTTGTTTTTTCTTTTTCAAATTAAGTTAAACGCACACTTCACTGTGTGACTCAGCAATATTCTTTGTAAGCATTTCCCCTAAAGAAATGAAAGATATCTCCATACAGAGGCAGGCATGAATAATACAGCTTTATTCATCATAGTCCCAAAATGGAAACAACCCAACTGGTGAATAGATAAACAAATGTAGTTCATTCCATAAAATGGAATACATCTCAGCATTAAAAATTACCACCTACTGATGCACACAAAAGTGTACATAGGATTTCATTTACATGATGTTCTAAAAAAAGTTATATCTATGTGACAGAAGGTTACTGATTTCCAGGGCCTAGACTGGGGTTGGGTGTGAAGAAAAGGGATTTACTACATAGAGGCAGAGGGGACATCTATGTCATAATTGTAATTATGGCTACATGACTATATTTTTAAAAGTACTTTGAATTGTGTGCTTAAAATGAGTGTATTTTAAGTTTTGCCTCAATAAAGCTGATTATCAAAAGATAAATACTGCAAAGAAAAATTGATAAATCTATTGTAATGGAAGTGTCTCAACATCAGCAATTATGTTAGCTGTAGGTTACTTGTGGATACCTTAAACAAGTTGAGGAAAATCCTTTCTATTTCTATTTTGGTGAGAGTTTCAGGAATAGAATTTGGAAATGATTTTATCGAATACTTTATGTGAAAGTAATCTTTACATGAGTTTCATTTTTATTTGGTCTGTTGATATGGTAACTTCCCAAATATTCCTAATACCAAACAAATCATGCATTCCTAAGATTAATTCTAATTGGTCATAATATATTATCATTTTTACATATTGTCAGACTTGATTTGTTAAAATTTTATTAGGGATTTTTATGTTCATAAGGGATATTGGTCTGTATTCTTTTTCTGATTTTGGTATCATGATAATGCTGGCTTCATAAAATGAGAAGTGTTCATCTGTTTTCTAGAAGTTTATATGAAATGGTATTATAGTCTAGAAGTTTGTATAAAAGGTATTATATATTTTCCTTCAATGTTTGATAGAATTTCCCAGAGAAGCCTGGAATTTTCTTTGTGATAAGATTAAAAAAAATTTTTAATTTCTTTTCAGTGTTCCAGAATCAATTGTTAATGTACCACCTCCAGTGTTCCATGCAGTATGTGCCCTCCATAATACCCACCACCAGGCTCACCCAACCCCCTACTACCCTTCCCTCCAAAACCCTCAGTTTGTTTCTCAGAGTCCACAGTCTCTTGTGGTTTGTCTCCCCTTCCAATTTCCCCCAACTTACTTCTCCTTTCCATCTCCCCGTGTCCTCTGTGTTATTCTTTATGCTCCACAGGTAAGTGAAACCATATGATAATTGACTCTCTCTGCTTGACTTATTTCACTCAGCATGATCTCTTCCAGTCCCATCCATGTTGATACAAAAGTTGGGTATTCATCCTTTCTGATGGAGGCATAATACTCCATAGTATATATGGACCACAGCTTCCTTATCCATTCGTCCATTGAAAGGGCATTTTGGTTCTTTCCATAGTTTGGTGACTGTGGCCATTGCTGCTATGAACAATGGGGTAGAGATGGCCCTTCTTTTCACTACATCTGTATCTGTATCTTTGGGAATACCCAGTAGTGCAATTGCAGGGTCATAGGGAAGCTCTATTTTTAATTTCTTAAGGGATCTTCACACTGTTTTCCAAAGTGGCTGCACCAACTTACATTTTGATAAGATTTTTTTACAAAAGAAAATTAATTTCTCTCATAGATACATGGCTATTCAAAATATTTATACTTAAGTGAACTTTGGTAATTTATTTTAAGGAATTTCTCCATTTTATCAAACTGCCAAATTTATGGGCGCTGAGTTGTTCATAATATTTGTTACATTTTTAATATGTGTATAATTTGTGATGATGTCACTGCTCTCAGTTTTGGTAATGTTCATTTGCATCTTACTTTTTTCATGATCTGTCTGGCTAGAAGTTTATAAATGTTCTCAAAGAACTAGCTTTTAGTTTCAACAATTTCTCTTTTTCTGTTTTCCGTTCCACTGATTTCCACTCAGAACTTTATTATCCTTCTATTTTCTTTCAGTTTCATTTGCTCATATTTATCTAGTTTCTTAAAGTCATTAATTTGAGATCCTTCTTTTCTAGTATGGCTGGTTAGTGCTTTGAAATTCCCAGTAAGTACTGCCTTAGTTGCATCCACAAATTTTGATTTGTTGCTTACACATTTTCTATAGTTGGAAATACTTTATATTTTACCTTTTGGTTTTGTTTGATACATGGGTTATTTAGAGACGTGTAATTTAGTTTCCACGTATTTTGGGATTTTTCCAGGTATACAGTTGAACAACACAGATTTAAACTGTGTAGGTTCATTTATAGTTTGGTTTTGTTTTTACAGTGCAGTTTGTAGATGTATTTTCTCTTCCTTATGACTTAATATTTTTACATCTAGCTTAGTTTAAGAATATATAGTACATAAAATATACAAAATATATGTATTAATTGACTATTATCAGTAAGGTTTCCAGTAAACAGAAGGCTATTGGTAGTCACATTTTTGAGCAAATCAAAAGTTATATGTGAATCTTCCACTATGGGGAGTGGGAGTGTTCCTAAACACTCTTGTTCAATGGTCAACTCTATTTCTGCTACTGATTTCTAGTTTAATTTCATTGTGGCTAGAACATTCTTTATGTTAATCTTTTAAAAATTTATTAAAATGTATTTTATGTTCCAGATTATCTGCCCATAAATGCTTTTCATGTAACTTAAAAGAAATGTATATTTTGCTGTTTTTGTGTGGAGTGGTCTGTAAATCTCAGATCAAATTATTTGATATTGTTTGTCTTGTGTATCTTTACTGACCTTTCTGGCTACTTGTTTTAGCTATTGTGAGAATAATGTTGAAATTAACTATAATTGTGGATTTTCTGTTCCTCCTTTCAGTTCAGTTTTTTCCTTCATGCATTTTGAAGGTCCATTATTAGGTGTATAAATTTTTGACTGTTATATACTTTTGATGAATTAACTGTTTTATCCTTGTGAAATAACTGTGTTTATCCCAGTAATACTTTTTTCCTCTGAAGTCTGAATTTAGTATCTAATATTTAATAGTCTTCTGAATTTAATATTCATATGCCTATTCCGAGGTTTTGTTGTTTAGGATTTGGGTGATCTTTCTCCATTTTTTACTTTACCCTTAAGTATTTTTATATTTAAAGTGATTTTATTGTAGGCAGCATAGTGGGTCTAACTCCCTTTCCCCAATCTTAGCAAATCATGCCTTCTTGTTTAGGCCATCGTTTACCTTGTAAACCTTGTACACCTTTACAGTGTAGCCCTTGTTTAGACCATTTACATTTCATGTAATTATTGATATGTTTGGGTTTACATTTTATATTTGCATTTATCATCTTGTTTGTTTTCTATTTGTTTCAACTGTTTTTATTTCCCCCTTTTTTTCCTGTCTTCTTTTGGATTAATTGATTGTTTTAGTTGATTTCCATATTATGCCCTTCATTGGTTTATTGGATGTATTTCTTTCTTTAAATTAGTGAATCTTTCAGGTTTATGTTACACATCTTTAATTATACAAAGTCTACCTTCAAATAGTATTTTAATTATTTAATAGTCTTCTGAATTTAATATTCATATGCCTATTCCAAGGCATTCTTTAGTATAAGAACCTTATAACCAATAAACTCCAAAACTTTACTGGGTCACTCTAATCCAAAGCATTCTCTCATTTCTCTTAAATTATAAAAGGTTCCTTAACTATCCTCTTGTAAATAATTATATAGCCTTACATGCCATTTCTTATATTATTATTTTGAATTTTTTTCACTCTCATTATTTAATGCTGGCATTATTATTCAACAAATGGATCAGTAGCAAATACTTTTCTTTGGGAATGTCATCTCCCCAAAATTAAGTATATATTTCAAAAGGACACAGGCAAAGGTTATTCTCATCTCCCAGAAATTCTAGCCCAGTGCCAGGCATAGAGCAGAATATCAGATAATTTGCTGAACAAAATATCAAAGTTGTTTTGAATTATTATAATAATACGGAAGGAACACAGTTTGAAACCTTAGACCTTGTTTTCCTCTCCACTCCTTTAATAGGTAAATCAGGGAGGAAACAACTTGTGTTCTTGTTACAAGTAATGTTGTCTGCTTGTTGTTTATTGTGGAATGTATTTTTAATAAAAATAATAGTTTTTAAAATTCTCTTTAGCAACAATTATACCAAAAATATATGTGTGTTTTCCTTCTGTGTGTGTGTATACGCATGTGTGAGTGGTTTATGGCATATGGGTATTATTTTGGCTATAACACACATCTGATAGGCTTGTGTGACCTAACTCAGCAATCTAACATTATTTGGAAATACCTTTTTAAAATATACTATGTGTGCTTATCTCTTATTTAAAAAAAAGGACAGATACATTTGGAGTTTGAATCTGTATAACCAGGTAGAGGGTCAAGTATCCTAAATAATGTAGCGAAGGCAGAAGACTTGAACATCTCATGTGTCAAGATCTCTCTTAGCACAATGATGCTAAATATTTCTAAATTTGTTCTTGCTAAACCTGTCCTTAACAATTCCTATTTTATATATGATGGTTTAGACATAGCCA
Organism: Mustela lutreola; assembly: GCF_030435805.1. NCBI lineage: Eukaryota > Metazoa > Chordata > Mammalia > Carnivora > Mustelidae > Mustela > Mustela lutreola. Next base: position 79,537,908 of record NC_081295.1, read on the forward strand.
ACAAACTACAGCCTCTTTCTGTAAAGTTTTACTGAACACTGTTTGTTTATGTATTACCTGTTGCTCTTTTATAATGGCAGCATTGAAGAGTTGTGACAGTATGTGTGGCCTGTAAAACTAAAATATTTACTATCTAGTCTTTTAGTTTTTTTTCCAGCTCTGGTTTAGAGTAATGATTACATGTAAAAATCCAAATCCACTCTGGGATATACTTTTTAGAAATACAGAAGATGCTAGAAGACATGTAATCCAAAAATCTTTATTTCACCAATGAAGCTATGACTCAGAAAGTAAAGAAGGGGGTACCAAGATTATATAGAGGAAAAATATAATGCAGTAGATAAAACTGGGAGCTCAGGAGACAGACTGCCTGAATTTAGATCCTGGCTCTGTCATTAAGTTATTTAATTCCTCTGTACCTCAGTTTACTTGTTGGTAAAATGGGCATAATAGTAGTACTTACCTCATAGGATTATAATTGCAATGCATAAGTTTTTTTCAGAAAACTGTGGCTATTATTATTATTTTTTGTCATAAGGCTAGTTGGTGATTGCATAGCCTGGAACCTAGTTCTTTTGACTTTAAGTTCAAACCTCTTTCAACTATATTATTTATTCATTTTTATTAAATTCCTACTGTGGGTCAGATGCTCTTAGGTATAATTACAATCTTTTCTGTCATTCAGCTTTTTCCAGGAGTAACATATTTTCCTATTTTATGTTTTTCTTACGTTATAAAATGACAGAAAAGTCCTACACAATCCAAGGTTAGACATATCTTTGTACTTTCCCCATGTTTCCCCAGTTTCCCCATGTTTCCTTCCTATTTTGAAAGGTTAATTTATTCATACCTTAGATTTTGTGATACAGATCAATGTATAATGGATTTGCAATGTATTTTTGAATTGTTTTATATTCTCCAGTAATAAATAAAATGTTTTATGTGACAACATTTACTAACATGTTCTCTGTAGCAAAATTGACCTACCTCCATTTTTTTTCAGCAGAATATTAAGAATTATTACTTAAGTAAATACATTGGCACCTACTTATCTGATGAATTTAAACAGGGTCAGGGCAGTTAGCCTCACATGAAACCTGAATTTTCACCACTAGCAATATTTTAGTTTTTAAAATCAGTTAACGTCCTTGGCATGTTTCCCACTCCATATTCTACTGTTGGCAGTAGGCCACCATGAAATGCTAAGCACCATGGAAATAATTGGACTGTCATGTTTGCTAATAGAGTGCATTTGAGATACATTGGGGAAGACAGTTATTAAAATGTTGGCTGTTAAAATTTGATCATCTAATCCAGGATTCAGGCTTTGATCTGCTATCAGAATAAGTGTCAGTTCTTTATTGAATAACATGTTTATATTTATTCTTTAACTAAAATGCAAAATTTCATCTTTTTTAGAGCAGCTCTAAAATCCTTTCTCTTACATCAAATATAATTAACTACAGTTACATTGGAAATCATTAGATAATGGAAACCAAAATGCTTCTATTAGTCAAATGATCCCCATATTATATCAACATAACTGCCTCCATTTTAATTTTCCTTAGAGCAGATTTCTCACATTAGTATTTTTCTTACTATCATGAAATTATTTGGGCTTAAAAAAAGAATTTATTAGAATGGATGATAGGTACAGAAGAGACTGGATAACATTCCACAGATTCTTCTTTCTGGACTAAGTATATTGCAGGGCATTTAATCAGCTTTACTGATGTTAAGTAAGCTAGCCAAGGCATAAAGAGCAGGTGTGCCTTCTCTGCGTGCTTTCTCTTCTCTTTCCTGGTGCTTCTGGAGCCTGGATACTTGAATCTGTGGAAAACAAAACCTCCCTACCAACCCAGGTGACCTGAGGAAGAAATCAATCTTGCATTAAATAATTATTAATTAAGAAAATTAAGATAATCTCCACCCTCAAGGAGTTTATGATTGAGAGTGATAAAACTTGTACAAGAAAAGAGGAGAACACAAGAGCATATTTTGTAAGCTCTGAAGAGTATTGAGAGCAATTGTGATAGGGAGACTCAGAGGAAACAAGTATTACTGAAGCAGGTATTACCTCAAGCTAAGTGACCATGGAGGTAGCAGGATTTTCATCCAGAACAACAGGAATAGAGCAAAACATTAGGAACAATACAGGGCATATTGAGAATAGCCTGAAAAGAGTGAGACAACAAGAAGCAATGAAAGAGTTTGTGTAAAACCCTCTAGCTAGTGTGGAGGTTTTGTTTAAGGGAAAATACTGGAAGATAAACTTGACTGGCCAAATAATTCGGACTTTTCTCCTGCAGGTTGTGAGTATTGCTGAAGATTTTTCAACAGAAGAGGAACAAGATGTAGTAATTAATCTTGAAACTTAAACATCTTTAAATATTCTGGTAACTACAAATCTAATTTGCTTTATTTCAAATTCTCTTTAAAGACCTCTCTGAAGAATTTCTAGCTTAGCAATCACTTTTTACTCAACAAATTTTATGAAATAAATATATTAATCTATTACAACTGAAATTCTATGTTGAAAACATTTAAAATCAAATTTTCTATTCTTTATTCTTTATCATATACCATATACCTCTTAGTTATTTCCCAGTAGTGCATATCTCTAGAACTTCTTAAGCTGTGATTTATGCTAATAAGGAGTATCCTTCAAATTGACTTAAAGGAGGATTTTAAAATTTCTCCTTAAACGGAATTTGAAATGCAATTCTATAAGACATATGAAGGTGAAGAGGTTTGCATTCAGAATAAAAGGACAAATAAAACCTTCAGCAATTCTAGAACAAGAATCTATTCAAATGAACACTGCTAAATTTTCTAATAAAGTAATTATTTCAAGTTGTGTTTCTTAAGGAATATTAAGTAATTAATATTAAGTAATTAATATTAAGTAATTAAATGAGTCCTTAATGAGAATAAAGCTAAAACAAAGCACTGTATAGAATCCTCGTGACTGTTAAAACACAGCCGTAGAGAGCAGATAAAAGGATATTACCTTGAAAGGCCACCATCCCTACTGTGTTTTTTTGTTTTCTGTTTTTTTGTTTTTTTTTACTTTAAGTTTTTATTTCAATTGCACTGCTTTCACTTTGTGCGGGAATCTTGACAATAGGTTTAATGCTGTTTTTAAATGCTGTATGGACAAAGCTGTATGGACAAAGCCCTGGACAAATCTGTTGGTTAGGAAATGTACCTCTTCTTCATCATTTACCCACAGTTCCTTAGGGAATCAACTGCTTTGATCCTTTCTGATCTCCTTCCAAGGTACCCATGTTCTATATTCCAGTCTAGAGCTTTACCTAACTTTAATCTCCTTTCAAATTTAATCGTATTACATAGTGCAGTGAAGAACACTGGAACAGAATTGTTAATAGTGTGTATTTTAGTCTTGGTACCATGAACAATGAAACATGTCATCTTAGCACCTGAATGTTTATGGGCCTCATTTCTTCTAACATAAAATAAAGGTACTAAACAGTTAACTTCTTGGGATCATCCTAGTCTAACCTTTAGTTCTAATATTTTGTACCACATTACTGAAGCCTAATTCAGGTGATCTTGTACCCATATCCCACTGACATTTTCAAAATAAACTTATTAAATGTGATTCTTAAACCAGTGGCCATATGAGGCATTACACTATGAACTGCTTTTGTGTTTCTCATTAAAAGGACTCTTTTTTTTTTTTTTTAAAGATTTCATTTATTTATATAACAGAGAAAAATAGAGCACAAGCAGGGGGAGTGGCAGGCAGAGGGAGAGGGAGAAGTAGGCTCCTCACTGAGAAGGGATCCGACATGGGACTCAATCCCATGACGCTGGGGTCATGACCTGAGCTGAAGGCAGACACTTAACTGACTGAGCCACCCAGGCACCTCAGTTAAAAGGACTCCTGATGAGAATTATAAGTAATGTGGAATACTGATGGAGATGATATACTTACTGTGTAGTCCATGGAAACAAATATTATATAAATACAATACTTTTCAGCTTAAATAAGAAAACACTATTTTAAGATAATTTGTGAGACTACAATAGTCTTGACCTACTTTTTTCCTACAGATACATCACTGAAAAAGTCTGAACTCTTTTTGAATCTGGTTTATAATCATAATGAGCCAGTATTTAATGGGTATTTGACACTTCAAAAATGATAACCAGGTATTGAGAAAGACAGTCTTAAAACAGTTTGCCTTTGAACATGATCAGTGAACAACTGCTGCCTATTAGAATTCCTTATATTGAGAATCCATTATGACGGATATGTTACTATGTAGCTTCATCTCACTTCCATTCTCTTTCAGTTTAAACAAAATCCCTCATCAACAGTAAAACTATTTTTAGCACAGAGAGGGAGGAGAGCTAATTCTTTACTTGAATGCTGCAAGGGCAAAATTTGAAACCATTACAGTAACGTTGGCAGTAAACTGCATTTTTCTAAGGATATTCAGTGCCTAGGAAAATAGTAAGAAAGGCCATCTGTTTAGGTTTCTTTGTTGTCATTTTTAATTTGATGGCAATATTGCTAGTGCAGATGAGGTTGGGAAATTAGGAGAAACTATAGTGCTTGGATTCATAAAATTTGTATTAAAAGTTTAATAAAAAGTACTAACTATAAGCAATAATTCATCCTTTTAAAGTATTCAATGTCTGAAATTTATTAGGATAAAAATTTAAAATTTTGTATTTTAATATATGTAAAACCCCTAAAGCAGTACTTTTATGTATACTTGGCAGAGAAACAAAGTGTTTGCAAGCAATCTGGCAAGATCTATTAAAATTAGAAATCCATATATCTTTAGAACCAGTCATCCTTCTCCTTGGAGGTGATGCTCACAGAAATAAAGGCACCCATATAAAAGACACTGGTTTGAGGATATTAATGGTAGTGTTGTTTCTAATGATGAAAACCCAGAAACAATGTGAATGCTGCTTAATAAGAAAAGGGTGATCAAAGCCCGGTATGTCCTCACACTGTGCCATTAAAGCGCATAATTTAGAGCTTTCTCAGCTAAACTGAAAGGTTTTCTTGAAGTATTTTTTTAATAATTTTTTAAAAAGATTTTATTTATTTATTTGTCAGAGAGAGAGAGAGAGAGAGAACAAGCGAGCAAGCACAGGCAGAGGGGCAGGTAGAGGCAGAGGGAGAAGCAGGATTCCTGCCGAGCAAGGAACCCAATGTGGGACTTGATCCCAGGACACTGGGATGGTGAGCCGAAGGCAGCTGCTTAACCAACTGAGCCACCCCGGCGTCCCTGAAGTATTTTTGAATGTAAAAATCAAGATACACAAAAACATACATCTGAGACTGTTTTTTGTGTTAAACAAAACGTGTGTGTATGTGTGTGTGTGTGTGTAAATTTTTACATGAGCCCCAAGAAAAATATAGTGAAATAGTAACTAGATTGTAAGTATGAATGTTGAGGGTGCAGGGATACTGATGTATGGAAAAGAAAAGATGTGGGGAAAAAAAAAAAAAAAAAACCAAAACCAAGACTTTAGCAGTGGCACTAAAAAATGTCAAAAAACAAAATTCACAACATCACCTCTAATTTGTGGTTCAAATTTATCACAGAAACTCTTGCAACTTTTTAAACCATAAAAATTCCTGTTTTGAGTGACCAATGTTAAACCACTGCGAACTATCAGGAGATCAATTTGGCTCAACAAATCTTAACCTCTGGAACATGATGAAAAAATTAAGATACATGAGGCAGAGCAGGGAAATGAGCAAATTGAAATCAGAATAATACGATATGACTAAAAAGAAAGGGAATTGATTTCTTCATGTGACTAAGCCAGTCTAATAATACTATATTCATAATATTGTTCATGGTTGTTTTCCAAGGTTTAAAACAACAACAACAACTACTTGTGGTCCTAAAAAGTTCTAGGAACTAATAAATAGTGTAGTTGCCATGCTACTCAATTGGAAAAATTCTAAACACCCTGAGTAGACAATGGTAATGATGACTATTTAGCTTACTCTAGAGGACCATTCATTTCAGGAAATCTGGGTCATCTTAGCAGGCCAGTGAAGTATTTTGTGCAAAAGATTCCCTAAGCAGTTTGGAAAGACCACAACTAGGATCATGTGTGCAAATACAGGTTTCCCTTGTTATCTACAAGTAGAGTGTTCCTATGAAAATGTTGAAAGCCAAAACGGTATAGATCAAAGAAGCAAGTACCATTAATTTACATGGAAAAATTTTTGAGCATTCTCAGACCCCAAAAATAACCTCTTGGGCTTTTCTAAGACCTTAGGACACATCTTGTTAACAGATGGATGCACACACACAAAACAAACCCTGAGATAAGGCATAGATACTCACACAGTCAAAACTGGTGACTGGATGCTGAGATGCTGAGTGTAGGTCTTAGAGAAGGAGGTTGGAGGTTCCACTCTCACTCCTTGGGGTGCACTGTCTGTGTAACTGCTTGCTGCAAAACAAATGCTGAGTACTATTTTCACTCTTCACCTTTTTTGTATAAATAAAACCCTGTTCAGATTTTCTTCTATTAATGAAAATACATACTAATGTAGGTCTTTGGTAAAAGAGTAATGGCATAATGCAAACTTTTGAAAAGTAGGGGATACTAGTATCAGGATTAAGGGTCTTGAGTAATAGAATTTGGCCAAAAGCAGGGTAGCTCTGCATGGCTCAAGTTTCAGTAGACTCCCAAAGATCTGTGGCCTCTGAGGACACAAGGTAAATTTTTATTGAGTGAGTCTAAACATGGGAAGAAGGGGTATGTCACACAAATACCCCCTCAGCCTGATCCTTGAGGAATGTGACATAACTTACTAAAAGAATATAGCTGCTTTTGGTGGAACAAAATTTAATCACTGGGAAATCAGTTATCTAAGGTGACTGAAGTCAGTGTTAGCATAGGCAGAAATTTCTCTGTTGAGGTGGAAGAAGCTATGGCTCCCAGCAGATGAGCTAGAGGATGGTAGCACCTACAACACTGAATAACCAGGTGCAACTGGAGAGGAGTCACAAACTACAGTAATGGCTGAGGCTGCAAGTAGAAGGTTAGGAACACTAGTAACTTGGTTTTGAGGGTTGGGATAGTGTGAACACTTGAATAAGATTATGGTTTAGGATTTTCTCTGACCCAGTTTCATTTGAGGAGTGGGTGAAGTTGAAATTTCTGTAACTCTGGTTTGGAGTTAACTGCTTCCAGGATTACAATTCAGTCATGGCTGGTAAGTAATAAGAGTAATCTTTCTGCATTCATTTATTAATTTGTTCAACAAACACGTTTTCAATTCACCCATTGGCAGATTCTACTTTGTGCATTTATGGACCAAACAGGCAGATTGACTATGCCTCTACCTCCCCACCCCCAATCCTGGAGTCCCACCCCTTCCTCCATATAATGTTCCGTGTTTTCAGAAAGTACTTAGCTTTGATTTCTGTCCCAATTCCTTCACCCTCCATAACTGATGACTATCCTAGGAATAGCTTTTGCCTTGGATTCATTTCTCTTTGTGTCCTATTCAAGAATTGCCTCCAGGGGGGATTGGGTGGCTCAGTGGGTTAAAGCCTCTGCCTTCGGCTCAGGTCATGACCTGGTCCTGGGATTGAGCCTATATCAGGCTCTCTGCTCAGCAAGCAGCCCGCCTCCCACTCTCTCTCTCTGCCTGCCTCTCTGCCTACTTGTGATCTCTGTCAAATAAGTAAATAAAATCTTAAAAAAAAAAAAAAGAATTGCCACCAACCCTGGCTTACCTGTCAATATAGTTCCTTCTTTCCATCTTGCAGAAATTACTTTTTTGATATTCTCTATTTCAATCCTCAAAGCTGATATGGATTAGATATCTCTTTACCCATTTCCTATTATTTTGATGGGATTTTGGAAGGTGGGATAATAATGTGGCAGGAAGATGTTTTATACAGAAAATAGACAAGTGGTAATCAAGTGAGTAGGGGCAGAATAAGTGAGATTAGGCTACTTTGATAGTCCAAGACAAAAGATTTTGCTTTTGTTTTTTTATTTGAAATAAGAAGTTTTCCTTTTAGTATCTCAAGGGAAAATTAGAATTGGAAGAAGTAAAACAGTTACAAAGAGTAATTTAACAGTTTACCAAAACCTTAACAGTGAGTCTTTATTTCCAAATTTTTAGCAATGGATTTTTTTTAATTTATTTTTTATTTTCAGCATAACAGTATTCATTACTTTTTGCACCACACCCAGTGCTCCATGCAATCCGTGCCCTCTATAATACCCACCACCTGGTACCCCAACCTTCCACCCCCTATCCCTTCAAAACCCTCAAATTGTTTTTCAGAGTCCATAGTCTTTCATGGTTCACCTCTCCTTCCAATTTCCCCCAACTCCCTTCTCCTCTCTATCTCCCCATGTCCTCCATGCTATTTGTTATGCTCCACAAATAAGTGAAACCATATGATAATTGACTCTCTCTGCTTGACTTATTTCACTCAGCATAATCTCTTCCAGTCCCATCCATGTTGCTACAAAAGTTGGGTATTCGTCCTTTCTGATGGAGGCATAATACTCCATAGTGTATATGGACCACATCTTCCTTATCCATTCATCCATTGAAGGAGATCTAGGTTCTTTCCACAGTTTGGCAACCGTGGCCATTGCTGCTATAAACATTGGGGTACAGATGGCCCTTCTTTTCACTACATCTGTATCTTTGGGGTAAATACCCAGGAGTGCAATGGCAGGGTCATACGGAAGTTCTATTTTTAATTTCTTGAGGAATCTCCACATTGTTCTCCAAAGAGGTTGCACCAACTTGCATTCCCACCAACAGTGTAAAAGGGTTCCCCGTGGATTTAATATTTTTTTCATAGCATCACTGGTCCTCTTTAGTTGACATGTTACTGGTGGTGCTATACTTTCAATAGCATATTAAATATTTTGAAAATATTTTTAATACCTGAGTTTATATAATTATTTCAGATTTCTACTTTGACAGATTTTTTTTGGCAGTTGCACAAATGCCTGAAACCATACCAGATAGACTCATATTTATACAATTGACAGAAAGAAATAGCATTTTTTTAAAATAAAGATGCACCCACTAACAAAATCTTAAAGAAAAGCAAAATGTAAGCTGAAAAATTCAGAAGTTGGGCCTGAAAACATGGAAATTCAGTTAAGGCCCAGCTGGAAACACAGTCACCAGGCTTCATATTTGATCAGAACCTAAACCCTACCTCTACCTGCAAAAAATGTGTGCTTCTTTCTTTTGGGTATTTAGTTCAAATTTCATTATACTCACCACAGGTGTTTGAGGGAAGAATAGAAAAGCCCAAACTAATGAGTTTTTGTAGAGTCGTAAATCTGTACAATGGCCAAAAGCTATTGCTATGTTGTTTTCTGTAGTGGCATGGACCACTTTTCCTCTGGGCAATCACTGCTTGAAATAATTACTGACATTAATGATGCAAGCTCCTGAATTTAATAGATCTAGGTTTATGTTGTCATCCATCACTGTGCAAACATCTTCTATCTTCTCTGCTATTACTAAAAGTTTCCTTAAATGCTTTAAGATACTTTACTGACCTGGTGATGCATTTTAATTACAAGAAACCACCAGGCAAAAATTCCACCTCTCTGAGTTTTATGTATATTATGGTAGTTATATTAGTAGGTTTTTTTTTTTTTTTGGCCAGAACTTGAACACAATTGATACATATGAGGTCCACTTGATACAAATGAGGTCCACACTACCCATCATCTGTCTCTCATATATGATCCTGTAACATAGTAAATTGTCACCACTTAATAAAGGTAATGATTTTTCTAGTCTTCATAAAAGGGAGAGTTTATATAACCTTATTACATAACTGTTGAGATTTGACTACTCTCTTTTCTGTTGCTAAAGCATATTTAAGACATAACAAAGATAGGTTTTCCTGAACTCTTAGTAGGTAAGTGTGAGCCAGGAGATACTGCTAGCTTCAGCTCTAGGGCTCCCTTTTCTAAGGTTATTGTGTTGTGTACAAAAATATGACCTTTCTATGTCCCTTCTACTCCCCTTCCTCATTTTTATCCATACCATCTGTCTTGTTTCTTAGCCAGTGTGTTCCTGTCTGACTTAACTTGGATTCTCTGAGTAAATTCTCCAAATCTTTTAGGGCTTTATCTTAGAAGAGAGCTTGTGTTCGGCTGTTTCAAAAGTTCCTATGGCCTATGTCACACCAGCTTCACCTGAATTTTGTGTTTTCCCTCACTCTTACCTAGGGGTTCTGTCATAAATTTGCCTACTCTTCTGAGATTGGCCTATTGAGCTCTCTATGTTGAGGAGGGACTCTGTTTTAGAGGTGAATACCTGCTGACATTTCAGATTCTGGAATTCTTACAGGTCTTTTTGCTTTACCTTCACTTCTTTTGGGCACTTACATACCACACATAGCCTATTGCTCTTGCTGTTTGTCCCTACTCAATTCTGGAGTCTGTGGAGACCACTTGTCTTTTAGTTTATTGAAGATTTTGTCTGTGGATTTTTTTCTTTGTTATCTTAATTACTTTCATTTTGTAGGGACTTGGGGAATTTACCCAAGTAGGCTGTCTACTGTAGCTGCAGTCTTCCTCCAATTTCCCTTTTTATTTCTTCTTGAATCTATTGTGCTAACTTATATTTTTATGGTAATTATTCCATTTCATTTTAAGTTTTATTTCGTTGAGAAATATAACATATATACAGAAAGGTACACAAAATAAAATGTATAGCTTGTGAATTTTCACAAAGTGAAACTCTGTATAACCATTACTCAGCTCAAGAAATACAATTAGTATTTTCTAGTTTCCTTTTGACTTCCTCTTTGACCCTTGAGTTAATTAGAAGTGTGTTATTTAATTTCCAGATATCTGGAGATTTTCTGAATATATTATGGTTATTAATTTCTAGTTTAAATCTATATGATCAGAGAATACCTTTTATATGACATTAATCATTTAAAATATGTTAAGCCCTAAAGGCCAAATATATGGACTATACTTCATTATTGGTTTCATGTACACTTTATGACTGTATATTCTGATGTTGCTAGTATAGTATACTATAAAATTAATTAAGTTGGTTCATAGTCCTGTATAGGTCAAACTAATTTTAATAATGTACTAACTGATTTTCTGTCTGTCTACTTTTCCTATAAATTACTGAGATAGAGTGATAAAATATACAACTATACTTGTAGATTGCTTACTTCTGCTTCTAATTCTATTAAGTTTTTCTTCATCCATCTTGAAGCTCTTTTGTTAATGCATATATATTTAGGACTTACATGTCTCCTGGACAAATTAGCCCAATAATATGTATGTAATATCCCAGCTTTATCTCTGGTAACATTCTTTGTTCTGAAATCTACCTTGCCTTTTATTAGTAGAGACATACCAGTTGAACCTGTTTGCATGGTATATCTTATTCTATCCTTTCAACCTATCTATGTCTTTGTATTTAAAGTGGGTTGCTTGTAGATAGCAGGTAGTCAAGTCTTGCTTTTTATTAAATCTTTCCTTCAGTTGGTGTTTAAATTTTTATGTTTAATGTAATTATTGGTATAATTGGATGGAAACCTATCATCTTTCTAATTTTTTCTATTTCTTACTTCTGTTGTTTAACTTACCTGTTTTTCTGCTTATTTTTGATTAACTGAGTATTTTCCAGGCTTCACTTTATCTCTACTATTGCAATATTATTATATCAATTTATCTGTATCTATATATACATAGTTATATATGCACAAGTGACTATGTGACAATAGTTACATGTAACTATATGTAACATGACAATAGTTATATGTATATACAATATAATACCTTTTATCTTTAATCACAACCTACCTTCCAATTATATCACACTGGTTCAGATATGTATAAAAAGTTTACAGTGTAAGTTTACAACTGTTTATTTCTAATTCCTCCCATCCTCTTTGCAATACTGTCATACATTTTACTATACTGTTACTACTTTTGCTATAGGTGGTCAAATACTGGTTTGGGTCCTTTCACTAGGAGTCTGGGGTTTAATTACCCCTCTGCTGCATAATTTCACACTTGTGCTCATAAATAGGGCCAAATGACACAAAGAGAGAGAAAGCAATAAGGGTTGGCCTCACCTTCTTAAAGCCCTAGCTTCACCAACTGGAAGAGAATTTTCCCAATATCAAAATTTGTTTCCTGCAGGTTCTCCTTACCAGTCATTGCCACCACCACTACTGTCACCATGGAGGTGCTGAGGGGGCTAGGATAACAGACAATGGACAGATAAAGAGAAAAAAACAAAAACAAACAAACAACTCTGATACGAACAAAATCCTGGTCTCTCTGTGACCATTACAAGTTCCCTTTGCAGGGACACCTGGATGGCTCAGTCAGTTAAGTGTCTGCCTTCAGTTAAGTTCATGATACCATGGTCCTGGTATTGAGCCCTGCATCAGGCTCCCAGCTCAATGGGAGCCTGCTTCTCCCTCTCCTTCTCCCACTCCTCATTCTTGTGCTCTCTCTCTAAAAAATTAAAATCTTAAAAAAAAAAAAAAAAAGTAGTTCCCTCTCCAGCTCCTAGAGCCAGAACTAGAGAGATTCTCTGACCTTGGGACATTTTTTGTGTCACCTGTGCTTTGAGTTCGAGTCAGGAAATACTGAAAGAACAAAATGTCCAACTCACTGACAAATCCATGGCACTTTTAATTTTGGTCTTCTGCAATCCTCCTCTGATATTTAATTGTCTGTCTTCTAATGGCTGTTGCATGCATTCTGATAAGGTTTTATAGCTGTATTCACTTAGGGAGATAGGGTGGAATGTGAGTATTTCATTTTATCCCCAAACTGGAATGCTATTTTGTGGTTTTAGTTTGTATTTCTCTGATTACTATTAAGATGGGAAAAATTTTCATAGATTTTCTGGCTGTTTGGATATTCTCCTTTGTAAGTCTCTTGTCCTTTTTGTTTACAGTTGGGTTGCTTATCTTATTATTGAAATATAGAAATTATTGTGCTCTAGTGTGACATTTTTGTCAATTATCAAGTGCTATGTCTGTTTGAGGTCTGTTTCTGGGACCCCTATTTGATCCATCTTATACATTTGTTCATTCTTATACCAATACCATATGGAGGTAATTATTACATTTTAATGAGCTTGATATATAGAAAATAATTTTAGCTCACTTTGTTCAAGATTTTCTGGACTATTTTTAGTTCTTTGCATTTAAGTACAAATTCTAGGATCAGCTTATTAATTCTTCTGCCAGGCCTAAAATGAAAATAGATAAAGCTCTGTTTGGGATGCATTGAATGGTTAGATTAATTTGGAAAGAATGCACATCTCATAATATTGAGTCTTCCAATCAGTCCATTTCTTTAAGATTTATTTTTAAGAAAGCCACTGATTTCTGTACATTGACTTTGTATCCTTCCATGTTGCTGAATTGTTGTATGAGTTCTAGTAGTTTTGGGGTGGAGTCTTTTGGGTTTTCCATATAAAGAATCATGTCATCTGCAAAGAGAGAGAGTTTGACTTCTTCATTACCAATTTGGATACCTTTTATTTTTCTTTGTTGTCTGATTGCTGTTGCTAGGACTTCTAATACTATGTTGAACAAGAGTGGTGAGAGTGGGCATCCTTGTCGTATTCCTGATCTCAACAGGAAGGATGCAAGCTTTTTCCCATTGAGGATGATATTTGCTGTGGGTCTCTCATAGATAGATTTTATGAAGTTCAAGAATGTTCCCTCTATCCCTATACTTTGAAGTGTTTTAATCAGGAACAGATGCTGGATTTTGTCAAATGCTTTTTCTGCATCAATTGAGAGGACCATGTGGTTCTTCTCTCTTCTCTTATTAATTTGTTCTATCACATTGATTGATTTGCGAATGTTGAACCATCCTTGTAGCCCAGGGATGAATCCCACCTGGTCATGGTGGATAATCTTTTTAATGTGCTATTGGATCCTGTTTGCTAGGATCTTATTGAGAATCTTAGCATCCATATTCATCAGTGATATTGGTCTGAAATTCTCCTTTTTCGTAGGGTCTTTGCCTGGTTTGGGGGTCAGGGTAATGCTGGCTTCATAGAAAGAGTCAGGAAGTTTTCCTTCTGCTTCAATTTTTTGAAACAGCTTCATGAGAATAGGTGTTATTTCTTCTTTGAAAGTTTGGTAGAATTCCCCAGGGAATCCATCAGGTCCTGGGCTCTTGTTTTTTGGGAGGTTTTTGATCACTGCTTCAATCTTGTAGTAATCAGTGGCTTTCTTATACACTAATAATGAAAATACAGAAAGGGAAATTAGAGAATCGATTCCATTTACTATAGCACCAAGAACCATAAGATACCTGGGAATAAACCTAACCAAAGAGGTAAACGATCTGCACTCGAGGAACTACAGAACACTCATGAGAGAAATTGAAGAAGACACAAAAAGATGGAAGACGATTCCATGCTCTTGGATGGGAAGAATAAACATTGTTAAAATGTCTATACTGCCTAGAGCAATCTATACTCTTAATGCTATTCCAATCACAATTCCACCAGTATTCTTCAAAGAGCTGGAGCAAATAATCCAAAAATTTGTTTGGAATCAGAAGAGACCCCAAATTGCTAAGGAAATGTTGAAAAAAAAAAATAAAACAAGGGGCATCATGTTACCTGATTTCAAGCTTTACTACAAAGCTATTATCACCAAGACTGCATGGTACTGGCATAAAAACAGACACTTAGACCAGTGGAAAGAGTAGAGAGCCCAGATATAGACCCTCAACTCTATGGTCAAATAATCTTCGACAAAACAGGAAAAAATATACAGTGGAAAAAAGACAGTCTCTTCAATAAATGGTGCTGGGAAAATTGGGCAGCTATATGTAGAAGAATGAAACTCGACCATTCTCTTACACCATACACAAAGATAAACTCAAAATGGATAAAAGACCTCAATGTGAGACAGGAATCCTTCAGAATCCTAGAGGAGAACATAGGCAGTAATCTCTTCGATATCAGCCACAGCAACTTCTTTCAAGATATGTCTCCAAAGGCAAAGGAAACAAAAAAAGCGAAAATAAACTTTTGGGACTTCATCAAAATCAAAAGCTTCTGCACAGCAAAGGAAACAGTCAACAAAACAAAGAGGCAACCCACGGAATGGGAGAAGATATTTGCAAATGACAGTACAGGCAAAAGGTTGATATCCAGGATCTACAATGAACTCCTACAACTCAACACACACAAAACAGACAATCATATCAAAAAATGGGCAGAAGATATGGACAGACACTTCTCCAATGAAGACATACAAATGGCTATCAGACACATGAAAAAATGTTCATCATCACTAGCCCTCAGGGAGATTCAAATTAAAACTACATTGAGATATCATCTTACACCAGTTAGAATGGCCAAGATTAGCAAGACAAATAACAACATGTGTTGGAGGGGATGTGGAGAAAGGGGAACCCTCTTACACTGTTGGTGGGAATGCAAGTTGGTGCAGCCTCTTTGGAGAACAGTGTGGAGATTCCTCATGTAATCAAAAATAGACCTTCCCTATGGCCCTGTCATTGCACTACTGGGTATTTACCCCAAAGATACAGATGTAGTGAAAAGAAGGGCCATCTGTACCCCAATGTTTATAGCAGCAATGGCCATGGTTGCCAAACTGTGGAAAGAACCTAGATGCCCTTCAATGGACGAATGGATAAGGAAGATGTGGTCCATATACACTATGGAGTATTATACCTCCATCAGAATGGACGAATACCCAACTTTTGTAGCAACATGGATGGGACTGGAAGAGATTATGCTGAGTGAAATAAGTCAAGCAGAGAGAGTCAATTATCATATGGTTTCACTTATTTGTGGAGCATAACAAATAGCATGGAGGACATGGGGAGATAGAGAGGAGAAGGGAGTTGGGGGAAATTGGAAGGGGCGGTGAACCATGAAAGACTATGGACTCTGAAAAACAATCTGAGGATTTTGAAGGGGTAGGGGGTGGAAGGTCGGGGTACCAGGTGGTGGGTATTATAGAGAGCATGGATTGCATGGAGCACTGGGGGTGGTGCAAAAAGTAATGAATACTGTTATGGTGAAAATAGAAAAATAAATTTAAAAAAAATGAAAAAAATAAAATGAAAAAAAAATTATTTTCTTCTTAAAATCTCTGTCCTTACAATTTTGAAAATGAAGTATTACTGTTATCCTATGAATGACTATTGTCATTCCTCCCATGGCCAGGCCATGATCAACTTGGGAACAGACTTGTTTCTTCAATAAGCCTCCTAGAACTTAAGGTTTGTGATATTTCCCCCTCTTTATTTACTTTATAACACAAGGCTATGGTTTACTTTTACACAAACAATATTAAATAAACTGAAACATATGAACTTTGTGTACAAGAAATAGCTTAATAGTGTGAGTTAAATTGAATTGCTTTTATTGAATAGAATGTTATATTATTGTTGAATTAAAAAGTGTTCTCATACCTTACTATCATACATATTCACAATGTGTTAAGTTGCTTAACATAATAAAATATGATTAAAATTAAAAAAAAAGATTTATTTTTTAAAATAAATCTGTTTTTGTGTTCCGTATCTAGGTTTCACACAACTTTTAACATATTTGTAGGTATTTAGTATTTTAATGCTACCTGAAATTTTTTGGATTTAATTTTCTGTTTGTTGCTGATATGTAGAAATGCAAATTATTTGTACAAAGCGATCATCTATCCAGCAGCCTGTTCTAGTAATTTATTTGTGTATTCTTTTGGATTTCCTTTATATACACTCAACTTTGATATGATTAGAACTGAAATTTTACTTTTAACCTTCCAATCTTCACACTTTTTATTTATTCTTACTGTCTAAGCCATTTAGGAAAATTTGCTAAAGCATCTAGTACAATGTTGAATAAAGCATACAACAGTGGAGGTCCTTGTCTTGTTTCAAATTGTAAAAGGAAATCTTTTAACCTCACACTATTTAGTAAAATATTTATAATGCTATGGAACTTGGACTGGATCCTGGCTGAAGAATCAAGTGGCACGTGGGAACGTTGGAAGATTGGAGGTTTATGTAACACCTGAAGGCTCAGATGAGATGGTTCTCCAAGGGTCTGAGCCCCCAGCACAAGCAGGGAGGGTAATTTATACCCTTCTACTTCCACATAGTTAGTACTTTTGGCTCGTGTGGGAAATGGGGTAAGGAAAGAAGAACCCAGAAGGGCTTTGAGACAGGTATTAGAATTTCCTTGAGAGGGGAGTCAAGATGGCAGAGAAGTAGCAGGCTGAGACTACTTCTGCTAGCAGGAGATCAGCTAGATAGCTTATCTAAATATTGCAAACACCTACAAATCCACTGGAAGATCGAAGAGAAGGAGAATAACAATTCTACAAACAGAAAATCAACCACTTTCTGAAAGGTAGGACTGGCGGAGAAGTGAATCCAAAGCGACGGGAAGATAAACCCCGGTGGGGAGGGGTCGGCTCCCGGCAAGTGGCAAAGCAACAGAGCACAAAGTCAGGACTTTTAAAAGTCTGTTCTGCTGAGGGACATCGCTCCAGAGGCTATACCGGGGTGAAGCCCACGCGGGGTCCACATGACCTCAGGTCCCGCAGCATCACAGAAGGATCGGGGGTGTCTGAGTGTCTCAGAGCTTACAGGTATTAGAATGGGGAAGCCAGCTATAGAGACAGAGCCGACAGTGAGCTCACAGCTTGGGGTTACTTTGAACCGGTCGCAGGCCCGGTGAGCTCGGAGCACGGCCGGAGGTCAGGCAGACGGGAGTTACTGGGCGCTGTTCTCTGAGGGCGCACTGAGGAGTGGGGCCCCAGGCTCTCGGCTCCTCCGGGCCGGAGACCAGGAGGCCGCCATTTGTATTCCCATCCTCCAGAACTCTACAGAAAGTGCTCAGGGAACAAAAGCTCCTGAAAGCAAACCCCAGCGGATTACTCAGCCCAGCCCCTGGTAAGGGTGGTGCAATTCTGACTGGGGCAAAGACACTTGAGAATCAATACAACAGGCCCCTCCCCCAGAAGATCAACAAGAAATCCAGCCAAGACCAAGGAGTGCAGTTTCAATACCAAGGAGAGCAGCAGAATTCCAGAGGAGGAAAAAGCAAAGCCCAGAACTCATGGCATTCTCCCCATGATTCTTTAGTCTTGCAGTTAATTATTTTTCTTCTTCAATTTTTTTTTTTCACCTGAAAAATTTTTTTGACTTTTACCCTTTTCTTTTTTAATGTTTTTTTTAACTATTTTATCTAATATATATATATATATATATATATATATATATATATGTATATTCCTTTTTTATACTTTTTCTTTACTCGTTTTCTTTTTTTAAATTTCTGAACCTCTTTTTATCTTGTTTCTCCCCCCTCATGATTTGGGATCTCTTCTGATTTGGTTAAAGCATATTTTCCTGGGGTTGTTGCCACCCTTTTAGTATTTTACTTGCTCCTTCATATATACTCTTATCTGGACAAAATGATAAGGTGGAAAAATTCACCAAAAAAAAAAAAAAAAAAAAAAAAAGAACAAGAGGCAGTACTGAAGGCTAGGGACCTAATCAATACAGACATTGGTAATATGTCAGATCTAGAGTTCAGAATGACAATTCTCAAGGTTCTAGCCGGGCTCGAAAAAGGCATGGAAGATATTATAGAAACGCTCTCGGGAGATATAAAAGCCCTTTCTGGAGAAATAAAAGAACTAAAATCTAAACAAGTTGAAATCAAAAAAGCTATTAATGAGGTGCAATAAAAAATGGAGGCTCTCACTGCTAGGATCAATGAGGCAGAAGAAAGAATTAGTGAAATAGAAGAACAAATGACAGAGAATAAAGAAGCTGAGCAAAGGCGGGACAAACAGCTACTGGACCATGAGGGGAGAATTCTAGAAATAAGTGACACCATAAGACGAAACAACATTAGAAAAATTGGGATTCCAGAAGAAGAAGAAGAAGAGAGGGGAGCAGAAGGAATATTGGAGAGAACTATTGGAGAGAATTTCCCCAATATGGCAAAGGGAACAAGCATCAAAATTCAGGAGGTGCAGAGAATGCCCCTCAAAATCAATAAGAATAGGTCCACACCCCATCACCTAATAGTAACATTTAAAAGTTTTAGTGACAAAGAGAAAATCCTGGAAGAAGCCCAGGAAAAGAAGTCTGTAACATACAATGGTAAAAATATTAGATTGGCAGCTGACACAGAGACCTGGCAGGCCAGAAAGAGCTGGCATGATATATTCAGAGCACTAAATGAGAAAAACATGCAGCCAAGAATACTATATCCAGCTAGGCTATCATTGAAAATAGAGGGAGAGATTAAAAGCTTCCAGGACAAATAAAAACTTAAAGAATTTACAAACACCAAATTGGCTCTACAGGAAATCTTGAAAGGGGTCCTCTAAGCAAAGAGAGAGCCTACAAGTGGTAGATCAGAAAGGAACAGAGACAATATACAGTAACAGTCACCTTACAGGCAATACAATGGCACTAAATTCATATTTCTCAATACTTACCCTGAATGTTAATGGGCTAAATGCCCCAATCAAAAGACACAGGGTATCAGAATGGATAAAAAAACAAAACCCATCTATATGTTGCCTACAAGAAACTCATTTTAAGACCGAACACACCTCCAGATTTAAAGTGAGGGGGTGGAAAAGAATTTACCATGCTAATGGACATCAGAAGAAAGCAGGAATGGCAATCCTTATATCAGATCAGTTAGATTTCAAGCCAAAGACTCTAGTAAGAGATGAGGAAGGACACTATATCACACTCAAAGGGTCTGTCCAACAAGAAGATCTAACAATTTTAAATATCTATGCCCCTAACATGGGAGCAGTCAACTATATAAACCAATTAATAACAAAATCAAAGAAACACATCAACAATAATACAATAATAGTAGGGGACTTTAACACTCCCCTCACTGAAATGGACAGATCATCCAAGCAAAAGATCAGCAAGGAAATAAAGGCCTTAAACGACACACTGGACCAGATGGACATCACAGATATATTCAGAACATTTCATCCCAAAGTAACAGAATACACATTCTTCTCTAGTGCACATGGAACATTCTCCAGAATAGATCACATCCTCGGTCCTAAATCAGGACTCAACCGATATCAAAAGATTGGGATCATTCCCTGCATATTTTCAGACCACAATGCTCTAAAGCTAGAACTCAACCACAAAAGAAAGTTTGGAGGAACCCAAATACATGGAGACTAAACAGCATCCTTCTAAAGAATGAATGGGTCAACCGGGAAATTAAAGGATAATTGAAAAAAATCATGGAAACAAATGATGATGAAAACACAATGGTTCAAAATCTGTGGGACACAACAAAGGCAGTCCTGAGAGGAAAATATATAGCAGAACAAGACTTTCTCAAGAAACAAGAAAGGTCTCAGTACGCAACCTAACCCTACACCTAATGAAGCTGGAGAAAGAACAAGAAAGAAACCCTAAACCCAGCAGGAGAAGAGAAATCATAAAGATCAGAGCAGAAATCAATGAAATAGAAACCAAAAACACAATAGAACAAATCAACAAAACTAGGAGCTGGTTCTTTGAAAGAATTAATAAAATTGATAAACCCCTGGCCAAATTTATCAAAAAGAAAAGAGAAAGGACCCAAATAAATAAAATCATGAATGAAAGAGGAGAGATCACAACTAACACCAAAGAAATACAAATAATTATAAGAACATACTATGAGCAACTCTATACACCAACAAATTTGACAATCTGGAAGAAATGGATGCATTCCTAGAAACATAAAAACTACCACAACTGAACCAAGAAGAAATAGAAAGTCTGAACAGACCCATAACCAGTAAGGAGATTGAAATAGTCATCAAAAATCTCCAAACAAACAAAAGCCCAGGGCCAGAAAGCTTCCCAGGGGAATTCTACCAAACATTTAAAAAGAAGAACTAATTCCTATTCTCCTGAAACTGTTCCAAAAAATAGAAATGGAAGGAAAACTTCCAAATTCATTTTATGAGGCCAGCATTACCTTGATCCCAAAACCAGACAAGGATCCCATCATAAAAGAGAGCTATAGACCAATATCCTTGATGAACACAGATGCGAAAATTCTCACCAAAATACTAGCCAATACCATTCAAAAATACATTAAAAGGATTATTCACCACGACCAAGTAGGTTTTATTCCAGGTTTGCAAGGTTGGTTCAACATCCACAAATCAATCAATGTGATACAACACATCAATAAACGAAAAAACAAGAACCATATGATACTCTCAATAGATGCTGAAAAAGCATTTGACAAAGTACAGCATCCCTTCCTAATTAAAACTCTTCAAAGTGTAGGGATTGAGTGCATATACCTCAATATTATCAAAGCCATCTATGCAAAACCCACCGCAAATATCATTCTCAATGGAGAAAAACTGAAAGCTTTTCTGCTACGGTCAGGAACACAGCAGGGATACCCATTATCACCACTGCTATTCAACATAGTACTAGAAGTCCTAGCCTCAGCAATCAGACAACAAAAGGAAATTAAAGTCATCCAAATCAGCAAAGAAGTCAAACTATCACTTTTGCAGATGATATGATACTATATGTGGAAAACCCAAAATACTCCACTACAAAACTGCTAGAACTTGTACAGGAATTCAGTAAAATGTCAGGATATAAAATCAATGCACAGAAATCAGTTGCATTTCTCTACACCAACAAGACAGAAGATAGAGAAATTAAGGAGTCAATCCCATTTACAATTGCACCCAAAACCACAAGATACCTAGGAATAAATCTAACCAAAGAGGCACAGAATCTATACTCAGAAAACTATAAAGTACTCATGAAAGAAATTGAGGAAGACACAAAGAAATGGAAAAATGTTCCATGATTCTGGATTGGAAGAATAAATATTGTGAAAATGCCTATGCTACCTAAAGCAACCTACACATTTAATGCAATTCCTATCAAAGTTCCATCCATCCTTTTCAAAGAAATGGAACAAATAATCCTGAAACTTATTTGGAACCAGAAAAGACCTTGAATAGCCAAAGGAATATTGAAAAAGAAAGCCAAAGTTGGTGGAATCACAGTTCCGGACTTCAAGCTCTATTACAAAGCTGTCATCCTCAAGACAGCATGGTACTGACACAAAAACAGACACATAGATCAATGGAACAGAATAGAGAGCCCAGAAATAGACCCTCAACTCTATGGTCAACTAATCTTTGACAAAGCAGGAAAGAATGTCCAATGGAAAAAAGACAGCCTCTTCAATAAATGGTATTGGGAAAATTGGACAGCCACATGCAGAAAAATGAAATTGGACCATTTCCTTACACCACACACGAAAATAGACTCAAAATGGATGAAGGAACTCAATGTGAGAAAGGAATCCATCAAAACCCTTGAGGAGAACACAGGCAGCAACGTCTTCGACCTCAGCCGCAGCAACATCTTCCTAGGAACATCGCCAAAGGCAAGGGAAGCAAGGGCAAAAATGAACTATTGGGATTTCATCAAGATCAAAAGCTTTTGCACAGCAAAGGAAACAGTTAACAAAACCAAAAGACAACTGACAGAATGAGAGAAGATATTTGCAAATGACATATCAGATAAAGGACTAGTGTCCAAAATCTATAAAGAACTTAGCAAACTCAACACCCAAAGAACAAATAATCTAATCAAGAAATGGGCAGAGGACATGAACAGACATTTCTGCAAAGAAGACATCCAGATGGCCAACAGACACATGAAAAAGTACTCCATATCACTCAGCATCAGGGAAATACAAATGAAAACCTCAATGAGTTATCGCCTCACACCAGTCAGAATGGCTAAAATCAACAAGTCAGGAAATGACAGATGCTGGCGAGGATGCAGAGAAAGGGGGAAACCTCCTACACTGGTGGGAATGGAAGCTGATGCAACCACTCTGGAAAACAGCATGGAGTTTCCTCAAAATGTTGAAAATAGAACATCCCTATCACCCAGCAATTGCAGTACTGGGTATTTACCCAAAAGATACAAACGTAGTGATCCAAAGAGGCACGTGCACCCGAATGTTTATAGTAGCAATGTCCACAATAGCCAAACTATGGAAAGAACCTAGATGTCCATGAAAAGATGAATGGATAGAGAAGAAGTGGTATATATACACAATGGAATACTATGCAGCCATCAAAAGAAATGAAATCTTGCCATTTGCAACAACGTGGATGGAACTAGAGCATATCATGCTTAGCGAAATAAGTCAAGCAGAGAAAGACAACTATCATATGATCTCCCTGATATGAGGAAGTGGTGATGCAACATGGGGGCTTAAGTGGGTAGGAGAAGAATAAATGAAACAAGACGGATTGGGAGAGATACCAACCGTACGTGACTCTTAATCTCACAAAACAAACTGAGGGTTGCTGGGGGAAGGAAGGATGGGAGAAGGGGGTTGGGGTTATAGACATGGGGGAGGGTATGTGCTATGGTGAGTGCTGTGAAGTGTGTAAACCTGGCGATTCACAGACCTGTACCCCAGGGGATAAAAATATATGTTTATAAAAAAATAAAAAATTTAAAAAAAATTCCCTTGATTTGGTCAGCCATCTTAGAGCACAGTTTTTCCCCTATCAATAGAATTTTTTAGCTACATTTTTTTATATTGAAGTCATCTTTCCCTTAGTTTGTAATTTTTTTTTAAATCAAAATGTATTTTTCATTTTATCATGTTCTTCACCGACTGATATGATTCTGTAATTTTTTTCCTCCCTAATTCTGTAAATTTAGTGAATTATATTTACTTTTGAATATTAAACCATTCCTGAATTCCTAGAATAAATTCTACTTGGACATACATATTATTCTTTCAATAAATATGTAACGTTGGTTCACCAATATATTATTTGTGATTTTGCATTATGCTTATGTGACAGATTGGCTGACATTATTTCTTTCTTATAATGTGCTCAGTTTTGCATTGAGATTATTCTGGATTAGTTAAGTGAAACAGTGCATATATATATATATATATATATATATATATATATACACACAAAATTGAAATGGTTTTTCCCTGAAAAGTTGGTGGAATTTCCTCTAAAATTCAAGTATATTCTTTGTGGGAAAATTTTTAATGATTGCCTTTAACTAAACTACTGTTGGTTTCTATTATTTCTTTTTTAAGTTTCTAAGTAACATTTTAAAGAAATACATCCATTTAAAATTCTTTAACTGTATTATTTAACTGTATCAGTTACTTTTGTCTTTAAAAATCTATTTCTATAGTTGTGTCCCATTTTACATTAAAATGCTATTTGACTCTGCCTTCTTTCTCTTCTGTTTCTTTTCATGATATTTTACTAGATGTTTGGCTAGTGCATTCCCCTTCTCAAAGAACCAACTTTTGATTTTGTGGATCATCCCTATTGTGTTTTTTATTGTTTTTTTAAAAATATGGTCTTAACTATATCCTTTCCTTCTGTTTTATTTGGATTTATTCTATCTTTATCTTATTAAATTCTAAGTGAGGGATTTTATTTATTAATTTTCAGAATTTCTTATTTAAAATATACATTTAGGGCTAAAAGTTTTCCTTGCAGGGCATCTGTCACTGTATCTTTAAAGATTTGGTATGTTAGTATTTCATTTACGTTTATGGATTTTAAAGTTTACATTATGATAGTCTGATTACTGAGTTCTTTGAAAGTTTTTATAATCTTTCAAATATATATATTTTTAAAAACTCATAGTTTCGTTATTATCTTCTAGTTCAATTGTCATTCAAGAGTGTGATCTGCACTTCTGTGTGTATAAAATTATACTTGCTAGTAGTTTACAAATGTATTTTTAATTTCCTTATGTGTCATTTTATATCATAGTGATTTAGAGCTTTGTTAAAATCACCTGCCATGATTGTTAATTTTTTCCTACAATTCAATTTTTGCTTTATATATTTGGAGGGTATTTTATTTTATGCCTGCATAAGTAGAACAGTTTTGTAGCTTCTTGGTGAATTAAGTCTTCTAAAAAGTATTATTTAGAGACTTTTATAAAGTTTTAGCTTAAAGTTGTTTTGTGTAATGTCAGTAGAGCAACATCATTTGGTTCCTTTGTTCCAGATACTTTTTAATTCAACTTTCAACTTTTGTATCCTTTGTGGAGGGCATGTAGCCAGATTTTTAAAAATTCCAGACTGTCAGCCTGACCTTTTTAACTTTAAATCTAAACATAAATTGGCAATGATTATATATTTGCATATTTTTAATATTTAAAAAATTCTTCCCATTCTTCCTATGTTCTTCTACTTTCTTGCCTATAAGGATGTCAATATTTATATTTCTTTTATATAAGAACTTTAACATTTTCTCAGTATGTCTATTTTTCCATATTCTCTCCTGAATGTTCATGACTATATTAAGTAGGTTTTTTTTGTTAGGGCTCTATTTCAGCCTTGGCATTTTGTGGCATTCCTGTTATTCAGAATGTTATTTATGTTATTTAGAATTCACTTTGCTTCCTATTAGGAATCCTTTGTTACCCTAATCCCCTATAATTAACAATTCTTTATTTTACCCTATTCAAATTACTATGTGGTTGAACTCTGAAAAATAATTTAATCCATAACAGGATGGAGTAAACTTAATGTTAGATGCAAATGAATTTGAAAGGTACAAGAGGTAGATTTAAGCTGCTGATATTAGTGCTCCACTCAGATCCCCTAGTATTTGGTGGGTTTTCTTTTCCAACAGCCAACACCAGCAGCTCTTTTATAGAGAATGGTTATTAAATACTGAAGCCCATGACCTATGGAGATCTGGGAAACTGGCAAATTGCCTCTTCCCTCTCTCTTAGTCCCCATAAATATGAGTATGTAATTCCTGCTACTCAGGCACTTAGGTGGTGCAATCAGTTAAGCATCAAACTCTTGGTGTTGGCTCAGGTTGTGATTTCAGGGTCCTGATCTTGAGGTATGGAGATGGAGCCCCACCTCAGGCTTAGTGTGGAGTCTGCTTGTGACTCATTTCCTCTTCTTCTGTCCCTCTGCCCACACACTCTCTCTAAAATAAGTAAGTCTTAGAGTTCCTGCTACTTTGGCTTGAGTCAGGAGAATGGCTAGTGTGGGAACTTTTAAAGGATCAGACTGAAGCTACAATACCAACTGTACTTTGCCCTTGTTACTGATACTATGCCCTTGTTACTTCCCCAACTGTTCACAAGAACCTTCATCTCCGGTTCTCCATCTCAGGTTCTCCTTCTGAGGAAGTTGATTTAAGACACTTAGTCCATCTATTCTACTAGTTAGTACAATTTTGGCCTGTGTACTTCTATCTACCTGGAGATACTGGCTTCTGAATATGATGAACTGTATTGGGGAATTACAAGGGCCAGACTCTAGCGTGTCCCCCCCCCCCCCGCCCCCCCGGTGAAATCAAGGACAAAAGAGGTTAGGAGCCTTAGGACAGAAGCACGTCTTTCCCCAAAGCAGTGGATAATCTTTGCCATTTATCAGGTGAGGGTTAAGCATCTCATCAGGTGAGGGTTCTTTGGAATAAATCACATTTGGGGGAGGTTATCCTTCTAGTTTGTAATCTAAGAGCCCCAGGAGTTTACAGATGGAGGGGCAGAGGATTTAGTGCCCAGCCTGTCACTTCCAATCGTTATTCCAGACAACATTTTAAGCAAGTAGAAATTTTGCATGGCCATTGTATTATTCTTACAGACAACTTCATTAATATATGATAATTTCCCCTGCTTTCTGTAGTGAGAATGTAGGCATGATTCCACATTCATAGCAGGGAAAGACAAAATTAAAGTTTAAAAGAAGTTTCCTAATCTTTTGTTTTGTTTTTGAGATTTCATTTATTTATTTGACAGAGAGCAGAGTAGGGGAGCTGGAAGCAGGAGAGGCAGGCTCCTTGCTGCGCAAGGAGCCCTATGGGACTTGATCCTAGAATCGTCCTATCATGCCCTGAGCCGAGTCGGGACACCTACGAGTCTCCCAGGCGCCCCTCCAAACTATTTTCTTACTGCGCCACAAGCCAAACTACTTCCAGCCGCTCTGACATTTAGTATAGCCGAATTCGCTTTCTCTCTAAAGAAGTCTTCATGGATTCCACACTTCACTCCCCCTATTTCTAGATATCTTGTTTTCCTCTATGATTGATTTTCCTAAAGGATCGAGCATTCAGTGCTCATCAGTGCTCATTTTTTTAAAATTCTGGCTGGTACCGAAAGCCTGGCTTTGGCACACATTTCATAATTTCACCAGAACATCCGTAAGTAAAAATACTGTCACTCTGGAGAAAGGAAAGATAAATCCTCTATATACCTCAAACCTCCGGTTCAACTTGGAAGTTGAACCTTTTGGAAGAGTTTGCTTTTTCTCCCAACTTCTTACAGTTCTGGTTAAAGGGGGAGGGAAGAGAGAGGACGGCGCAGTGAGTCACAGAGCCAGGGAGGACGCAAGGGGAGCTACCCGGGTGTTTGATGAGCGCTTTCTCTGCCTGGCTTGTTTGTGTTCCAGAAGAAATGAAAAAGACAGCGACAAACCAAGCCCAGGTGCTTCCTCTCCGGAACTGGTGAGCAGTTCTCGGAAAGTCGCATCGCGAGACGTGGAACCGTAGCTCGGCCGGCGTCTGCCGTGTGGGCGCAAAGGCTGCAGGGTACCGCGCAGACGTCCTGGAGTTCCTCACTGGCGCGACGGGGCTTGAGGTAAAGGCGGTGAGAAAGCCCTGCGTGGGGGACTCCTCTTCCTCGCTTCCACTTTGTGGTTCCTGCGGAGCAAGAATGGGACTGTAATTTGGCCAACAGTTGTTGCTGCCGGTGAAATGCCACACACCCCTCAAAATAAGCAAAAGGACGAAGAGAAGACTGTCCGACGATGCCTGGATTCCTTGTTACCTCAAGATTCTATTCTAACGGCTGTCCGATGTTGATTACAGCGGATGCTTTTTTTTTTTTTTTTTTTTTTTAAGATTTTACTTATTTATTTGTCAGAGAGAGAGAGGGAGAGAGCAAGCACAGGCAGCTAGAGAGGCAGGCAGAGGCAGAGGGAGAAGCAGACTCCCTGCCGAGCAAGGAGCCCGATGTGGGACTCGATCCCAGGACGCTGGCATCATGACCTAAGCCGAAGGCAGCCGCTTAACCAACTGAGCCACCCTGACGCCCCCAGCCCATGTATTTTTTAATTGTTGAAATTCTCTTAGAGCAAGTTGAAAGTGTAATTCGCTTTCTAGCCCACCAGATTTATGCATCTGAGTCAAACATACTTAAAGTGTTACTGTGGCTTCAAAGAAGCTATTGATTTCTGAAGTGGTGTGTATTGAATGATTCTTGTGTATTTATTTTAACTGTTTGCATTTAAGTTATGCTGCAGAGGCCTTAGTAAGAAACATTTGATTTTGTACAGTCTTTATTTCCACTAAAGGCCGTATCCTGACAGCCTTCCCCCATCTCCAAAACTAAGGAAAAAAAAAAAAAAAAAAAAACACAAGATCTCACCAACATGTTGGACACCAAGCAAAACAATTGGTTTTTGGACTTGTCTTCAGCTCTTGGAGTAACTTCCAGCCTCCGTCTGACGGGCATTCCCTATATTCATATCGAATACTGAGCTAGCTGTGGGAAAGTCAAGGCCTGTTCTCCTCATGACCCTCATGACCCTCAGTGGAGCAGTCACTTCCTCCTGTTGGCAGGTGGACCCTATACTGCTCCAGGTAGAGCCTCTAGAAAAGACCAAATGCTGAGGAAACTAAAATTGGCAATATTTTGCAGAGATAACTGGCAGACACATAGTTAAGAGAAAGTCAAGAGGGCCATGATCAATTCCCTAAGAAGAAATTTTTATTTTTCTCTTCTAAATACAGAAGAAACCTATCCAGCAGGTAGGAACACCTCCACCCCCCCTCCCCCGCTGATTTTTTTTTTTCTTTTTAAGGTTAAGAGTTGTGCAAATATAAATAATCCAGAAGTAATTGAGCAGTAATACATAGTGGTCAATAGCTTTAAGACTAATGAGGGTAAGAAGTGGCAGCAGTCTTAAATTAGCTGATCAGCCCTATGCTATTTTATGAGTATGTAGTTCTTTCTGGTGTATTTAGTGGCCCACATTTTTATAGAAAACAGAAACCAAAAAATACAGTAAACTTTCATTGTATGTATTTGCTTTAGATATGCCATGAATATTTAAACAAACTCAAATTTTAATTGGAGCAGCAAGAAAAATCTGATACAGTTTTCCCCAAGAACGATGTGTGTGCTTCATTTGATTTTCTATTCAGAATGAATACAGACTCTTTTCATCTGGTATTCCACCCATTAGTAATAATAGTAGCAATAAAAGGTTAATCAATTCCTACTGAGAATGGCAATTATATGTGAGAAAAAAGCTGCATAGTTAATAGTAATCCTTTAAAGAACAAAGACCAAGATACCTTCTTTAATTTACTAATTCTTTTCTCCATATCTACTGCATTTTTCATATTTACTTGAGCACCGCTGGGGTATTTGTTTTTAAGAAACAGTATTTGATATCTTGGTGTAATATCCACTCTTTCACAGTGTACCCAGTGTTTGAACACATTGTACAGTTTTAATAAATATTAAATAAATATTTAAGAGAATGTTTAGCTTCCCATGTTCTATAATACTTAGACTTTAATATGAAAAGTAAAACCTTTATCTAGGCTTGATATTACACTTTGCCAAATAATAATAATAAAATTGAAACTTGCACTTGAATTTTTATAAATATCACAGAATCATAGCAAGTGAATATATGGTATTGATTGGCTTTTATTTTGAACAAGACAGCCGTAAAACACATTCTTATAATAGTTGGATAAATTTGAGGACTAGTTGCTAGATAATATCAGGGGCTTATTGTTAAGCGAGTTGAGATAAAACTTATTTTACATAAGAAAATATCCTTATATTTTAGAAGTACATAATGAAATGTTTATGGGTAAAATGTCATGATATATGTAATTTACTTTTAAGTTTTTAGCAAAAATACATGAACATAACACAGTATAAACAATTGTTAAATCTAAATTATATGTACCTCTCTGCTTTTCTCTATGTTTGAAATTTTTCATAGCAGGAATTACAAAGATAAGAAAAGACCAAAGAAAAAAGAGGAGATAAGGAAGAACACTACCAGTGTGTAATAGAAAAAACAAAACAATGTATATAGAATCAGGACACCAATATTGCGATCATAGCTAACACTATATATGTAATTATAGATAAACCATGTAATTGCTCTGAATTTAGTTTTCTTATTTTTAAAATGAGGATAATCTGCAATGAAATACTACTACATATCCACCTGATGGTTAAAATTGAAAAGACTGATAGTATGAAGTGCTGGCAACATATGGAACAAATGGAACATATGTTGCTGGTGGCAATATAAAGTTGTGTAATTACTTTGGAAAATTGTTCAGCATCATATATATATATATATATATATATATATGTAACCTAAGTCCAAACAATTTCACTCCCAGTTACATACAAAGACAAATGAGTGCATGTTAATGAAAGTATTATGCAAAATGTTCACAGTTTTATTAATAATAGCAAAAATATCAGCAGGAGAATGGATAAATAAATATTGGTATATTTGTACAATGAAATGCTATGCAGCAATAAAAAATAATCAACTGTGATATATGATACAATATGGATGAAATTTATAGATATTATATTGACAGAAAGTAGTCGGGCACAAACACATTTATTCTGTGGTTCTATCTGTATGCAGTATGAGAAGAGACAAAACTAATCAGAGATAATAATAGTGGAAAATTATGGGATTCTGGAAATGTTTTATATCTTGAGTTGGGTGTGATTACTTAGGCCCAAGTATATGTAAAAAAATGTGCTATACACTCAGGGTGAGCGGTCTTTATATACTTTCCTATATCTTTACTATCCTCCAAATAAATAGAATAAATAAAATACAATATTAATATCCAAATCCCAGGAGGGAAGAGTAAATATGATAATGTATAATTGATTACTAAATTATAAAACACTAATTAAATTTTATATATTTTCATTTTCTAAGTTAAACTCTAAAATTTTTGCTAAAAGTAAGTTTAAGTTTTGACCATTATTATTTGTATTGTTTGCCCATAACTTTTCAAAATCCAATTCATTTTAGACTAGGGCTTGCCACAACCTTATTCTTAAATTATCATTTTCACTGTTCCATTGTTAGTAGAAAAATTTATTTGAGAGAGAGAGCATGGGGGAGTGGGTGGAAGGAGAAGGGGAAGGAGACTCCCTACTGAGCAGGGAGCCTGATGAGAGGAGCTCAATTTGGGGGTCAATGTGGGGACTCAATGCAGGGGGTGGGGCTCTATCTTAGAGCTCTGGAATGATTACCTGAGTCAAAGGCAGTTGTTTTCCAGCTGAGCCACCTAGGCACCCCTGTGCCTTTAATATTATCAAAGAGACCTACTAGCTGCTTTGGTAAGGTTTAAAACCGGCTTTTAAATAGGAGATTTTAGTGCTCAGACCTTGAGATTTTACTCATCAAGAACTAGAGGGTATTATGCTAAGCGAAATAAGTCAGTCATAGAAAGACAATTTTATCATATGATCTCTCTGATATGAGGAATTTGAGAAGCAGGGTGGGAGGGGAGTTCCTGGGGAGCTGGGAAGGGAAAAAAATGAAACAAGATGGGACCAGGAGGGAGAGAAATCATAAGAGACTCTTAATCTCAGGGAACAAACTGAGGGTTGCTGGGGAGTGGTGTGGGGAGGGTTAGAGTGGCTGGGTTACAGGCATTGGGGAGGGTATGTGCTATGGTGAGTGCTGTGAATTGTTAAGACTGATGATTCACAGACCTGTACCCCTGAAGCAAATAATATGTTATATGTTAATTTAAAAAAAGAGTACATAAATAAAAGTACTCACCTCCCATGATTCCTGTCTTTGAAAACATCAAGTACAATTTGGTCTTTAAGAAGTGTGCAAATGACACGTAATATGCTGAGCACCATGTGATCATTTGAACAGAAGATTTGAAAATAATTAAATCACTCTGAAACCTCTGGAGACCTTTTTATTTTTTTTAAATTAATTTTTTAATTTTCAGCATAACAGTATTCATTATTTTTTCACCACACCCAGTGCTCCATGCAATCCGTGCCCTCTATAATACCCACCACCTGGTACCCCAACCTCCCACCCCCCTGCCACTTTAAACCCCTCACATTGTTTTTCAGAGTCCATAGTCTCTCATAATTCACCTCCCCTTCTTATAATTCAGGCACAGAAAGCCCCCAATCTGAAAGGTAATATATCTTTTTTAAACACCCAGTTTCTGTTCTCATCTTCCAAGGTTTCATTTCATTAAAAAAAAAAAAAAAAAAAAAAGTTAGTTGACATTATAAACAGATGCTGGAAAGCACTCATCCAACTCATGAAAAATTCAGTGTAAGTTTTAAGCAAACATAGCAAAATCACTTATTAGGAAAAAATGCATAGTCTGATAGATGACCATGATTATCAGGTAAATTATTCATTTTTCTTCACAAAGCAATCACCCAGTGAAGACTCACTCATTATTCACAGGTTGTCAGGGAATACAGGGTGAGAAGTGAGGATGTAGTATGAGTTAGCTTGCCATGTAAGTTGCAGAGAAATGCTGGGATGCCTCAAAGCTGCCTGAGGACAGCAAGAAGTCCAAATGCAGCCAGGGTAAACATGAAGTCTTGGGATCACAAACTTACTAAGGATCCATTGTCAAATTAGCATGACAGTGCTACAGAGATCGACTAAACCCACACAGAGTCAACAGAGCCCAGAATTTTTTTTTTCTAGAAGCTAAAATCTAGCTACATTAGGAATGTAAACACAAATTCATGACAGTCCTATTTTCAAAATTCTTAAAAACGGTTCAAGAGAAATTATTTTCTTTGTGAGCGAGTTGCACACCCTTCCATTCAGACCAATCAGTTAAAATTTATAGCCTTTGTTGACAGTTGTATTTAAAGTTGGTTTTGAGGATAAGCTGTAGTCAGAGTAGTTCTGCTCTCCCAAGTCTGCAAATAGTCATGGAGGATATAAGATAGATGTCACCTATTTTAACCCAAAACTCAAGAGATGCCTTCTAGCTGGAAAGCAATGTTTTCACAGCTCAGCATACATAATTCAATCCTGTTTTCTTTCAGTGTTTATCTGTATCACAGAGTTGTTATGTGGCTTATACTTGGGACACTGAAAAAATTCTAGTATTTTTTTTTTTTTTTTGCAATATAGGGCTTAACTCCTACCACATATTTGGAACTGGGTCATATTCAGAAATAATTATATATCCTTTATACATAATCCATAATCCAATAGGTATTGGTACCACATAGATCCAAGAAGAGATCCAGTAGGAAATATGTACCTATATTATAACTAAATTTGGAAACTTCTTTTAGGGGAAACTGTAGAGTAATGAGAGATCAAGTTATACTTAAGATTAAATAGCAAGTCACTACAAAGTAATATTCAGTGTAAAGGAAGCTGAAATTTTAGTTCAATTTGTTCCCTCCAATGAAATCCTATAGGCCATCTGGCCCAGAGTTACGGAATCAAAGGAGCCGAAGGCAGAGGTATTAGGAGTTGGCCTGGTCTGTCTATCCATCTTGATATTTGATTACAGTAAAAAAGCCAGCTGAAAATTTGGTCTAGAGTATGTTCACTAAAAAATCTACTTCTTATAAATGAGTGCTTATAATCACAAAGACAAAAATGTTATGCTGAGAGATCTTGGACTGGAATTTCTCTTTCTACTTTTCTTTCATTTCCTGCTTTGCACTCACTTTTGAATTTTAAGTACATAATAAATGTCCATTTTCTTCTTAATGATTATTTTGCACATAGGTGGCCTTTTAAAAGTTTTAGCCTCTTTTAAAATGATTTGTGTGAAGCACACATTTATTTGCACTCTTCGCATTTAAAAGCTTCCAAAACTAGATGTGTATTAACATTTAAGAATTGAACAATGAGTTCAGGGATGTCTATGGAGTAACACTGAAAATTCAGCAGAGGAAAGAGCTGCTGGAGGTTAGAAAGCAAGGTGGGAGGGAGACAAACCATAAGTGACTCTTAATCTTACAAAACAAACTGAGGGTTGCTGGGGGGAGGGGGTTTGGGAGAAGGGGGTGGGATTATGGACATTGGGGAGGGTATGTGCTTTGGTGAGTGCTGTGAAGTGTGTAAACCTGGTGATTCACAGACCTGTACCCCTGGGGATAAAAATATATGTTTATAAAAAATAAAAAATTTAAAATAAATAAATAAATAGGGAAAAAAAAAAAAAAAGAAAGCAAGGTGGGGATTAGCAGGGGGCCATGCATTGCAGACTGATCATAACAGGTAATTCTACCAGCACTGAATAATTATTAGGGAATAATGAGTAGGAAGAAAATTTTGAGAATGAATGGGCTAGAGCACAGGCAAAAAACCAAACCAGCCTTTTGTGTACTGCTGACACTGTTTAGCCCAATGATTCATGGATGTTTTCTCCATTCCACTAACTGATAATGTTCCACTCATTCTTTCTGGAAGGTTTCTTTGTCTGGGTTATTTTAGATATTCTACAGATGGTATTAGGTCCTGTATCACTGAAAGATTTTGGTTTCTTAACTCTTCTTTCCTCCATTTCTCCATTCTTTCAGCAGTTACTATTGCTCAGAGGAGTAATCTAGGTGCTGGGATATACCTAATAGAATAGAACTCCCACCTTAAGGTTGCTTGTAGATTAATGTGTGGAGCAGACAAATAATATACATATTTTAATTTTTTTCCAGATTTACTAAGGGTTTTATATTCTAACTAAGTCCTAAAAAAAAAGTGTGAAGTCACCTGTACTAGTAAGCTCAGTCTACCATAACAAAATGCTATAGACTAGGTGGCTTAGAAAAAAAGAAATTTATTTTCTCACAGTTCTGGAAATAGGTCTTATATCAGGGTGACAGGTTCCAGTGAGGGCCCTTTTCCTGGCTTACAGATGATAGAACTATGGTGTTTCTTCCTCTTGTTATAAGGCCACCAGTTTTATTACATCAGGATTCCATTCTTAGGACCTCATTTAACCTAGTCACCTCCTTAATGGCCCCATCTCAAATATAGCCACATGATGGCTGGGGCTTCAACATATGAAATTTGGGGGATATAGTTAAATTCATAATATACCACAGTAATAACCACTTCAGTGATACCTCCCTTCTCCCAGTTTGAATCCACCTAAGCTGTCTTCATCCTAGGTCTACCTCTGATTAATTATTTACTATTTTAAATTTTCTAATTCTAGGGACATCTGGGTGGCACAGTCAGTTGTGTGTCTGACTCTTGGTTTCAGCTCAGGTTGTGATCCTGTTGGATGAGATTTCCCCAGCTGGGATATATGCTCAGTGCATTCTGCTTAAGATTCCATCTTCTCCTCCCCACTGGTGCTCTTTCTTTCTCTCTCTCTCTCTCTCTCTCAAAATAAATAAACAAATTTTTCCAGTTCAAAAAACCTTCTTCCCTCTTTATTTACTTTCTAGCTCAAATAATTTGATATATAACTAATACAGCATTTTGATATTTAACTATATATTTTATCTTCCCTATAAGTGCCTCAAGGGCAATGTCTCAATTACCTATTTCTATGTAACAAATCACACCAGAACTTAGTGACTTAAAATG
The DNA here is from genome assembly GCF_030435805.1 of Mustela lutreola. Classification (NCBI taxonomy): domain Eukaryota; kingdom Metazoa; phylum Chordata; class Mammalia; order Carnivora; family Mustelidae; genus Mustela; species Mustela lutreola. Next base: position 79,573,591 of record NC_081295.1, read on the forward strand.
AGGATCATCATTTTATGACCTTTCATGGTTTTCGTGGGTCAGGAATTTGGGGAGGGTTTGACTGTATGGCTCAGAGTCTTTATATTAGTATGCTTAGACTGCCATTACCAGAAGTTCAAGATCAAGGTGCCAGCAGAGTGGGTTTCTTATGAGGTCTCTCTTCCTGGCTTGCAGTCATTTGATTCTCACTGTGTTCTCACATGCCCTTTCCTTTGTGCAGGTATGAAAAGAAAGATTTCTGGTATCTAGGTATCAGTTCTGTTGGGCCAGTTCTATTATGACCTCATTTAACCTTACTTACTTTTTTTTTTTTTAAAGAAGATTTTACTTATTTTTTTTTATTTAGAGAGTGAGCTTGAGCATGAGCAGGGGGAAGGGCAGAGGAAGAGGAAGAGAGAGAATCTCAACCCGACTCCAAGCTGAGAGATTAATTTGTGGCAGGGCTTGATCCATGACCCTCGATCATGACCTGATCCAAAATTGAGGGTTAGATAGATGCTCAGTGGACTGAGTTACCCAGGTGCCCCTAAACTGTAATTACTTTCTTAAGGACCCTATCTCCATATACAGTCGCTCTGGGGGTTAGGGCTTCGACATGTGAATTTTGTGTGGGTTATGATTCAGTCCATAATAGTTGACTATTTCACATGGATGAAATTGAGACACATGGGACTGGAGGAGCTGTTTGAGTCTCTTTTTCTTTCTTCACATATTCTTAGGATCTCTCTATGTGGTCTGTTCATATGAATTAGTTTTTCTGTTTTGTTTTGCTTTTTATTTTAATTCCAGTTAAGCATACAATGTTGAATTAGTTTCAAGTGTACAATATAGTGATTCAATTCCATACATCACCTGGCAGTCACCAGAGTAAGTGTCCTTCTTAATCCCCATCACCTATTTAACTCACCCTCCCCCCACTTCCTTCCTTCTGGTAACCATCACTTTGTTCTCTATGGTTAAGAGCCCGTTTTTTGACTGCCTCACTCTCTTTTTTCTTCCTTTTTGTTTGTTTTGTTCCTTAAATTTCACATATGTGTGAAATTATATAGTATATTTGTCTTTGACCAACTTATACTCTCTGGCTCCATCCATGTTGCTGCAAATGGCAAGATTTCATTCTTTCTTATGATTGAATAATATTCCATTGTATATGTATATGCCACCTCTTCTTTATTCATCAATTGATGAACACTTGGGCTGCTTCTGCATGTTGGTTCTTATAAATAATGCTGCTATAAACATCGGGGTGCATGTATCCCTTTGAATTAATGTTTTTTGCTTTCTTTGCCACAAATACCCAGGAATATGATTTTTGGATAGTAGGGTAGTTTTATTTTTAACTTTAGGAGGAACCTGCATACTGTTTTCCAGAGTGTCTGCACCAGTTTGCGTTTCCACCAGTAGTGGAAAAGGGTTGCCCTTTTTCCATGTCTTCTCCAACCCCTTTTGTTGATTTTAGCCATTCTGGCAAGTGTGAGGTAATAGCTCATTGTAGTTTTGATTTGTATTTCCCTGATGATGAGTGATTTTGAGCATCTTTTAATGTTTTTGTTGGCCATCTGGATGTCTTCTTTGAAAAAATATCCGTTCATGTCTTGTGCCCTTTTTTAAATTGGATTATTCATTTTTTTGGTGCTGAATTGTGTAAGTTCTTTATATATTTTCAATACTAACCCTTTATTAAATATGTCATTTGCAAATATGTTCTCCCATTCTGTAGGATGTCTTTTAGTTTTGCTGATTGTACCCTTTGCTGTGCAGAAGGCTTTTATTTTGATGTAATCCCAATTGTTCATTTTTTGTTTTGTTTCCCTTGCCTCAAGGAGCATATCTAGAAAAAAATTTGTTATGACTGATGTCAGAGAAGTTTGTGTTCTCTTCTAGGATTTTTATGGTTTCAAGTCTCATTTAATTTAATATAATTAAATTATATTTATTATAATTGTATTTAATTAATTGTATTTAATATAATTTGAGTTTATTTTTGTGTAATAGTGTGAAAAATGAAACAGTTTCATTCTTTTGCATGTTGCTGTCCAGGTTTTCCCATACCATTTGTTGAAGAGACTATCTTTTTTCTCATTGGATTATCTTTCCTTCTTTGTGGAAGATTAATTAACCATAAGGTTGTGAGTTATTTCTGGACTTTCTATTCTGTTCTGTTGATCTGTGTGTCTATTTTTGTGCCAGTACCATGCAATTTTGGTCACTATAGCTTTGTAATATAAGTTGAAGTCTGAAATTGTGATGCCTCCAGCTTTGCTTTTCTTTTTCAAGATTGTCTTGGCTATTTGGGGTCTTTTATGGTTCCATATAAATTTTAGGGTGTTTGTTCTAGCTCTGAAAAAAGCTGTTGGTATTTTGATAGGGATTGTGTTAAATGGGTAAATTGCTCTGGGCAGGGTAGATATTTTAAGAATATTTGTCCTTTCAATCCATGAGCATGGAATATCCTTTCAATTTCTTTTTGTCATCTTCAGTTTCTTTCATTAGTGTTTTATAGTTTTCAGTGTATAGGTCTTTCACTTCTTTGGTTAGGTTTATTCTTAGGTATCTTACAGTTTTTAGTGCAATTATAAATGGGATTATTTTCTAAACTTCCCTTTCTGCTTCTTCATTATTAGTGTACAGAAATGCAGCAGACTTCTGCTCATTGATTTTGTATCCTGTGACTTTACTGAGTTCACTTATCAGTTCTGGCAGTTTTTTGGTGGGGTCTTTTGGGTTTTATGTACATAGTATCATGTCATGTGCAAATAATGAAAATTTTACTTCTTTACCAATTTGTATGCTTTTACTTTGGTTTTGCTGTCTGATTGCTGTAGCTAGGTCTTCCAATACTATGTTGACTAAAACTGGTGAGAACGGGCATCATTTTTTTTTTGTTCCTGACTTTAGTAGGAGAAAAACTCTCAGTTTTTCCCCATTGAGGATGATGTTAGCTGTGGGTTTTTCATCTATGACCTTTATTATGTTGAGATATTTTCCTCTAAACCTACTTTTTTGAGGGATTTTGTTTTGTTGTTGTTGTTGAAGGTTTTTTTTTTTTTTTTTAATCATGAATGGATATTGTACTTTGTTATATGCTTTTTCTACATCTAGTGAAATGATCATATGATTCTTATCCTTTCTCTTATTGATGTAATGTATCATGTTGATTGATTTATGAATATTGAACCCACACTTTCAACCCAGAGGTATATCCCACTTTGGTCATGATAAATTGTTTTTTAACGCATTGTTAAAATTGGTATGCTAGTATTTTGTTGAGGATTTTTGCATCTATATTCATCAGAGATATTGGCCTGTAGTTCTCTTTCTTTGTGGTGTCTTTCTCTGGTTTTGGTATTAGGGTAATGCTGGTCTCCAGAATGATTTGGAAGTTTTCCTTCTTCTATTTTTTGAAGTAGTTTGAACAAAATAAGTACTAATTCTTCTTTAAATGTTCGATAGAATTTGCCTGTGAAACCATCTGGTCCTGAACTTTCTTTGTTGGGAATTTTTTGATTACTGATTCAATTTATTTGCTAATAATCATTCTGTTTAAATTTTCTATTTTATCCTGTTTAAGTTCTGGTAGATTATATGTTTTTAGAAATTTATCCATTTCTTCTAGATTTTCAAGTTGTTGGCATAGAGATTTTCATAATCTTTTCTTATAATTGTTTGTATTTCTGTGGGCCTGTTATTGCTTCTTTCTTGTTTGTGATTTTGTTTATTTAGGTCACTTCTCTTTTTTTTTCTTGATAAATCTAAAGATTTATCAATTTTATTGATTTTTTTCAATTATCCAGCTCCTGGTTTCATTGACCTGTTCTGTTATTGTTTGTTGTTGTTGTTGTTGTTTGTTTGTTTTTTGTTTTAGTTCTGTATCATTTATTTCTGCTCTAATCTTATAATTTCCTTCCTTCTGCTGGTTTTAGACTTCATTTGTTGTTCTTTTTCTAACTCCTTTAGTTGTAAGTTTAGATTGTTTATTTGAGATTTTTCTTGCTTCCAGTGGTAGGCCTGTATCACTATAAACTTCCCTTTTAGAACTGCTTTTGCTATATCACGACAGTTTTGAACCTTTGTGTTTTCATTTTCATTTGTTTCCACATAATTTTAAATTTCTTCTTTGATTTCCTGGATGACCCATTCATTAATTATTAGTGTGTTATTTAACTTCCATGTATTGTGGTCTTTCCAGACTTTTTTCCTTGTGGCTGACTTTTAGTTTCATATCTTTAAGGACAGAGAATATGCGTGGTCTGATTTTGATCTTTTTGAATATGCTGAAGTTTGTTTTGTGGCCCAATGTGATCTGTTCTGAAAAATGTTCCATATACACTTGAAAAGAATGTGTATTCTGTTGTTTGGGGATGGAACATTCTGAATATATCTGTTAAGTCCATCTGGTTCAGTGTGTCATTCAAAGCTATTGTTTCCTTGTTAATTTTTTTGTTTAGATGATCTGTCTATTGATGTAAGTGGATTTAAAGTCCCCTACTATCATTGTATTATTATCAAGTAGTTTATATTTAAACTATATTTCAACTTATGTGTTCTGGTGCTCCTGTATTGCATAAATATTTGCAATTATGTCTTCTTGTTGGATTGTCCCTTTATTATTATATAATGTCCTTCTTTGTCTCTTGTTACAGTCTTTGTTCAAAGTCTAGTTTATCTGATATAAATATTGCCCCCTTTCTTTGACATCCATTTGCATGATAAATATTTTTTATTCCCTCACTTTCAATCTGCAGGTGTTTTTAGGTCTAAAATGAGTCTCTTGTAAGCAGCATACAAATGAGCCCTGGTGGTTTTTTGTTTTTGTTTTTGTTTTTTTGGCCCCATTTTCATCCTATGTCTTTTAATTGGAATATTTAGTCCGTTTACATTCAAAGTAATTATTGATACATGTTTTTGCTATTTTATTACCTGTTTTGTGGTTCTTTCTGAAGATTTTGACTGATCCTTTTTGTCTTTCATGGTTTGCTGGTTTTCTTTACTGATATATTTAGATTTCTTTCTTTTTATTCTTTGCAAGTTTATTAGGGGATTTGACTTGTGGTTACCATTATGATTGTGTATAACATCTGATATAGCAGTCTATATATATTAAGTTGATAGTCATTTAATTTTGAACCCATTCTTGTCTACTTTTAGGTATATGTCATCTTTTACATACTTTTATTTTGTGATTTCCTTTACTGGTATTTAAAAAAAATCAATTTTTACTGCTTATGTTTTTCTTGCCTTTATATTGTCACTTTTTATTTTTCCTTTCCATTTAAAGAGTCCCCTTTAGTTTTTCTTGCAGAACCATTTAGTGGTCTCATGACCACTCCTTTAAATTTTGTTTGTCTGGGATTCTCTTTATCTCTCCTTCTGTTCTGAAAAATAGCCCTGCTGGCTAGAGTTTTTTTGGCTACAGATTTTTCTATTCAACACTTTCAGTATATCATGCCACTCTCTCTGGTTTGGAAAGTTTCTGCTGAAAATCCCTTGATGCCTTCACGGTGTTCCCCTTGTATGTAATTGTCTCTTCCCTTCCTTCCTTCCTTTCTCTCTGTTTCTGCCTTGCCACTTTTAATATTTTTCTTTATTACTGTATTTTGCCATTTTAATTATCATATGTCTTGGTGTAAATCTGCTTTTGTTGATTTTTTTTGGAGGATGGGGTTCTTTGTGCCTTCCAGATGTGGATATCTGTTTCCTTCCCCAGAACAGGGAAGTTTTCAGCTCTTACATCATCCAATACATTTTCTGCCCTCCCCTTTCATTCTCTTATTTTGGGACTTCTATAATGTGGATATTATTATGTTTGATGGAGTCACTGAGTTCCATAAGTCTATTATCATTTTACTTATATAACTCCCCCCCTTTTGTTCATTTTTTTAAAAAGATTTTATTTATTTATTTGACAGAGATCACAAGTAGGCAAAGAGGCAGGCAGAGAGAGAGGGGGAAGCAGGCTCCCTGCTGAGCAGAGAGCCCAATGTGGGGCTCGATCCCAGGACCTTGCAATCATGACCTGAGCTGAAGGCAGAAGCTTTAACCCATTGAGCCACCCAGGTGCCCCATCTTTTGTTAATCTTGATTACTTTCCATTACTATGTCTTCTAGGTCACCAGTTTTTTCCTCTGCTTCTTCCAGCCTACTGTTCATCCCATCAAGTGTGTTTCTCATTTCATTTATTGAGCCCTTTATCTCTAATATGGTATGCCTTATCTCTGTATTAATGGTCTCACTGATGTTTTACATTCTTTTCTCAAATCCAGTGAGTATCTTTATGATCATTACTTTGGGGTGCCTGGGTGGCTCAGTTGGTTGAGTGTCCAACTCTTGATTTTGGCTTAGGTCATGATCGTGGAGTCCTGGGATTGACCCCTGCAGTAGGCTCCACACTCACTGGGGAGTCTGCTTGAGAATTCTCTTCTTCTCCCTCTATCCTCCCTCCCACTCATGCTCTCCCTCTCTCTCTAAAATGAATAAATAAATCTTTAGAAAAAATAAATTCTCTATCAGGTATGTTATATCTGTTATACTTAGATCTCTGTCTGTGGCCTTGTTCTGTTCTTTCATTTGGGACAAATTTCTTTGTTTTCTCATTTTGTCTAAATCTCTGTGCCAACTTCTATGTTAGGATAGTCAGCTATATCTCCTTTTCTTGAGGGCAATGTCCTTATGGAGAAGAGGCCTTGTAGTTCCTTGCAGTTCAGTGTTCCCCTGCTTCCCAGGGCCTGGTGCTTTAGGTCTCCAGTTGTGCTGTGTATGCTCTGCTGTTTTGGTCTGGCTATTTTATCCTTCACACAAGTCATCTAGAGAGGTTTTCTGTCTGTTGTGGGTAGTGTTTGGTCCCTGGCCTAAATGTGGGGAGTTTTAACTAAATATGCTCTTGTGTGTTTGTGAAATAAGAACTGTTACCGCCACTGCAGCTGAGGCCCTGAATAACTCCTGGGTTGGGAGACACTTATGGGCAGTGGTTTAGGCTGATCTTCTGGGAGAGGGGCCCACCACACTGAGACTGAGACAAGCATTGCTGGAAAGGGTGATTCCATTGGATCTCAGTGAAGGCAGGGCTTGTCTTAAGCAAGTGAATAGTGCTATCCTGGTTCCCGCATGTGGCCCTGTGCTTATGCTAAGATGGGTAAATTGCACCTGCCAGTTCCTTTGTTGTTGGAGAAGTCTCTGTGAATGCTGCCTCCCTGGAACACACTCAGATGAGCAAATATCCTCTCCACCATGTACCCCAGATGTTCTTTACATCTTTACAGTTGTCACACTGTAGGTTTGCAGGTCAGTCGCCCTGTCTTTTCTCCAAGAACAGCCCCCAAACCTCTGGGGCTTCCCTGAGCCAAGCCCACTGACCTTAGAACTCCAGGCTGTAAGCTCCACAGGTTGCAAGAATTCATGAAATTTGGCCACTCTCACTTTCTAAGTCACTTGCTCTGGGAATTCATTTTCCGTATATCCTTCTCTGCAGCTCTGGTCCCTCCCCACTGTGGTGACCATAATCCATTTCTCTCCCAAACCAGGTCTCCACATTCCCTCCCTTCCTCAGAATGACCTCTTTTCTATCTTTAGTTGTGGAATTTTTTGAGCCAGACTTAAGCTCAATTTCTGGGGTTTTTAGGATGCTTTGATGATTATCTAGTTGTATTCATGGGACAAAATGAGTTTAGGGTCCTCCTACTCTGCTGCCATCTTCCTTTCCATATGTAGTTTAGGCTCAGCATAGAAGTCTTAGGGTTGTTGGACTGCTTACATAGCATCTGGCTTCCCCCAAAGTAAGTGTCTCAAGAGAGTAAGGCGGAAGAACATAGCATTGTTATATTCTTTTGTTGAAAACCACATCATATTACTTCTTACATACTATGTTTGTTGAGGTAAAAGGTCATCCAGATTCAAGAGAAGGAGACAGATTCTGCCTCTCAATAGGAGGAATATAAAAATTATATAGTAAAAGAGCATGAGGGTTAAGATGTATTGTTACTGCTATTTTTGGAAAATCTGACTTACCATAGATAGGAACTGTGCTTCTACAAGTTTTACGTTACTCATGCTTAACACAGTACCCAATATAAGATGTCCAATAAGTAATTTTTATGTCATCCTTGTGCAGGGGCCATAGTATTCTTCTCTGTATTGTCCCAGTTTTGTGTATATGTGCTGCTGAGTGAGCACCCAGTAAGTAATTTTCAAAAAAAAAGGCTTATTGTTCTCAGTTCATGTGCATATGTTTTTCTGTTTGAGCTTTCTGGGGTCAGCCTTTTTAAAGTTTAACTCATTGTTTATAATTGTAATTGAAAAGATGAGATGAATTTAGATACAATGAACAGTAGCAGGACTCATAAAGAACATCTAAACATATTTCTATGACAAGTGTATTAATTCCAAAATGAACCTAGGATGCCATTTTACTTGACATTGACTAATTGGTAATCATGTGTTTCTTCACATTTGATCTTTATTAGGACTTATTTATTTTAAAATGGACACACGCACACACACATGCACACACAATTAGAGAGAGAGAGAGAGAGAGAGACATGATAAGGATTTGGTTCACATGATTATGGAGGCTGACAAGTCCAAAATTCACAAGGTTGGATAGTAGGCTAGAGACTCACAGAAGGGTTGATGCTGAAACTGAATCTAAAAACAGTTCAATGTTATAATTCTCTTTACTTCAGGGTAGGTCATTCCTTTTCTTAAAACATTCAGCTAATTGGATGGGACCCATCCACAATATGGAGAGAATTTGCTTTACTCAAAGTTTACTGATTTAAATATTAATCTCATCTTAAAAATACCTACATAGCAACATCCAGATGTGTTTGACCAAATATCTTGGCTCTGTGGCCTAGCCAATTTGCCACATAAAATTAACCATTATAGACACTAATGATAAGTAAGGTTGAACATTATTTTCACTAAAAACATTAAAAACCTTTAAACCCACATCAGACAGAGATTGTACTTGTGAAATTATCTAAATAGCTGAAGTCTGTTTTCCAAATTTTCTTTTCGTTGAATTCACTCTATATGTTTGTGTGGAATTCTGGAGGATATACGGTGTGAAAAGTTTAGGCTAACTGCAATACTAAACAGACCCAACATTTTAGTTGCTTAACACAATGACAGTTTATTTTTTTTTTTTACATTTTATCTGTTTTATCTGAGAAATTATTACTGATAAAAATCACTGTGTTAAAAAGGAGTAAAATTTAAACATTTACTGAATACCTATTATATGTCATGTGCTGGTATGGTATTGAATTCTGTAATTGAGTATTATTTATCAAAAATTGCATATAGTAGAATGTTGTATGAAGCTGATTTTTTGTATTTTAAAGTTTTAAAAATAACTTTATTGAAAAATAATTGATATTCCAAACCTTACATATTTTATTTGGCAACCTGTAAATATAGAGAACAAACCGATGGCTACTGAGCTTAACATCCATGAGGCATACTGAGCATCCAGACTATTTATAGTTGTACCTCTGCCCTCTTTTACATTCTCAGCACCATCTCTACTCAGTTTGTAAATGGGAAAAGGAGAGTAAGAAGAAGCTCTCCCTTGGTGGAAGGGAGCTGAGAAATGCAGGCTGACAGTGTTTCAAGGAATCAGAGGAAGTCAGATCCTGTTGAGCAATCTAAGTCTCAATTATAGGCCATCATCTGGGGGCATGAGAATTTTGGGGACTGCTCTCCATCCAGAAGTGAAAATTTAACTTAGGAATAGCAACAGAACAGGAACCCTAACTAGAGATATCCACATTCTTTTTAGAGTATCGTGTTTCTTGATTGGGATGTGACATAAGGTTTTTTACTTTCCATTCTATGAATATACTTATAGTATCTCTATTTTAACTATGTGTTTTAGTTTAAATCATTAGGAAGAGAGAAGATTCTGTAAAATTTCTCTTTGCTGGAAAACAAGAGATTAAAAACAAGACTCAAGGCTTTAGATCAATCACTGTTTCCATCTGGTGAATGTTCTCTTTGATAGCCTCATTTAGAACTTCAAGAGGTTTTGCTCAAATTTAAAATTCTCATTACAGTCCCTGCCAAAGGATCTTAAATGCAAAGCAATGTTAATCTTAAAAAATTTAGAAGTTGCTAAAGGAGATGTACCATTTAGAGTCAGTAACTGAAAACAGTGAAATAAAATGGGTCAGAGAAAAAAATGCTAGCACATTCTATAAGACTGCTGCTCTCTGAAAATAAAAGTAAACAAGATCATCATTATGGTTTAAAGGTTTTTTTTTATAGAGTGATATTCTTTTTACATTTTTAATTTTTTTTGTAGCCTGTATGTTCCATCCCAATTTATAGGAAGATGTGAGTTATAGCTGATAGAGAGTTCTAACATTTGCCACTTTTCCCAAAACCTTTGGAATGAATCCCAAATGGACTTGGTTTTCTGTTACATGTTTCTTCTGTTCTTCAGGTAATATTGATCCCCTTCAAATTCATTTCTTTTTCTTCTAGAAAAGAAGCCATTTTTAGTGGACCACGACGACCACCACCAACAACAAAAACAAAACCCTACATACCTTCCCCCTCTCCCCACTAAAGCACTACATTTTATCATTTAATTAACCTTGGCCTTACCATAGAGCTCCTCAGTGGCTACCAATTTTAAGCTTTCTCCATTCCAACACCTCATTCTTACTGCATTTTAGAGATACATTTTAGAGATACATTTTAGAGATACTTAACTATTTTTTCGATGAAAGTCTTTTCCTTATTTTATATGGACACCCACAACACATGTATTTTCAAATTTTAGTGTCCACTAAATTCTCTGAGATTTCTCTAAATCTCTAAATTCTCATAATATCCCTTGCACATTTTCCTACTTGGATTTTTAATATTATTACCTTCTCTATACTAAAAAAAAAAAGTAAAATTTTTAAAAAATAAAATAGGAAAAAATAAGCAGCAAGTATGCAGAGCCATCATAATGATAGACTGGCAATTTCCTTATAATTATTTTTATCATAACTCTTACACTGATAATACACAACGACTTCAATAAAAGATATTTGTATTTAAGTTTTCTTGGGAATATCAAACACAATATGCTGGAGGTGCAAGGGATATTACCATATATTCATATATTCAGATTGTAAACAACCTGATTTAAAGATTGTTTTTCAAAATTAATGCTTTTTTTGGTGCTATATAAATGAAGGGTAAAATAGGCAAAGAGAAAATAATCCCAATTTGCCATGGAAATGGAAGAAAAGGAGAAGACCAATATTTAGTGAGTACCCTCTTTAGGTCAGGCTCTTTCATACAAATTATTTCATTGATTCTCACAATATCCTAATTGTATGTGTATGTAATTGTTGCTACCATATCTACGACAAAATGAAGATTTATTTCAAGTAATAAACAGAAGGTTACAACTGCTAATAAAAAAACATGGGGTTTAAAAAACTCTGTGGAACACTAACTCTGGGTAGTTTTGGCACTATGACTGTGGGACCTGGAGAAGACAAAGAAATGTAGGAAATCCTTAGATTGGCTTTGAGCACATGAATAAATCATTTGTAAAAACAATATTCAGCCATCTTCAAATGTCCCTATTCCAGCATTTGATAAAATGTGAGAAATTTTTTTTAATTGATTATATGTGGATCATGTGCAAAATGATGGTAAAGACTGTGAATTTGAACTTCACCAGACAATTTTTTTTAATGATTTCATGGATGACTAAATTAAAATAGTTGCAGGATCATTAAGCACACAGGATTGATTACTAAAGCAGCTAGCTGAATTGTTTTCTTTGGCTGTCTTTGAGAATGAAGGAAAATGAATGATCATCTTTTCCAAGCTAAGTAGATGAGAGGGAGAATTCATTTTCCACAGGTGCTTCAACACACGGCTCCTCTGAGAAATCTACCTTAATGAGTTACCTTAACAACTGAATCTTCTATCTTGTGCTTCCTCAAACACTTAATGTACCATAATGCTTTGTATAGTCATTTATATCTGGTCACTGTAAGTTCGGTAAATGTGTTTAGTGTGTTGTGCATAGTATTGCTTAGTGAACTAATTAATAAACTTCAGGAGAGTCATCAACTCTTTAAAATTTTTGTATTAAGGTGCATGCAAGGGAGGAATAATGAGAGATAAAGGCAAGGAAACCAATGTTTTAGATTTAAAAAATAGAACAGTAAATAAGACTGAGAAGTAGGAGACTTAAGAAATAAGAGGAAAGCCAATAAGAATAGTAACATGAGTTAGAGAAGTTGACTCTAGAATAAGAAAAGAATGAAAACCACAGAGAGGTTGAGCAGGATGGATTTGATAAGTGGCTGCTTGTTCTCAGGTAAGTGATTAATGGCAATTTTAATGATTAATGAGAGAACAAGGTAGATTGTAGAAGATTGATTAATGAATTGGAGATGAGAAAGTGGAGGCAGATAGGGCATGCATCTTATTTTTCTAAGGAGCATGGTCATAAAAGAATAGAAGAAACTAGAGTGGTTTGAAGAGAAATCAAGACTGAAGAAAGGAAGTTTTAAGATAGAAATACTTGAGCATGGGGACACCTGGGTGGCTCAGTTGATTACGTGTCTGCCTTCCGCTTGATTCATGATCCCGGAGTACTGGGATTGAAATGCCATGTTGGGCTCAGGGAGCCTGCTTGTCCCTCTCCTCCCTGCTAGTTCTCTCTTGCTATCTCTTTTGCTCTCTCTGTCTCTCTCTTTCTCAAATAAATAAATAAAGTCTAAAAAAAAAAATAAATACTTGAGCATGTTTAGAGATCAAGAGGAACATGATGGGAATAGATTGAGGTTTAACAAGAAAGAAGGAAGTATTGGTCAAGGCTAATCTTGGATGTCTGACACTAGACCACTAAGGTTTGTAAACTTGTATTTATCTTTTATTGGCTGTGTGAACTTGGGCAAACTTCAGTTTTGTCACTTATTAAATGGGAATAATTAAGCACTATGGTGAAGATTAAATGTTGCAGTTGAGGGGCGCCTGGGTGGCTCAGTTGGTTGGGTGACTGCCTTCGGCTCAGGTCACGATCCTGGAGTTCAGGGATCGAGTCCCGCATCAGGCTCCCAGCTCCATGGGGAGTCTGCTTCTCCCTCAGACCTCTTCCCTTCTCATGCTCTCTCTCACTCTCTCTCAAAATAAAAATAAATAAAATATTTAAAAAAAACGTTGCAGTTGATTTAATGGGTGTATCCTAGTTACTGGTGCAGGTGAACGAACATTCAATATATGACAGTTATTGTTGCTGTGAGAAAGTTCCTAAATATAAGTCATAGATGAAGATATTCATGTGCAAAAGAACAGAAATACTGTTTTTTTTTTTTTTTTTCTCACTGAGGAAGATTAGGACTGATGATGTTATAGATTACATGTAGAGGTAAGCTGAAGCTGAAGGAGAAAATCTCAGATGGGCTTGTTTTGTTTTTGCTTTTGCTTTTTTACAAAGAAAGGAGTTTATTGAGAATGAAGGATTGATTATATTAGATTTGGTTTGAAATCCAATTTGATCATATCATATTAGACTGGGTTAGAAACAACTTTATTCCATTGACAAATAGAACTATGAGAAATTGGTGAATACAGTGGTGAGTAGAAAACATTGAGTACACTTTGAAGATGAAATTCACAAATTTTATGATAGCTGATTTCTACTGTTACATGAATGTTCTGCAGCAATGTGCAATAATCCAAAGGAAAGAAATAAGAAAAATATTCAGTTTTTTTCAGGGCTGGCAAGAGAAGTTGTCATGGTAAAAGTTGGGAAGGCCATAGAATTTGTGAATACTTGTAAGAAAAGAGTTGAAATGGGTTTAGACTGGATGGAGAAGGGAATGAAACCAGAAGAGAGCACAGAATCAACATTAAATTATGTTGAAGTTAGAGCAGGATCAGTAGATCAAGCTGTAGGATGAGAAAGTTGAATCTGAGAAGAGAATTTAAATAGTTTAAAATTTTAGGGGTGTAGATGTTAAAGGTAATGATGATTTACAGGTTTATTGCTCACACTTAGTAAAGGTAAATTGTATGCTCTATAGGAGTAGATGCATCTTCTGCAGATGAAGCACAGAACATGCTGAGAATCAGGCCTCAGACTTAGTTATAAAGAAGATAGAAAAAGTCTTGCAGGCAAGACTCTTCAAGTCTCTATGTAAAGGTCAAGGCTCTAATTGGAAAGGTATGGAATCCTGAGATTTGGGATAAGGACATTTGTGTCAACACACTTGAAAAACTTGAAGCCTCACATTCCTTTAACTCTCTGAACCCACAAAAGTGGTCCATTCTTCTTTTTTGAAGACAAGCACTATAATTCTTCTTGAAGATAACATAGACAACAAATGTTCTCCTCCATCTCTCTTTTTGTCAAGCAATAACATAACCCAACCAGGGTAATGGTTGGTTCAGTATGTAAGAGAAGAGACCTAGCCAACATAAACCAGCAGGAGTCTAAAGAATATTTGTAGAACTGAATTCTAGGGATAACTGAATAAAGAGAGAATAGATTATTAAGTTGGATAAAGGAGTACTCTGCTGATATGGGAGTACTCTCTCTGATACAGAATTTAACTGTTAAAGGTCCCAGTAAATGGTACTAAAATGGAATTTAGTTGGCTCTTAGAAGCTTGGCCCATACTAAGTGACGTAGAAACGACAGAGTTGTCATGACAAACAATAGAAGAAAAAAATCAAAAGACACCGAGAAGTGAGCATGCTAGAGAGATGTACTTTGTGAATACACAGGACACCCCCATTTTCCAAAGTAATAATAAATGTTCTGATGAAAGGAACCAGCATTAATGAGTTTCTCAATGCTGGCTGGCCTCTGTAGATCACAAGTGATGAGAAGAGATGGTGATACAGAGTCGCGCTCCCTAATAACAATGGAAATGATAGGATTCTGAAGTAATAGAAACCAGGTAATAGCACTTAGCCATCTGAAACCATCTGAAGTAAGGTAATGAGTGGCAATATCAGAGGGGTGTGTGTGGTTGTGTGTGTGTGTGTGTATGTGTGTGCTGATTCACTGAGAACTGACTCAGAAATAAATGGTTAAAGGATATGACATCTTTAGAGATGGAACTTAAATCCTACAAAAATTTATTGGTTCTTTATGTCAATGAAATTTTTATATAGACAGTAGTCTGGGGCCTGCTGGGCCATCCCCTCCAAAGTATAGGACAAATTATTTTATCTCATAATTCTTAAAACTTGGGCCTTGTTCCCTGACCCACTCACAAGTGACTATAAGTTTTTAGTTTTGAGTGAGGTTCAGAGCAGGTCCAGGATGGAATGAACAACTATTCTGAGTATATATTTGCATTTGCTACCACTGAGCCTCAGCCAACATCACTGTTCATGGGCTGATAGAATGTATGATCTACTGACACAATATTCCATATAACATCATATGGGACTAAGTGACTCACTTTACAACAAAGAAACTTCTATCTTAGAAGCCTGCTGGCACTATAGAACAATGGGATAGCATATTAAAGCTGCCGCTGAGGCACCTGATGAACACTATGCACTCCAAGGCAACTGTCATTATAGGAATGTAGAATTCCAAGAACCAAGATGTGAAAATAGGCATGACCCAGTTTATCATTATTCCAAGTAACCCAGCTGGGAAATTTGTGCTTTCAACCCATATTTGGGGTTCTTAGAAACTAGAATTCTTGTGTCCCAGAAAGGAGTTGCATCTACCAGAGACACAGCATGAATTCTATTCAATTTTAAGCTATAGATGTTCTCTGGTCACTTCAAGTACATTGTGGCAAGAAAAGAGCAAGCAAAGAAAGCAGTTACTGTGTTGGCAGTATGAACTGATATATTTTAAGTGAACTTATATAATGCTTAAAATATACTTTAAGAATGAAATAAGATTCACATAATATTGATAATTGTCAAAACTGGATAATGGGTATTATGCTGCTTTCTGTACTTTGGTATATGTACGAAATTCCCAGTTCTGAAGTTTTGACACATGTATATATTTATGTAACCACAACCATAATCAGCATACATAATACATCTATTATCTCAAAAAGTTCACTCATGCCCCTTTGCAGTCAATACCTCTCTCTTCCCCAGTCCCAGGGAAACATAATAAATTTTCCAAATTTTGGTTTTTCTTTTTCTTTTCTTTTCTTTTTGAGAATGTCATCTAGAGTGCCTGAGTGAGTCATCTGAGCATCCGACTCTTGATTTTGGCTCAGGTCATGATCAGGAGCCTGGGATCCAGCCCTGCACTGGGCTCTGTTCTCAGTGGTGAGTCTCTCTGCTTGAGGATTCTCTCTCTCCCTCTCCCCTTCCTCTACTTATGTTCTCTTTCTCTCTAAAATAAATAAAATCTTTAAGGAAAAGAATATGTCATCTAAAAGGTATTGTACATCATGCAGTCTTTCAAGTCTGGCTTCTTTCACTTACCATAATGATTCTGATATTTATCCATGTTGTATATATCTATTGTTTAGACTTTATGTTGATGATGAGTATTCTGCTGTATTTATGTAACACAGTTTAAGCTTTTAGATATTAATTAACATTTGATTATTTCCAGGATGGATATAATGAATAGATCTGTGAACACTTAGGCAGAGATATTTGTGGATATATGTTTTATTTCTCTTAGGTAAGTAACAAGGAGGGGGATACTGGGTTAAGATAACTATATATTTAAATTTTTATGAAAACATTAAACTGTTTTTCAAAGTGGCTGTACTATTTTGGTTTATTATCAGTGATACCTAAGTTCCAGTCATTCTTCATTAGTGCCAGTGTTTAATAATTTAGCTCTTTTCAATTTTAGCATTTGTTATAGATGTGCAGTGAAATATTGTGATTTTTTTAAAGGATTTATTTGAGGGGGAGAGAGAGGGGGTGAGAGAGAGAGCACACATGCATGAGTGGGAGGAGCAAATGGAGAGGGAGAGAGAGAATCTCACATCCAATGTGGAGCCCAACACAGGCTCTATCTCATGACCCTGATATCATGTACTGAGCCAAAATCAAGAGTTGGACTTAACTGAATGAGCCACCCAGGTGCCCCCCTCACACACACACTTTTTTTCTTAAAGTAGGCTCCATGCCCAGATGGAGCCCAATACCTGGCTTGAACTCACATCCCTGAGATGACAACCTGAGCTGAAACCAGAAGTCAGACACTTAACTGACTGAGCCATCCCAGTGCTCCAAAATATTATGGTTTTTATTTTCATTTTCCTGATGACTAGTGATATTATGAATTTTTCCATATGCTTATTTTCTTTCCTCTCATATATATTCTTTAGTGAAGTGTCTGCACAGATATTTCACACATTTTGTGTTAGGTTATTTTATTATTAAGTTGTAAGAGTTTTTTTTTTTTTAATTTTGGATACAAGTTCTTTATCACATGTGAGTTTTTTAAATACTTTCTCCATCTATGGCTTGTTTTTCCCTTTTTAATGAGCCTTCTGAAGAAGGAAAATTTGATGAAGTCAAGTTTCTCTTTTATGGTTTGTACTTTGGTGTCTTAAGAAATATTTAACTTTAAATCACAAAGGTTTTATATTATATTGTCTTCTAGAAGTTTTATAGTTAGAGCTATCACATTTAGATCTGGGATCCATTTAGGGTTAATTTTTATATTGTTAAAAAGTGTGATTGAAGTTTATATTTGCATATAGATGACCAGTTGTTCCAGGACCATTTATTGCATTTATTGAAAAGACTATCCTTTTCCATTGAATTATTTAGACAACTTTATTGGAAGTCAACTGATCATGTACACGGGTTTATGAACTCTATCCTCCTTCACTGGTCTCTGTTTGTCTATCCTTACACCAAAACAACAACCTTAGTTACTGTAACTTTTTATGAATCTTGAAACAGGTAGTTCTAGTCCTCCAGTTTTGTTATTCATTAAAATTGTTTTGGATATTTTACATAGATACTATGCATTTTGATAAAAGTTTTAGAATTAGTGGGTTAATTTATACAAAAGAGCTTCCTGGCATTTTGACTGGGATTATATTTAATTGATTGATTGATGTGTGGGGCGATGGGTACTTAACAAAGTGAATCTTCTAACGTGCAGGTGTATTTCTCCATTTATTCATGGATTTAAAGCCTCTCAGCAATGTTTTAGTTTCCAAAGTGTAGGCATTATACGTGTGAGATATTATACATGTGAGATTTATCTCAATTTCTTGTTTTCTGATGCAAATGTAAATGATATTGTTCTTAAAATTACATTTTCCAATTGTTTGTTGTCAGTATATGAAAATGCAGTTTTTTTTCTTTATATTATTTACTTATTTGACAGACAAGAGATAACAAGTAGGCAGAGAGGCAGGCAGAGAGAGAGGAAGGGAAGCAGGCTCCCTGCTGAGCAGAGAGCCAGATGGGGGCTCCATCCCAGGACTCTGGAATCATGACCTGAGCCAAAGTCAGAGGTTTTAACCCACTGAACCACCCAGGCCCCCCAAACGCAATAGTTTTTAAAATGCTTAACTTGCCTCTTATAGCCTTGCTTAAATTTTGTTAGTTCTAGTAGTTTTGTTGTAGATTCCCTGGAATTTACTATGCAAATAATCATATCGTCTAGGAAGATAGTTTTATTTCTTCCTTTCTAATCTGTATGCTTTTTTTTTTTTTTTTTTTTTTTTTTTTTTTTTTTTTTTAACAAACTGAGGATTTTGAAGAGGACAGGGGTTAGAGGATGGGTTAACCTGGTGGTGAGTATTAAGGAGGGCACGTATTGCATGGAGCACTGGGTGTGGTACATAAACAATCTTGGAACACTGAAAATAATAAAATTAAATTAAAAAAATTTCTTATTGCAATTCAGTTTTTACTAGAAGTGATAAAAACAGATAACATTGCCATGCTTCTCTCATCTTAGGGAAAAGAATTCTGTCTTTGACTATTGTACATATGTCTGTAGTTATTTTATAGATGCCATTTGTAAAGCTGAGGAAATTTGTTTCTGCTTCTATTTTGTTTAGGATTTAATTATGAATAGATGTTGGAGTTTGTTAAATATTTTTTCTGTATCTGTAGAGATGGTCATATATATTCTTAGTATGTTAATATGATAAATTATATTGATTGATTTTTTTCAATGTTAAATCAACTCTGCTTTCATAGGATAAACCTAAGTTCCTTGTGACCTATTACTCTTTTTATGTTGTTGGATTTGATTGCTAATACTTTTAAAAGGTATTTTTGCATTTGTATTCATGAAATAAATTTGCTTGCAGTTTTTTCTTTTCTTATAGTATCTTTTTCTGATTTTAGTAATAAGGTTACACTGACCTAATAAAATGAGTTGGCTGATATTCCACACTCACCTACTTTATGAAAGACTATTACTTTAAATTAGTATTAATTCTTTTATCCTATTGAGCTATTTCAGCCTGGAATTTTCTTTGGGAGAAGTTTCAGTTTCTTTAATGGATAGAGGGTTTTTGGAATTATCTATTCCTTCTAAGAGTTTGTTCATTTCATCTATCCTTTAACTATTAATCATATTCATTTTAAAATCTCTGATGGTGCCAACATCTGGAGCATCTCTGGGTCTGTTTATTTTTTTTGCTTGATTTCCTGACAATAGATCTATTATTCTTGCTGATATTTCTGTCTCATAATTTTTTTTATTGCTGATATTATGTGTGGAAAATCAGTAAGAATTAAGGTAAATAGTGTTTATGCCTTGAAATGGTGAGACCTCTTTTCCTACCAGGCCATTAGTAGTATGGGAAATTTGACTAATTTCAGCAGTTTCACTGATTTTTGTTATTCACCACAGTCTTAAAGGGGAAAACTGCTGCTATTTTTTTCCTTAGAGCTGGTCTGGATTTTACATGGTGAAGGTGGAAGTGTTGGTGGTTCTGAATGTTTCCCCTTTATTTCAGAACCATTTGTAGTTTTGTTAGGCCTTCCATGCCTGCATCACAGATAGGCTTCTTTCAGCTCTTTTACTTTGTCCAGTAGTAGAGTGCTACTAGTAGTGGCAGGGAAGGAAACCTCTGTTTTTCTTCTCCACTCATAGCTTTAGTAAGGTTTTGAGTTCCTAGACTGAGGAGTGAGCTTTCTTAATATACCTCACCTTCCCCTCTATGCTAGCATGATGTTTTTGAGGGGTCTTGGGCACAACAAATTATTTGCTTTTTCCCTTAGTACAATAGACCTCTGCTTTAGTTCTTGAGTATGAGTGCATTTTCTATCCTTACCCCAATGACTGATGGTTTTATTAAGGTTCAATGCAGGGTGGGGAGTGTGGGTTTTCTACCTGTCCTCTAGCAACTGAAATCATTTTCATGGGATTTGCAGGTAGGAGTGCTTTCTGACCTTTTCCTAATGCCACATAGGATTTATCTCTTACACTTTCCCAGGACCCACCAACATTTTTCTGGGGTGGGGAAGGAGAAGACAGGGTGGAGATTTTACTTTGTATGATGAGAAAAGTCTAGAACTCTCCTAGGTTTCTGCTAGTTACCCATGCTACAACAGATTGCATACTCCTGTGCCTATCCCCAAGAAAGCAGTTCTCCCAGTTCTCCTGTACTACCCCCAATCTTTCTTGTGAGTAACTGGCAGGGAGTCTTAAATTGCTAGTAAGTGTTTATAGCCTCTTTTTTATGTCTTTGGCTTCTAGGGATTTTAAATTTTGATGGCAACCTATAGTAAGCCTTTAAGATTTGTTAAAGTTTTATTTTCTTACTTTTGCAGTTGCCATTTCTTCCTCCCATGTTCTGCCAGGATCAAAATAGTTTGTGATTCTCAGTTTTCCTTCGACGAGCCTGTCACACTTTGGAATTCTGAATTCTTGTTTAAAAATCTTGGTGCTCTGATAGGCTCAAATAAAGATAATATTATATAAATTGCCCAGCTTTTCTTCATAGTTAGGTTGGGAGTAATCTATTTATTTATATCCCAAGTGGAAGAACTGCTTTTTCTCTTTTGTATTCTGATTTAGGACTCTCATTATAGGGACCATCTACAAATATCAAAGGATCTTTAAAAAAGGTACTTCATCCGCAAGTGTTTCTAGAAACACCATGTAATTTTGGTCTTGGTGAGAATTCCATTTTAGAAATATTCATTTGGTTGGCGTGCCTGGATGGCCCAGTTGGGTAAGTGACGGACTCTTGATTTTAGCTCAGATCACCACCTCAGGGTTTGAGATTGAGCATTGAGTTGGCCTGTGCACTGGGAATGGAGCCTACTATGAGTCTCTTTCCCTCTGTTCCTCCCCTCCCTGCCCCCACTTGGGCATGCTCTGTCTCTAAATGTATGTGTGTGTGTGTGTGTATTCATTCATTTGGTTCAAATTCCAGTTACCTCAATCAAGACCCCAGAACACAATATAAAATATTCCTGGTAGCCACCTGGAACTCTTGCAAGGCCTCAGGTTTGGATGCTATCAACTTCTTTTCCCTTTCAGCACTATCACATCCAGCTCCTCTGGCTTGATCTCTCCTTCCCACTTTTGCTTCTTGTTGTGCAAATTCTTATATCATCCTTAGCTCACAGTTTAAATTCCACTGTTTCAAAAATGCCTTCCCTAATTTCTAATCTAAGTGAGGCCCCCTCCTCTCCATTATAGTCTTACATAGTACCTTATAAATTTCCTTCTCAATATTTAACCACAGTTTTCAATTTATAGACACATTTAACTATTTACTTAATGAATTTATTCCTCAACATTAACTCCATTGGGTTAGAGACCCTGTCTGTATTTTTCACAGTTGTTCACTATGCTGTTGATACAGTTTAACTAGTACTTCACACTTTGCTGAATGTTAACAGCTGCTCAAAATTTGTTGAATGAATGAAATTCTTATGAGGTAGATAGTCAGAAGGGAGAGATGCAGTAACAGCTAGAGGGATAGAAATGCAGGACAGACTTCTAAGTAAATTTGGGCATAGAAAGCACTGAAGGCCACTGCTCAGAAATGGAATCAAAAGCCAAGGCCAAGTAGGTTCTATTTAAATCTGTCCTTTAAATAAACAGACCAATCTCTAGGGGTGAGAAGGACGGCGAGATGAATATTTGCTTTGAGTTTATTCTTCTATGTGAGCTTAATGAAATAAATGCCCACGTAAATTTCAGACGAGGTGATTAAACATGAAAGCTTTGGCTGCATACCTGACTCAAAGAGCTCTGTGATCTGCTTAGAGAGAAAATATACAGAATTGAACACTATAATAATCTTTATATAGCAGGCATTTAGGATTTGGCCATAGAAATTATCTCACCCCAGATTATTAAGAAAAGAACAGATTGCTTAGTAAATAATGTTTGAAGAATTTGTCTTGCTGTATGGAAAATTAAAATTTCTACTTAATACTACAAAGTTGAATTTCAGGCATATTAACCCTGCAAAATTGATAGATTCTAATATAGGAGACTATTTTTATCACATAAGTAGGGGAAAGACCTGAGGAAACCTTAGAAGCACAAATCATGAGGTTAACAAATGGATTAATTTGATGATTTTGAAGATTTCTTTTTAATTATGGACATTATGAAAAAATCTACAGAGAAAAGAACAGGAAAGTTATTTGCAATATCTAAAACTGACAAGACAAATATCTATAACACAAGGAACTTAACCATGATGAAATAGAGGTAAAAGTAAGGATAGAGTACTCACAAAAAAAGTACCACAAAAGTTATCAGGCATTTAAAGAGATGTTCAGTCTCATTGGTATTTGGAGAAATGCCTTGAAGCAGCAGTGAAGCATCACTTTATAAGCATCAGTTAGGTGGTGAATAATGCAAATTTAGGAAGGCAAGGGTGAATGAATCCTTCTGTATTACTAGTGGGACTGTAAAATCTGGGTCAGGCAGTATTCTGAGTCCCTCCTGAGAATATTTACTCAGACTAAATGCATATGTGACTATAATCTAGCTATCCTGATCCTAGGTGTATACCACAGAAATATTTATTTTAAAGATTTTATTTATTTATTTATTTATTTGAGATTGAGAGCAAGAGAGAGCACAAGCATGAGTGTGGAGGGGAGGAGGGGGAGGGAGATGCAGACTTTCCACTGGGGCAGGGAACCCATGTCAGAGCTTGATCTTAGGACTGTGGGATCACGAAGGCAGACTCTTAACCAACTCAACCACCCAGGCACCCCCATCAGAAATATTTCTACAAAGGCCCTTGGCGGGGGTATATGAGGGACATGGTTTATGATGGTGGGGAGTTGGAAGCAGTTTAGCTGGAAGAATGGAGAAATGAATATGATGGACACAAAGTATGAGCTGGGATACAGTAGTTAGAAGTAATAGCTCAGTTGTACATAGCAACAGATTTTATGAAACTATCATATAAAATAGCAATCATCTTAATAATAATAGGTAACTTATGTAATATTTACAACCTGCCAATTATTATTCTGAGATCATAACAATCCTGTGATGTATCATTATCCACAATTTGAAGATGAAATTAAAATACATAATGTCCCACAGTAACTGAATGTGCTGAGATTTGAACTTCAGCAATCTGGCTGCAGAATTCTTCCTTTCAAGCAGTCATTTTATGCCCAAGAATTACAATGAGAGCTATAGAACAATACTACTAATGGAGATAAAAAAAAATTCATACACACCCAACTACAATAATATTTTTATAGACTATATTAATACTAAAGCATTTCAAATCACATGAGAATGGAAATAAAATGAAATAATTAAATAAGTACATCAAGAGAGGTTTTTTTTTTTTTTTTTTTTTTTTTTTTTTTTTACAGCTCAAAGGCCTCACGTTTATTACCAAACCAACCCACTGGTGCAGAGCTATAGTAACAGAAAAATCTTTCGCTGAAAAATGGTATCTATTGGCCAGGCAGAAAAGTGTTTACAGGGTGATGGAATAGAACATAGAACACATGATCCTCAAGTAGCTTAATTAAATACGTGGTGCCAATTAGGTGTGTCATCGCGTGATGTGGAACGCCTTAGAGACCCAGCTTGGTTCTCCTCCAGTGCCTCCTCTTGGAGCTGTCTGATTTTATTACCAGTTTTCATTGGAATCCACTGGGGAATGGGACGATTCTGCTTTTGTTTCTTGGCCAGGAATGGCTTGATCCTGAAAGTCTTGTGAGAAGACATGGTCAATTAACACCGCGCGGGAACACAGCAGGATGGCGACTGAAAAAGAGAAACCAAGAGAGGGTTCTTATCTTATACAATCTGGTTGTGAAACTGTCCTCTAGATGGAGGAATAGGATTGTTTTAACCCTTTGGACATGTGAGAGTAACAAACTTAACTTGTAAAGATTTTTTAGATAAGCATGATTTTCCAAGCATTTATATAAAGAGAGACCAAGAAATAGCTGTAGCAAGAGCCCTGAAAAGCAGCTATGATGGACAGATGCTAGTGAATAAGGACAACACAAGACTCAAAGAGAAAATCAGAAAGTAGAAGCAGCAATAAGATATTAACAAAAAATGTTTTCTTAGCTCCTTTGGTGAGAAGGAATAGGACTATATATTGGTCTTGTCTTGTTTAATATACAATAACAAGAAACTCACAGTTGAGGATTTAAAAAATTTTATCTTAGTTAGAAGTCAGTCTTATAATTTGGTATTTAAGGAGCACCAAGAGAAAGATTTCTTATCTTTTCTGTACCTAATTTTAACCTTTTTACACAAGTCCTGTCCTCATTCAACAACCATAAATTTAATTCAAATAAAGAATTGTTCTGTGTCTAAATTCTTGTCATAAGTGCGATAAAAACATGGGTTTTGGTATGAACAACAACAAAAACAACGACAAAAAATCACAGTGATCAGATAACAAGAAACCTAAAACATGACTCACAGAAAAAACATGAAGTAAATTGTTAGGTAATTTCTCATTCCACATTTTTGTGTCACGAATGCACAGCTACTGGAGATTATGCAGTGGGAATGATCTGTGTCAGAATTGGAGCAGTAAAATGCAAAGGTGAATGGCAGTGCTGAAAAGAGATCTTGATCTGGTTCTTGCCTGAAGGCGCAAGTGGTTGTTGTGACTCTTAGAAGTAGAGGTAGGTTATTAGACTGTACTCACAGAGCATCAAGAAACCAACTTATAAGGAAGACAAATGTCTCCAACTTTTTTCTTATTAGTCACTTTAATCACTATTTGCTTTTTTCAAGAAGAACGAAGGATCTCCCTCTTGGAAACTGCTTTGTTCCATTTTAAAAATTTTGGTTTGGTAAAATTAAAAAATTAAAAAATTAAAAAAAAATCATCACCCAACAGATAATATAAAAGAATAAAGTAACCCTAATTTCCCCCCTTTATAAAACTCTCTTCTTATCTCAGTCTGGGTGCGGCATGGTAGATGGCCTAAGGAGGGTATGTGATCTACAGTGGAATGAATAATGAGATATGTTGCCTCTCACACACTGTAGTTCTCAGTGTAATTGTTCAATTGTTGTTTGTAGTATACAATCTATACGCTTCTGCTCGAGAGCCTCTATCACAATTTCCTCCTCCTATAGCTCTACCGATCTCTACCTTTCAACATTCATCCATTCCTTTGAAGCTGATTCCAGATCCCACCACCTCTATTAAACATTTCCAAATCACTCAGCCCAAATTAAGCCTTACTGTCTGTGTGAGTTTCCATAGTACTGTGTTTTAATTCTGCTCTGTCACCTATCTGTTCTACCTAGGACTCTACTAATTTGTGTGTATGTTTTTGCTTTCCTGTCTTGTTCACCTTTGCTTTTCTCATAGTGTATGTTTACATATTATATATTCTCAAGTAAATATTGAATTGAATTAGAGGTTTTGAAACTCAGTGAATACATTTTTTTAGCAAGATAAATCTGGTAGTCCTACATAGGATGGATTGGGGACTAGGATATTAAATAGTTAGGAAAAAATGTTCATAGCGAATTGTGATATTCAGTCATGGGACAATGACAGTCTAGAAATGCAGTAGCTGTGTATAGATCAGAAAGTAGTGATTTACATACAGATTCTGGAAAGAAAATAATAGATTGTTATGAATAATGATGATGATGATGATGATGATGATATTAGCAATGGGGATGATAGTTTATATTTGTATAGCAGTTACAGTTTATGTAGATTATTCCAGAGTAATGTATGCAGATCTCATGAGAATCAAGTGAAGTGATGTGGTAAATAATCATGTGTTAAAGTGGTGAAATGCATGGAATTCTTGTGGGTTTTTTTTTTTAAGGTGTTAGCTTCAAAGTTGGAAAAGCTATATAACACAAAACATGTTGGCAAATTACAAATCAGGCTAATCATGGCAATTTATAAATTACTGCATTTCTCCTGCTCATCAGAAGATTAATCCAAGAAATAGTCTGAGAAATCTGTTACAGCAAGTATCTAATAATGAATTCCAGTGTTATTTTTAGCAAACATTTATTTAATGCCTATGGATTTATTGGGGCTGAATTATTCCTCCAAGGGGATGGAGACAGAACATTAAGTATGCCTTCTGAGGGCAAAGACCACAGGAAATTTTTAAAGGTTGCCACTAGATCACTTGTATTTATACCATACATAAATATGTATACATACATTCCATATACCATAGGAACCCAAAACTATGAAAGAGCTGACTGCAAAAACCTCAGGGACCAGAGTACTTTCTTCATTTCTGTAAGGTTATGTATATCTTGGAGTGTGTTGATGAATGTCTTACCATCTTTTTAAGCAAATTGATTGGAATACAAAGTCCCATGTGCTTAACTGGTATCTACATAAGTAACTTCCATTATTAGCTAAAATAAAGAGATTTAATGTGTACACACATTGGACTGGACCAGTTCCACTTTTGTTTTTTGTTTCCCTCAATTTTTGCTTGTAGAAAGGGCTTGAACTTTGTCCTGTTATAGGATAGAGAAGAATTCTGTTATTTTGAGACATAAATTAGTTCTATCCCCACAATTCTACTTTCCTCTTGATGACCATCAGGGATAATGGAATAAAATAAATGGTTATAAAATCAAGTCTTGAGTTGGTTCCTGATAAAGTTTCCACATCCTGTTTCACATTGGGAATGGAAGATGACTATTTGGTCTAGGCAGAAAAGAGGACCATAAGGTTCCAGACCAGTTTGAGGAGAGTGGCAGAGGGGCAGAACTCTATACGTAGTGATGATTCTTTTAGAAGTCCTGGGCTACTACCTTGGTTCTAGTGAGGTTGACTGGGTAGAAGCAGGATCACAAGTGTAAACTTGATGTGAATAAGCTGAAGTAGTTTCATTGATCAAGTCAAATCAGGAAGGGAAAGAAACAAAGATTCTATTTATGCAGCATTCTATCAAATGGTGTGAATGATCCTACTGATACGTATAGATGGGATTGGCTTTGGATAGACAGTATATTCAATGGCAAAAAATGGGAAAGAATTAATTTAACAATAAGATAAATAAATTGTAGCTAGTTAAAAAGGAAGAAAAGATTTTTGTTCAGGTTAGTTCATACTGCAGTTGATAGGAGGATGATAATCTGATTGGAAGTGTGCTATCCTTTGAGGTAATATTTCAGAATGTCTGTGAGAGGAGCAGCCTCCTTTATGTTATAATGGATGCCATAGAAAGGGACCTGTTGAAATAGTCACTCAGATATGAAATATTTCTTCTATTTTTAGAAAGTTTAGCTTCTTTTTCTAATGGTTAAGATAGTAAATTTTACTTAATTATTTATTCCCAACTTTATTAACTTCTTATTGATATATAACATGTATAAGTTTAAGCTGTACAACTTGATGATTTAATACAAGTATTATTGCAAAATGATTACAATAAGGTTAATTAACACTGCCATTTTCTCACTTAGATAACATTTGTGTGTGTGTTTGTGTGTGTGTGTGTTTATAGTTACAACATTTAAGATCTACTTTCTTGGGGCACCTGGTTGATCACCCAATTCTTGATTTCAGTGTTGTGAGATCAACTGGAGTATGGAGTTGTCGGTGCCTGAGCGGCTTGTAGCGCATGTGCGGTGATGCTTTTGGGCTCCGCGGAGCCCGCTCGTTGCCTCGGCCGCCGCTGCCTCAAGCCGTTGCCAGGTGGCGATGGTGCGGAGCTGCTCCGGCTGGGCCCGGGGGAGGGCCCCGGGCGCAGCAGGACTTTTTCGGTGCCCGAAAGTAAACACACCATTAAGATGGCGGCTGGATGCGAGCCAGTAGGCAGAACTTAAGATTTTGTATCTATGTGGCTGCGAGTGATTGGTTGTGCAACCTTGGTATATATAGACATGCACGGGCGGGGGAGAGAGAGATCCCAACAGCTACGCAGAAATAAAGCTTGCTTCGCTGAGGTCTCCTGGTCGTTCTTGCTGGCGAGAGCGACATGGAGTATGCTGCTCCATACTCAGCAGGGAGTCTGCTTGGGATTCCCTCTCTCCCTCTTTCTCTGCCCTCCACTCCACACTTTCTCTCTCTTCAAAATAAACAAACAAATCTATCTTTTAATAAAGGTATATATTTTCTTAACAGCTTTCAAATACGTAATCTAAAACTCTTAATTATAGTCACGATGCTGTTTATTAGAGTCCCAGAACTTATTCATCTTATAGATGGAAGTTTGTACCCTTTAACCAACATGCCCCCATTTCCCTCATGCCTTAACCTATGGTAACCACCACTTTTCTGTTTCTATGAATTTGGCTTTTTAAAGATTATACATAAAAGTAATATCATATACTGCTTGTCCTCTGTGCCTGACTTATTTTGCTTAGCATAATGCCCTGAAGGTCTATCCATGTTGTTGCAAATGGTAGAATTTCCTTTTTTTTAATGGTTGAGTAATATTTCAGTGTTTATGTATAGTTCATTCTTTAATCCATTTTTTATTGATGGATCCTCAGGTAGTTTCCATGTCTTGGCTGTTGTGAATAATGCCTCAGTGAACATGGGGGTGTGTACACCTTTTCGAGATGGTGATTTCATTTCCTTTGGATATATATTGAAAAGTAAGATTTCTGGATTATCATAGTTCTATTTTTAATTTTTGGAGGAACCTCCATACTGGCTTCCATAGCGGTTATACCAATTTACATCCACCTTCAGTGCATAAGTGTTCCTTTTTCTTCATAACCTGGTCAACACTTGTTAGTTCTTATCTTTTTGATAGTAATCATTCTAACCTGTATGAGGTAAAATCTCATTATGGTTTTGATATGCATTTTCTGATGATTAGTGATGTAGAGCATTTTTTTCATGTACATATTGGCCATTTGTATATCTTCTTTGGAAAAATGTCTGCTCAAGCCTTTTGCCCATTTTAATCTTTTTTGCTGTCAAGTTTCTTGGATATTTTAGGTAAATGATTTTCAAGTATTTTTTCCCATTCCATAGGTTGCTTTTTCATTTTGTTGCTTATTTCTTTTGCTATGTAGAAACTTCTTAGTTTGATATAGTTCTACCTACTCTCATGGTACAAAACATAAAAGGCAAATTCTTTAAAATACTAGAATTTTGTGGATCTGGATTAGTTCTTTGTACTGTTCTTGCAAGTTTTCTATGCCTAGAAAGATTTCTAAAAAACCATAAAGGGGTGGTCCAAGATGGTGACATATGAAGATTCTGAACTCACCTTCTACTGCAGATACAACAGATCTAAAACTACACATGGAACAGTTCCCATTGGAAAAGACCTGAAAACTAACTGGAAGCTTCTCCACAAGAAAGAATAAAAGGGCTACACTGAGATGGGTAGGAGAAGCAGAGCCACAGTTTTAGTGAAACCCTACTCCCAGCATAGGATGTCACAAATATGGAGTTTCTCCCTGAGAAGTGATGAGTTCATTTAATATCCATCTTCCTCAAACTCTTCCAAAAAATTGAAAAGGAGGAAACACTTATAAACTCATTTCCCGAGGCCAGCATTGCCTTTATACCAAAACCAGAAAAAGATACCACAGAGAGAACTACCCCCCCAACATTCCAAATGAACATAGATGTAAAAATCCTCAACAAAATATTAGCAAATGAATTCAATATTATATTAAAAGAACTTTACACCATGATCAGGTGGGATTTATTCCAGAGACGCAAGGATGGTTCAATATCCACAAATCAAACAATGCAATACACCACTTTAACACAGTGAAGGATAAAGTCATATGATCATTTCAATAGGATGCAGAAAAAGATTTTGACAAAATTCAACAACCTTTTATGTTAAAAACTCAATAAAGTGAGTATAGAGGAAATGTACTTCAACGTAGTAAAGGGCATATATGATAAGTCCACAGCTAACATTATATTCAGTAGTGAAAAACTAAAAAAGTTTTCCTGTAACAATAGGAATAAGACAGGTATGCCCACTCTTACCACTCTAATTCAACATACTATTGGTAATACTAGCCAGAACAATTAGGCAAGAAGAAGAAATAAAAGGCATTCAAATTGGAAAGGAAGATGTAAAACCATCACTATTTGTGGACATGAGCATATATATACAAAAGCCCAAGGACTCCATCAAAAAACTGTTAGAACTAATAAGCAAAATTTGTAAAGTTGCAGGGTATAAAATCAGTATACAAAAATCGGTTGTTTCTATGTACTAACCATGAACTATTAGAGAAACTAAGAAAACAATCCCATTTACAATTTCATCAGAAAGAATAAAATGCCTAGGAATAAATTTAACCAAGGAGGTGAAGGGTTTGCACACTGAAAATTATAAGACATTGATGACAGAAATTGAGGTAGACACAAATAAATGGAAAGATATTCTGTGTTCTTATATTAGAAAAATTAATGTTGTTTAAATATCTATATTCCCCAAAGCAATCAACAGATTCAGTGCTATCCTCAATAAAATTCCAGTGACATTTTTCGTAGATAGAATAAAGAATCCTAAAATTTGTATGTAAGTGCAAAAGACCCTCACTAGCCAAGCAGTCTTAAAAAAGAACAAAGCTGGAGGCATCATACTCCCTGATTCCAAACTCCATTACTTAGTAATCAGAACACTTCGGTATTGGCATAAAAACAGACACATGGGAACTGAATACAGAACCCAGAATTAAAACAATATGTCTGTGGTCAATTATTTTACAACATAGGAGGCAAAAATATGCAATGGGAAAGGGCAATCTCTTCAATAAATGGTACTGGAAAAACTGGACACTATACGCAAAAGAAAAGAACTAGACCGCTGTCTTAAAACATTTATAAAAATTAACTCAAAATGGATTGGAAACTTGAATCTAAAACTGTAGCTTTCAGAGGAACAATAGTAAGTTTCTTGGCATCAGTCTTGGCAGTGGTTTTTGGATCTGATTCCAAAAACAAAGGTAATAAAAGCAAAAATTAACAAGTGGTACTATGTCAAACTCAAAAGCTCCTGCACAGAGAAGGAAATCATCAATAAAATGAAAAGGCAACCTGTGGAATGGGGGAAAATATTTGCAAATAATAATAATAAATAAGGGTTTAATATCTAAAGTGCATAAAGAATTCCTACAACTCAATAGTGAAGAACTAAACCATCTATTATTAAAAAGGACTTGAGTAGACATTTTTCTGAAGAAGACATATAACTTGCTTATAGGCACATGAAAAGATGCCCACCATCACTAATCATCAGGGAAATGCAAATCAAAACCACAATGAGGTATTACTTCACACTGGTTAGAATAGTTAATATCAAAAAGATAAGAAGTAACAAGGATGATAAAAATGGGATGAAAAGGGATACCTTGTATACTGTTGGTGGGAATATATTTTGGTGTAGTCAATATGCTACACAACATGAAGGTTCCTCAGGAAAACTACTAGATCTACCATATGATCCAGCAATTCCATTTCTGGGAGGATGTTGAATATAGCTTTGCATTCTCCTTGGAAAAGCCTATCCAGGACTATGCCACGCAGCAGATTTATATGAAGAAGCCACAGAAGCTACTTGTTTGAAACCTAAACCTGAGAAAACACAAAAAGTAAATTAGACCAATTTCTCTCATGATTATAGATGTAAAGATACTAATAAAATAATGCAGTTGAAAAGGTGATGCATATTAAATGTCTATCAGGCTATGACCAAGATTTTATGTGAGGGTTAAGCAGATGGTCAGTATTAGAAACACATAACTTACTTTATCAATACATCAAAGAAAGATTAAATGTAATTATCTTAATATAGTACCAAGTATATTTGATAAAATTTAATATTAAATCCTGATATAAACATCTTTGTCTAAAGATATATTTCCTTAACATGAAAAAGCCCATACTCAAAAATTAAAAGCCCAAGGCATTTCCATCAGAATCAGAATTCTTCCATTCAATAGTGGATAAAATAATGTTACATTTCAGAGTTGCTGTGAGAAAAAAGAAATACTGAAAATAACTAATAAGTATAAATGAAATAAGATGGAAGTAATGGAATCAAATATATGTCATTACACTAAATGTGATTGTAGGGATTTTTCCCATTTTACACACACACACACACACACACACACACACACACACACAAATACTCACACTTGAATTATTGGCAATTTGCTTGTATGAAACACGGGATCTTTAACCTTGAGTATCAAACACTATTTGATCCAGTGGTATTCAATGCACATCATAAAGACTCCATAAATGTTATATCATGCATGCTTCTTTCATTAAAGGCATATAATCATAAGAGCTTTAAAATATAATGATAAATATAAATATTTATCATTATGATTATTATTAAGATTATTAGTTACTTAAATAGAGACATAAGCTTAGTACATTCCAAGAAAATATTGACATGTTTCATGTAGATGAGTTATGAATGATGTAGCATGTAATGACCAGGTAGAGGCTAATTTTTACTGATCAGAAAATAATTCCTGAAACACGTATTCTTGTTTGTATTGAAAAAATTCCTTAGAAAGTTATTTACAAAGTTAATAATTTATATCATGTTCCTGCTCGATAAAATGCTTGTGAAGTCTTGGATCAAGATGTTAAGATTTTGAGAAAAAATTTTAAAATGATAAAAATGAAACTCTGACATAATAAAAGACCAATAAGAGATAAAAGAACTGCTAAACTGAGTGAGTTTCTCCAACAAAATATTTACAAAGCAGAGCATATGCTTATGAAATACAAAATTCAGATATTCTTTAAAAATATTCAATAACATAAAATTATTTATATGGCTGATTAGTTCATTTCTGATGCAGGCTATGTTTACTAACATTCTCTTAACTATTCCCTTTCATAGGTGTTTCCTTTCCTTTTTAACACTTCCCACAATTGTAGATTAAGTTTTTATGAGGTTTTTTCAATGTGTTCTTCTTTTACTAGAGTCTGAACTTAAAAAGAACATGTTGGTTTGTCAATAATTGTTATCTAGAAGTTAACAGAAGGCTTGGCATAGAGTAGTATTCTATCCACATTTACTGATGGATGAACCAATAAATGTACAAACTGGTCAAGTCAGTAAATTGAATTGTTAATATATTTAAATAATTAGATTGCTCCCCAGATAGCTTTCACCCTACCCTTCTTCTTTGGTGGTAGGACTGATTAAACTAAAGAGATTGTTTTTATGATTCATTAGGAACACACAAAATTTCTGGACCAATAAAGAATAATTTTTTATTAAGTCAGCATGGATGAAAGACTACTTGGTGTGTTTAGGCTGGGCAGTAGTATGACGACCATAAATATGAGTTGGGTCTGACAGTTGGCTTAAGTGTCTATTTTTGAAAAGATCATGAAAAATTCATTATAACTACAGAATAATTAAGTGGCTATATCCATTCTGTGGAAGAACTATGTAGAATAGCTATAATTCATATTTAATGTGGTTCTGATATTTTTTTCCAAACCTTCTCCATTAGAATAATGGACCTGTGGTATAAGCAAGCATTTCTTCAAATCTTAGGAGGGAAACTTCCCCTTTCTATCATAATTTTACTTTGATACTCTCCAGTGTTCTACTTTTGAGTTCTGCATTATCTATTGTCTAAGAGTTTTTGTACAAACTATAGGCAATTTTCTGTCTACTTTTGTAAATGCTCAAATTTATCCACATTTAGTTCTAGGTACATAGTTTTTATTAACTATATTTCTGTAACTCTAGATTTCACCAATCTCAACTAATATATATATCCCCAATGCTCTTTCAAAGATCCTTGCACCTGGCAGGTTGGTTACCTAGGAATGAATGGTTCTTGTGAATTTTGCTGTGATTTCTTGGCCTGTCTTCATCTGTTCCTTGTTGCAAAGAGCTGTAGTGGTAGAATGAAAAAGGGTTTATTTCTTCCCCATTCCTTGGCATTTTGGTGAGAAAGAAGAAAGCATCTGAAAGTAATCTGAATATTACTTTGATTTAAAATGTGCCTGGAATTTTGTTTTTAATTCAGGTCTGGAAAGGCCAACAGATCAGGAGATGATGGCTTATTACTGAGAATTACCAAGAGGAGGGAGAATGTCATGCAGAGCTGATGAAGAAGCAACAATGTTGATCAGGACGCAGAAGGAATGATGGGAGATCATTGGTCAGAATCTTTTTTGTGGTTTCCATGGGCAGGAATATGTGAGGCAGGGTAAGCTGTTTAGCAGGCTTGAAAAGGACTGGATAGTTTGAATAATTTTGGCAGTCTTTGGGCTGTCCGAGTATTTCCTAATTTTTCCATTTCTGGCCTTGAGGTAATTTAGGGCAGGGGTAATATTGGCTTGGTATATGGGAGTTAAATAAAGAAGGTGATCAGAGGTAGGGGCCCTGGATGGGTTGTTTTGAAAAATCAAAGATTTAGCCTTGTTAAGTTGTTTGCTGTCTCTAAGAATTGGAGTCTTGTGAGGGTTAGTCTCTCCCCAGTCAGCAAGATCCCAGATGCCAGAAAATATAGAAAATAAGAAAATATAGTAATTATATGCTCCTTCACTACATACAGTAATTGCAAGGTATTCCTGACTCGCAAATCTCATCCCTGTCACACATATCACTACCCACTGTAGCAGATTTATTAATTTATTATCTCTTAACTCTTTCATGTCTGTTATTCATTTGTTTCATGCCCATGATTCAGATTTAAGAAATAAAATATTATAATGCAATCAACCTTGCTATATACTTTATATAGATTGATAAAAAGTTATTTTAAAAAATTGAATCTTGGGCGCCTGGGTGGCTCAGTGGGTTAAAGCCTCTGCCTTCGGCTCAGGTCATGATCCCAGGGTTCTGGGATCGAGCCCTGCATAGGGCTCTCTGCTCGGTAGACAGCCTGCTTCCTCCACTCTCTCTCTCTGCCTGCTTCTCTGCCTGCTTGTGATCTCTGTCTTTCAAATAAATAAATAAATAAATAAATGAATGAATGAATAAATAAATAAAATAAAAATTGAATCTTAAAAAGAAACCAAAAGCATTTAAATTATTGCTTCTGTCAGTATGTAAAATCATCAGTCATTTTAGTTCTTTGTGCTGTAAGAGCTCTGACCTATGGATCTAAAGAACAAATTCTTCCTTACTGCCCTATGATGAACTCAAATTGGGATGAATTTAGACCACTTAGCATAGAGCCAGGCTCACATTAGATGCTCAGTAAATGTTAGTTCCTTTCCCTCTTTCAGCCCAACTTTTTAATATCAACAACCCAAACAACATAAGTATCTGGCATCCACTTGACAGTTAGTACTCTTTAAAAGATCAGATATTCTGAAAAACATTAACAACAAAAGGTACAGTTTCCTTGAATCTTTTTTTCTTGATTATTTTATATATTAGCCATTGTAAGCTTTTTAAGAAGATAAAAGTTTCTGCTACACCAATAATAGAGAAATTAAACATTTATATAGTTAAGTTATTTAATACTCTTCAATTTAGATTTAATGTCTATGTGTTTATTTACTTACATATAAACAACTCTTAATTTTCTTTCATATTAATGACTGACTTAATGAATAGATTATTTATTATCTCCCATGATGCAGCCTCTCAATGTTTTCTTATAAATCACTGAATATTCTAACACTGCATGACTGGGTCTCTTTAGTATCTTAATGTATCTGGAAGTCTGGGAAAAGAAAAAGATATTAAACAATGCCCTCCATTCCTTTTAATAGCATGGCCACAAATTCTCATTTTGCTGTAACGTCAAAATGATGAATAACTGTTGTACTTAGTCATATATTTGCAGTGGCAAATTAGGAGTCTTTGGATGTGATAAACCACATTAAACTTCCTTCAAACAAGCTTCCTTAGTCTTTAATTCTAATTGTAATGGAACAACTAATGTTAGCAATAGGAAGTCACTCAAAATGATGGTATAAGAACGCTACTCTTTTGTTTATGATGGGACCTAAGATTAATGGAGTTCTTTAAATTCCCAAACCTCATAACCAAATACTATTCAAAAGCCAGTTCTCTAAAAGGAATACATAACGAGGAACACATTCTACCTAATACAGGAAGTTATGATTGTCTATATTTTAGTTTAATATTTTAGGAAAATTAGGATAAAATACTAAAATGCTTCATATTTGATATATCATCTGTAATAAATATTCAATTACAAATGAATAGTCTATACCCAATAATTTTTATAAATTATTTTATATGTAGTAATCCAATTACAAAAATCTTTTTACATATTGGCTTTTTGTTTGGTGTCCTTATAGGCTAGACTTTGAAGATATTTAATTTCTAAAAATTGTGAGATGACATATAAAAAAAGTGCTGCCTCTCTTTCCTCTGTCTCTGTCACTCTGTTTCTCTCCTTCTCTGCCTTGACTATATAGTAAGTTAAACTAGAAACTCTAGTTTGATTTTTCCAATGAAAATCAAGTTTGTTTCATTCTTATTTTCATTCCTAATGTTGTTTGGCCAGTGATCTTTCAAGTGACAGAAGATGGACTGGCTAAATGAGTTTGGTTGGGAAAATCTATAGGAATTTGAGCTGCAGGAATCTTTATAATCATTTTGTCTAAGCTCTAATTTTAGAGTTGTGAGAGAAAGTGAAATCAAGAGATGTCATTTATTTAAGAGTGTTGAGCTATTTAATGGTGAAACAGTCCTCATGATTTCAAGTCCAGTACTCTATCTGCTAAACCCATCTGTTGATATCATCACTGCTTATTCTAAGTGCTGAAGAAAGAATGTTGCTCTGTGGCAGTGAGTATAACTGCAAGGGTAGGCAAATGAGGAATTAACATTTCCACATCAGACCCCTATTAAAAAAAAAAATCTGTGGTTCTATTAGCCTGTAGCTGCTTCAAACTCTATGTTGTTCACTATCTGAAACAAATAAGTTCAATTATTTGATCAACATGGCTAGCCAAATCAGTCCAAAAACATTAAAGTAGAACAAATCCTTAATTTGACTTATTTTAAAACTTAACTGTCTTTGAATTTATTTGAATTCATAAAAAATAGCATAAACTTAGAGATAGTTGGTAGAATCTATGAAATTATTTCTGTAGTTTCCTAAATAAATATTTTATTTTAATTTTAACTTATGAAATGGAAGAGTGACCAGTTGAGATTACTATGTTAATAATTAGAACATTAGAAAAGGACATTTTTGTTTCTGCTAGAGAAAAAAATTCCACACTTTTCCTGTCTCCAAAATTCTAATAAGATCCTAATTTTTTAATAACAAGGTTAAATTAAAGCAAAACAAAACACTGGAATTCCAAAAAGAGAGATGCTGCTACACTTTTTTAGTATTAGATACAAAAATAGAAAATTTTCAACCATTTAGGTAAAGATCAGTTAGCACCAATGGAATCCTGATCTAGAAACCACATTTTCATTTAATTTCATTGTGGAGAGTGCTATATAATTTGTTAGCATATGTTACCTTCATACTGTCAATAAATTATGATATCATTTGGCCATCCCTAAAGATTAACTCAATTATTTTCAATGTGATTTGTATCACAAATGTAGTACTCTTGGGCTCAACTCCCAAAGAATCAATAAAAGGAAAAAAATAGTTTCCTCTTTTCAAAACATCTAGTGCTGTTACCATTCAGAAACACATTGTTTTTCTGAATGGTAATAGCACTACTGCCTTGTATTTCTTCCTGCTGTACAATGGAAAAGAGAGACATTTATGATAAATGCAATCAAATGATTTATTCATCGAATTACTCCCCGTCTGTTTATGCTTGCACTTTTTGGGAATGAATAGAATAATTATTCTTTAGGGAATCCTAATTTATTTTCAAAATTTAGAAAATGTATTTTAGAAAATAATTATAACTACCACTTGGGCATATACAAAGTTCAGCCACAGAGAGAATCCTGAAAGCAATCAGCTTTTATTTATAAATGTTAAGGTAAATTTTTATTTACAATACATCTTTTATTCTGTAGAGCATAAATTAATAAAACAAATAATCCACTTTCCTAAAAAAGAAAAAAAATCTGAATGTATATATGTTGTGCTTTTTTAAGCCTTTAATATTTACTTATTTCTAGCTACAAAACTATTATTGGGCCAAAAAGAACAGCTCTTTCATTATAAATGTTAAATATTAAGGTATCCTTGAAAGAGTTTAAATCTTCAGGAAATTATTTCTTAAGTGAGCTCTTTCCATGTTAGTAATGTTGGACATGGAGAAAAGAGCAGAAAAGTGATTAGGATTTAGATAAAATTTTTATTATGAACAAAAATCCAAGTATCTCTTGATAGCAAACTTTGTGGTTGCTATGCAGTCAGGCCAAGAAATTCAATATAAAACTTCAGACTCAATAATCCTCACACAGTTCATGCTAAATTCCCCTAATTGCCAATGAACAGTACACTCCCGCAAAGAAAACCAGAAAGGTCATGCTAAATTACACAGGCTCATGCTGTTCTGCAAATCCATTGTACCTTGCATCTCTGTCTTGTTGTGTCTGCCGTGCAATTTTCTGAACTTTACCACCTACTGGTTATTCAATTCTAATCAATAGAAGCAAATATTCACATAGCCTGACCTTCAGTAAATGGTAAGAAGGCTGGAAGGGCAAGAGAATTCAGAGAGGATATAAAATAGTGACCATGTCTTAATAAGTCACAGGAATAATTTAATTTTTTGTCTTGTTTTAACTGGGATGGGGAGTAAGAATGATAAAAAGAAATTGGCTTTTACGTTTGAGTAGTTTATAGTAGAGCCCTGGAAAATGTCCATTAATTCAGTTTTTTTTAAAATTAATTTATTTATTTTCAGAAAAACAGTATTCATTCTTTTTTCACCACACCCAGTGCTCCATGCAATCTGTGCCCTCTATAATACCCACCACCTGGTACCCCAACCTCCCACCCCCCTGCCACTTCAAACCCCTCAGATTGTTTTTCAGAGTCCCTAGTCTCTCATGATTCACCTCCCCTTCCAATTTACCCCAACTCTCTTCTCTCTAACACCCCTTGTACTCCATGCTATTTGTTATGCTCCACAAATAAGTGAAACCATATGATAATTGACTCTCTCTGCTTGACTTATTTCACTCAGCATGATCTCTTCCAGTCCCGTCCATGTTGCTACAAAAGTTGGGTATTCATCCTTTCTGATGGAGGCATAATACTCCATAATGTATACGGACCACATCTTCCTTATCCATTCGTCCGTTGAAGGGCATCTTGGTTCTTTCCATAGTTTGGCGACCATGGCTATTGCTGCTATAAACATTGGGGTACAGATGGCCCTTCTTTTCATTACATCTGTATCTTTGGGGTAAATACCCAGGAGTGCAATGGCAGGGTCATAGGGAAGTTCTATTTTTAATTTCTTGAGGAATTTCCACACTGTTCTCCAAAGAGGCTGCACCAACTTGCATTCCTACCAACAGTGGAAGAGGGTTCCCCTTTCTCCACATCCTCTCCAACACATGTTGTTTCCTGTTTTGTTAATTTTGGCCATTCTAACTGGTGTAAGATGATATCTCAATGTGGATTTAATTTGAATCTCCCTGAGGGCTAGTGATGATGAACATTTTTTCATGTGTCTGATAGCCATTTGTATGTCTTCATTGGAGAAGTCTCTGTTCATATCTTCTTCCCATTTTTTGATATATTTGCCTGTTTCGTGTGTGTTGAGTTGTAGGAGTTCATTGTAGATCCTGGATATCAACCTTTTGTCTGTACTGTCATTTGCAAATATCTTCTTCCATTCCGTGGGTTGCCTCTTTGTTTTTTTGACTGTTTCCTTTGCTGTGCAGAAGCTTTTGATTTTGATGAAGTCCCAAAAGTTTATTTTCGCTTTTGTTTCCTTTGCCTTTGGAGACATATCTTGAAAGAAGTTGCTGTGGCTGATATCGAAGAGATTACTGCCTATGTTCTCCCCCAGGAGTCTGATGTATTCCTGTCTCACGTTGAGATCTTTGATCCATTTTGAGTTGATCTTTGTGTATGGTGTAAGAGAATGGTCGAGTTTCATTCTTCTACATATAGCTGTCCAGTTTTCCCAGCACCATTTATTGAAGGGACTGTCTTTTTTCCACTGCATATTTTTTCCTGTTTTGTTGAAGATTAATTGACCATAGAGTTGAGGGTCCATATCTGGGCTCTCTACTCTGTTCCATTGGTCTATGTGTGTTTTTATGCCAGTACCATGCTGTCTTGGTGATCACAGCTTTGTAATAAAGCTTAAAATCAGGTAACGTGATGCCCCCAGCTTTATTTTTGTTTTTCAACATTTCCTTAGCGATTTGGGGTCTCTTCTGATTCCATACAAAATGACTTCTATGCAGTTAGAAGATGTAAACATTTTACAATAGTAACAAGGCTTCTTTACAAAGAAAAAAGCAGGCAAGGATCACTTTCTGTAATTTGAGGGCTAAGAGAAAACCATAAAGAAAATTGCAGTGGTTCTTCTTTCAATCTTTTAAATCCTTCCCCAGACCAACGCTTTTATCTAGAACACCTAAAAAGAATGCATTGAGAAGTGTCTAGGTTGGTGTCTCTTGACCTTCACAGTCCTGAAAATGTGCACACATCTGTCACCCTCACACGAAATGAATTGTTTGAGAAATAAGACAGAGGGAAAGATAGGAGAATGGAAAGGCAGAAAATGAAGTTTTGTTGGTAAAAGACAAAGTTTGCTCTTCGTTAATTCATTTCTTTTTCAGCTCCTCATCTTATTTCCTTACTTACACCATAGAACTCTTTAATCTCTCCTCCTCCTATCTCTGTCAAAACTGGTTACCATAGAAGCTTTGGAGTCAGCCTTTTCAACTTTATGAGAAATTGAAGTTAGATTGCTAAGATTTGTTTTGTTAAAGGATTTTTTTTAGGCACTAATAGTCAAGTAGAAGAAGGTTTAGTATTTGGAATTTGTGCAGGAGCATAAAATTATATACTTCAGAAATAAAACTTACTGAACTCTACGTTGATTTACCTTAAACTTTCCTGAAAGCATATAAAACTAATGTTGTGACCTGTAATATCAATTAAGGATTTTAAAGATTAGTAATAAGTTAAAACAAACTAAAATGAAATAAAATTCCAGGGTGTAAAAACTGCTGTTTGAATATGGTATTTTAGCATCTCTGAAGTCTTATGCTTGTGTATTGAAAAATTTTGTTCACATTCTTTTGGTAAGAGAGAGATAAGCAATGAGAATATTGATTTTCCTGATTTATCTGCACAGTGCCACTGACCCAGAGACTTTCATGTACAACTTTTTTTTTTACTCTAATAATTACTTCTTTAAGAAAATATCACAATTATTTTTAAGGATTTTGGAAATTAAAGTTTTAAAAATATTCTTTTTGGTTATCTGAAATTTTAAAGTAAAAGTCTTAAAGACTGTGTAAAGTTAGTAGGCTTTTAAAGGCATTGCATTTTTGCCCCTACATCATCGGATCTTCCAGTAGAGAAAAGTATGTATTATGGATTGTTTTTAAAGAACCTATGTGTTATTTGCAAACTTTTCTTATTATTTTATTATTTTTAATTTGTAAAAGAGTAGATTTTTTAAACATATAATATGTTGGGAGGAAAACTGTATTCTTTTTTCCCCAAATATTTGTGATTTCATTAGTACTATAGATGTGTGGGTCCTGGAATAGTATTCCACTTGCCTCGCTTATGGAATTTGGTGTTGATTTAAGTAACCCCAGAGAGTGAATTTATACAAAAGAACAAAGGTT
This sequence comes from Mustela lutreola, assembly GCF_030435805.1. NCBI lineage: Eukaryota > Metazoa > Chordata > Mammalia > Carnivora > Mustelidae > Mustela > Mustela lutreola. Next base: position 79,615,651 of record NC_081295.1, read on the forward strand.
CTTAACCATAGACTAAAAGCAGGCAATGGGTCCTAAAAACTCCAGGTAAACACCAATTTGTTTACAATTACACTCAGCAATTGTAGGGGGAGATGCATGATGTCAGGTGGTTGTCATACCCTGGGAAAGTAAACCACTATCTTGTTTTACATTATGTTTTGCAGTGGGTGATAAAAAGAATTAGTAGTGCTAATTTAACAAGATGTTTTGACTCCATGGTCACACAGTGAAGTGGTTGATAACCTACTTGTAACTGGAAAGAATATGCAACTGACTTAAATATGTTTATTATAAAGTGATAGGCACTTCAAATTCTCATAAGCTTTCACCCTTTTCCCATAGAATGGATTTGTCATATTTATTCTCATTGACTGTGAAGTCTGATTAACATCCAGACTTTTTCAAAACTTTGGCAAGATAGTCTCTTGAAAATAAATCCTTCATTAACTTTAAGGATGACAGCTGTGTTCATAATTCTTTAAGCATATCAGAAATGTTTTTGCAATGCAATAAAAGGTCAAAGACCGAAAACTCACTTTTAATAGACCATTTCCTTAACCACGACCGTTTCTTTAACCATGTTTTTCTCAAAAGTTTATATTAAAATGCAGTTTACCTATTCCTTCTACTTCAGGTATTAATTATTTTGACAAGCAATGGGGAAGTCTCAGGAATATGTGAACTGATGAAAACAAAAGCAATGATGTTTCCAAGGATGCACCTGACGGCTCTTAGGGGATCTAGAGAAATGAGAGCAAAATTACAATGATTTCAAGTGTTTTAGTTATACACTCAGGCAATTTAAAATTGTAAAAATTCATCAGATTTATACTGAACTTAGATCTTTTCTGAATGCATAGTAACTTTCTTTTGTAATTTTAATGCTATAAATTTCTATTATAGTGATTTAACTTTCTATTATGAAAAAGTGTACTTAGTACGGATTTATACATTGAAATGTAGTTTTATATGTAGTAATAACTGTCTTGATCTATAATATACTTGTCTCAATTACTAAATTTTAAATTTGTAGAGTTCTGTTAACAGTTTTCTTTATAACTCGGTTACATTTTATAATAGATCTTTATTATTTGGTATATTTTTCTATCTTGGATTTTTGTACTTTTTTTTTTAAATTTAGTATTATTTTTTTAGTATTCCAAGATTCACTGTTTCCACACCATACCCAATGTTCCATGCAATACGTGCCATCCTTAATACCCACCACCATGCCCTCCCAACCCCCCACTCCCCTACCCCCCTCTTCTCCAAAACCATGTTTGTTTCTGAGAGTCCACAGTCTCTCATGGTTCATCTCCCCTTCCAATTTCCCTTAACTCCTCCTCTCCGACTCCCAATGTCCTCTGTGTTATTTCTTATGCTCCACAAGTAAGTGAAACCATATGATAATTGACCCTCTCTGCTTGACTTATTTCACTCAGCCTAATTTCCTCCAGTCCTGTCCATGTTGATACAAAAGTGTGGTATTCATCCTTTCTGATAGAGGCATAATACTCCACTGTATATATGGACCATATCTTTTTTATCCTTTCATCTGTTGAAGGGCATCTTTGCTCTTTCCACAGTTTGGGGACTGTGACCATTGCTGCTATGAACATTGGGCTACATATGGTTCTTCTGTTCACTACATCTGTAGTGCTGCATTGTACTGCAATTGCAGTAGTGCAATTGCAGGGTCGTAGGGTAGCTCTATTTTTAATTTCTTAAGGAATCTCATCTTCACACTATTTCCCGAAGTGGCTGCACTAACTTGCATTCCCACCAAGAGTGGAAGAGTCCCCTTTTTTCCATATCCTCTCCAACACTTGTTTACTGTCTTGTTAATTTTGGCCATTCTAACTGGTTTAAGGTGGTATCTCAATGTGGTATTCATTTGACTCTCCCTGATGGCTAATGATGATGAGCGTTTTTTCATGTGTCTGTTAGCCATTTGTATGTCTTCTTTGAAGAAGTGTCTGTTCATGTCTTCTGCATTTTTTGACATGATTATCTGTGCTTCGAAGGCAAAGGAAACAAAAGAGAAAATAACTTTTGGGACTTCATCAAGATCAAAAGCTTCTGCCCAGCAAAGGAAACAGTCAACAAAACAAAGAGGCAATCCATGGAATGGGAGAAGATATTCACAAATGACACTACAGACAAAGGGCTGATATCCAAGATCTATAAAGAACTCTTCAAACTCAACACACACAAATTAGATAATTACCTCAAAAAATGAGCAGAAGACATGTACTTTCTTTTAATACCAAAGTACATGTATAGGGGAAACTATAGTTTCCCTATAGAAAACTAGAAAGGTAGATGCACAAAGCTAAATTATCTGATTAATCAAAATAAATAATCAAAATAATAAAAGCTAAATATTTTGATTAATCAAAATAAATAAATTATTTAATTAATCAAAATAAATAAATCGACAATATTAAGAAGCTTGAAAAGGTCATGGGCATTTCCTTTCATTTTCAAATTATAGTGGGATTTTTCCATTATCCCGAGATTGAAGCAGTTTCATAAATTTCACTATTATTATCATTATTATGGTTGTTGTGACTTCTGACTTGAGATATTAAAAACATTCTGTTTTAATGCTACCAAACCATCTATATATTCTAGATGGATAGAGCACATTCTATACTGAGGCTTTAGAAAAGGAAAAAAAAAAGGCAAATTTATTAGCATACCAGACAAACAGTGAAGTGGCATTAACAATCTGCACATCCTGTTTCCCATGGCAGGGATTCTCAGATAACAGGAACTCTTGCCCTAGAGATGAACTGCAAAAGAGATTGGCTCTAGAGGAAAAGGTTTGAGCCTACAGAGATACCCACAGAAGACAGGTGGTATTAACCAGTAGCAACAATTCTGCTTCTTATCAGAATCCCTCTATAGTATTCTTTCATTCCTGTCAGGGCAAGATCAGCTTCCCACTGCTCCATCTCCCCAAGGGTGCTATATCAAAAGCTAAGGCTTACTTCTCATTTTCTCTGAAGATCTTTTAAAGAAGTGTGGGTCTATTTATGAATCAAATCACTTTATTACTTAGGGATACAAAATTAATTAGTTAATCAGTTAATTAATTAATTAAAAATTTAAATTCCAGTGTAGTTAACATACAGTGTTATATTAGTTTTAGGCATACAAGATAGTGATTCAACAATTCAGTACATCACCCAGTGCTCATCTAAAATGCCCTCCTCTTTTTTTAAATTTATTTTTTATTTTCAGCATAACAGTATTCATTATTTTTGCACCACACCCAGTGCTCCATGCAATCCGTGCCCTCTATAATACCCACCACCTGGTATCCCAACTTCCCACCCCCCACCCCTTCAAAACCCTCAGATTGTTTTTCAGAGTCCATAGTCTCTCATGGTTCACCTCCCCTTCCAATTTCCCCCAACTCCCTTCTCTCTAACTCCCCATGTCCTCCATGCTATTTGTTATGCTCCACAAATAAGTGAAACCATATGATAATTGACTCTCCCTGCTTGACTGATTTCACTAAGCATAATCCCCAGCACCTATTTAACCTATTCCCCCACTACCCTCACCTCTGGTAACTATCACTTTGTTCTCTGTAGTTAAGGGTCTGTTTCTTGGTTTATCTCTCTCTCTCTCTCTTTTTTTCCTTTGCTTATTTTGTTTCTTAAATTTCACATGTGAGTGAAATCATATGGTATTTGTCTTTTTCTGGCTGACTTATTTCATTTACCATTATACTCTGTAGCTCTATCCATGTTGTTGAAAATTTCATCCTTTATTATGGCTGAAAAATATTACACTCTAAATATATGCCACCTCTTCTTTATCCATTTTTCTGTTGATGGCATTTAAACTGCTTCCATAACTTAGCTACTGTAGATAATGGGATACATGCATCCCTTTGAATTACATAGGGGTGCATGTATCTCTTTGAATTGTTTTTGTATTTTTGTGTAAATACCTGGTAGTGTGATTACTGGATCATAGTGTAATTCTATTTTTAACTTTGTGAAAAACATATATACTATTTTCTGCAATGGCTGCACAAATTTGCATCCCTACCAGCAGTGCATGAGGGCTTTTTTTCCTCCATATCCTCTCCAGCTCTTCTTCCTTGTGTTGTTGATTTTAGCCATTCTGACAGGTAGTGAGGTGACATCTCACTGTAGTTTTGATTTGCATTTCTCTGGTAAGAGATGTTGAGCATCTTTTCATGTGTCTGTTGGCCATATGTGCATTTTCTTTGTAGAAATGTCTGTTCATATCTTCTGTCCATTTTCAAATTGGATTATTTGTTTTGGGGTGTTGAGTCGTATAAGATGGTACTAACCTTTTATCAGATAAGTCATTTGCAAATATCTTCTCCCATTCTGTAATTTGCCTTTTAGTTTTATTGATGTTAAGGATATTACTGTCTGTACTCTTTTCTTGGATTTTTAGATTTCAGGTCTTTAATACATTTTGAATTTATTTTTGTACATAGTCTAAGAAAGTGATCCAGTTTCATTCTTTTGTATGTTGCTGACCAGAGTTTCCAACATTTGTTAAAGAGAACATCTTCTTTCCATTCCATCTTCCTGCTTTCTTGAAGATTAATTGGCCACATAATTGTGGGTTTATTTCTGGGTTTTCTATGTTGTTCTACTAAGCTGTGTGTCTATTAGGGATATAAAATTTAGGGGTACTTGGGTGGCTCAGTTGTTAAATGGCTGCTATTGGCTCAGGTCATGATCCCAGGGTCCGGGGATTGAGCCCCCCACCCTCAAGTCTTGTTCCTTGCTCAGCGGGAAGCCTGCTTCTCCCTCTCCAACTCCCCCATGCTTGTGTTCCCTCTCTTGCTATCTCTCTCTCTGTCAAGTAAATAAATAAAATACTTTAAAAAAACGGATACAAAATTTAAATAATATTGGGAACCTTAGCATTTTAAAATTCCTATAACATGTACCAGAAAAAGATTATCTTTAATTTTCCAAGAGAAGTAAATTTCAAATCAAAATCTATTCAGCATGACTTTCAGTTTTCCTTTTCTCAAAATGAGATAAAATTCCTTTTTAATCATTAAGCACTTACTAGATATGACCTTTTCTCTGTGCAAATAACCCCAATTGGAAAAACAAAAACACTCCATTTGTAACTTTTAGACAAGAAAACTAATACACAATTCATTTATAGATAAGAGTTAAATATTCTTCAAACTTGCTGTCATCATCTTTATTAGAAAGAATGAAATGTGATTAACAATAACAGAAAATCATTCATGTCTTCCAGAAAATTGATCATGAAAAATTTGTTCATATACAAACAATTATCTTCTACATAAAAATATTCATATATATCTCCACTGGAAGGAGGAAGAACAAATCTTCCTGGATATCTTGTTTACCAGTGAGAAAACTCCAATAGCTCTCCTATGCTTTCTTTTAAAGAAAGAGAAGAGAGAGGGTAAATTTGGGGTAGCCAAACAATGATATCTTCTGTTATATGTAAGGTCAAGTGAAGCAATAATCAAGAATCAGACTCAAATTATGTGTTGGGGTTAAGGAATTTATAGATGAACAATGAGGAAGTGTAGTCAAGAAGACAGTAGGTGTTCATAAAATGGCTAAGCTAAGATTGTCCAGGGAAAATAAAGATAATCACTCAGAGGCTAGGAAAAGAAGTAGTGGTGTTTTCAGAAACAGAACACCAAAATTTAGTATCTACTAATGCCCAAGGATGAGTTCTACCCATCCACCGACCCAGCCCTGACAAAAAGTGAAAACTTTTTTTTTTTTTTGAAAACCTTTGTCTTCTTTTCCGGTTCATAATAGTTCATAAAATAATAGTTTGAATTATCACAAATATGGTTTAGTGATACCTATTTTGCTTTCCTAGTTGACCTTTCATTCTTTCGTTGTAGGGACTCTTTGTCAGAGGAGAACTCTAATTTGTATTATTTTACTTATGGTCATTAATTTACGCATTCCACAAATGTTTATTTTTTTTTAAAGATTTATTTATTTATTTGACAGAGAGAGATTACAAGTAGGCAAAGAGGCAGGCAGAGAGAGAGAGGAGGAAGCAGGCTCCCTGCTGAGCGGAGAGCCCGATGCGGGACTCGATCCCAGGACCCTGAGATCATGACCTGAGCCGAAGGCAGAGGCTTAACCCACTGAGCCACCCAGGCGCCCTCCACAAACGTTTATTAAGGGCACATTTTGTGCCATGGTTCATGGTGCTAGGTCCTGAGATTCCAAAGGTGTTCGGTGTTAGAAGAGGCAAATAAGGGTGCCTGGGTGGCTCAGTGGGTTGGGCCTCTGCCTTTGGTTTGGGTCATGATCTCTGGGTCCTGGGATTGCGCCCCATGTTGGGCTCATGCTCAGTAAGGGATGTGCTTCCCCCTCTCTCTCTGCCTGCCTCTCTGCCACTTGTGATCTCTCTCTCTCTGTTAGATAAATAGATAAAATATTAAAAAAAAAAAAGAAGAGGCAAATAAGTAAATTTATAATTGTGGTAGAAAATAATGTTTTATATTTGTAGAACTTCATGGTGTCAGAGCATTTTCTGGAGAGGTCAAGAGTGGCTTCATAGAAAAGGTGTCTAATTTGAATTCTGGTAATTAAGTTTGACTGGTGGAGAAGTTGGGTAGGCTATTTCTGGCAGAGGGATAGACTTATAAATGTATAGAAATCTAAAGTAACATGTCTTATTCAGAGAACTTTATGATGTGATGGCATCATAGGTACAAGATAAATAGATATCTGGAGAGGCAAATTTTGATCAAAACAGGACACATATGATGCTACAAAGTGTAGCAAATGAAAAGCCATCTTTGGGTTTCACATATGGGTTGTATTGAAATTGTGGAAAAATCACTTTAGTGGCAGTATGAAAAGTGATAAAAAAGAGATAAAAAGAAATGAAAGAGAGAAGACCAGTTAGGAGGCAAATACTATAATACCAAAGAAAGATGAAGAGAGTTTAAATTTGAAGTAGCAATAAGACAGGATAAGGGAAAATGTTAGCTAGATAAGACTTGAGGACTAATTGTATTTGGAGAATAAAGGAGAGAGAAAGTCAGAATGAGTTCCATGTGCCTTCTTTGGGAAATTGTGAGGTAGGTGCCATTATCCAGCTAGAATAGAGTGTGGATACATTTTAGAAGGAGAGTGGCAAGTTCAATTTGCACATACTGAGTCTGAGATACCTGTGAAACAACTAGGTGATTATACCCATTACACAGGTGGTTATGTGAACCTTGTGCTTTGGAGAACAGTAAAGGCTAGTTACAGATTTCATAGTTATCAACATAGAGAAGTTAGCAAATACTTGCATTTATACCCTTCAAGGGGATATAGTGAGGTGAAAACAGGAATAAGATTTGTGAGGATAAGGATTATATTTGCCTTCCTCATTGTTGTATTTGTAGCTCAGCACCAGATACATGGTAACCTTTCAGTATATGCTTGTTTAAGGAACAAATAGTGAAGAGAATCCAGAAAAGGAAGTAATGGGGAAGATTAAGAGACAACGAAGGTTAATTAGGAGGAAAAGCTTGGTGTCATGTACACTCAAGAAGGAGATTCAATAAAGGATTTGTCAACAGTGTTTAATTCTGCAAAGAGGTTACACAAAATAGAAATTGTAAAATTAGAATGTGTGCTTCTTTCCTTTTATACAGAAACCCAAATACACGTATTTTATTTTTATTTACATTCAATAAAATCTTAGTAGTGGAATGTATGTCAGACCAGGTTTTTGGTAGATGAATTTCTTTTTATTCAACTTCAGATTTCCTTTATAATTGTCTGAAGTACATATTTATCAGAACCAACAAATGTATATTAAATGAGACTGTCAGGAAGCAAAATGATGTTTTGTCAAATGTAGGTTAAATTATATAATCAATGATATATAGACACAAATATTTGGAGGCCTTAAGAGTGAAAACAAGTATTTTATTTTATTTTTTAGCATGTTATATTCTTGTGAATTCTCATATTAACACAGAAAAGCAGCTAAGTACTCCTAAGGTATAGAAGAAAACTGAAAAAAAAAAAAAAAAAAAAAGCTTTGTAAATGTTAACTCAGTGTAAACTCACCTAAGGTGTTTTAAATTTAAATAAGGAAATTAATTCTGCAGAATAGTTTTCATTCAGGGCACCTGGGCAACTGAGTTGGTTAGGTGTCTGACTCTTGATCTCAGCTCAGTCTTGATCTTAAGGTCAAGTCCCACATTGGGCTCCACAGGGTACAGCCTACTTAAAAAAAAAAAAAATAGTTGTTCATTCATTCATTCAACAAATATTGACTGAGTACCTACTATGTGCCAAACACTGTTCTGGGTCATAGGGCTGTAGAAGTGAATGAAGCAAACCTAATTCATATCCTCTAAGACCACGCAGTTATAGGTGATATGAAAAGTATATGATTAAGAAAAGTTAGGTAGTATAGAGTATATAACAAGATTTAGTATGTGCCTTTATAGTATCAAAATATAGTATCAAAAGTCTTACAGGAATGTTAAATTTTTTAACTACCTTGAGGAAGTGCAGTTTATTTTGAGAATTCAAAAGTGAGTAGTTAGTTTTACATATTGAGAGTGGAGAGGTTTGAAGAGATCATCCTGAATGGAAAGGATAGCATATGCTCCCCTGGGTAGAAAGAAGCCAGCATATTGGGAGAACTGGAAGCAGAAGGCTTTATCTGGAGCACCAGAAGAGGAAAGAAATGTGCCCCTTGGAGAGACTGGAGAGAAGGGACAAAGAGCCTCACAACTATGTTAAGAGCATGATTTTCATCCTTACATGAAAACTGGTAAATGATTGTAAATGAGTGACATGAACAGATGGGAACTCTTTGAAAACTCTTTATTCAGAGTATTAGAAAAACACTAGGAAATGAAACAATATGCAAAGAAAGCAACTATCATTTTTAGGGTATTATCTTCTATGACTAGGAATTTATTCATATAAAAATTAGAAATGAGGACACCCTGGTGGCTCAGTTGGTTAAGCCTCTAACTCCTGGTTTTGGCTTAGGTCATGATCTTAGGATTCCGGAATCAATCCTGGCATGGGTGTAGGGTTCCTCACTCAGCAGAGAGTCTGCTTCTATGCCTCACTTTCCCTCTGCACCCCTGCCACTCTCTCTAAAAATAAATAAATATACCTTTTTTTTTAAAGAAAAAATTGGAGTGCTCGCTTCGGCAGCACATATACTAAAGAAAAAATTGGAAATGATAACATTCTTTTAGGATTCTTGGGAGAATTAAATATGTGAAGTGCTTCACATGGTTTCCAATACATTATAGGAAATATTTTCCTTCTTAGTCTCTAGATAAAGTAAAATCAAGTTAAATTGACTGTTTACCACTTTGTTTAAAAATAATTTAATGCTAACTGACTGACATTGTTAGGAGAAAAAGTAGAAGGTTTTCAAGAATATGACTTTCCATTCCGGGAATATCCTTCATCTATGTATTAAGGAAGGAAGCCTGATATTGTCAGAATGACATCCTTGATGGGCATTGGCCTTTAGAGGTACCAAGATCAGAAAGGCCTAAAAAAAAAAAAAAACAAAAAAAAAAAAAAACAAAAACCCACCACCACCAAAAAAAAACAGAAAAAACTAAAGGCCTACACCTGGGAGACCACCATAATACAGGATTGCCTTGGGATATTTGCATTCAGTTTGAGGTTAATTATAATTACCTCTAAGTCCCTCAGGAAGTCACATCATATTAAAATCTTCTAAGCACCCTGAATATCCTGCTTCACTAGGGAAAACAACTTGAAGCCATACCAGGCCTCATAATGGAAATTTTCATCATATTTATGTCCTGAAAGCCTTGGTTTCCTAAAAATGGTGTTGATAAAGCAGTTTGTAGCAATTTATAGATTTGAAATTTTGAGTGAATTTTAAAAGAAAATTCTCCAGTACAGGTGCACAACACATCTTGAATTTTAGGGTTTCTCTTTCAGATTGAAAATGTACTTAAAAGGGGAATATTATTTAACATACTTGGCAGTAATAGTGCTTGGGAGTGACTGAGAGCCTTCTAAGACTCTCTCAGCTTTCAAATGAGTGTGCGAGCTATGGCACACAGTATCCACTGGTTTCTGAGGAAGTCTTTTGGCAGAATGTCTAAATACCAAACTCCAATAGGTGTGCTTTTCTAGAAAAATAAAATAACAAGAAGCAGAGGCCATGACTGTTAATTATTACATTATTTCAAAGCACAGAATTGTTTTTTAAGCAGGCAGTGGTAGGAAAATATTCCAGCCTGGATCACCATTTATTTTGAAAATTAATCAAAACATGGTCATTAGAGCTCATATGTAGATGGTAAGCATTTCGGGAAAAGTGCCCTTTCCATAATTCTTCAGGCTTGTGATGCTGTGAGCTGTTGATATTTTTGTTTCACTTATTAAATTGTTCTAATATAGACAAATAATGCAGCCCTTAGTACTGACCTCAAAATTTGAGTTAGTTGAAATTGAACTGAGTGGAAATTGCAAAGTTTTCACATACTATGAGGTTTTATACTTCACTCAAAATATTGAAATTGGTTAAAAGAAACAGAGACTAGTAAAGAAAAAGTACCATGTTCCTTAGAAAGATAACTAAGAAAGGTAATCAACTAAAGGGACATATATTTTTTGAGCATGATAAATAGAACTGTTTAGATCAAGAAGATTTGTAGTTTAGCTCTTGAAACTAGGGTCCATTAAAAAGAGAAGACAGAGTTTATTTTATAGATACTACCTGTCAATTGCATTAACACTTTACATTGTTGGAATAATGGAGCACACAAGCAACCATGCTAGAAGATAGAAAGTGAAAATACATTGATTCCTGATTCATTGGCTGCCTAGAATCATAAAAATTCAGACATCATTTGACAACAACAACTAGTCTTTTCAAATGTTTTGGAGACTTAGAGAAATATCAAAGGAATTATCATTAGTAGTAGTAGTGGTATCATTTTTCATCCTGGCTGCTCAATATGCATATATGTATAGCAACAGAATGCTTACACTGGCACAAGAAAACATACGGCAGTATTTACAGGCAAGATGAATAACCAAGCCTATATTTGATTCTTAAGATGTATTCAGGTTTTTCTACTGACAAAAAATATAATTTGAAGTTAATCAATTTTGGTACTGTTGACATTAATTTAGAAAAGGTATAACAAATAATAAAAACACAAAATAGTAGTGGTTATGTGGGGTTTTTTTTTTTTTTTGTGTGTGTGTGTGTGTGATATGCTGAGTTTAAAGATATGAGTATGACTTCTGGGGTGCCTGGGTGGCTCAGTGGGTTAAGCCGCTGCCTTCGGCTCAGGTCATGACCTCAGGGTCTGGGATCGAGTCCCGCATCGGGCTCTCTGCTTAGCAGGGAGCCTGCTTCTCCCTCTCTCTCTCTGCCTGCCTCTCCATCTACTTGTGATTTCTCTCTGTCAAATAAATAAATAAAATCTTAAAAAAAAAAATAAAGAAATGAGTATGACTTCTGCCCTGGAAGACCTTACAGTTTAAGTGGAGGAGGAAGAAAAGTAGTAATGACAATGGCATATGAGGAAGGTATATAAACAGTAAAGTGTTTATTCCTTGTGAAATATTTGGAAAGTAATATTTAGTCTGTATCTAAAAGCCCTGTGAAAGTTATTTGAGAAGGGTAAAAGGTGGTAGTGCATCCCAGACAGAGGGAATGGCATGGTCAAGGACTCAAAGGCATACAATTGAATGGGCCTATGCCTACCTCTCAACTACATGCTTTTCTTCCTATCATCCTTATGTAAACTAGTCTTATCACCCAAGTTTTTTAAACCTAGAGACCTACGTTTAATAAACCTAGAGGGCTGCTACTCCTACAAATCCTTCTTTACTCCTTTATTTTTTACTCACATATGTACCTCTGAATCTTTCCTAGTTTTTCTCCTGCTTTTCCAAAAAGAATTTTCTGCCCCATCTTAATTGGTATCATTAAAATAAAATTTGACTCCAGAGCTATTACAATAGCTTCTAAAAGGGTATTTTACTAGAAACTAGTTTTACTCTAGTACATCCTTTGCCTTCCAGTCACTCCATACACTCTCTTATCTGGTTCTGAACAATTGCCATCTTTCATGCTTTGCTTGCACGCCTGCTCTTTCTTTTCACTGAAATGCCCTTTCCATCCTCCTGCACATGACCCAACTCAGTCTTCAAGGCTTAAACGAACAGTCACCTATTGAGAGGAATCTTACCCACTCTTCCTTCCAGCTTATCAGTTCTTTCTCTGTGTTCCCATATGGCTCAGCACTTAAACTAATTTAGTCACATCTTACTTTAATTACTTGGTTACCTGATTTATTCCCTTTACATATTAAACACTCTTCTGAAAAAGAATCATGATTGTATTTTACATTTACTATAGATTTTAGCATAATACCACATCTGCCACTTGTAGGAATAAAACAAGTGCTTTATGAGTAATTGAGTATCTAAATGCTCATGAATCAATATACTGTTAACATTCAAAATGATTAATAGTGATTCATTAAGTTTACAATCTGATATAAAATATCAATAAAATGTTACTGATTATATATAAATCTGATGTTAAAATAAAATTATAAATAATAGGGGCAAAAATTTTTTTTATTGGAAGGTGCTATCAAAGGCAGAAAGGTTTTGAATGGACATTACCTGCTTTGTTCTAAATGAACTAAAATATCTGTAAGACAATCATAATTGAAGACCTTGTCTTAACCAGAATACTCAACAAATACAGGCATAAAATATGGCATAAAATAGGCAACAAATATGGTATAAAATGCAAGGATATATGTTTTCCAGGCTCTAGTATGTAATCCAGAAACTGAGAATCTTGACTGTTGAGATAAGGTGTCAAAATGTCTATTAAAGTGGTGAATTCTCAGGGTTTGCAGTTGAATGTTGAGGATCATAAAATCAACAACTCACATGGACCATATAGGATCTGAGACCTCCCATGACAAAACGGCACATCCATGCATTGTTTCTTTTGCTGACCTTAGCAGAAAAGCTTTCAGTTTTTCTACATTGAGAATGATATTTGTGGTGGGTTTCTCATAGATGGCTTTGATAATATTGAGGCATGTGCCCTCTATCCCTACATTTTGAAGAGTTTTGATCAGGAAGGGATGCTGTACTTTGTCAAATGCTTTTTCAGCATCTATTGAGAGTATCATATGGCTCTTGTTCTTTCTTTTATTGATGTGTTGTATCACATTGACTGATTTGTGGATGTTGAACCAACCTTGCAGCCCTGGAATAAATTCCACTTGGTCGTGGTGAATAATCCTTTTAATGCACTGTTGAATCCTATTGGTTAGTATTTTGGTGAGAATTTTCGCATCTGTGTTCATCAAGGATATTGGTCTGTAGTTCTCTTTTTTAATGGGATCCTTGTCTGGCTTTGGGATCAAGGTGATGCTGGCCTCATAAAATGAGTTTGGAAGTTTTCCTTCCATTTCTATTTTTTTGGAACAGTTTCAGGAGAATAGGAATTGGTTCTTCTTTAAATGTTTGGTAGAATTCCCCTGGGAAGCCGTCTGGCCCTGGGCTTTTGTTTGTTTGGAGATTTTTGATGACTGTTTCAATCTCCTTACTGGTTATGGGTCTGTTCAGGTTTTCTATTTCTTCCTGGCTCAGTTTTGGTAGTTTATATGTTTCTAGGAATGCATCCATTTCTTCCAGATTGTCAAATTTGCTGAGACCACACAACAGAGCTTATTTTATATCAGACTCATGAGAGCCAGAGATTTTAACTTGTATCAGCTTTACTAACAACTGCAAGGATATAAGTAATCTCAATGAACAGTGAAGTATGGAGAAGTAGGTGATTTGCTGTATCTTTCACTTTTTAGCTATGACACAGCAAATGTCATTCCCTAGGTCCTTTTTTGTTACATGCTCTGACCAAGATTTAATATGTGACCTCCCAGAGTAATGTATGTGGCAAAATCACATACACAAAAGGGACTGTTTCAGTCATGAATACATCTCCATTTTATAAATAATTATAATTACATAGCTTACATGTTATTGCTCTTGATTCACAGATTCCAGGGTTTTGTTGTTGTTATTTGTTTATTTGTATTTTTCCATAGCCAATCCTAGAATGAGCAGATACATTTTTCTAGAATCATTCTATCCTTTGTCTTTCTGGGAAATACAACTTTGCCTGAAAGCTTCTCATTAGCATGCTTAGAAAGGAATCTGACAAGATTACCTCCCTTCTTTTCTGGTCATGCTTCCTTACTCCCATGGAAGGAAAGAATGGAGTGCAAGCTGATGAATCCTTTCATTCCCACCTGGTGTTGTGTGCTTTGCTTTTCTTCTGCTTGTCAGTGGATATGTGTATTTATGGAGCAATGCTGAGACTGGGGGAAGATGTAGCTGGTTCAAGAAAACTTGGTTCCTTATTGTAATTTGGAAATACATAAAATCTTTTAGAAGCTTCTCACTTTTGGGGTCAGATTTGACAATAAAAACTCTGAAATCTCTTACATTTATGCTGGCCAATTGTTTTGGTCTTAATTTATTTTATCCAGAAAATAATATCAGTGAAATGGGGGAAGCATACATAATAGAAACCACCTGCTTTTTAACATTAATTTGATTTTGGGGAAAAGAAAGTAAAGTTCGACACCATATAGATCCATACACTGTTTACATGAAACCTGAACAAACTAGAGGGAAACTGTGAGGGTTTAAAGAACTAAAAGTAATCGTTGGTTATCACAAGAAACATGTGAGTAGGTGATTTGCTGTATCTTTCACTTTTTAGCTATGTTGAATTGGGTAATTTAAAGTGGGAAAGTTTTATGTAACAAAAGGGAAAATAATATAAGAGTTCTTCCTATATCTCCTTCAAAAAGGAAAATGGAAAAGGAAAAGGAAACAACAAATATCACACTTGTCAGTTGTTCCTGAAAAGAAATACCATCTGTTGGTCTTCATTTATGAATAGTGATAATACAGAATCTACATTTAAAATAAGAGACTCTTTCAAAGTCCAACATGATTATTTTAGTTTCTGATTTACATAGGGTATTTTTCATTTTAAGTATTTTCAATGTTAAAATCATATCAAGAATTTTTTTTAAGAGGGGCCCATGGGTGGCTCAGTCTGTTAAGTGTCTGCCTTCGGCTCAGGTCATGATCCTGGGATCCTGGGATCGAGTCCTGCACTGGTCTCCTTGCTCAGCGGAGAGCCTGCTTCTCCCTCTGCCTGCTGCTCCTCCGGCTTGTGCTCTCTCTTTCTCTCTGACAAATAAATAAACAAATAATATTTTTTTAAAAAAGAATATTTTTAAACATAAAAATTTATCTGTGTAGAAACTATATTATAAAATGGAAATGGATACAGTTTTATTTCTGAAAGTTGGTGAATAGTTCTAGTTATCAGTGAAAATAAGTATGATGCTTAATGTTTCCTGAGATAAGTTAATGGACAAAGACACAAGAATAAAGCATAATAAGAAAATACTCTGTCTCCTTTTAACTTTCTTAAATCCACTTGCAAATCCATCATTCAACTTTGAAAGGCAATAATGCAGTGTATAACCAGTGGATCAACTTTGCCCAAAGGACCTTAAGCAGCTCTCAGCTTCCCTGGACCAGCCTTCTCAATAAAGCAGAGCAGCTGCATGACATAGCCCCAGCTAACCTCACAATCTTTCTACATCTGAGAAGACTAAGACAAATCAGATGAGAAATTGAGATGCTGACCCCAAACTCCGGATGACAATGCCTGCTTTCAAATTCACAGTCTTTCTTTAATACAATTCACCCTTGCTCTCCTAATTTTAATGAAATCTTGAAAGAAATATATATTCTCCCTGAAAATAAGATTTCTGGTTACATCTGACATTTTATACCATCAAGGTTTCTGAAAATTACTAAATATATTACTCATCAGTTGCTTTATGATCTTTTAGGAGAGATGAGACAAATCTTAAGCCAGTCCTATAGGATTTCTTTTAAACCATAACCAATCATAGATTTATCTTTTTCTTCTTTTAAATAAAACTGTAGTAGCCTCTCTTGAATTGAACACCTAATTTAACATGGATTCACTAGATAACAATGACTTCTTAACAAGGCATGGTATCCTGAAATTTTACTGACATTCAATTTTCAACGAGCTTCTTTGATTTGTACAGAGGCTTTTAAGGAACTTGTATTACTAGGCTATCATATGACTCACCTTTTATTTTTAATATATCGTTATTTTTTAACCAAATAATAAGCAAATAGATGGAACAAAAGTAGTTCACTGGTTTGAGAAACAACCTAGCGTGTGATACTATATTATGTTTCATGACTCCGTAATTGGCTTACACTGTGATGCTTCTAAGAAGAAGGACTCACACCTATTTCCTTTGAAAGAAAATTAAAAAGCTGGAGGAACAAACGGAAAAACAGGCTTGTGTGAGATTTCATTATCTCCTAGTTCTGTGAAGAAAAAAAAAAGCCATATTGTGTTAAGGGACAATTTCTAGGTGGGGGACATCAAATCTCACAGAAGATGAATCTTCCAAAGAAAGGTGGGTTCATGTCTATAGAGAGATACTCCTTTTTCTTGGGAAAAGAAATTTTCCTCGGGAAAATCATTTCCAAAAAAAAACCAGGGAGATACAACAAAAATTAATTCTCCCTTGGGGAGGAATGTGATAGTGACAAGTAGAGTCTAAGCACTTAGAAACATGGGGAAAGTTATAGAGAAGTCTTCAGACAGTTCTGAATTTAGAGCATGAGAGTTAACTAAGGTCAGGGGAACATATTGTCAACAAAATTGCAACTGAAGTGGGAGGACATCCTGGACACTAGCGATTGCCAAAGAACCAGCCAGGAAATTTATAGGAGGAGAAACACAGGGTGCATTAAGAGCCAGCTTTTAGTGTCAGTGTTTCACTTTAATGTTTTGAACAATGTGGAATACATACTAACCATTTTTTCAAGAGCCTGGTATTATTTTAAAAGTTTAGTTAAAAAAATATATAAGCATTTAGAAAATGCAGAATCAGGGGGCACCTGGGTGGCTCAGTGGGTTAAACCTCTGCCTTCGGCTCAGGTCATGATGTCAGTGTCCTGGAATCGAGCCCCTCATTGGGATCTCTGCTCAGTGTGGAGACTGCTTTCCCCTCTCTCTCTGCCTGCCTCTTTGCCTACTTGTAATCTCTCTCTCTCTCTGTCAAATAAATAATTAAAGTCTTTAAAAAAAAAAAGAAAATACAGAATTGGTAAGTTAAGAATCTATACTCCCAGAAACAATGACTGTTACTATTTTATTTTATTTCCTTTCATCTTTTTCTATATTTTTTATCTTAAAGAGTTGTGATTATATATATCCATATATGTGCACAGATATACATATATGTGTGATTTTCTACTTGCCTTTCTCACTTAATAATTATACACAAACTTATCTTCATGTTAATATAATAAAAGAGCCTTAATTCTTTTCCAGTTAGGAGAAAACAATCTGACAAGAATCTTATCCTGGGAATATAAATACATTTTAAAGAAAAACCCCACAAATTTATGAAGTTCTAATGGCGTAGAATTGGTTTTGAGTTATGGGGTTTTCTTGGTATTCCTCCATGCATTCAGTTTAGAAAATTTCTTCATCCACTTGCATTCACATTCCACAACACACTGTAGGTATTATTAATGCATCACAGTAATGATAGAAAATTTTTACTTGACTGGAAATTGAGCACTGAGTTGACTTTCATCCTATTCCTAGTAATTCTTGAATCCAAGGATCTGGTGCTCCTTAAATGTAAGCTATATACATTTAGGGAGGTTTAACTATATGATAAAATAAGTGATAGATTATTTTTTTCCTAGTTTTGGTGTTCTGATTTCCACATAAAGATTAACATAGTTTTCTACTTCTGTCATCTGGTAACCCTCCAACTATAGTTGTGAAGCAGAAATCTTAATTTGACTGCTGATAGAGCACTATGTTGCAAAGAGGTTTCTAATCCAGACTACTGCCTACACTGCTGAGCTAGAGATTTATGAGCAAGGTCAGGCTTGGTAGTCCAAGTATTCCAGTGTAATTAAAAGGCCACTGGATTTGTTATCTAAGTGTAAAATACTCTTTGGCACAGAGTGAAGCCCTCATTTTCTAAGTAAATTAACTGTAATAACTATCAAACTACAGCTGGTAAGCAAGCCAGCCATCTGTGAAAAGGAAATCCATTGAGAACAAAAGCCTTGTTAGACAGTTCTTCAAGATATGGAAAATTTGAACAAACTGAGCTGTTTTTGAGCCCACGAAAGGCAAAAGACAACATAAAGTATCACCTTATTGCTTCGTCTTTGCAAAGAAAAACAGATGGGAGATGAAAGGACAAGTTGGATTGTTAAGATGTTCATCCTGAAATTGGCACAAGCAGATGAAACAAGCATAGTGAGATCACTGCATTTATAAGCTAGTAATGGTTATGTGGCAGATACCTTATGTAACTCTCTGCTATCCCAGTGTGTCTGGATTCTGCAAAGTTTTCTGGGGTCCCTTAATTATTTGTAAACTCTTATTAGTGGGCCATGGAACTGAATTTGTGAATTTTGTTCAACTTTACTTTGGGCAAGGAAATACAATGGAATAATCATTCTGTTTCTTCACCTGGAACCTCCATAAAATAGCACTCGTATTTAAAGTTTTTCAGTCCTATGGCTAATGGAAACTGGAGTTCTTTTTTTTTTTTTTTTTTTAAAGATTTTATTTGTTTATTTGACAGACAGAGATCACAAGTAGGCAGAGAGGCAGGCAGAGAGAGAGAGAGGGAAGCAGGCTCCCCGCCAAGCAGAGAGCCCGACGTGGGACTCAATCTCAGGACCCTGAGATCATGACCTGAGCCGAAGGCAGCGGCTTAACCCACTGAGCCACCCAGGCGCCCTGGAAACTGGAGTTCTAATAATGTCTCTTCAGAGTCTCTTTATTATAGGAGATCCAAAGAAGGTATGCCATACTTTTTTTTTAATGCTTAAAGGAATTCCTAATTCCTCTACTGAACTAATGAATCTCACCCAAAACCCTTTTGGAGGAAAGAGAATGGATACAGAATCAGAAAAATCTGTGATTGAATCTCAGCTGAATCACATTCTGACACTGGGCCAAACACTTTAACCTCTTTGATTCTTATTTCTGCCAATTTTTAATTTCTAAAACAAAAACAGTATGTCATTTACAGCATCTTTTAAGCCTGAAATGATATCATATTTCTGGAATACCTCTGCTTAGTGACTGTACCATAGAGGATGCTATGTCTATGTTCATGTCTACTTTTGAAGCTAAGTCAAAGAAACCCAGTATTTTTCATTTTTCCCTATACTCACGGGCATTCTCTTAATTGCCTTAGTTATTTCCTTAAAGGAAATCGTGACAGTGTGGGGTGAAATTACAACCAGTCACAAAAAGATACTAACAGGAAGATAGTTGTTGATAGGGCAGCTAGAATGAAGAGACAAAAATAGAACATATATAAAACTAAGACTGGAAAGCTACTATCAAAGCAAAGCTATCTGTACGTACTACCAAGTGGGGAGCTGCCAGTCCTGGAAGAATTTATAAGATTCTGTATTAAGGTACAACTAATATATTTTCACATGTGGTAAGTCAGTCCTATCAAAACAACCCTCCTTTTTTTTTTTTTTTTTTGCCTCTGCTACATGATGTACTATAGATCAATTACTGAAAAATGCCTTGAGGAGTAATAATACTAAATACATAATTATTATTTATGGCTATTTATTTCACTTGAGTAAAAACTTGTTGACAGCCTCATTATGTCAAGCCTATAGCAAGCTGATAACTTATTCTGTGGTCTTTGAAATTATTTGTTGGATTGTGCTGTGTATGAGCAAATGAGTGATGACTGAAAACTGTTAAATGGAACAAGCAGGGGGTTGGCAGGCATAAGGAGAAGCAGGCTTCCTGCTGAAGGAGCCCGATGCACGACCGATCTCAGGACCCTGGGATCATGAACCTAGTCAAAGGCAGATGCCCAACCGACTGAGGCACACAGGTGCCCCCAAATAAATTAAATATTCAAAAAATATACCTAGCAAAGTTTCTCCATTGTGTAGGAGGATTAAATAGATAACATTTTTATTTCTGACCCTAAAATTCGTTTTTCAGATTTTCAAATATTCTGATAATAAATTTCAGTAGTTGAAGTCAGTTGAGTTTGTAATTTTTAAAATCTAAATCATAGTTTAGATGAGATCTTAACTTTCATATATTGCAACCAAATTTAACTTTTCTTAAGTTTTTCTTAGGAGGAACATAAGTACTTTGAAAAATGATCAGCCATTTATAATTAAAAGCACATAGATACTTAGGCAAATAAAATGAGTAACTGTATGTGTTTTCCCTTGATAACTTAAAAAGAAGACACAAATATAAGCCATTTCTACTCTCCACTCTCTGTCTCTAAGTTCAGATGTTTAGTTACATATCAGAGAAACAGAATCCCAAGCATGACCAAGTGAATGGATAGCGCACGCGCGCGCACACACACACACACACACACACACTCACACACACCCCTAACACAGGAATTCTGTTTTAGAAGAAACAAAGTTTGGTGTTTTTAGAATAATGTAATGCCATGGCAGTTCTATTTTATATATATTTTTGGAGATTTCCACTTGCAGAATATAAATGATAATGTTTCCTTCTGTACCAGTGGGGATTGTTTTAGGAGTTTTCTTCTTTTATTTTCCTTTCTTCCTTTCCTTCTCTTCTCTTCTCTTCTCTTCTCTTCTCTTCTCTTCTCCTCTCTTCTCTTCTCTTCTTTCTTTCTTTCTTTCTTTCTTTCTTTCTTTCTTTCTTTCTTATTCTTTCTCTTTCTTTCTTTCAATTAACCCCTTCTTCAGAAGAACTAAAAATATAGAAATAGAGATGTTTGTTTCTGTGGAACAGGACTATTGCTGGGGAGATCTGAAAGAAGAAACTGCTGTTATTATATGCTTTGCTGTTTCAGTTTTTACCATATGTAAGCCTAACTTGAATATGAACATTTAAAAGGTACTTAAGGTAAATCAAGTGCTATCAGGTCGGCCTGGGAGACCCACAAGATGTCCGGGTATCAAGGGTATGATAAAGAAACACTGAATGAAGGGTTGGGAAGGGCTGATGGGAAGTAGTGACATCTATTAACACCCAAATGTGGATTCTGTCTATTTCCTAAATGGTGTGTAACTATTGGCAAGCTCAAATCAATGCCATGCAGTTACCTGGAAAGCATGGAATCATATCATATATTGAATTATCCTATACTGAACTGTTAAATTCTCCTGTAATCTCTCTCTCACTTTTTTGTTCTCATTAATCTATTATTTATTCTCATCAAGTTCTCAAGTCCCTATTGACCTTTTATTACTTTGTAAAATTAATTCTTCACTCTTTTCATTTGCTTTTTACCCAGCCTGTATATCATGGTCAGACATTGCAAATATTCTCAAGCCAGAGGCCTGAAATTCCTGGTTACTTTGATTTTTTATAATACTTGTGTGTCAATAGTATTCTTAGATATAAAAAACAGAAATCAATTCAAGATGACTTACACAATCGAGTCATGCATTTATAGCATAAAAAGTAGCTCTTCAAACTAGAAGGCTAGAAAACCAGACTCAAAAAATGGAAAAGAACCAAGATGGGGAGCATAACCAAGACTACATCCAAAGTCATATTTCAGAAATGGCTTAAGAAATGACATTACCACTACTTCTATACACTTGCTATTGGGGCACGTGGTTCTGCTGTATCTAGAAATAGAGTGTTGCTGGTGCTACACCTGAAAGAAATTGTCCATTCTCTACTTGTCTGGTTGGGTCCGTTATCAAAGAAATGAGACTGAAACAAAGTTACGCAAAGCCTTATTCTATGCCAAGCATTAGAAGTTAGGCTGACCAGCCAGGGAAATGAGGCTGAGACAAAGTGAAAGTTATGTAAAGCTTTATTCTATGCCAAGCATTAGAAGTCAGACTGACCAGCCAGAGCCGCCTCCGAAGAGAGCGACGACCCTTGGTCTTACAGGCTAGTTTTTATAGGGCACAATCGCAGACATCTGCATATGTGGCTTTGGCTGATTGGATGTCTCCTACCTGTGTGTTTTAGTAACGGTTACCAATGGCCTTGTTTTAGGTCTGTGTTTTAGTAATAGTTACCTGGAACTGGCCTTGTTTTAGGTGTGTGTTTTAGTAACAGTTACCTGGAACCGAGAGCAGTAACTTTTCTAGACAACAAAATGTCTACCTAGGCAACATGGAGTCACTATGGCTAAGTAGGCCCAGGCAGGCCCTAAGGGGTTAACATGTTTTAACGTGGAATCGACCCCAACAGTCTGTGTGGCTTACTTCAGAATCAAACTTGTAGGCAGAAGCATGTGCATGAACAAGCCCCACTCCTGTGTTCTTGTCCTAGCTGTTAGGAGTAGGCTTAAGGGAGGGATTTTATAGCTTTTAATGTTACCTACCAAAATTTATAGTGTGACATCCCACAAACGTAAGATAAGGTTTACATGCTAGGCTGCCAAAAGTGGTTAACATAAAATAAAATAAATAAATATATAACAAATATTTATAACAGTATAATTTACCATTTAATAACTCTTGGTAAACCTACTTTTCACTTTTCCATAAATCTATACTCTATATCTACAGTTTTTCATTGATGCCTACTTGTGATCTCTGTCATTGATGCCTACTTGTGATCTCTGTCAAATAAATAGATAAAAATCTTAAAAAAAAAAAAAAGAAAGTCTAACGAATTACTAAGAAAAGTCAGTTCTACCTCTGAAGTTCCCCATCTCCTCCTTTCTGTTAATGTTGTCACTGACTGGACCTATTCCTTCATTTCCTATATTCTGTAAAACTGTAATAGCTTCTTTTTTTTTTTAAAGATTTTATTTATTTATTTGACAGACAGAGATCACAAGTAGGCAGAGAGGCAGGCAGAGAGAGAGGAAGGGAAGCAGGCTTTCCGCTGAGCAGAGAGCCCAATGTGGGACTTAATCCCAGGACCCTGGGATCATGACCTGAGCTGAAGGCAGAGGCCTTAACCCACTGAGCCACCCAGGCTCCCCCAGGCGCCACCTGTAATAGCTTCTTAATTCTTTTCCCCCGCCTCTGGCATTCAGCTCCTCCAAATCAACTTTGGTCACTGCCATGAGAGAAAGGTTCTCAAATCACATATCATCGTAACACTCTTTGATTCCATAACTGTCTATGACTTTTACTTGTGTTCCTTCTTGGATTTTAGGTTCCCCATCATCTGATCCTAAGTGGTCATTTTACTCCTATTACTCCTTCCACCGCACCCAATGCCATATGTAGCACCTGCCTTTCTCAGAGCCTATATTAATCTTCCCTGACACTTTGTCCTTGTTCTTGATGCCCCTTCCATTAATAGTGTCTGTCCTCCCATTTCTGCCTATAAATATCTATTTATTTATTATTTATAAATATCTATTTATTAGCATAATGTCTACCTTCAATTTTTCTCTTGTGTGAATTTTAATAGCATTTCATTTTCTTTTATGTTCATACCAGTTTGCATTGTATTTGTAGTTATTCTGTACATATTTGATTCTTTTTAGTAGATCTTAAATTTTATGAGAACAAGTAGCTTCTCTTCTTTCCAGTACCTAGTTCAGAGTTTTAAAGATCATAGGCACTCAGAAAAGGCTTATGGTATTGGATTGAACCCAGAAATGCAATTAAAGATCCTCAACCTATTCAGAGGCAAAATAATGAAAACAGAAATGACAGATACAGTTCTTTGCACTATTACAATTTGAAAGGCTTGTTATGCAAACTCCCCATCATTTGAGTCATAATCATAGAACTAATTAACAGTAGATAGTATTTTCATTAAGCACACTAAAATTTGTGTTTGACATTTAGATATATTAGAATATTTAGCCAATATTTAATTTGACCTTAAGGTGAATTCAACATTTTGAATTTCAAAATGTCTACAATTTTCATATAGTTGCTAGGATTTGGGAGCCTAGAAAAATTACACAAACAGGTGATCAGCAAATTAGCTTGAGAATGTAAAGATATATCTATTTGAGGACTAACCATTTGTGTTAACTCACACTCAATACCTCATCTACTATTTTTCTCTTTTGGCTTTTTTTTTTACACACATGAAAAATAGAAATATTTTCGCATCTGTGTTCATCAAGGATATCGGTCTATAGCTCTCTTTTTTGGTGGGATCCTTGTCTGGTTTTGGGATCAAGGTGATGCTGGCCTCATAAAATGAGTTTGGAAGTTTTCCTTCCATTTCTATTTTTTGGAACAGTTTCAGGAGAATAGGAATTAGTTCTTCTTTAAATGTTTGGTAGAATTCCCCCGGGAAGCCGTCTGGCCCTGGGCTTTTGTTTGTTTGGAGATTTTTAATGACTGTTTCAATCTCCTTACTGGTTATGGGTCTGTTCAGGCTTTCTATTTCTTCCTGGCTCAGTTGTGGTAGTTTATATGTTTCTAGGAATGCATCCATTTCTTCCAGATTGTCCAATTTATTGCCGTAGAGTTGCTCATAGTATGTTCTTATAATAGTTTGTATTTCTTTGGTGTTAGTTGTGATCTCTCCTCTTTCATTCATGATTTTATTTATTTGGGTCCTTTCTCTTTTCTTTTTGATAAGTCGGGCCAGGGGTTTATCAATTTTATTAATTCTTTCAAAGAACCAGCTCCTAGTTTCGTTGATTTGTTCTATTGTTTTTTTGGTTTCTATTTCATTGATTTCTGCTCTGATCTTTATGATTTCTCTTCTCCTGCTGGGCTTAGGGTTTCTTTCTTGTTCTTTCTCCAGCTCCTTTAGGTGTAGGGTTAGGTTGTGTACCTGAGACCTTTCTTGTTTCTTGAGAAAGGCTTGTACCGCTATATATTTTCCTCTCAGGACTGCCTTTGTTGTGTCCCACAGATTTTGAACCGTTGTATTTTCATTATCATTTGTTTCCATGATTTTTTTCAATTCTTCTTTAATTTCCCGGTTGACCCATTCATTCTTTAGAAGGATACTGTTTAGTCTCCATGTATTTGGGTTCTTTCCAAACTTCCTTTTGTGGTTGAGTTCTAGCTTTAGAGCATTGTGGTCTGAAAATATGCAGGGAATGATCCCAATCTTTTGATACCGGTTGAGTCCTGATTTAGGACCGAGGATGTGATCTATTCTGGAGAATGTTCCATGTGCACTAGAGAAGAATGTGTATTCTGTTGCTTTGGGATGAAATGTTCTGAATATATCTGTGATGTCCATCTGGTCCAGTGTGTCATTTAAGGCCTTTATTTCCTTGCTGATCTTTTGCTTGGATGACCTGTCCATTTCAGTGAGGGGAGTGTTAAAGTCCCCTACTATTATTGTATTATTGTTGATGTGTTTCTTTGATTTTGTTATTAATTGGTTTATATAGTTGGCTGCTCCCACATTGGGGGCATAGATATTTAAAATTGTTAAATCTTCTTGTTGGACAGACCATTTGAGTATGATATAGTGTCCTTCCTCATCTCTTATTATAGTCTTTGGCTTAAAATCTAATTGATCTGATAAAAGGATTGCCACTCCTGCTTTCTTCTGATGTCCATTAGCATGGTAAATTCTTTTCCACCCCCTCACTTTAAATCTGGAGGTGTCTTCGGGCTTAAAATGTGTTTCTTGGAGGCAACATATAGATGGGCTTTGTTTTTTTATCCATTCTGATAGCCTGTGTCTTTTGACAGGGGCATTTAGCCCATTCACATTCAGGGTAACTATTGAGAGATATGAATTTAGTGCCATTGTATTGCCTGTAAGGTGACTGTTACTGTATATGGTCTCTGTTCCTTTCTGATCTACCACTTGTAGGCTCTCTCTTTGCTTAGAGGACCCCTTTCAATATTTCCTGTAGAGCTGGTTTGGTATTTGCAAATTCTTTCAGTTGTTGTTTGTCCTGGAAGCTTTTAATCTCTCCTTCTATTTTCAATGATAGCCTAGCTGGATATAGTATTCTTGGCTGCATGTTTTTCTTGATGAACACAGATGCGAAAATACTCAACAAAATACTAGCCAATAGGATTCAACAGTACATTAAAAGGATTATTCACCACGACCAAGTGGGATTTATTCCAGGGCTGCAAGGTTGGTTCAACATCCGCAAATCAGTCAATGTGATACAACACATCAATAAAAGAAAGAACAAGAACCATATGATACTCTCAATAGATGCTGAAAAAGCATTTGACAAAGTACAACATCCCTTCCTGATCAAAACTCTTCAAAGTGTAGGGATAGAGGGCGCATACCTCAATATCATCAAAGCCATCTATGAAAAACCCACCGCAAATATCATTCTCAATGGAGAAAAACTGAAAGCTTTTCCGCTAAGGTCAGGAACACGGCAGGGATGTCCATTATCACCACTGCTATTCAACATCGTACTAGAGGTCCTAGCCTCAGCAATCAGACAACAAAAGGAAATTAAAGGCATCTAAATCGGCAAAGAAGAAGTCAAATTATCACTCTTCACAGATGATATGATACTATATGTGGAAAACCCAAAAGACTCCACTCCAAAACTGCTAGAACTTATACAGGAATTCAGTAAAGTGTCAGGATATAAAAT
This sequence comes from Mustela lutreola, assembly GCF_030435805.1. Taxonomy (NCBI): domain Eukaryota; kingdom Metazoa; phylum Chordata; class Mammalia; order Carnivora; family Mustelidae; genus Mustela; species Mustela lutreola. Next base: position 79,642,298 of record NC_081295.1, read on the forward strand.
CAATGCACAGAAATCAGTTGCATTTCTCTACACCAACAGCAAGACAGAAGAAAGAGATATTAAGGAGTCAATCCCATTTACAATTGCATCCAAAACCATAAGATACCTAGGAATAAACCTAGCCAAAGAGACACAGAATCTATATGCAGAAAACTATAAAGTACTCATGAAAGAAATTGAGGAAGACACAAAGAAATGGAAAAATGTTCCATGCTCCTGGATTGGAAGAATAAATATTGTGAAAATGTCTATGCTACCTAAAGCAATTTACACATTTAATGCAATTCCTATCAAAGTACCATCCATCTTTTTCAAAGAAATGGAACAAATAATGCTAAAATTTATATGGAACCAGAAAAGACCTCGAATAGCCAAAGGGATATTGAAAAAGAAAGCCAACGTTGGTGGCATCACAATTCCGGACTTCAGGCTCTATTACAAAGCTGTCATCATCAAGTCAGCATGGTACTGGCACAAAAACAGACACATAGATCAATGGAACAGAATAGAGAGCCCAGAAATAGACCCTCAAATCTATGGTCAACTAATCTTCGACAAAGCAGGAAAGAATGTCCAATGGAAAAAAGACAGCCTTTTCAATAAATGGTGCTGGGAAAATTGGACAGCCACATGCAGAAAAATGAAATTGGACCATTTCCTTACACCACACACAAAAATAGACTCAAAATGGATGAAGGATCTCAATGTACGAAAGGAATCCATCAAAATCCTTGAGGAGAACACGGGCAGCAACCTCTTCGACCTCTGCCGCAGCAACATCTTCCTAGGAACAACGCAAAAGGCAAGGGAAGCAAGGGAAAAAATGAACTACTGGGATTTCATCAAGATCAAAAGCTTTTGCACAGCAAAGGAAACAGTTAACAAAATCAAAAGACAACTGACAGAATGGGAGAAGATATTTGCAAATGACATATCAGAGAAAGGACTAGTGTCCAGAATCTATAAAGAACTTAGCAAACTCAACACCCAAAGAACAAATAATCCAATCAAGAAATGGGCAGAGGACATGAACAGACATTTCTGCAAAGAAGACATCCAGATGGCCAACAGACACATGAAAAAGTGCTCCATATCACTCGGCATCAGGGAAATACAAATCAAAACCACAATGAGATATCACCTCACACCAGTCAGAATGGCTAAAATCAACAAGTCAGGAAATGACAGATGCTGGCGAGGATGCGGAGAAAGGGGAACCCTCCTACACTGTTGGTGGGAATGCAAGCTGGTGCAGCCACTCTGGGAAACAGCATGGAGGTTCCTCAAAATGTTGAAAATAGAACTGCCCTATGACCCAGCAATTGCACTATTGGGTATTTACCCTAAAGATACAAATGTAGTGATCCAAAGGGGCACATGCACCCGAATGTTTATAGCAGCAATGTCCACAATAGCCAAACTATGGAAAGAACCTAGATGTCCATCAACAGATGAATGGATCAAGAAGATGTGGTATATATACACAATGGAATACTATGCAGCCATCAAAAGAAATGAAATCTTGCCATTTGCAACAACATGGATGGAACTAGAGAGTATCATGCTTAGCGAAATAAGTCAAGCAGAGAAAGACAACTATCATATGATCTCCCTGATATGAGGAAGTGGTGATGCAACATGGAGGCTTAAGTGGGTAGAAGAAGAATAAATGAAACAAGATGGGATTGGGAGGGAGACAAACCATAAGTGACTCTTAATCTCACAAAACAAAATGAGGGTTGCTAGGGGGAGGGGGTTTGGGAGAAGGGGTTGGGATTATGGACATTGGGGAGGGCATGTGATTTGGTGAGTGCTGTGAAGTGTGTAAACCTGGTGATTCACAGACCTGTACCCCTGGGGATAAAAATATATGTTTATAAAAAATAAAAAAATTATAAAAAAAAATAGAAATACATTATGTTTTAAATTTCATTCTACATATTGGTCCAATGAATCAATCTAGATTATGCTCTATTTGCTAATGTTAAATTACTAGGAAAGGGTGTGACCAGCTGGATATGGGATAACAATCATATAATTTATAACCATATAATATAAGAAGCTGCATAAGGAACAAGGAAGTCTGTCTTTGAACAGTTGCACCTTAAGAGATGCAGTTTAGAGGTTTGAGCATGGATTTTGGAGCACACTGCTCATGTTATAATTGCAGCTCTAACCCTCCGTAGCTCTGTGACTTTGGGCTTAATCTGCCTCTCTTCAGTTCCCTTATCTGTAAAATGGGGATAGAAGTATCTGCAATGTAGGGGTATATAAGAATTAACTGAGCATTTAGGGTTATGAAGTGTTTGCATGTATGTTTTTTACTGCAAATATCTGTTGTTAACTTAAATATTAAATGCATTTATTATTTTTATTAGCTCTGTGGCATTTATTTCTGTTTTTGATCTGAGTTTGTTTTCTTGCTCTCAAGCTTTGTAAGAAACACAGGAATCAATAGGGATTATTTCAACTGAATTTAGAGCTTATCTAAGAGAACTTCAAGGGTTAGGAGACCAAACGAAACAAGAAAAGAGGATTTAAAAGAAGAAATTAGATTAAAAGTTTAAGAGATTAAATGGGTGGATAAAGAAACTCAGCATGTATTTTAGATAAAAGCTGAAAAAGCAGTAGTGCTGCTCTGCTTCGTCAATGGCTCCTGACCCCATTAGCAACAAATGTTTAATCTTGCTCTTATTGTTCTTATTAGTAATGAAAAATGGCCATTTTTTTTTTCTTTCCTATGAAGAAATGTATTAAGCATGATCTGTGATTTCCTCTCAGGAGTATTAATAACTAGAAAAGTAAAGGAATGATGATAATATGAGAAAAACACAGAAAATAATTTGTTGAAGTCCTACAGATGTCAAATGTAAATAATATTTGCCATGGAAATCAATGTTGGTATCAGATAAGAGGAATTAAATTTCAACTCTTATCTTTCAGTTGTACCATATAAAATCTAGGAGCTTTTTTTTTAAAGATTTTATTTATTTATTTGACAAAGAGAGATCACAAGTAGGCAGAGAAGGCAGGCAGAGAGTGAGGAGGAAGCAGGCCCCCCAGCGAGCAGAGAGCCAGATTTGGGGCTCGATATCAGGACTCTGGGATCATGACCTGAGCCAGAGGCAGAGGCTTTAACCGACTGAGCCACCCAGGTGCCCCAAAATCTAGGAACTTTTAGGAGAGAACTATAGAGAAACCTGAAGTATATCAAATGAGAGATTATGGTTCAAATATGTTCATTTACTCTTTTTAAAATTATAGTCGACATACAATATTATATTAGTTTCAGGTGTACAATATAGTGACTCAACATTTATATACTTTACAAAATGACGACCAAAATAAGTCTAGATACCTTTGTTCATTCCCTTTTGATCATTATTGATTTTCTAAGATTAAAGATTTTTAAAAATCTGATTTTCTATAGTTAAATAGTTTAAGCCTAGAGTCACAATTGTAATCCACTTATAGTAACTGTAAGAGTTTATGATATCTACAATCTATGTCTATATCTATATTCATATATCTACCATTATCTATATCACCTATGTCTATATATTTCCTCCTATTTCATGTTATCTTCCAATCTTTATTTTTCCTTGCCTTTATTTTCTCATCCACTTTTTTATCTTGTTACACTATAATTGTGAAAGCATCCTCAATCATTTAAAAAATTACGTAGAATATCAAAAAGACACATAAACACAAAGAGGTAAATAAGGCCTCAGTAATCATTTGTCTTACTGCTTTTTACTGCTTTGGACGTGAGCAACCAGGTTGGGTCTAATAATTACAATTGGATTTATGGCAGAGCTTTTAGTTTCTAGTATTAATGGGAAATCATTGGAAAGTAAACTAATATTTCCTTCTTTACTTGTTTTTCCCTGACAAGGGGGTTTTCATTTTCTGGAATTCTATTTCATTCCTTCTTAAGACCTATAAGACCTTACTCACCAATAGTGATTAAAATTTTAGTCTACTTTTGTTTATTTTAAACCACCTGATATTTTATTGTTGGTATTTATCACATGGTTCCTTAATTTATTTTTTACTTAATCCTGAGGGATGGAGAAGCCCATTAGGTAGTAACTAATGATCAAGGACTTTTTCCTTTTCATGTAAATCAAAGAAAATTTTATTCTTGATTTCAGTATCTTGAGTTTTCATTAACTTTCAAACATTAACATACTCCAGTTAGGTTCTCAGATTTTATTTTTAATGTCATGCCATAAAGAGAGATGAAATACGCCAAACTCTTGATTATCTTGGCAGGTTTGCTAAATCAATACTTTTAATTTTTTCCTGTAGGATATACGTTCTTTTGTTACTAAAAGTCATGGTAGTTTTTTAGTTTTTTGAACATAGATATTCTTCTAGCACTTGCAGAGTAATTCTGTGTGGTCAGAATAACCTATAGACCACATTCAGTCCTTTATTTCTATATAAATTCTTAATTTGAGCTTTTTTTCCCTAATTCTATTAGAATACTCTAAGATGTTAATTAAAAAAAATAGATTCAGAATTATATTCAGAAATTAAACCACTACAGACTATAGGTATCTATCAAGATTTTGTGAGCTCAAATGAAGTCTTTCATCTTTCAGACTGCCACTATATCTCTGAGGACTGAGTAGCAGTCATTTTAACATATTTATTGTATGTCAACATTTCAAAAAAAAAGTACTGCATATTTTTGAAAAATCTTAGTATTTATGTGTTCATGAAAGGTACATTAATGTGTAAAATTTATAGATGAAAATGATGTTAGCATTTTGAATAAAAATGCTTTAGAGTTCATTTTGTCTAAAATTTAAATGTACAATGAAATGGTGTTTCTCATAGATTGCAAGAATGGGAGCACTGGGAAGGAAGTGGCTTAAGCTAGGATTTTTTTAAAGCAATAATGGAAATAAATGTTATCTTTTGAGTAGGTTTAGTTATAGATTGCTATCTCTGGTGTACTATGCTCATTTTAGGAGTAGTCTTCTCAGTTGTCTGCTTATTAAGAAGTGTAGATAAAGGGAAAAGATAAACCTTGTATGTACCAGTGTTTCATTTTCTCAATCAAGCTATATTTTACAGGAATCAGAAACACTAACTACTTTCCAGTCAGCAGTATACACTGTAGTCTTATTTTTCTGTCCATAGTCCCTTTAATTTTTTTAAAAAATTTTCTCAAAATATTTTCACATTCATTCTTTTGTTTATTTTTCACCAAAGGCTGTAAGATAGATAAGGTGGTATTATTACCCCCATTTTATAGATAACCAAACAACAACAACAACAATAACAAATAAAATAAAACAAAACCAAACCACACACAAAAATCCCAAAATCTGAGATGTTGAACTATGTGTAAGTCTCACTGGAAGTCCACAAATTAACTTCTAGCAGAGAACCTGGGTGTCCTGAATCATGACCTAATTTAATTTCAGAAAACATGAAAGTTCTTGATCTTGGAAAGGAGTTTTCCTCCATTGGCTTTCCCATTTACTTTATTTTAATAGGGTCTCCCTTGCCTTTAAATTGTCCTCCTTTGCTTCAGACCCCTGGTAAACACACATTGCTCTAAATCCCTCCTCTTCTAGGAAGCACTGTGAATTGGCCAGGAATTGCCTTCTGCTAGCAATAGAGCACTGACTAACAGCTTAAACTGCTGAGGTTTCTTACGATGAATTCTGCCCATAGGAGTCAGAGCAGCTTCCCAGAAAGTTATGTTTAAGTTAGGACTAGATTGATAACAAAGAAATTTTTCTTGCTGACAAAGGGATCAGAGGAAGTCATCCCCATGTGTTCTGAATTGTGATGGAATCATATTAAGAAAAAAAAAAAAAAAACAAAACAAAGCCCAAATTGGAAATGGTTCAGACACATAGAGAGGCTCTGTAAAGGCAATGGAGATCCAGGTGCCTTCCATCTTTCTGACTCAGAGTTGTTAGTACATAACTTCTGCTATGTTAGTACATAACTTCTGCTTTGTCCCCTCAAATCAATATGTTGAAGCCTTAACTCATAGTCCTTCAGCATATGACTGTATTTGGAGATAGGCACTTTAAAGTGGTTATTTTAATTAAAATGAGCCCATTAAGGTGGGCCTTAATACAATCTGGTGTATTTATAATTTTATAATAAGAGGAAATTTGCACACAAAAAGGGACACCAGGGATGTGTTTGCACAGAGGAAAGGCCATATGAGGTCACAGCAAGAAGGCAGTCATTTTCAAGACAAGAGAGAGGCCCCAGAAGAAACCAATTTGCCAACACCTTGATCTTGGACTTTTAGCCTACAGAACTGTAAAAAATTGACTTCTGTTGTTTAAGTTAGTAAGTTAGTAAGTTATTTAAGTTAGTAAGTCTGTAGTATTTTGTCATGGCAATCCAAGCAGACTAATATAACTTCTATAATTAAGGCTGCCTCTTACTCCAATATGACTGCTGAAACTCTAGCCATCAGTTTATTTTTTGTCAAAGACGGTTGGAGGAATGGGGAAAATTGCCAGCTATCTAACCCCTTTAGGCACATTTTCCAATAACAGAAAATTGCCAGCTATCTAACCCTTTTAGGAACGTTTTCCAATAACAGGAATGGGGAAAATTGCCAGCTATCTAACCCCTTTAGGAACATTTTCCAATAACAGTCATTGCCATTTGCCTCTCATTGGCCAGAACTTAGTCACATGGAAGTCATATGTCTGCAAGGAAGGTTGGAAAATATGGTTATTAGCTAGGTGCATTGCCACCTTGACTATCTTGGGATTCTGTTTATTATTATTTTTTAATTGAGATAAAATTGGTATATAACATTATATAAGCTTCAGATGTACAACATTATAATTCACCATAAAGTGATCATTAAGCTGGCATCCACTGGTGTCAGTTCAGATAAAAAATGAACACTAGAGGTTAAATCACTCCCAGGCACAGCTGGACTGGCTAAGGAACATGTAGTCATAGGCTCAAGAGATAGACATTTTTGCTTATCATTCAAAGGAACTTGTTGAATGCAACCCTACTAGTTTACAAGTAGTTAATCAGCACTACCCTAAAGATATAATTACTAGATGTAGCTAATGTAATCTGCAACAAGCAGAATAAAGATATTTTTCAGATTTTAAGTGTCTTGAGATGGAACAGACTTCTGTGGAACCAGACCAAGTGGCATTGAAATTTATTAAGTAACATTTTCTAACATGACCTCATGGGCCTCTAGTCAGCAGGTTCACTTTCTCAGGAAACTCCTGTCCCACATTTTGCCTTTAAAAATCCTCATCCTCACTTGTAAGCCACTGGGGAGTTGAGCTCCCTGTAATGCTGGGTGGCACTACACCAATGAATAGCCCATCTTTCTTCTCTGAATAAGCTCTGTGTCAGTTTTTATCAACTTACTGCACATTGGGCAGAAAAACTTTAGTTTGGTTACAATCACCTGTAAAATTTGAGTTGTCATTTATCACTATACAATTGACCCCTTTACCCATTTGCCTACGGCTTTACCCCCTTTTTCTCTGATAATGACCACTTTGTCTCTGTATCTGTGCTTTTTTCTTTTTTTTTTTTTTTAAGATTCCACATATGAGTAAAATCCTACAGTATTTATCTGTCTGACTTATTTTTACTTAGCATAATACCACCAAGTTCTGTCTGTGTTGCAGCAAATGGCAAAATTTTATTCTTCTTTATGGCTGAAATATATATATATATATATATATATCTCACATTCTCTTTATCCATTCATCCATCAATGGACATTTGTTTTCATGTTTTGGCTATTATACTTAATGCTGCAATGAATATAGGATTGCATATATTTTCTTTATTTTAAACATCTTTATTGAGATATAACTCACCTACATACTATTCATCCTTTTAAATTACTGTTCAGTGACTGTTAGAATATTCACAGATATGTGCAACCAGCATCATAATCAATTTTAGAACATTTTTGTCATCCCAAAACAAACCCCATAGACATTAGCAGTCACTCCACATTTCTCCCCAAATCCCTTCCCTACAGCTCTATGGGTGTGTATCTTCCCAAATCAGCATTTTTGTGTTCTTTGATGAATACCCAGACATGGAATAACTGTATTATTTGGTAGTTTATTTTTAATTTTTTGAGGAACCTTCATACTGTTTTCCATAGTAGACACATCAATTTACCTTCCCACTAGCAGTGCACAAGAATTCCCTTTTCACCACATCCTCAACACCACTTGTTATTTCTTATCTTTTCTATGGTGGACCATGGTGGTTTTGATTTGTATTTCCCTGATGATAAATGATGTTGAGCATCTTTTCATGTGCCTGTTGGTCATCTTCACTGGAGAAAATCTTCACTGAAGAAAAGTCTATTCAGATCCTCCACACATTTTTAAATCAGGGTTTTTCTTCTGTTGACTTGTATGAGTTATTTATATATTTTGGATACTAATCTCTTGTTATAGGTGTGATTTGAAAAAATATTCTCCTATTTAAGTAGGTTGCCTTTTCTTTTTCATGGTGATTTCTTTCACTGTACAGAAGCTTTTTAGTTTGATGTATTCCTGTTTGGTTATTTTTGCCTTTGTTTCCCTTCCCTTTGGAGTCAGATCCACAAAAATATCAGTAAGATTGATGTTGCAGAGCTTAATAAACTGTTTTCTTCTAGAAATTACCTGGTTCAGATTTTAGTCTTGAATCCATTTTAGTGGATTTTTGGTGGTCTAGTTTCATTGTTTTGCATGTGGCTATCTTGTTTATCCAACACATTAATTGAAAAGGTTGTCTTTACTTCATTGTATATACTTGGCTTCTTTGCCATAAATTAATTGTCCATTTATATGTGGGTTTAATTCTGAGCTCTCAGTTCTGTTACACTGATCTTTGTGCTTATTTTTTAGACTAGTACCATATTCTTGATTGCTATAGTTTTTTTTTTTTTGTGTAGTTTGAAATCAGGGAGTGTGACACTTCACTTTGTTCTTTTTTCTCAAGATCCCTTTTTCCATTCAGGACCTTTTGTGGTTCTATACAAATTTTAGAATTCTTCTAGTTTTGTAAAAAATGTCATTGGAATTTTATTAGAGATTGCATTGAATCTGTACATTGCTTTGCATAACATGGACATTTTAACAATATTCTTATTTTAACAAAATTCTTATAATCCAAGATATTTGAATATCTTTTCATTTATTTGACCATCTTCAATTTCTTTCATAAATGTCTTATAGTTTTCAATCTAAAGGACTTTAACTTTCTTGGTTAAATATATTTCTAGGTATTAAATTCTTTTTGATGAAATGGTAAATAAGATTGGTTTTTGGATTTATTTTTCTGGATAGTTTATTATTGTATAGAAATGCCACAGATTTCTACATTGATTTTCTGTCTCATTACTTTACCAAATTCATTTATTAGCTCTAAACATTTTTTTGAGACATCTTGAAGGTTTTCTCCATGCGAAATCAAGTCATCTGCAAATACAGCTTCACTTCTTCCTTTCCAATCTGGAAATTTTTTATTTTTTTAATTTATTTTTATTTTTTCTTGCCTAATTGTTGTGGCTAGGGCTTCTAATATAATGTTGAATAAAAGTGAGACTGGGGATTCTTGTCTTGTTCCTGATCTTAGAGGAAAAGTTTTCAGCTTTACATGATTGAGTATGATGTTAGCTCTGAGTTTGTCATATACGGCCTTTTCTGGTTCAGCTACACTCTCTCCGTATCCGTATTTATTTTTATAATAAATGGATGTTGAATTTTGCTTTTTCTGCATTTTTTTAAAGTAGGCTCCATGCCCTATGTAGAGCCCAACACATGGGCTTGAACTCACAACCCTGAGATCAAGATGTGAGCTGAGACCAAGTCAGATGCTTAACCAACTGAGCCACTCAGGTACCCATTTTTCTTCATCCTTTGAGATGATCATATGATTTTACCCTTCATTTTGTTATTTTTATGTATTATGTTGCTTGATTTGTGGATGTTGAACCATCCTTGCATCCCTGCAATAAATTTTACTTGAACATGGTGTATGATCTTTTTAATGTATTCTTGAATTTGTTTTGCTAATATTTCATTGAGGTTTTTAGTATCAGTGTTCATCAATGATGCTGCCTATAATTATCATCTTCTTTTTAAAAAAGATTTTATTTATTTATTTATTTATTTGAGAGAAAGAAAGAGTTTGAGAGGGAGATCATAAGCAGAGAGGGGGACAGAGGAAGAGGCAGACTACCCACTGAGCAAGGAACCTGAAGTAGTACTTGATCCCAGGACCCTGGGATCATGGCCTGAAGCCAAAAGCAGAAGCTTAACCAACTGATCCACCCAGATGCCCTTTAATTATCTTTTTCTGTGTAATCTTTCTCTGGTTTTGGTATCAGGTTCATATTGGACCATAAAATGAGTTTGGAAGTATTCCCTCCTCTCCAATGTTTTGTAAGATCTTGAGAAGAATATATATTAAATCTTCCTTGAATGTTTGGTAGAATTCACCAGTGAAGCCATCTGGTTCTGGACTTTTATTTGATGAGTATGGAGCCCAACATGGGGCTTGATCTCATGACCCTGAGCTGAAATCAAGAGTCAGATGCTTAACTGACTGAACCACCCAGGTGTTCCTCTTGGGAGGTTTTTGAGTTGTGACTCAATCACCTTACTAATAATTGCTCTATTCAGGTTTCCTTTTTCTTCTTGATTTGGTCTCAGAAGATTATACATTTCTAGGAATTTATCCGTTTCTCCTAGTTTTTCCATTTTGTTGATTTATAATTGTTATAGTAGTCACTATCCTTTTTATTTCTGTGGCATCAGTTGTAAGTTCTCTTTCATACATGATTTTATTTATTAGAGCCCTCTTTTTTTCTTGATTACATTAAAGTTTATCAATTTTGCTTATCCTCTCAAAGAACCAGTTCTTAGTTTCAATGACCTTTCCAGTTTTTTTAAAGTATCTATTTGTTTCTGTCTTGATTTTTATTATTCATTCTTTCTATGGACTTTCAGTTTTGTTCTTCATTTTGCAGATCCTTTAGGTGTAAGGTTAGATTTTTTTTATTTGAGAATTTTCTTATTTCTTGAGGCAGACCTGTATTGCTATGATTTTTCCCTCTTAGAACCACTTTTGCAGCATCCCAAAGATTTTGGTATGCCACATTTCTGTTTTCACTTTTCTCTAGGTATTTTTAAAATTTCTTATTTGATGACCTATTGGTTGTTCAGTAGCATTTTATTTAGTCTTCATATTTTTGTAGTTTTCTTCTTCTAATTGATTTCTAGTTTTATATCACTGTGGTCAGAGAAAATATAGTATGATCTCAATCTTTTTTTTAAGTTTATTGAGACTCTTTTGTGGCCTAGTGTGATCTATACTGGAAAATATTCCATGTGCACTTAAGAAGAATGTGTGTTCTCGTGTTTATTGTTGAAATGTTCTGTGATCTATTAGGTCTGTCTAGTCTAATGTGTCACTTAAGATCAAGTTTTCCTTATTAATTTTATGTTTTGATGATCTAGTCATTGATGTAAATGGGTGTTAAAATCCCCCACTATCATTGTATTGCTGTTAATTTCTCCCTTTAGTTCCATTAATATTTGCTTTATATACCTTGGTCCTCCTATGTTGGGTGTACCCATATTTATAAATGTTATATCTTCTTGTTAGATTTACCCTTTTGCCATTATGTAATGCCCTTTTTTTCCTGTTATTACAACCTTAGTTTCAATTTGAACACTATAAGTATAGCTACACCAGCTTTCTCTTTATTTCCATTTACATGGAGTATCTTTCTCTATCCCTTTACTTTCAGTCTGTATGTGTCCTTACTTCTGAAGTGAGTCTCTTGTAGGCAGCATATAGATGGGTCCTTTTATTTTTTTTTAAATCCATTTGGCTACTTTGTCTTTTGACTAGATATTTTAGTCCATGTGCATTTAAATTAATTATTGATAGATATATACTTTCCGCCATTTGTTAACTGTTTTGTGAATGTTTTCATGGTTCCTCTTGTTCCATAGTTTTTCTCTTTCTCTGTCCTTAGTGGCTTGATGGCTTACTTAAGAATTATATTTAAGTTCCTTTCTCATTTTCTGTGTGTGTGAGTGTGTGTGTGTGTGTGTGTGTGTGTGTGTATTTGCCATAAGTCTTTGCTCTGTTATCTGTGAGGCTCACATATAGCTTTCTATGTATATAATGCCTGTTCTGAGAACATAAATTTGAGCAAATTCCAAAGCTTTACATTCCTCTTGACATTTTATATTTTTGATGTCACATTTTATGACTTTCTATTTTATATTTTCCTTAACCAATTATAGTAGTTTTAGTTAATTTTACTATTCTTGTTTTTTAAACATCATACTTTTACTTTATAACAGATCGATTTTCTACTTTTACTACATATTTATGATTTGGGGTTTTTTTTGTTTTTGTTTTTGTTTTAGAGAAAGAAAAGGAGAGAGAGCAAGTGAGCACAGGTTGTGGGAAGGTGGGAAGCAGAGGGAGAGGAGAGAGAGAATATTAAGCAGACTCTACAACCAGCAGATGCAGGGCTTGATCTCATGACCTGAGAACTTGACCTGAATTAAAATCAAGAGTTGGATGCTTAACCAACTGAAACACCCAGGTACCCCTATATTTATATTTCATATGTTTATATGCTTTCTTCTTACTAGTGTCATTTCTTTTCTATTTAGATAAGGCCCTTTAACACTTTTTGTAAGGCTGGCTAGTTTAGTGAGGAACTCCTTTAGCTTTTTCTTATCTGGAAAACTCTTAATTTCTCCTTTAATTCTGAGTTTAACCTTACCAGGTGGGTAATTCTTGATTGGATTTTTTTTTTCCTTTCAATACATTGAGTATATTGTACCACTTTCTTCTGGTTCCCAAAGTTTCTGCTGAAAATATGCTGATAGCCTTACGAGGTTTCCATTGAGTTGTTTTTCTTTTGCTGCTTTTAAGATCTATCTTTAACTTTTAACATTTTCCTTATAATCTGTATAAGTGTGGATTTCTTTGGGTTCATCTTTTTTTGGAATTATGGAGTTCCTGGACCTATATGTCTGTTTCCTTCCCCAGGTTAGTGAGGTTTTCAGTCATTATTTCTTCGAAAAAATTTTCTGGTCCTCTCTGTCTCTTCTCCAGCTGGGATTCCTATAATGTGAATGTTTTCATTTGATGTTGTCCCCAATGTCTCTTAAGTTATCTTCATTATTATTATTTTCTTTTTCTCTGCTTGGTTGAATTCCATTGCTTTCTCTTTTAACTTGATTCAGTGTGGAGGGTGGAGGGCTGGTACATGGCCCAGCTGTGACACATCACTGCACTAAGGCATGGGGTTGGGCACATAACTCCATTAATCTTGAAGAGTGTGAAGAGAAAATATGGTAGTTAAAAATTATTAGGTTTAATTCAGAGGATATATTTTATAGCAAAATGTCAGTATAAAGTACAAGCTATGAAGAGAAGCTAAGGACTTTTCTCTTTATGTTGGCGATTAGATTTTAAGAGATTCAGCTACATATTTGGTAAATCAAAAATAACACCACTGAAGCAGGTTCTCTGAAATACTGTTGCTTTGATTTTGATATACTTCTCTGACACTCTAAAACTTCTGTTTATTTTATCCTGGATTTCCCTTTATAGAAGTAACAGAACAGTGATTCATATGCATAAGTCTACGGATTTTAGCTGCAGACACATAATCTAAGATATTATAATATTATTAGATACAAGTTTTATAGCCATATTGTTCTGAAACTGTTTTGTTTTGGTGATGTTGGCTGAAAGGTGGTGTGAATTCCACACTCAGCAAAAAGAAATTCTAACATTAACCAGTCAAAAAAAATGAATAATGTCTCTTTTCTCTAAGCATGGGGGAAAGAGTGGGAGTTTTTTTGTTTTGTTTGTTTTTTAGTTTCTTTCTGGAGTTTATCTTTCAGTAAATATGCATGATATTTTAAACCAGTGGTTTTCAAAGTGTGGTTTCTGTATTAACCTCACCTGGTGAATTGATAAGAATGCAAATGACCAAGCCTCACCCCAGATTCAAAAACTGGGAATAGGAAGTTCAGAAATCTACATTTTATCCAGCCATTCAGGTGTTTTTTTAATGAATGATAAAATTTGAAAGCACCAGTTTAGACTACAGATTTGGCTAGCAAATGTGGCCTTAAAGGCTTTAATCAAGTCTAACTTTGCATTTTTTCTTGCACTTAATAATTTTATTTGCTTTTATAAATCAGCAGTAACAATTTGAAAAGTAGTGTTTTTAGAACTGCAGCTTTTGATTTGGTACAAATTTGATTTTAATTTGCTCAAAATAATGCACTAACATACAACTCTAGAAGAAAATCATATATTGTTTTCCTCTTAAAGCTTGTATTCATTTTAAAATGAGTGATGTGAATTAGACTCTGATTAAAAACTTAGGGAAATGAATAGAATTTAGATGTTATAATCATATCAGGCCTATTATGTTTTTCTTCTAAACTTAATGCAATATCTTTATTAAGCATATTTTAATATCTCATTTAATTATTATTTACAGAGTAGAAAGTTTTGTCTGTGTGGCTGTCAGGTCAACAAGAAAAATTAAAGGATGCCAAAGGAATGGAATTGACCATATGGATGATTGATGCTTTGAGAAATTAATGTATCCTGTTTTGAAAAATAATTGCCTCTGACATACCACATAGAATAGTCATTCATATATCAAATCTATTTCATATATATATATGTATATATAATATCTACTAAAGATATGTGATGGAATGAGATATAATATTTAATGTGGAAGGACTTACCAAGAAAGGATTTTTGAATAAATATCTGAAGGAATTGATATAAATGAGACCTGTGAATATCTGGGAGAGGAATAATCTGGACAGAGAGAACAGCAAAGAGTAAGGTCACTGAGTAGGAGTATACTTATCCATTTCTAAGTCATCAAGGAAGCTAATGTGGCTAGAGCAAAGTGAGCAAGGGATATAGTAGCAGAAAACAAAGAAACCATATTGATTAATTTTACACAGGTTTAGGCCAGAGATAATTATATCTTCATGGCAGAAGTGAAGGTCATGAGAAATATACAGATTAAGGGTATATTTTAAAGGTAGATGTAGTAGCATTAGCTAATAGGTTGACTTAGGCTGTGAAAGAAAAATAAATAAATAAATAAATAAATGAGTCTGGGTTTCTGTCCTGATCAACTGGATGATTGGAGTTGCTGCCACTGGGAGGTAGAAGATTGTTAGGAGATGCAGATTTTTTGGAGAACACTGGGAGTTTGATTTTGGACACAAAGCATTTGAAATGCATAGTAGATATGCAAGTGGCTATGTCAAGTAGATATTTGGAGCTACAGGTCTAACGTGCAAGATATCAGATGGGACTATAATTTTGGAAATAACTTATTGGTGGAATTTTAAAATACAATGATACCTAAGATCACATAGGGACTGAATATAGACACTTGAATTCCTATGTCATCCCTTTTGTCTCACTCCAGCACACACTAGAGAGATTGGCTGTAGATAGGACAAATGGTTCATCTAATAAGATAGAGGTGATGTAAACAGAGAGATACAGCTCTTGGATTGACATGAAGTGGTTAATGGTTAGAAGGAATTTTCTTGTTGCTTGTGTGTTTCAGTAAAATTGGAAGCAGGTCATTGGGATGAGAATGAAGAAAAGCATGTGGGAAGTTTGAGAAGAGAAGATATGAAATACTGGTAGATTCATTACTGCAGTTGGGGCCACCTAAAGTTTATGTTCATAAATTTAAGGGTGACCTAGCTGTATGGCACAAGCATGCATGGAGTAGACAATCAGCTGGATTTAACCAGAATTGAGGTTTTGTTTGGCACAGTAAAACCTTTTGAAGTATGTGCATGAGATTTTAATAAAGAAATGTGGAAACTTATCTGGATAATGAGTGAAATAGGGAAATAAGAACGATAGAAGCTTGTATAATCAATTTATTGTAGGCCACAGAGGGGATTTTAAAAAAGTGACTAGAATTATAGTACTAAAGGGACCTGGAAACAGACAGAAAGTGGGGTACTTGAACCCAAGATTAAGGAAGAGGTACAGATATTATTAATGGCAATGTGTAGACTCTAACTTGGAAGTAGAACAGACTATGGTATTTATATTTGCTTACTTTCTTGATGTTATTTATTTATATCATAAATCATAATTTTGTACTCCAGATTTTACCTTAAAAGTTATTATTATTTTTTATCAAGAAGAAAAATACTAATTTCAAGTAACACAACAGACTGAAACATTTGCTTTTGTCCTAGAGCCATTTTGAGAATCAGTCCAATAACTCATTTTCAAATAATCTTGTACTTCTATTGTTTCACCAGCTGTTTCTACTCAGAAAGTAAATGAAATGCCAAAGATGTTTACATAATGAAACCTGAATTACTGAGTTCTACTTCCCAAGAGTTAAGTGGTGTTAATTCTAAATGAGACTGTTGAATTTTTTTCTGGAATCATATCCAAGGCTGGGCCCTTTCTTTACTAATATGCATTATCCTTTCAAGTTGAAGTAGTTATTTATTTCTAGAAATTATATCTAAATTATTGTCTTTTGACGTTTTGCTACTCAACATTCTATCACACTAAGATTAAAGCCAATATTAAAAAGCATTTGTTTTGGGGCACTTGGGTGACTTAGTTCCTTAAACCTTGTACTCTTGATTTCAGCTCAGGTCATGATCTCAGGGTCGTGAGGTTGAGTCCCAAGTTGGGTTCCATGCTCAGTACAGAGGCTACCTCTCTCTCTCTTCCTCTCTCTTATCACCTCACCCTGCTTGCACTCTATCTCTCTCTCACTCTCTAAAATAAATAAGTAAATCTAAAAAATTGTTTTTACAAAAATGTAATTAAGTACAACTGGAAATATTGCAAAGTTTCATTTAATAGTTACTCATATAATCTTGTATAATCCTTGTTTTCCAGATGACAAATTAAATTAGTTAAAATACTTAGAAGCCAGAGTTCAGAGGACATTAAGTTCTCCTGAGTCTTGATTTAGTGATATGATATTAAACATAGCATCTGCCCACTGATTTCTTCAAATGTCAAAGAGACATTTTGAATGGATTTAGGCTATAAAAGCATTTGGACTAACCTGTAAATTAGATTTCATGCTTGTATTTCTTTTAAACCGGTAAAATAAGATGATCTTAGAATTTAATCTCAATAATAATTCACAAATAAGACACTCAACTAAGTATATAATTAGTATAATTAGTATCCTGGTGATTTAATTTTACTAGGCCAAGAATGTCAAACCTGAAAATAAAGAAATATATTCTGCCAATTTCTTCTCTGTCCCTAGCAGAGAGAATTTATCTGTTTCATTACTCTTTGGTGAATCTAACCTTGGCATTAGAGTCAGTCTCAGGACAGCATTATAGACAGCCAATACCAGTAGATAAACATTGACATACTAGAAGAACATTATTTAATGTTCAGACTCTAAATTGAACATTTGAAAGAATTAATACTTCCAAATATTTCTTTTATAACCAGAGAATAGTGTGAGTACTAAAAAATTCTTGGCTGAATAAACATAAATCTATGTTTAAATTAGATATGAAGTATTGCCAGGTATTAGGCATGAACTGTAAGAAAAGTTTAGGATATACAGTGTTAAATAAATACAGTTCACCATCAAAAATGTGAATTTGAACTGTGTAGTTCTACTTATACATGGATTTTTTTTATAAATACAGTGTAGTACTATAAATGTATTTTCTCTTCCTTATGATATTCTTGATGACTTTTCTTTTCTATTGTTTGATCTTTTTAAAGATTTTATTTATTTATTTATTTATTTATTTATTTGAGAGAGTGA
Organism: Mustela lutreola; assembly: GCF_030435805.1. NCBI lineage: Eukaryota > Metazoa > Chordata > Mammalia > Carnivora > Mustelidae > Mustela > Mustela lutreola. The sequence continues at coordinate 79,660,146 of NC_081295.1, forward strand.
GTGAGAGAGAGCACATAAGTGACGGGGAGGGGCAGAGGGAGTACAAAAAGAGAACTCCATGATGAGCAGGAAGCCTGACATAGGGCTCTATCCCAGGACCCTGGAATCATGATCTGAGCCAAAGGCACTTAACCAACTGAGCTGCCCAGGCACCCCTCTCTTGCTTGATTTATTATAAGAATACACTGTACACTACATATAACATACAAAACGTGTATTAATTGACTATGTGATTGGTAAAGCTTCTGGTCAACACTAGGCTATTCGTGGTTAAAGTTTTGGGGGTCAAAGTTATGTGTGAATATTTGACTGCATGAGGTGGTCAGTGCCCCTAACTCCTGCATTGTTCAAAATTCAACTCTATGGCACTTTTCTCAGGTGGCCCACAGTTTTTAGAGCATGGTTAGGTGGAGTCTTTTGGATTTTCCATATAAAGTATCATGTCTTCTGTGAAGAAAGAGAGTTTGACCTCTTCTTTGTCAATCTGAATACCTTTTATTTCTCTTTCTTGTCTGATTGCTGTTGCTAGGACTTCTAGTACTATGTTGAACGACAATGGCAAGCATGGGCATTCTTGTCTTGCTTCTGATCTCAATGGGAAAGCTGTCAGTTTTTCCCCATTGAGAATGATATTTGCTGTGGGTTTTTCATAGATAGATTTTATGAAGTTCAGGAATGTTCCCTCTATCCCTATACTTTGAAGAGTTTTAATCATGAACAGATGCTGTATCTTGTCAATTTTTTTTTCCTGCATTAATTTAGAGGACCATGTTGTTTTTATCTCTTCTTATTTATTTGTTCTATCACATTGGTTGATTTGAAATGTTGAACCACCCTTGCATCTCAGGAAAAAATCCCACCTGGTCATGGTGGATAATTTTTTTAATGTAGTGTGGGATCCTATTAGCTAGGATCTTGTTGAGAATCTTGGCATCCATATTCATCAGGGATATTGGTCTGAAATTCTTTTTAATTTGGTCCTTGCCTGGTTGGGGATCAGGGTAATGTTGACTTCATAGAAAGAGTCTGGAACTTTTCCCTCTGTTTCTATTTTTTTTTTTAATAGCTTCAGGAGAATAGGTATTATTTCTTCTTCGAATGTTTGGTAGAATTCCCCAGGGAATCTTTCAGGTCCTGGAATACTGTTTTTGGGAGGTTTTTGATCACTGCTTCAATCTCGTTACTAGATATTGATCTATTCAAGTTGTCAATTTCTTCCTGTTTCAGTCTTGGAAGTTTATAGGCTTCCAGAAATGCATCCATTTCTTTTGGTTGCTTAACATATTGGCATATAACTGTTGATAATAATTTCTGATAATTGTTTCTATTTCCTTGGTGTTAGTTGTGATCTCTTCCTTTTCATTAATAATTTTATTAATTTGGGTTATCTCTCTTTTCTTTTGGATTAGTTTGGCCAGTGGTTTATCAATCTTATTGATTCTTTAAAAACAGTTTCTAGGGGCACATGGGTGGCTCAGTGGATTAAGCCACTGCTTTCGGCTCAGGTCATGATCCCAGGGTCCTGGGATCAAGTCCCGCATCAGGCTCTCTGCTCAGTGAGGAGCCTGCTTCCTCTTCTCTCTCTCTGCCTGCCTCTCTGCCTACTTGTGATCTCTCTCTGTCAAATAAATAAATAAATTCTTTAAAAAAAAGTTTCTAGTTTTGTTGATGTGTTCTACTATATCTCTAGTTTCTATCTCATTGATCTTTGCTCTAATCTTGATTTTTCCTTTCTTGTGCATGGGTTGGCTTAATTTGTTGTTGATTTTTCCATTTTTTAAGGTGTAAAGAGAACTGGTGTATTCTGGATTTTTCAATTTTTTTGAGTGAGGCTAGGATGGCTATGTATTTTTCCCTCAGAACCACCTTTGCCATATTCCATATGGCATAAGGTCTTAGACTGAGGTGTCTTCATTCTCATTGATTTCCATGAATTGTTTAAGTTCTTCTTTGATTTCCTGGTTTATCCAAACATTCTTGAGCAGGATGGTCTTTAGCTTCCAAGTGTTTGAATTCCTTCCCAACTTTTTATTGTGGTTGGGTTCCAGTTTCAAAGCATTGTGGTCTGAGAATATGCAGGAAATAATCTCAGTCTTTTGGTGTTTGTTGAACCCTGATTTGTGACACAGTATGTGATCTTTTCTGGAGAAAATTCCATGTGTGCCTGAGAAGAATGAATATTCTGTTGTTTTAGGGTGGAATGTTCTATATATGTCTATGAGGTCCATCTGGTCCAATGTGTCATTCAAAGCTCTTTTTTCTTTCTTTATTTTCTTCTTGGATGATATATCTGTTACTTAGAGTGGCATATTAAGATCCCCTACAATTAATGTATTCATACCAATATGACTCTTTATTTTTGATTAACAGTTGGCTTATGTAGTTGTCTGCTCCCATATTGGGCATATAAATATTTACAATTGTTAGATCTTCTTGGTGGATAGACACTTTAAGAATGATGTAGTGTCCTTCTGTATCCCTGACCATAGTCTTTAGCTTAAAATCTAATCTATCTGATATGAGATTCACTACCCCATCTTTCCCTTGAGGCCCATTGGCACGAAAGATGGCTCTCCATCCCTTCACTTTCAGTCTGGTTGTAACTTTAGGTTCTAAATCTCTCTCTTGTAGACAGCATATGGATGGGTCCTGTCATTTTATCCAGTCTGCAACCCTGTGCTCTTTTATGGGAGCATTTTTGCCTTTCACATTGAGAGTGATTATTGAAAGATAAATTTTTATTAATATCATGTTGCCTGTGAAGCCCTTATTTCTATAGATTGTCTCTGTAAATTTCTGTTCTATGTCACTATTGGGTTCATTCTTCTTTTATAGAACCCCCCTTAATATTTCTTGTAGTTCTGGCTTGGTGGTCACATAATCTTTTAAATTTTGTCAGTCTTGGAAAATCTTTATCTCTCCATCCATTTTGAATGTCAGCCTTGCTGGATAAAGTATTCTTGGCTACATGTTCTTCTCATTTAGTTCCCTGAATATGTCTTGCCAATCCATTATGGCTTGCCAGTTTTCTGTGGATAGGTCTGTCATTATTCTGATTGTCCTTCCTCTGTACATAAGGGATCTTTTCCCCCTAGATCCCCTTAAGACCTCCTGTCTGAAATTATGATTTGTGAATTTCACAAATGTGTCTGGAGGTCTTTTTAGGCTCATTGATCTTGAGGGAGGGGATGTTCTTTCTGCCTATTGGACAAAAACACTTGTTACATTCCCTAAATTAGGGAAATTTTCAACCAGGATTTGTTCAACTATATCTTCTAATCTTCTTTCCTCCGGGATCCCAATAATTCTGACATTGGAACATTTCATGGCATCCTTTATTTCCCTAATTCTGTTTTCATGGCTTCAAAGTGGTTTGTTCCAGGCATTCTCCTGATCCTTCTTTTCTATCAGTTTGTCTTCTAGATCACTTATTCAATCTTATGCCTTGGTTACCCTAGCTGTTAGAGTGGTTGGGTTAGATTGAATCTCATTGATAGCATTTTAGTACTTCCAGATCAGCCCTCACTTCCACCCATAGAAATTCTATGTTGCTACTAATGGTCTTCTCCAACCTAGCCATTTCCTGGATAATTGTTGCCCTGAATTACCTTTCTGACATATCCAATAGTTCTATGACAGAGATCACAGTCTCTGAATTTTTCCTCTGTTGGGTGTTCCTCCTCCTAGTCATTTTGGTGAGAGGTGGTTGAAGGGATGTAGAACTGAATATATTAATCACAATTCAGGTAAGATGCACTCTCTCCACTGATGATCTCCTATCCCCATAGAGATCCAGAAGTGTATAATCTTACATCTCAGGTTGATTTCATGGGTGTTCAGAGTGTTCTGGTAGATATTTAGCCCACTTCAGGGGACTGGTTGAAACAAGGTCTCCTACTTCTTTGCCATCTTGCTCCTCCATATCACAACATAACTTTCTATTCATTTATCATTCTATGGAACTTGGGCTGTATCTATAATTTGACTATTATAGAGAATGTTACTATAAACATCAAAGTACCTATATCCCTTTGAATTAGTATTTTTGTGTTCTTACAATACACATATCCCTTTGAGTACATATATCCCTTTGAATTAGTATTTTTGTGTTCTTACAATTACAAGGTAATTGATGGATTACAGGGTAGTTCTATTTTTAACTTTTTGAAGAGACTCCATAGTATTTTTCAGAGTTGGCTGTACCAGTTTGCATTCCCACCAATAGTGTGAGAAGGTTCCCCCTTCTCCACATCTTTTCCAGCACCTGTTGCTTCTTGTGTTGTTGATTTTAGTCATTCTGACAGTTGTGAGTAGCCCTCTCATTGTTATTTTGATTTGCATTTTCTTGATGATGAGTGATGTTGACATCTTTTAATATGTCTGTTGGATAACTATATGTCTTCTTTGGAGGAAATAATTGTTTGTGTCTTCTGCCTATTTTAAAGTTGGATTATTTGCATTTTGTGTGTTGGGTTTTATCAGTTCTCAATATATTTTCTATACTAACCCTTTATCAGATATGTCATTTGCAAATATAGTCTCCCATTCTATAGGTTGCATTATTGTTTTGTTGATTGTTTCCTTTGCTGTTCAGAAGCTTTTTATTTCAATGAAATCCCAGCAATTTATTTTTGCTCTTGTTTTTGTTGCCTCAGGAGAAATATCTAGAAAGAAGTTGTACAGCTGATGTCAAAGAGGTTACTGCCTGAATTCTAGAATTTTGATGGTTTCAGGTCTCTCATTTAGGCCTTTCATCCACTTTGAATTTATTTGTGTGTACAGTCTAAGAAAATGGTTCAGTTTCATTCTTTGCATGCTGCTGTCCAGTTTTCCCAACACCATTTGTTGAAGAGACTGTCTTTTTCCTACTGGGTATTCTTTTCTGCTTTGTCGAAGATTAATTGATCATATAGATGTAGGGTCATTGCTTTGCTTGTTTTTGTTTTGTTTTGTTTTGTTTCTGTTTTTAAATAGGCTTCACACCAAGCATAGAGTGCAATGAAGGGCTTGAATTCATTACCCTGAGATCAAGACCTGAGCTGAAATAAAAAAGTTGAATGCTTAACCAACTGAGACACTCAGGCACCCCTGAGTGTTTTCTTTGTTTCATTCCTCTATGTGTTGATTTTTGTGCCAGTACCATACTATTTTGATCACGGCAAATTTGTAATATAACCAGAAGCCTGGAATTGTGATGCCTCCAGCTTTGCTTTTCTTTTTCAAGGTTTCTTTGGCTATTCAGTGTCTTTTGTGCTTCCATACAAATTTTAGGATTCTTTGTCCTTGCTCTGTGAAAAATGCTGGTGGTAATCTGATAGGGACTGCATTAAATGTGTAGATTGCTTTGGGCAATGTAGACATTTTAAGAATATTTTTCTTTCAATCCGTGAGCATGGAATGTCTTTTCATTTATTTGTATCACCTTCAATTTCTTTCATTAGTGTTTTATAGTTCTCAGGGTATGGGTCTTTCAACACCTTAGTTAAGTTTATTCCTAGGTATCTTGTGGTTTTTGGTGCAATTGTATATGGAATTGATTCCTTCATTTCTCTTTCTGCTGCTTCATTATTGATGTATAGATATACAATAGATTTGTGTTCATTGATTTTGTATCCTGTGACTTTATTGAATTCAGGTATCAGTTTTAGTGTTTTTTTTTTTTTTTTTTTTTTTTTTTCAGCAGGTTGTCTACATAAAGTATCATGTCATCTGAAATGAGTGAACGTTTTACATTCTTACTGGTGCCTTTACCTGGTTTAAGTATCAGGAAAAAACCTGTCACATAGAATGGATTTGGAAGTTTTCCTTTTTTTTTCTATTTTTTTTGAATAGTTTGAGAAGAATAGGTATTAAGTATTCTTTAAATGTTTGATAGAATTCTCTTGTGAAGCTATCTGACCCTGAACTTTTGTTTGTGGGAAGTTTTTTAAATTATTGATTCAATCTTTGCTGGTTATCATTATGTTCAAATTGTCCATTTCTGCCTGTTTCAGTTTTGGTAGATTATATGTTTGTAGGAATATATCTATTTTTTTCAGGTTGTCTAACTTGTTAGCATATAGTTTTTCATAATATTCTCTTATAATTGTTTGCATATCTGTGGGGTTGGTTGTTACTTTTCTTTTATCATTTGCAATTTTATTTATTTGGGTCCTTTTTCTTTTCTTTCTGATACATCTGACTAGACATTTATCAATTTTATTAGTTTTTTCAAAGAATCAGCTCCGATTTTCCTTCATCTATTCTATTCTATTTTACTTTGTTATTATTATTATTTTTTGTTTCTATATCCCTTATTTCTGTTCTAATCTTTATTATTTCCTTCCTCCTGCTGGCCTTAGTCTTCATTTGTTGTTTTTTTCTAGCTCCTTTTTGTACAAATTAAGGTTATTTATTTGATATTTTTCTTGTTTCTTGAATGAAGTAGGCTCAATTGCTACATACTTCCCTCTTGGTATCAATCGTGCTGCATCTCAAAGATTTTGGATCATTGTGTTTTCATTTTCATATACCTTTTTTTATTTAGTTCATCTTTAATTTCCTGGTTGACCCATTCATTGTTTAATAGCATGTTGTTTAACCTCTTTGTATTTCCGAATTTTATATTATGGTAAACTTCTAATTTTATAGCATGTGGTCGACAACAGTGCATGGTATGATTTCAATCTTTCTGTATTTGCTCAGTTCTGAATTTTGACCTAATTTGTGATCTTTCTGGAGAATGTCCCATGTACACTTGAAAAGAATGTGCATTCTGCTGTGTTAGGGTGGAATATTCTGAATGTATCTGTTAAGTCCATCTGTTCTAGTATGTCATTCAAAGTCACTATTTTCTTGTTTATTTTCTGTTTAGATGATCTATTCATTGCTATAAGTGGAGTGTTAAAGTCCCTACTGTTTTGCACTATTATTAGTTCCTTTATCGTTGTTATCAATTTTTTCATATATCTGGGTGCTCCCATGTTAGGTATATAAATATTTGCAATTATATCTTCTTGTTGGAGTATCCCTTTATTGTGATATAGCGCCCTTCTTTGTCTCTCTTTTTTTCTTTTTTTAAAAATTCATTTATTTATTTTTTATTTTCAGCATAACAGTATTCATTATTTTTGCACCACACCCAGTGCTCCATGCAATTCGTGCCCTCTATAATACCCACCACCTGGTACCCCGACTTCCCACCCCCCGCCCCTTCAAAACCCTCAGATTGTTTTTCAGGGTCCATAGTCTCTCATCGTTCACCTTCCCTTCCGATTTCCCCCAACTCCCTTCTCCTCTTTTTCTCTCCTACTTTGTCTCTTGTTATAGTTTTTATTTTAAAGACTATGTAGTTTGTATGCAGTTTGTCTAAGTATTGCTTCTCTGGCTTTTTTTTTTTTAATTGACAGCCATTTGCTGATAAATGTTTCTTTCCTCACTTCCAATCTGCAGGTGTCTTTAAGTCTAAAATGAATCTCTTGTAGGGAGCATATAGACGGGTCTTGTTTATTAATCCATTGTGACACTCTGTGTTTTTTGACCTGAGCATTTATTCCATTTACGATCAAAGTAATTATTGATAGATACGTATTTTGTCATTTTGTTACTTGTTTTGTCATTGTTTGTGGAGATTTCTCTGATCCTTTCTTGTCTTTGTCACTTCTGCTCTCTCTTTTGCACTCAAAGAGTTCACTTTAATATTATTTGCAAGTCTAGCTTACTGGTCACAAGCTCCTTTAGTTTTTGTTTTTCTGGGAAATTCTTTATCTTTCCTTCTATTCTGAATGATAATCTTGCTGAATAGAGTATTACTGGCTGTAGATTTTTCCCATTCAGCACTTTGAATATTTCACTCTCTTCTGGCTTGCCAAATTTCTGTTGAAAAATCTCCAGCTAGTTTTACGGATTTTCCTTTGTAAGTTAAGGACTTATTTTTTCTTGTTGCTTTTAAAACTTTTTCTTTCTCACTGTGTTTTGCAAATTTAATTGCAATATATCTTGGTGTTGGCCTGCTCTTGTTGATTTTGTTGGGAGTTCTATGTTCTGCGTGGATCTGGATGTCTGTTTCCTTCCCCAAATAATGGAAGTGTTCAGCTATTATTTCTTCAAAGAAATTGTCTGCCCCCTTTTTCTTTTCCTTCTTCTGGGACTCCTATATTAATGTTATTACATCTGATGGAGTCACTGAATTCCTTGTCTATTTTCGTGTTGCACAATTCTTCTTTGTCTCTTTTGTTCAGCTTCATTATTTTCCATAATTTTGTCTTCTAAGTCACTAATTCATTCCTCTGCTTCTTCCAGCCTGCTGTTCATTGCCTCAAGACTGTTTCCAATCTTGCTTATTGTATCCTTCATCTCTGATTCTTTTTTTAACTTTTTAGCTCTGTGGTAAGGGTTTCACTGGTGTCTTATGTTCTTTTCTCAAGCTCAGCAAGTATCCTTATGAATCTTGCTTTAAATTCTCCATCAGGCATATTTCTTATATCTGTTTAGCTTAGATCTCTGGCTGTGGTCTTATCTTGTTCTTTCATTTGGGATAAATTCCTGTCTTCACATTTTGTCTAAGTCTTTGCCTTCTCTGTAGAAAAGCTAGTTATGTCTCCTATTCCTGAAAGTAGTGACCTTGTTAAGAAGAGGTCATCAAATGCCCAGGGCCTGGCACTTCTGGGAATGTCTCTGGGGTGTGCCACATGCATTCTCCTGTTGTGTATTGGCTACTCTATCCTTCAGGCCAGTCATCTTCAGAGCCTGTCCTTGTCGGCTGTGGGCAGTGTTTTGTCCCTGGTCTGAATTTTGAGAGTTGTAACTAGGTATGCTCTGATCTGCTTGTGAAATGAGACCTGACACCACTTCTACCAAAATGGAAGCCCTACAGAAGACCAAAATGGAGGCCCTCATCTCTGGTTGAGAGATATGGTGTGAGCAGGGCTTTGTGCTGGTGTTTTGGGGGAGGGTCCTACCACTCTTGGGACTGAGGCAAGATTGACTAAGAAGGGCAGTTTTGCCAGATCTCAGTGGGGTGGGGCTTGGTGTAAGCAAGTTAGGCAGCTAGTGTCAGCACTGTATTATTTCCCACAAGTGTCTGCTCTATGTTTATTCTGAGGTACAGAGGTTGAAAATGGCACTGGCCAGTTCCTTTGCTTCCAGAGAATTGTGTTTGAATACTGCCTTTCAGGGATGCACTCTGAGAAAAGTGAATAATCTCCCCTCTGTGTGCCTTAGCTATTCCTCAGATTGCTACCTCTGGGTGTTTGCCTGCCTTCTCCCCAGTGCAGTGCAGTGCCCTTGGGGCTCTATCTCAGCCAAGTCTGCTGACCTCTAAAACTCCAGTCTTTAAGCCATGCGGGTTACAAGAACTCATGAAATTCAACACCTCTTATTTCCTAAACTAATGGCTTTAGGGAAGTGTTCTCCTTGTGTTAACCATGTGTCCTTTCCCTCTTACCCTCTTCCCTTTGAAGCACCCCTGATCTATTTCTCTCCAAAACAAATCTCTGCAATTCCTATCTTCTTCGATGTTCATCTCCCTTTAGTTGTGGGGTCTTCAGATCAATTTCTGGGGTATTTAGGATTATTTGAAAGTTATCTAGTTGTGCTTGTGGGATGAAATGAGCCTAGGATTCTCCTACTTTGCTACCATCTTCCAAACTCCCAAGAAACATTTTTACAGTTTTTAAATTTAAATTCAATTAATTAACATATAGTGCATTATTATTGTCAGAGGTAGAGTTTAGTGATTTATCAGTTGCACATAATACCCAGTGCTCATTATATAAGTGCCTTTCTTAATGCCCCTCACCTACTTACTACATCTCCCTACCTCCACCCCTCTAGCAACCCTCAGTTTGTTTCCTATTGTTGAGTCTCTTATGGTTTGTCTCTCTCTCTGATTCTAATTTTATTTTCCCTCCATTTCCCCACAATCCTCTGTTTTCCAAGAAACATTTTTTTTAAAGGAGGATTTATAGGGGAATTTTATGATCTCCAAAGGCTGGGGTTCATAGCAGAAATAGACTGGAATCAAGGATTGAATTTCTGTGTATATTCCACAGATCACTCTGTATCTTTCTTATGCCTCTATCTTAAGTCTTCAAGCTATCCCTGCTGTGTTTTCTTTTTCCTAATGAACACTCCTTGAGTGAGACCTCATCTCAACCCAGAAAATATATTTTGCATTTTGTATGTAAAGTCACACATTTTTAAATGACATAATTATGTAAGAGTAAAATTTACATTAAAATGTTCATAAGGAACTAAAATAGTGAAAGTATATTTATTCAAAGCAGCAACTTAAAATTCAGAAATTCAAAAGCTTATCAGTAATAACCATTTGGTTGATATTTAAATATGTTCAAATGTGGAAGCACAAGTTAAAATACTTGTTGAAATCACAAACTTAAGAGTTTTCATTGTCAAAATGATAATTTCATTAAGTTGAATGTTTTGCATATCTCTTTCTTTATGAAAGACATCTAGTTCTCAACATATATAATAATTAGAATGAGAAGGTTAATATTAGCTATGACCAGTCTAATCTCTCAACATCCTCAGTATGTATCTGCACTTGATCTTAGCCAAAAGGCCAAGAAGCAATCTCAGTATGTATCTGTAGTAAGTTAATTTGATCTTCATCATGATTGTTCCACATTTATCAACTGTTTTCTAGATTCTTACCAAGTACTTCCTGAACTTATAAGTAAAATGAGAAGTCTTTAGATGGATATGCATCTTATTTTCCCAAACTCAAACCTGCCTACAAGAAGAAAACAGTGAGAGGAATCTGTATTTGAAGGGCAAATAGAACATGGGGGGAAAAAACATGGACAAACTAGAACATGTTTAATATTCTAGTTCAGAACCAGTAGAACTAGTAAAAAATGAAAGAGAGGATGATGCCGAAGAGAAAGGAATAATTGATAAGAGTGTAGTCCTGGAGAAGGTAGGAGAGAATGATATCTATTGGCATATGTGAGATTGGTCTGCAGGGGAATGGACATTATCTCCTTTGTTTCACAGTTTAGTGAAACTGATATACAACATAATACTTCTCTTTTCTTTTTCACCTTTGTAAATTCAGTGAATCTATGCAAACTATTTTTTTACTTTTATAACAAGAATTAGGACTCTTCTCCCCTCACTGTTACTGATGTCACTTAGTGGTTGCTTTTTTCATTTTTCCTAGTACGAGTTTCAGAATTTAGTTTTGAACATAATTCTTAAAGATTTTCTAAAAGTCACTCCTTCAAGTTTTAATTTTTTAGTTTTCTATTGCCTTGTGTTGTTTCCAGTTTTATTTTACCTAGGCCATCACAGATGCTTTTAGGAAGGGGATAGGTTATCAATAAACTAATTAATTTAAACAATAGCTTATGATTAGCTTCTAGTTCTATTTTATTAAACTGATGTCTTATTATTACTGATATTAGATTCAAATTAAAGATTATCAATAACATGTTGAATAGTAATACCATTTTAGCAAATTGTGATTGTGAGTTTCTTTAAAATATTACTTCAAAGTCTAAGGTGTGTTTTGGAAAACTAATGAATTACTGTAATAGTTTCAAAATATTCTCCTGTAGTAATGTGATCAAAGAAGCTTTTGTACTTGTGCAATAATTTATGTCACCTTGAATCATCTGGAGAAACACTGAAACCTTGTTCATTTTAGTAAATTTTTTTTCAACCTGACAAGCAGAGGTGTGTTTAATATTTTGTTATAATACAAACAGGACAAGCTTACTTAGTTGGTATATTTTCAGTTTAGAACCTCCTTTTGATTCAGTACTAAAAGATTATTCTGAATATGGATTAGACTGTAGGAAACATCGTTTTAGTTTATCTCTTGTATTATGTCTAATGGCTACTCATTCTAATACTTAGCAAAGTGCCAGAATCTCACTAATTCTCTACCATCTATTGATCCGTCATTGACTCATGTTGATGGAAGTGTATCATGAAGAGTTCATACAAAAGTGGCTATAGTTGTGTGTAACTGTCATGACTTTAGTTTCCAACAGAGTGTACTAAAAAGTGTAGCAAAGACTTTATTTAACAAAATAAAACCTTATACCACATTCACTGCTTTGATTTATTGCCATTATTTTTGACTTGGAATATCCCTCCCTTGACATGCTATTTTATGCCTTGTGATTCAGAGTGCCCTTTTATAGCATGTTGCAGTACTTCAGAAAAGAGACAGCCTCAATTTGTAACATTGCTCTAAATCAGGGAGACTGTAGCTGTGGCAATACTTGCAAGGTTACCCAATCCTAGAAGTCTCAGATTTCTTTTGCTGTTATCACTGAAGATGGATGCTGTTACATTTCTGTTCTTGAGGGATTGGTATAACAGTGGCTTGTAAGTCATTTTCTTAAGTGAAGGAGAAATTTTGCCTGTTTGGACTGTTTGCACTTTACTCTTAGATATAATCAGTTCCCTCATCTATTGTTTCAGATCTACTCTCCCTCCCCCACACACATAACTTCCCACACCAAAAATTCTCCCTCCTCTTCTGAGACACCTATTCTGTTTCCTTTACCTTGTCTTCCCCTAAACTAGCACTGATTTTCTTACATGTAGGCTAATAATAAGTTATGATGTGTTTACTTCCATGGCCTTTTAATAAAGAACATAAATACAAAAATTCTAATGGTGACATTTCAGCATCCTGGCAGAAAACAAGGGTGTAGTTTTGCCATGAGCCTCTCATTGCCCTCATACCACACGAGATCAAAGATTGTGTAAATCTTTGTCTATCTTTCTATGGTCTATCTCAAGAGAAGACCATTATAGTGTTTCAGGTATTCTTGTTAATTTTCTCATTCTTCAATATTACGTGCATTTTTGTTGTCTACATTTCTTTTTTTTAAATACTTGTATTGAACATGCTTTGTTAACATTTACCTCTATTCATTCTTTTTTTTTAGTAATTAGACTTTTTCATTGCTGTATGTAATTTCTCCGTTGTTTCTCCTATGAGAAGAGTGTGAGTGATACATTACACTGATGCTTGAAAACTATAGCAGAGTGATCCTCACTTTGTATATAGGAAAATAGAGATTGTGTCAAGAAAAACATAAATATAAAAGCAGTATCACAAAATTCTGATGCTGGTAATAATTGAAGAAAAAAATATTCTTATTAAATAACAGATACTGTCCAGAATATCAGTAAGCAGTAAATTTTAAAAAATAGTGAAACTATTCTACATGAAACTATAATGGTGGGTACATACCATTATAAAATGTACAATACCAAGAGTGAACCCTAATATAAACTATGGTCTTTGGGTGATGACTATGTATTAGTATAGGTTGATCAGTTAGGAAAAAATGTACATTCAGGTAGAGGATGTTGATAATGGGGGTGGGGGGGGACTGTGATTGTATAGGCATAGCAAGTATATGGGAAACCTCTGTACCTTCTTCTCAATTTTGCTTATGACTCGAAAAGTGCTCTAAAATTTAGTCTACTAAAAAATAAAATAACTACAAATTTAAAAAGCATGTACTAATGAATTGCATTAGCCCATTTTAAGAACAAAGAAAATTAAAAGAAAAAAAGAATATATGAAGAAAATGTAAAGAACTGTAACTCTATTTATTGCATGTTCATTTTATTGTAGACATTATGCTGAGGAGCTTGAATGGATTGTCTACTTAAAAACTCTCAATAACTTTGTAAGAGGTTATCATTATGATCCTGTCTCACAGATGAAGAAACCGAGGTTAGGGATGTTTAACAATGCACACACCCAAGGAAGAAGGCCCAGGATTTAGATCCAAGACTGCTTGACTGCAGTATCTAATCATTCACACACTGAGCCATGTATTCATGCTGTATATAGTTTATTTTTATATTGGATCTTGGGGAAATGCCTGTTGACAGTAGTAAAGAATTTGAAATAGATGGAGGTAAGAGAATAGCTTCACATTTTGGTATAACTTGAATATAACTTGAATATTTTATAAATAGGATGGATCGTATATTTATTTTTGTTGTTGAGTAGGGGGTTGAACTACTTTTATTATTATTTTTTAAAATAATTTTTTATTTTTTTTATAAACATACAGTATATTTTTATCCCCAGGGGTTCAGGTCTGTGAATCTCCAGGTTTACACACTTCACAGCACTCACCATAGCACATACCCTCCCCAATGTCCATAACCCCATCCCCTTTCTCCCAACGCCCCTCCCCAAGGCAACCCTCAGTTTGTTTTGTGAGATTAAGAATCACTTATGATTTGTCTCCCTCCCAATCCCATCTGGTTTCATTTATTCTTCTCCTACCTCCTTAATCCCCCAGGGTGATATATTTTTAATATAATTTAAGAAAGCAAGCAACAGTGAATACATAGAAAAAATATATTTCAAGGATAAGAATTTTCCCCCTAATTTTATTAAGTCATAACCCATTAATTATTTATTTATGATCAAGACAAAAACAGAACTAATTTATCAAGGAGGGTTATGATGCAGTTTTCTCTTAAATTGAGGTTAAACTAAATCCTAGAGTTTTTGTTTCTTTCCTCTCCTCTCCTCCCCTCTGCTCCCCTCCTGTTCCTTTTTCTTTCTGTTCCTCTTCCTTCCTTCCTTCCTTCCTTCCTTTCTTTCTTTCTTTCTTTTCCAATCCTTCAGAAGTCTGTGTCTTCAGTAAATGACCAGGAAAAGAAAAAAAAGGCTGAAGGAAAATAATAAGGTATGGACAACTTGAACACCAGCTTTAGAAAGGATGATTCATTATGTACCTATAATCTCATTAACAAAAGGATCAAGATAACTTATAAATTTATTGGTCCTATTATTCATTCCAGATTTTGATAGAGACTAGACAAAATGCTAGAGGCGTAACTAGAATATATTTTTTGCTAGGTTTTACAAACCTCCAAATCGTTTTGTAGTACTTCATACTGTTTTATTTAGGTGGCTTTTATAATATGTGCATTGATTAAAGGACAGATATGTTTTTTCATGCAAATATCCATTCATTTAGTAGACATATTCATAGTTATTTTGAAGACTATTTTAGGATTTATGATATATCATCACTTAGCACTTCAAAACCCCTGAATAATTGGTGTTAAAATCTTATTTTATGGTTAAGGATGAGACAAATAGCTAGTTAAGGTAACCTAAGTCTACAGAGCCAGATTCAGATCTAAATTGGTGTCTCCACAGCCCATTTATTCCCACTATAATATCCTGCTTCCTGATGTTCAGAAATATCCAGCTGTTTTATCATTTTTTTGACCCACGAAATGTCTTTTAAAATCTCAGACTTTCCCTTGGGTGGGGAAGGAGATTGTAGTTCTGGTGTATATTGTGCTATGCCATGTTGCATTCTGTTGACCTATAAATAAGTTAATAAATCTGGTGGTGATTAAATACAACCCAGAAACCTATAGGTTCTATCTAGGACCTATAGTTAGTTTCATTTAATTCTTCTATAGGGAGAAGAACTCAGATCAAGTGTGATGTAGTTTCTGTCAGAATGAAAATAACCTGAGCATTCTGGAGTGCTGGTAATAGAAGGGAACGTTGAATGACCTGTCAGTTCTTTTAGTGAAACAGTAGCAATAACGAAGCAGTGCATAGAGGCTTTACACTTTTCAGCAAAGATAAACAGAGCCATACACTGTTCTTGAAAATGTGAATGGAAAGACCAATATAGTACAGGCTCTACATCTCTTTCCTACTTAAAAACAGTAAAACTTTTTTCAGTAAAACTATTCAAGACTAATGTCACCCACTATTACAGTTATTCAAGTTGCTTTGACATACAATAGTTACAACTCTCTGGTTGAACATGCTCTTCTTACATTAAGAGTGATTTAGGAAAAACTGGATCATACCATAAACAATTAAGGATACTTTAAAGCATTACAGTTCTTTAAATGAAGTCTATATTATAAATGAGCATGAATTAAACAGATCCTGAGCATTATATAATTCAGTCATATAAGCTACAGACTTTTTTTTTATCCATAGGTGGGATGGGATGGTGGAAGAGAAGCCTTTGCCAGTTAGTTTTATTTTTTAACCTAATTCTCTTTTTGGTACAATGGTTTAGAATCCAATATACCTATCAAATTCGAATTGCTTTCCAAATTTTATTTTTTCAGATCTACTGAATTAGAATATATATGGGTGTTTTGAGAAAGCCCTTAGTTGATATTCATTTGTGATTTGATCTAAAAAGGAAAATTATTAATTTCCTTACACATAGTATGTATATATACACATACAGTGTATCTCTATATATTACTGTGCATCTATATCATCTGTCTGTATGCTCTCTAGAATATAAATATTGTAAAGGAGAACAATTCTATGCCTAGAACCCTGTGCCTAGTTCCTAATGATCCATTCAGAACACATTTGTCAAATGACTAATAATTCTCAAAGAGGACTGGGAGGGGTAATGGTAATTCAGCAATAAGACTGTCCATAGGTAAGGAAACAGGTCCTAAGCACAACCTTTTTTTTTTTTTTTTTTAAGTTTTTATTTATTTATTTGACGGAAAGATAGAGTGAGAGAGCACGAGTGGAGTAAATGGCAGAGGGTGAGGGTTAGGGTTAGGGTTAGGGTTGTTGATGAGATGATGGTGGAAGCAGGTGACAGAATTAGTAAGAGGTTGAGGTTTAATAGTCTATCAGTGTTGATTTTTTTTCTAAAGCTAGTTTTATCCATCCTTCCTTGTAGGTCCTGCTAATTCACCTGATCAGCTTTTTTTTTTTTCCCCTCCTTAATTTTGTAAAACAATTGAGTCCTGAACTCATGCTGCAAACTTAGTATAGTTAAGATTCTCCAGAATATAAAGAATTGTTTTGGTCATATATGACATTATATATGAAAATAAATTGTTACTATCTATTATGTTTATTAATGTATTTATATATTTTTTATTTTTCTTTTTTACTAATGTATATTTTAAGCATTTAAAGGAGTGCCTGATTAAAAAATAGAGACTCAATAAATATTTCTTTGAAGGATTAAAAGTATACATCACATATATTTATGGAGATTTTAATCAGAGGTTGATTCTTCAATTTATGTTTTATAGACTATTGTGTAGTCTTCTAAGGTCTCATTGGGCTCTACTAACAATTGCAGGTAGATAATGCAGTTACTATCCTATTTTACAGAAGAGGAAACCAAGGCCTAGAAAGATCAAATTTCTCTGTTTTATTTCACAAATTTATATAAGTTTTGGATTGTGAAGACTTTAAATATCAGCTGGTTTCAATTTTCTGTATTCCAAACAAACCGCTTATAGTTAGTTCTTTCAGTCATGAAGAACCTCCTTCCCCTTAGAGCACTTCCATCCATCCTCTTATAACTCCTTTCAGCTTCCTGCTTTACTGTCTTTTGAGTCATCTTCTACGTGATCGGATTTCAGCATTTGGAAAAAATTGCAGTAGGTTTTCCGAGGAGACTCTTGTCCTATGTAAATGTTCTGGTTCCTTTAGCCATTCCTCATGAGACATGGTTTTGAGACAGTCTAAACACCTATTCACTTGCTTCCGCATATGCTTCAGTTAATTTAGCCCCTTCAATAATTGTACTCATCATGGCTTAGCACAGTTTCTATTTATGAATCCCAATTAAGTTCCACACAATTTGTCTATACTATTTCATTTAATTTTTGCAATAATTCAGTTAAATTGTTTTAGTGAACACTTGGTTGTAGGAATAAAAATGCATCTAAATTAGCTTAAGGAAATTAAAAGGAAAAAATGGTTTTTCATGGCATAGATTTTCTGAAATTCCACAGGAACTTCTGAAAAGTGCTAAATTCTCTGGGTGTAGCATTACATGATGGTTTCTGACAAGGGGAAAGGAGCAAAAGTAACCTAAGCAGGAAATGTTGATAAAAGGGGCTGGTAGAATTTATACACAAATAGCTGTTACATTTGTCTCATAAACTCTCAAGGTTTTCTGGAGAATTGGAATTGTTTAATTTGGTGGTATAACTAGGTGACCTACTCACTGATATAATGCTCTAACTGACCTTTTTACTAACTGGCTGCTAACTGGTTTATCCTGAAAATACACAAATGAGATTTAGTGTTCCCTTATTGCCTGCCTTTTTTTTCACTCCTTCTTCACTCTTTCAACATGCCCCATATCACTAGATTCTGAACAACTTCACTGAAGTAGAAGGTTCCTGAAATTTAGTTGGATTTATTTCCTATCCTCTGACATCCAGATGTCTTACCAATAAGTGTAGAGTAGTTACTATTTCTTGCTCACTAGGGCTAAACAACTTAATTGCAATGATGGATCCTGAAGCAGAGCAATCACCCCTGGATTCCAGACCTACGAAAACTATGAAATAATATGTGTTTTAAGCCACTAAGTTTTGGGGTAATTTCCTATGAAGCACAGATAATTTATACAATTTATATACTCTTTTTTCTTTTTGTTTTTATTTTAATTACAGTTAGTTAATATATAGTGTTATAGTAGTTTCAGGTGTACAGTATAGTAATTCAACAGTCCCATACACCACTCCGTGCTCATCATGTTAAATGCACTCCTTAATCCTCCTCATCTATTTAGCTAATTTCCTACCCCTTTCCCCTCTTGTAACCATTAGATTATTCTCTATAATGAATCTGTTGCTTGCTGTCTCTCTCTCTCTCTCGTTTTTCCCCTTTGCTTGTTTTTTTTATTTTTTTTCATTTCTCAAATTTCACATGAGTGAAATCATATGATGTTTGTCTTTCTCTGACTGACTGACTTTGCTTAGCATTATACTGTCTGGCTCCATCCATGTTGCTACAAATGACAAGATTTCATTCTTTTTTATGACTGAATAATATTCCATCCCTCATCTTCTTTATCCATTCATCAATTGGTGGACACTTTGGCTGCTTCCATATCTTAACTATTATAAATAGTGCTGCCATAAACATAGGGGTGCATGTATCCCTTTGAATTGGTAATCTTGTATTCTTTAGGTAAATAACTGGTAGTGTGATTGCTGGATGGTAAAGTAGTTCTGTTTTTAACTTTTTGAGAAAACTCTATACTGTTTTCCATAGTGGCTACACCAGTTTGCATTCCCACCAATAGTACATGAGTGTTCTTTTTTCCCTACATCCTTGACAACACCTCTTGTTTCCTGTGATGTTAATATTAACCATTCTGACAAGTGGTTAATATCATTGTAGTTTTGATTTGTATTTACCTGATGGTAAGTGACGATGAGCATCTTTTCATATGTCTATTGGCCATCTATACTGTTATTTATTTATTTGTGTATTTATTTATTTATGTATTTATTTATTTATAAGTGGGCTTGGGGCCCAACAGAGGGCTTGAACTCATTACCCGGAGATCAAGGCCTGAGCTGAGATCAAGAGTGCTGAGATCAAGAGCTGAGTCACTGAGCTCAGTCACTGAGCTACCCTGAGCCACCTAGGTGCCCCTCTATCTTTTAGATAAAATTATATAAGGAATCTGATTGTCCCAATTCATGCTATGGGCCAAATTATTACCTCAGAACAATAAGTTGTAAATGGTGAGTGTAAATGGTATGTGGGAAAGATGACTGCTTAGTTAATATTCCAAACTGGAGCACTTAAAAGCTAGCATGCTTACTAATTAATAAGCATAAACAGAACTCTTCTTGAGCAGATGGAGAGGACCACCCTATTTATAGCACAACCACTCTCTGTGCCTATAGAAAGGGCTGGCTAAGCCAGATGAGAAAGTGAACATGGCAGGTAAATTGGTTTACCTGTTTGATTAATAGGCACAATTTTCCCTGTTATATAACTGGAAAACCGAGGCTCACTCAAGTTGTCTTCTAAGTGGCAATCAATCATGTTAAAAATGGTGAATCTGGAATTTAAACCCAGATCTCTTATTCTAAAGTTTGTGTGAACTTTTCACTTTGCTGTTTCATCTCTGTAGTACCCAGTGTATTACAGTAATGTAGTCAGGAAGTCAGGGTTTAATTTCATTACTTTTTTCTAGATTATTCTAGAACCATTGTTATTCAGTGGTTGTCAACTTTGGGTACACATTAGAATCAGCTGTGGAACTTTGAAAATATCAATGTCTACTCCTCAAAGCCATCAAATCAAAATCTTTTGTGATTGGGTTAGTCATCAGTATTTTTAATTCTTATCATTCCACTGTGTGGCCTGTCTTGAGATGAGAGAGCCTTATATGGGCTGGCAGATGGGGAACTGACATGAAGATTTGGGACTGGGAAGGATGACAGAGGGTTTGTAAAGTCAGATTTTTTAATACAACAACTTCTCTGATTGCCAGAAGAGGGGTCTGGAAATCTGTATTTTAAGCACGTGCCTCAGTTAATTCTTACCAGGCAAGTTTTGTATCTGCTAACCTAATTCATCATCAAAAAAGGCCTTTCATATGTAGTTTTAATAATAATGCCTCATTCCTTTATTAAAATGCCTATAATCACTTAAGTCTGAC
The DNA here is from genome assembly GCF_030435805.1 of Mustela lutreola. Classification (NCBI taxonomy): domain Eukaryota; kingdom Metazoa; phylum Chordata; class Mammalia; order Carnivora; family Mustelidae; genus Mustela; species Mustela lutreola. The sequence continues at coordinate 79,680,578 of NC_081295.1, forward strand.
ATATACATTTCTGATGTCCAGGATGAAAAAAAAAAAGGTTTTCTGAAAAATCATTTATGAAACTATAAACAAATGTAGCTGACCAGTGATTTTACTAGTGTGGATAACTGTTTGAAATTGGGAATAAAACAAGAAAATCTAATGTTTTCTCAGATGTTGCAACAATATCAGATGTTAATAAGTTTACTGCCTTGCTGATTTTTTTTGTGTACTAGAAGACTCAGGCATAGTCCTGTTTTATCATCTATCTTTTCACTGAATAGGGTAGAAGGAATTTATTTTAATCTTACTCAGCTCTTTTTTATCCAGAAAGAAAATAAAACACTTTTTAAAAAAGTATACTGCTTTTTCTATGAAAATAGCTATATCCATGGTCTCTTGAATTTTAGCTCAGAGTAGATATATTTCTGAAGCAGTTGAAAATAGGCATAGGCATCTGATTTAAGACAGGAAGTAAAAAATAAATTGTTCAATTAAAACTACAGTGGAAATTTTTTGGAGAAAGTAATTACCTGAGCTGGAACTTAGCCAGGACAACAATTAATTCTCCTACCCATATAAAGAAGGAAAATAGGAAATAAGTACTTCTCCACTCTATCCCCACCCCCACCTCTTGTGTCAGAATGTATTACATTTATGTTCTTATTGCTGTATGCAACTCAGATGAGAGAGAAATTTATTACCAGATTTATAGAAAAAGACATGTGGGTAGTTTGTACCTCATAATTCAAAAGGCATAGAAGCTGACAGAAATCCCCAAACAGAAATTTCTCCCCTATTCCACAGTGTTTAAATGGTGTGAAATATGTGAACCAATAGTCATCAGTCAGGCATCATGTGTTGGGACATCGGCATGCACAAAAGATTTTGTATACAGGATTCATAGGAAACAGAATATGTGGTCTTATTTCACTATCAAAGAAGTACAGATGAGAAATATAAAATCATTATAGTAAACATAATCATTATGTGATCACCAAAGTATTTTTCTCTTTTTCTTCTTCCTTCCTAGCAATTTCTGTCACTTGTCTTACAAGTATTTATTTTAATTTTTAAGTTATTATACAGTAAAATGGATGTTATTTTTTGGTTCTATGAATTTTAACACACGTATAGAACTGTGTAATCACCACCACTGCTATCACAATATGGAATAGTATTACTACCCCAAAACACCTCCCTTGTATATCTTTTTGTGACATGTGCTTCCACCACCTCAGAACCCTAACAACCACTAATCTGTTTTCCATCATTACAGTCTTTTTTTTTTTTTTCAAGAGTGTAATATAAATGGAATTTTAAGATAAATAACCCATTTTGAGACTGGGTTATTTCAAGGTTTTGGAAATTATGACTATAGTGCTATAAACATTATGTACCCAGGATGGCATTACTGGGTCATCTGGTAAGTATATGTTTACTTTTATAAGAAACTGTGAAACATTTTCAGTGGTTGTACAACTTTGCATTCCTATGAGCAAGGTAAGAGAACTCCAATTTCTCTACATCTTTGCTGGAGGTTGGAATTACCAGTATTTTTTAAAATTTTTTTTTAATTTTTATTTTAGCCATTCTAATAGCATGTGGTGTTATCTCATCATGGCTTTAATATTCATTCCCTAATAGCTACTGATATTGACATATTTTTCATGTATTTGTATAATATCTTTGTATTCTTTCTGGTGAAGGGTCTGTTCAAATTTTTAACCATTTTTTAAAATCGGTATTCTTTTGAGTTTGAGAATTCTATTTAAATATATAATCCTTTGTTTATTTTGTGATTTACAAGTATTTCCCCCACTCTATAAGTTGTCTTTTAATTTTCTTAATAATTCCCACCAATTTCCATACAGTCTGATTCATCTTTTTATGCAGTATGTCTAAAAACTCATTGCCCAATCTTAGGTCATGAAGGTTTTCTCCCATGTTTTCCTTTAAAAGTTTTTCCTTTTATATTTAGGGTTATGAGGTTTTTTTTTTCTTTTTTCCTGAAGGTTTGTTTAGTTATTAGAGAGAAAGAGAGTGAGCAGGAGGAGGTATAGAGGGAAAGAGGGGAGGGAGAGAGAGAATCTCAAGCATACTCCCCACAGAGTGCAGAATCCAACATGGGGCTTGATCTCATGACCCAGAAATCATGACCTGAGTGAAATCAAGAGTCAGACATTAATCAACTGAGTAACCCAGGCACCTCTAGTTATGAATTATTTTGTGTTAATTTTTGTGTGATAATTTTTGTGAATTTTAAGTCAGTGCTTAGTCTTTTTTGTTTGTTTGTTTGATTTTTGCATATGGTTATCCAGTTGTTCCCACATCATTTGTTGAAAAATCTATCCTTTATACATATAGTTACTTTTTTATATTTGTGAAAATTTATTTGCAATATTTGTGTGAAATATTCTGGTGGGCTGTCTTTATATCCTTTTGCCAGCACCAGTATCCTGATTATTGTAATCTAGTAGTAAGTCTTAAAAGTGAGTTGTATGATTTCTCCAACTTTAATTTTCTTTTTAAAAATTGTTTTAGTTATTCTATTTCCTTATATTTTCCAAATTTAAAATCAGATTGTCCATCTCTACCAATGAATTCTATGAGATTTTGTTTGAAACTGCATTAAATCAGTTAGATTCATTTGAGATTTAATATCTTTACTATGAATTTTCCAATTCATAAAAAATTTTATGTATCTGCACTTATTTATATCTCTTTTAATGTCTTTCTTTAGCATTTTGTATGTTTTATTACAGGGATCTTGTGCATAGTTTGATTTATACATAAGCACTTCATTTTTTGAGCTATTGTAAATATAACCTTTTTCAAAATTTTGGTCTCCAATTGTACATTGAAAAAATTGACTTTATGTTTGTTGGCCTATATCCTGCAAACTTGCTTAACTCACTTGTTATTCTAGTAGTGTTTTGTAGATTATTTTTGTAGATTATGTAGATATATAATCATGTCATAAATAAATAGGTACAAGTTCATTTCTTCATTTCTTATCTATATGTCATTTTAATTTATTTTTCTTGATTTATTGTATGACCAGAACTTCCTATACCATGCTGGACAACAGTGGGAAAAATGGATATTCTTGTCCTATACAAATCATGGAAAAACATGCAGTCTTTCACCATTAAGTATGACATTTATTATAGTTTTTTGTAGGTGCTTTTTTTAAAAAAAAAAAGGTTTGATTTATTTATTTGACAGACAGAGATCACAAGTAGGCAGAGAGGCAGGCAGAGAGAGAGAGAGGGGAGAAGCAGGCTTCCTGCTGAGCAGAGAGCCCGATTTGGGGCTCAATGTGGGGCTTGATCCCAGGACCCTGGGATCATGACCTGAGTGGAAGGCAGAAGCTTTAACCCACTGAGCCACCTAGGTGTTCCTGTAGGTGCTTTTTATAAGGTTGAAGAAGTTCCTTCTATTCCTAGTTTGCTCAGAAGTATTCTTTTAAGTCATAAATGAATATTAATATTAATTAAATTAATATTAATTTATGGAATTTAATGAATATTAAATTAATTTAATATTAAATTAAATTAATTAAATTAATTAAATCATTAAATTAATATTAATATTAATTTACTCCATAAATAGATATGACCATGTAGTTTTTCATCCTGCATTACCAGGAAAAGACATACTGGGTCATAGTTTCATATATATACACATATACACATACATACACTTTTTAAAATATATAAATATTTGCAAGTTGAATAACAACATATACGTTTGGACAATAGCTATCCTTTAGTTGGTGTCTTTAGACATTTCCATTTAATGTAACTTAATGTAATTTTGATGTTTTGTTTTAGGTCCATCATTTTCTTTTATTTATTTTTTATTTTTTTATTTTATATTTTTCCAGTGTTCCAAAATTCATTGTTTATGCACCACACCCAGTGCTCCATGCAATAGGTGCCCTCCTTAATACCCACTACCAGGCTTCACCATTTTGCCCCTGTTTTTTGTTGCTGTTTGTTTGTTTTGGTTTTGGTGGTGCTGTTTGTTTCTTTGGTTCTCCTCCCTGTTTTTCTGTGGATTGTTTTAGCATTTTTTAGTTCTCCAGTGTATTTTTGTCTAGATAACCATGTATTTCTTTTAATGGCTGATATAGGAATTATAGTATACATATTAACATCTAAGAAGTCTACAAAAATCAATTATTTACCACTGAAAGTCAAATGTAGATTTTACTACTGTGTAGGTCTCTTTAACTACCTCCCTCTCTCTTTATGTATTAGTTGTTTCATAAATTATAATACATAAATTGAAATCTCCTCAGAATCATTCTCCTCCTCCTCATAATTTTTGCTTTGAACTGTCAAATGTACTTTAAAGAGCTTACTAGGAGAATAATCTATTATATTTACTTAGATATTTACTATTTCTGTTGCTTATCTTTATTCCTGATATTTCAAGTTTACTTCTGGTAATATTTCTCTCTGACTGAAAAACTTTATTTAGCAATTCTTCTAGAATATGTATGTTGGTTGTAAATTCTCCTAGCTTAACTTTATCTGAGAATGACTTTCTTTCAGCTTCATTCCCCAAAGATATTTTCACTGGCTATAGAATAATAGGTTGACAATTCTTTTTTCCTTTTTTTAGATATTTTATTTATTTATTTATTTGACAGACAGAGATCACAAGTAGGCAGAGAGGCAGGCAGAGAAAGAGGAGGAAGCAGGCTCCCTGCCGTGCAGAGAGCCCGATTTGGGGCTTGATCCCAGGACCCTGGGATCATGACCTGAGCTGAAGGCAGAGGCTCTAACCCACTGAGCCACCCAGGCACCCAGCAATTCTTTTTTCTAAGCACATTAAAAGCCTTCTTCTTTCTTGTTTTTATGTTTTCTGGTGAGAAATCTGAAGTTATTTGAATGGTTCTTACCCAGATAGGTGGTGCATCATTTTCTTTGGCTGCTACAAATATTTTTCTGTTTTTAATTTTCAGATATTTAGCTATCATATGCTTGTGAATGAATTTCTTTGAGTAAATACTATTTCAGTTTTGATTAGATTCTTAAATCTCTGTGCTAATGTCTTTCACCTAACTTGAGACATTTTCAATCATTATTTCTTCAAAAATTTTGGCACTATCACATTTTTCCTCCTCTTCTAGGACTTGGAAGACATGCATTATTAGACCTTTTGTTATTTTCCCACAGGTCCTTAAGGCTGCATTTATTTACTTTTAATCTATTTTCTTGTTTGTATTCAGATTGACACTTGTATGGATTTTTCTTCAACGTCATTGTACTCTTTTTTCTGTAGTCTCCATTTTAATTTTAAGCCTATCCAGTGAGGTTTTCTTTTTTTTCCCCAATTCTGTAATGTATATTCATTTATAAAATTTCTATTTGTTCTTCTTAACTATTTCTTTGGTGTTTCTTTATATTTTTCTATTCCCTTCAAGAATGTTTACACTTGTGTGTTGAAGTCTTTTTATAATAGTTACGTCAGAATCTTTGTTACATAAATACAATGTTTTTTCATCTCTGCCTTGGTATAAGTTGATTGTATTTTTCTATATGAGTTGAGATTTTGGATTACTATTTGGACATTTAAAATATTATGTTATAAAATTCTAAATCTTGTAAATTCTATAAGGCATGTTGAAAATTTTGTTTTAGCAGACAATTAACCTAATTAGATTCAGAGCACAAGTTCCAGCATACCTTTAGTGTGCTGTGGTTCTAATGTCAGTTTAATTTTCAAAGCCTGTTCAATGCTAATCAAAATATGCCAGGTGTGCATCACTCAGTGTTCAGGGACCAGGGTGGCAGTCTCTAAGTTAATTCACTTCTCACATTCTTTCAAAGGGTGATCAAATCTATAGTTGTGCAGCTTGAGGGTGAGCCCATGGAATTCACAAACAAATTTAAGGTCTTATTTTCCTGAGCTTCTCTCTTTCTTTGCAGTTTCGCCAGTACTTATCACTTTTCTAGGGCTCTTTTCTTCAGTCATCTAGCTATAGTAGTGTGGTACTTTCCTACCGTGCTTTGTCAAATGCTTCCAGGCCTGCACCCACATCTGTACAACAGAGAAACAAAAACAATGGATAATGTGACCTATCTCATGGGATTAAAGCTCCCCCAATCAGAAAGAAAGTTTCTTAGAAGTTTGGTTCCTATAGGGGTCCCTTTCCCACTATCTCACCATAGGATCATTTGTTGCCTAAGATTGGAGACACTAGAGAAAAAGACAAAAAGCCATTTCTACACTCTGTACTTTAGGAGTTCCCTTCTCCACTTCCTGAATTAGAAGTAGATAGTTTCTTCTTGAGGTCTCTCTCCCTGCACCCCAGTGCTTAGATGTTTTGGACTGCATTGAGATGAGATTAGAGATTACTGTAGGGGAAAAGTCACTTATTTGGTGATGCTTCAAATTATGGTATTCTTTTCTTATTTATATGCTACTGTTTGCTTTTCAGAGATATCTCCTTACATTCTGTCCAGGATTTATAGTTGCATTTATAGAATGTACTTATTTTGCACTAGAACTTCGTTCCTCAAATCTAATTTTATTTTAAAATTCTTTGTCAAAAGTAAATTACTGCTTTAATTCTTGCCTTATAATTGTATGGAAATTTCTCAACCTAGCTCTAGATCTTTTTATATATACATACATACAATAAAAAATATAAAGAGTCTGTTCCTACTTAATTGTTTAAAAAAAGCATTAAAAACAGTTTTGAAGTAGATTAACCCATCAATAGATAGTTCGTTCACATGTAGTTCAGTCTTACTTTTTAGTAATTTATTATTATGCAGTGAAGAGAATAGAAATGATTATAAACTCATTTCAACAAAACATTTATGGAGAATTTTGTACTCAGAAATGTGCACAATGATATCAAGGAAAAAAAGACATATTTATAATATATTTTATACTTAAGAACTATGCCCATTGTGCTTGAAATGCTTAAAATATGTTGACAAAAATGTATAAATACATAAAGTAGTTCTGCAATACTCTTTATATTACAGTTGACTTCTGCTTTCAAATGTTTATGAAATGGGTGGTACAAACATATACACTGTGAATTTTGAAGTAATAGAACCTTCTAAAACTGGTAGGAGATGGACATTTTCTGAGAAATGACAATATAAGCCTCTGGGATAGAAGAATGTGGATAAGAGAAAAAGAACTCATTCTTTACTACCACAGACAAGTGAAGACCCAGGAAACATTCCATACATGCTTTGATTACCAAAGTCCAGCCTCTGTCTTGGAATCCTCTGTCAGTGTATGTTCCAGAACCAATGTGTTAAGAACATTCATTTTATTATCAAAAATATCTAAAATATCTATTTTTATCATATATATAATTATATATATATGATATGTATATCATATATATATAATATATAATTTTTATCATTATTTAGATATATGATATCTAAAATATATAGTTTTTATGGTCTGTGTTTATCCCAATATGAGGGAAAAGTCAATAAATCCAAACATTTGTACCTCAGTAACAACTTTTTTGTTATAATTCTAGGCTCAGTGAATTTCATTATAGTACCAGTGAATTTTGAAACCTCTACTGAAAAGTAGTTTTCATGGGTAGTGACTTTAATACCATATTTGTAGGATAGAGCATTGTTATGCTAATTAGATGGAAGAAAGTTACTAATAGTAATCAAATTTGCTTATGCGCCACATAAAGTTTTAGTATTCATTGAAGATAGTAACAATAATAACACTGTATTTAGAGTATTCTGTCAAAGTCAACCACATGTCTTGTTTACTTAAATATGTAATATTGGCCCACTTGGGCAGTTCAGTTGGTTAAATGTCAGACTGTTGATCTTAGCTCAGGTCTTGATCTCATGGTTGTAACTTCTAGCCCTGCACTGGGCTCCATGCTAGACACGGAGCCTACTTAAAATAAATAAGAATGCCTGGATGGCTCAGTCAGTTAAGCATCTGGCTCTTGATTTCAGCTTGGGTCTTGATCTCAGGGTAGTGAGATACAGCCCTGTTTCAGGAATGGAGGCTGCTCGAGATTCTCCTTCTCCCTCTCCCTCTGCCCCTCACCCTGCTATCTCTCTCTTTAAATAAATAAATAAAATATTTAAAAATAAATAAATAAATAGATAAATATATAAATAAGCAATACTAAGTGATTTCATAATTGTTAAAAAATATATGTGACACTCTCAAGTTATAATCTTTCTTCTCTCACTAGATTTCTTGAAGTCAAAGGTCCACTGCTGAAGTCAAAGAATAGGTGCCATTTCAATGTTAAGCATATTTTAAATGCTTATCTAATTTTTATATTTTTAAATATTTATTAGCCTGGACATAGTTTTGGTTGCATAGTTTAATATGAGTGTCTTGGACAATGTAAGAACTTTTTTTTTTTCTTTCCTACAAAATTACCTGGGCTAGTGTGCTACACTGCTTCATAAAGACACTGAAGGAGTAGGGTTGGTTTTTTTTTTTTTTTTTCTATGCTGCTCCCCTAAATGATGTTAACAAGACATGTTTTTCAGCTGTTCTTTGCGTAGTGCTTATCCTCTCCTCATGGTAAGGATGACTATAGTAGAATTTCTGACCTTCATACAACAAAATCCAGTAGAAAAAGAAAACTGCTCTCTCATGAGAGCCCCAGAAAATTTTTTTACTTACTTTGTTTATGTCTATTCCTGATATACTGATTTTATCCAGAGGATGAGATGAATTGACCTACTTATGCCAACTGACCCCCAAGGGTATGGTCAACTCTGGTTAAACCACATTGACTGGGAGCTGGAGATGAGTAATTCTTTAATAGAAAATCACAGCATTTTTGCTGGAAGGAAGGAGAAATTGGTACTGGAGAGATAGAAAACAATCCCATTAAAAATTATTATTGTGAAGGATATCTATGCCAAAACTGCAATAGATAACATTTTTGTAATATCTCAGCCTCTATCAGAGGTTAACTGAGTATTTGCCCCCTCTTAGTAAAAGAAATGTCAGCTACTTCATCACAAAGTCCAAGATGAAAACATCACCTTGAAATTACTAGCATAGTCTTTTAAAGAGTGAAGAATAGAGTCTAAAAAGGTAGAGATTACATCTTGGAATCATTTGGGGGAAATCATAGGGCTGACTACAGGCTGATCAGCCCTAATTATCTAGAGTTAGGGGAGCTTTAAGAAAACTTCTGTATTTCAAGATTTCAAAGATTTAAAAGAAAAAAATTATTCCAGGAGATATAGAAAGAGGAAATCAATATGATTTTTCTGGGACCATATGTAGACAGATATTATAACCATTCTTGATTCAATTTTCCTAGGAAGTCTCTGAAAAGGAGCTGGGAACTGAAAGAGCTGATTACAAAGAGCTGGACTTTGGGATCCCAACTGTGTAACAGTTTCGAGTGATCTTGGTGGCAAAGGAGTAAGTTTAATCATCTCCCCAAGAATTTCTAAAGCTCGAGCCAGGGATAATAAGGTTTATTCTACAAAAACATAATTGTCTATCTGCTTATATAGGATCAGACTTGAAAAGTAATACTCTGTTTTACTTAACAATAAAATTAACTGGATTCTGTTCTCTCTGCTTGTTGTAAAGGAAGTATACCAGCTTTTCAAAAGGTACCAGTTAGGGGCAATAGAGCAGACATCTTTGGTTGTTCCCTTACTCAGGAGATACTTCAGAGGCAATAAACTTCTGTAGCTGCTTAGCAAAGAAGAAAGAGGATGGAATGGGGCGCCTGGGTGGCTCAGTGGGTTAAAGCCTCTGCCTTCGGCTCAGGTCATGATCTCAGGGTTCTGGGATCGAGCCCCACATCGGGCTCTCTGCTCAGCAGGGAGCCTGCTTCCTCCCTTCTCTCTCTCTGCCTACTTGTGATCTCTGTCTGTCAAATAAATAAGTAAATAAATCTAAAAAAAAAAAAAAAAAGAAAAAAAAAAAAGAAAGAGGATGGAATGAAACATGCCAGAATTGTGGTTGTAAGAAAAGGAACATACTTACCTTTGTTTAAATTTACCTGGTACAATCTTAGAACACCTTTCCAATACATTTAATTTATCAACAGTAAGAGCCAGAACTAAGTATGCCCACTATTAGGAGGTAAGACTCCCTATTCACCTTTGATAAATTCACTGTTCTGGGTGCTAACAGATTCAGTTGTATATCTTGCATTCTCTCACTCACTCAGTAGACTGTGAAAATCTACTTTATTTCTTCTCCCTTCTCTTCAATTTGTTCTTTTTTATAAAAACAAAGAAAAGCTAAGCCAAACACAAAACTCTAAAATACTTATTATGTGTTCAGCTCTCAATTGCTGGGGATTGACCAGTGGTAAGGTATAAAGACACCTGAGAAAATAACAGTGCCAGTGAACTTCTCTAGGTTTCATTTCTGTTTGAATACAAAATCTGGAAGGGAAATTTCCTCAGTGATTATTAAGGGCAGGGGAAGGAAACATGGAAATTGCACATGTGCTCTTAGGGTTCTACACAATTATGTCACACGTTACTGCTGCTTATATGTTATTAGCTAAAGAAACTCACATAGTGCAGTGCAAGAGTAGGGAGGTATAACTTTACCATGGTCTTAGAAGAAGAACCATACTGGAATATCTATGAAGAGTCCTGATTCCTTCCATAGAAACTAAAAGAATTTATGAATTAAGTAGTGTGATTTTTTGAATTTAAAAATTAAAAACGGGAACCTGGGTGGCTCAGTCAGTTAAATGTCTGCCTTCAGCTCAGGTCATTATCCCAGGGTCCTAGGGTCGAGCCTCACATCCTGGGCTCCCTGCTTAGCGGGGAGTCTGCTTCTCCCTCTCCCTGTGGCTGTTCTTCTGACTACTTGTGCTCTCTCAATCAAATAAATAAATAAAATCTTTTTTAAAAAGTCCACAATTTTTTTCTGAAACATAATGTATTCACTGGTGAACCGATTTGTTGTTAGGAAAACCCAGTAGAAGTATCAGTAGAAGTATCTCACCATGTATAGTTGAAAATGATTAATGAAAATATGAGACAACTGGAAGACAGATTTAGGATAGTAATTTGGAAACAAGAGTTTCATAAGTAGAAACAGATACAGAACTTATAATCATACAAGTAATGGAGCTAACTTCTTTTTTTTTTTTTCTTTAATTTAAATTTTGTTAGCATACAGGGCAATATTGGTTTCTGGAGAAGAATTCAGTGACTCATCACTTGCATACAACACCCAGTACTCATCACAAGTGCCCTCTTTAATACCCATCATCCATCTAGCCCATCCCCCACCCATCTCCCTCCATCAACCCTCAGTTTGTTCTCTATTGTTAAGAGTCTCTTATGGGGGTGCCTGGGTGGCTCAGTGGGTTAAGCCGCTGCCTTCGGCTCAGGTCATGATCTTGGGGTCCTAGGATCAAGTCCCACATTGGGCTCCCTGCTGAGTAGAGAGCCTGCTTCCCTCTCTCTTTCTCTCTCTGCCTGCCTCTCTGCCTGCTTGTGATCTCTCTCTGTCAAATAAATAAATAAAATCTTAAAAAAAAAAAATAAAAGAGTCTCTTATGGTTTGTTATCCTCTCTTCTCCACCCTTTCCTATTTGCTCATCTGTTTTCTTCCTTAAATTCCACAGAGGAGTGAATCGTATGGTATTTGTCTTTCTCTGATTGACTTATTTCACTGAGCATAGTATACTCTAGCTCCATCCACTCATTGCAAATGGCAAGATTATATTGTTTTTAATGGCTAAGTAATATTCCATGTATATATACATATATATAAATAAAGAAGATATATATATATATCATATATATGAGATATATATCATTTATCAGTTGGTGGAAATTTGAGTTATTTCCATAATTTGGCTAGAGTTGATAATGTTGCTTTAATATTGGGATACATATACCCTTCAAATCTGTATTTTTGTAACATTTAGGTAAATACCTAGTAGTGCAATTGTTGCATCATAGGTTAGTTCTATTTTTAACTTTTTGAGAAACCTCCATACTGTTTTCCAGACTGGTTGCTTCAGTTTGCATTCCCACCAACAGTGTGAGAGGGCTCCCTTTTCTCCACATCCTTGCTGACATCTATTTCCTGTATTATTAATTTTAGCCATTCTGACAGGTATAAGGTGATATCTCGTTGTGGTTTTGATTTGTATTTCCCAGATGAGGAGTGGTGTTGAGCATCTTTTCATGTGTTTGTTAGCCATCTGGATGTCTTCTTTGGAAAAAATATATTCATGTCTTCTGCCCATTTCTTAATCGGATTGTTTTGGGGGTGTCGAGTTTGATAAGTTCTTTATAGATTCTGGATACAACATCTTTATCAAATATTTCATTTGCAGATATCTTCTACCATTCCATGGGCTGATTTTTAGTTTTGTACAGAAGCTTTTTATTTTGATGAAGTGCCAATAGTTCATTTTTGCTTTTATCTCAGGTGACATGTCTAGTAAGAAGTTGCTACTGCAGATGTCAAAAGAGGTTACTGCCTTTGTTCTCCTCTAGAATTTTGATGGTTTCTTGTTTCACATTTAGGTACTTCATCCATTTGGATTTATTTTTGGGTGTGGTAAAAGAAAGTGGTCCAGTTTCATTCTTCTGCATATTGCTGTCCAGGTTTCCCAACATCATTTGTGGAAGGGACTGTTTTTTTTTCCACTGGATATTCTTTCTTGCTTTATTGATGATTAGTTGACCATATAGTTGTGGGTCTATTTCTGGATTCTCTATTCTGTTCCATTGATCAATATATCCATTTTTGTGACAGTACCACCTGTCTTGATGACTACAGCTTTGTAGTGTAGCTTAAAATCCAGAATTTTGATGCCTCCTGTGTTCTATAGGTTTCAGAGTACAGATCCTTTACTTCTTTGGTTAGGTGTATTCCTAGGTATCTTGTGGTTTTTGGTGCAGTTGTAAATAGGATCAATTCCTTGATTTCTCTTTCTGCTTCTTCATTATTGGTGGATAGAAATGCAACAGATTTCTGCACATTGCTTTTATATCCTGTGACTTCACTGGACTTATGTATTAGTTATAGCTATTTTTTGGTGGAGTCTTTGGCTTTCCTACATAGAGTATCATGTTGTCTGTGAATAGTGAGAGTTTAAAATTGGTATGAAGAGTTAAGAAAAGTTAACGCAAGAGGCAGAGAAAACTAATTAAAGGTTAACACTTAATATAAAACCGTTGTAAGGAGAGAGAATTGTGTTGGCATAGCAACAGAACAAAGATCAGGGGAATAGAATAAAGTCCAAGGGAAAAAACCTAGCATATATAAGGACTTAAATTGACATTTTAATTTATGAGGAAAAGAAAAATTGTGATAGATGGCTAATAGTGCTCTTATATTCTTTTTTTTCCCATTTCATATTAATAGAGTTTTATCTGGGCAGGTATATGACCCACTAGCTAAAGATTACATTTTTCGGACTCCTTCGTGTCTAGGCACAATTATGTGACTAAGTACTGGTGAAAGGGATAAAAGAAAAAAATGGTGGTGAGGTGCTTGTATGTACCATTTTTGGATCTTGTCCTTTTAATGACTGTGTGTGTGTGCTTATGTTGCCTTTCCCTTCCTGGTATCTGGAGACCACTGACTAAGACATGGATGCTATGTGAAGAGAGTGGTAGACCTGCTCCCTCATATCTAAATTAAATTGAATGTTAGCCTGTCCTTAAACTAGTACAATATTAGCTTGTCCTTGAGTTAGTTACCTACAACTAGTACTATGATGTGAGTGTTTTTTATCTGGAGGATAATTGAGATACATACTCCATAATATGTTAGATTAATTTTGGTTATATTTAAAATGTAATGTTTAATTAAGTATCTGTGTACTATGGCCTAGCCAACTTGACACTTGACCTAGGATTAACCATCACAATGACCTAGGATTTAATACTCTCTAATTTACTTTCTAAATATCTTACTGTTTTCAAAATAAATATGATAATGGTTATTTCCCTTTGTGATAGAAAAAATTATGTAAACATCTTTCAAAATCAGGGCTTTGGGTACTGGGCACTTTTCCCAAGCTCCAAATGCCCTGTTAACAATTTCTATAGCTCTTCTCACTTGCTTTGTGTCCTTGTTGTCTTTGTCCAACATGTGTCTTCCTCTGTTCATTGTTAAACTCTTAGAGGTCAGAAACCAAGTTTTACTAATTTTTGGACTTTCCTTCAATCATAGAAAACTCTTTTCACAACAAGTAACTCTTTTCATATTAAATTAAATTAAGAACTTTGCTTATTACATCTTGTAGGTGATAGTCTTCAAAGGAGTTTTAGGAACTGGGATTTTAGTTAATGACAGAAGGATGATGTGGAGGCAGTAAGAACCTGCATTCATTTTAGCCCCAGGAAATATGCTGATTCCTAAGAAGTACCCTGCAGAGAGGCTTCATTGGGTGAGTGCAGGTAGCTAGTGTTCCAGTTTTTTTGCAAAATCAACTTAAGATTTTCTCACTCCTGTTGAAATTGTTTAATAATTATATCAGCGCTTTGATTTTCTCTAATGCTTTCTGCATTTCCTTTGAGTTTTAATTTATTGTTCATGCTTTAATTTCTCTTTTACTTCTTGCTAACTGTAATGTTGGTATGTCAACTTAGTTTATTTCTGATACGTTATCATAAATGAATAATGCATAAATAAGCATAAATGAATGCTTTCATTTTCAATACAAGTTTGGAAATAATATTCTAAAGGTGAAAAATACTGCTCTCAAGACACAATTAAAATTTTACTTTAAAATGATGTCAACTCCATGATAAGTAAATAAAGGAAAGTATGTGATGGCAGTGACTGTAATACTATGTTGTGATAAGGAACTTAAGCTCTACAAAATGTAAAAGAAACTGATTTTTGGGTGGAGGAGTCAAGATGGCGGAGAAGTAGCAGGCTGAGACTGCTTCAGCTAGCCGGAGATCAGCTAGATGGCTTATCTAAAGATTACAAACACCTGAAAATCCATTGGCAGATCGAAGAGAAGAAGAACAGAAATTCTGGAAACAGAAAAACAACCACTTTCTGAAAGGTAGGACCGGCGGAGAAGTGAATCCAAAGCGACGGGAAGATAGACCCCGGGGGGAGGGGCCGGCTCCCAGCAAGCGGCGGAGCAACCGAGCACAAAATCAGGACTTTTAAAAGTCTGTTCCGCTGAGGGACATCACTCCAGAGGCTAAACCGGGACGAAGCCCACGCGGGGTCAGCGTGGCCTCAGGTCCCGCAGGGTCACAGAAGGATCGGGGGTGTCTGAGTGTCGCAGAGCTTGCGGGTATTGGAACGGGAAAGCCGGCTACAGAGACAGAGCCGACAGTAAACTCACAGCTCGGGGTTACCTTGAACCGGTCGCAGGCTCGGTGAGCTCGGAGCACGGCCGGAGGTCAGGCAGACGGGAGTAACTGGGCGCTGTTCTCTGAGGGTGCACTGAGGAGTGTGGCCCTGGGCTCTCGGCTCCTCCCGGCCGGAGACCAGGAGGCCGCCATTTGTATTCTCGTCCTCCGGAACTCTACGGAAAGCGCTCAGGGAACAAAAGCTCCTGAAAGAAAACCCGAGCGGATTACTCACCCCGGCCCCGGGTAAGGGTGGTGTAATTCCGCCTGGGGCAAAGACACTTGAGAATCACTACAACAGGCCCCTCCCCCAGAAGATCAACAAGAAATCAGGCGAGACCAAGTTCACCTACCAAGGAGGGCGGTTTCAATACCGAGGAGAGCAGCAGAATTCCAGAGGAGGAGAAAGCCAAGCACGGAACTCATGGCTTTTTCCCTGTGATTTTTTTTAGTGTTGCAGTTAATTTAATTTTTTCTTTTTCATTTTTTATTTTTTTTTTCTCGCCTTCGGGTAAAAAATTTTTTTAACTGTTACCTTTTTCTTTTTTAATGATTTTTTACTAGTTTATCTAATATATATATTTTTTCTTTTTTACATTTTTCTTAGGGGTTTCTTTTTTTAAAATTCTTTTCTTTTTTTTCTCATTTTTCTTTTTTTTCCTCTTTCTTCCTTTTTGAACCTCTTTTTATCCCCTTTCTCCCCCCTCACGATTTTGGGTCTCTTCTAATTTGGTTAAAGCATATTTCCTGGGGTTGTTGCCACCCTTTTAGTATTTTACTTGCCCCTTCATATACTCTTATCTGGACAAAATGACAAGACAGAAAAATTCAACAGAAAAAAAAGAACAAGAGGCAGTACCGAAGGCTAGGGACCTAATCAATACAGACATTGGTAATATGTCAGATCTAGAGTTCAGAATGACAACTCTCAAGGTTCTAGCTGGGCTCAAAAAAGGCATGGAAGATATTAGAGAAACCCTCTCGAGAGATATAAAAGCCCTTTCTGGAGAAATAAAAGAACTAAAATCTAACCAAGTTGAAATCAAAAAAGCTATTAATGAGGTGCAATCAAAAATGGAGGCTCTCATTGCTAGGATAAATGAGGTAGAAGAAAGAATTAGTGATATAGAAGACCAAATGACAGAGAATAAAGAAGCTGAGCAAAAGAGGGACAAACAGCTACTGGACCACGAGGGGAGAATTCGAGAGATAAGTTACACCATAAGACGAAACAACATTAGAATAATTGGGATTCCAGAAGAAGAAGAAAGAGAGAGGGGAGCAGAGGTATACTGGAGAGAATTATTGGGGAGAATTTCCCCAATATGACAAAGGGAACGAGCATCAAAATTCAGAAGGTTCAGAGAACGCCCCTCAAAATCAATAAGAATAGGCCCACACCCCATCACCTAATAGTAAAATTTACAAGTTTTAGTGACAAAGAGAAAATTCTGAAAGCAGCCCAGGAAAAGAAGTCTGTAACATACAATGGGAAAAATATTAGATTGGCAGCAGAATTATCCACAGAGACCTGGCAGGCCAGAAAGAGATGGCATGATATTTTCAGAGCACTAAACGAGAAAAACATGCAGCCAAGAATACTATATCCAGCTAGGCTATCATTGAAAATAGAAGGAGAGACTAAAAGCTTCCAGGATAAACAAAAACTGAAAGAATTTGCAAATACCAAACCAGCTCTACAGGAAATATTTAAAGGGGTCCTCTAAGCAAAGAGAGAGCCTACAAGTGGTAGATCAGAATGGAACAGAGACCATATACAGTAACAGTCACCTTACAGGCAATACAATGGCACTAAGTTCATATCTCTCAATAGTTACCCTGAATGTTAATGGGCTAAATGCCCCTGTAAAAAGACACAGGCTATCAGAATGGATAAAAAAACAAAGCCCATCTATATTTTGCCTACAAGAAAATCATTTTAAGACTGAAGACACCTCCAGATTTAAAGTGAGGGGGTGGAAAAGAATTTACCATGCTAATGGACATCAGAAGAAAGCAGGAGTGGCAATCCTTTTATCAGATCAATTAGATTTTAAGCCAAAGACTATAATAAGAGATGAGGAAGGACACTATATCATACTCAAAGGGTCTGTCCAACAAGAAGATTTAACAATTTTAAATATCTATCCCCCCAACGTGGGAGCAGCCAACTATATAAAACAATTAATAACAAAATCAAAGAAACACATCAACAATAATACAATAATAGTAGGGGATTTTAACACTCCCCTCACTGAAAGGAACAGATCATCCAAGCAAAAGATCAGCAAGGAAATAAAGGCCTTAAACGACACACTGGACCAGATGGACATCACAGATATATTCAGAACATTTCATCCCAAAGCAACAGAATACACATTCTTCTCTAGTGCACATGGAACATTCTCCAGAATAGATCACATCCTCGGTCCTAAATCAGGACTCAACCGGTATCAAAAGATTGGGATCATTCCCTGCATATTTTCAGACCACAATGCTCTAAAGCTAGAACTCAACCACAAAAGGAAGTTTGGAAAGAACCCAAATACATGGAGACTAAACAGCATCCTTCTAAAGAATGAATGGGTCAACTGGGTAATTAAAGAAGAATTGAAAAAAATCATGGAAACAAATGATAATGAAAATACAATGGTTCAAATCTGTGGGACACAACAAAGGCAATCCTGAGAGGAAAATATATAGCGGTACAAGCCTTTCTCAAAACAAGAAAGGTCTCAGGTACACAACCTAACCCTACACCTAAAGGAGCTGGAGAAAGAACAAGAAAGAAACCCTAAGCCCAGCAAGAGAAGAGAAATCATAAAGATCAGAGCAGAAATCAATGAAATAGAAACCAAAAAAACAATAGAACAGATCAACGAAAGTAGGAGCTGGTTCTTTGAAAGAATTAATAAAATTGATAAACCCCTGGCCCGACTTATCAAAAAGAAAAGAGAAAAGACCCAAATAAATAAAATCATGAACGAAAGAGGAGAGATCACAGCTAACACCAAAGAAATACAAACTATTTTAAGAACATACTATGAGCAACTCTACGCCAATAAATTTGACAATCTGGAAGAAATGGATGCATTCCTAGAAAAATATTAACTACCACAACTGAACCAGGAAGAAATAGAAAGCCTGAACAGACCCATAGCCAGTAAGGAGATTGAAACAGTCATTAAAAATCTCCAATCAAAAGCCCAGGGACAGACGGCTTCCCAGGGGAATTCTACCAAACATTTAAAGAAGAACTAATTCCTATTCTCCTGAAACTGTTCCAAAAAATAGAAATGGAAGGAAAACTTCCAAACTCATTTTATGAGACCAGCATCACCTAGATCCCCAAACCAGACAAGAATCCCATCAAAAAAGAGAGCTATAGACCAATATCCTTGATGAACACAGATGCGAAAATACTCAACAAAATACTAGCCAATAGGATTCAACAGTACATTAAAAGGATTATTCACCACGACCTAGTGGGATTTATTCCAGGGCTGCAAGATTGGTTCAACATCCGCAAATCAGTCAATGTGATACAACACATCAATAAAAGAAAGAACAAGAACCATATGATACTCTCAATAGATGCTCAAAAAGCATTTGACAAAGTACAGCATCCCTTCCTGATCAAAACTCTTCAAAGTGTAGGGATAGAGGGCACATACCTCAATATCATCAAAGCCATCTATGAAAAACCAACCGCAAATATCATTCTCAATGGAGAAAACTTGAAAGCTTTTCTGCTAAGGTCAGGAACACGGCAGTGATGTCCATTATCACCACTGCTATTCAACATAGTACTAGAGGTCCTAGCCTCAGCAATCAGACAACAAAAGGAAATTAAAGGCATCCAAATCGGCAAAGAAGAAGTCAAATTATCACTCTTCGCAGATGATATGATACTATATGTGGAAAACCCAAAAGACTCCACTCCAAAACTGCTAGAACTTATACAGGAATTCAGTAAAGTGTCAGGATATAAAATCAATGCACAGAAATCAGTTGCATTTCTCTACGCCAACAGCAAGACAGAAGAAAGAGAAATTAAGGAGTCAATCCCATTTACAATTGCATCCAAAACCATAAGATACCTAGGAATAAACCTAACCAAAGAGACACAGAATCTATACGCAGAAAACTATAAAGAACTCATGAAAGAAATTGAGGAAGACACAAAGAAATGGAAAAATGTTCCATGCTCCTGGATTGGAAGAATAAATATTGTGAAAATGTCTATGCTACCTAAAGCAATCTACACATTTAATGCAATTCCTTTCAAAGTACCATCCATCTTTTTCAAAGAAATGGAACAAATAATTCTAAAATTTATATGGAACCAGAAAAGACCTCGAATAGCCAAAGGGATATTGAAAAAGAAAGCCAACGTTGCTGGCATCACAATTCTGGACTTCAAGCTCTATTACAAAGCTGTCATCATCAAGACAGCATGGTACTGGCACAAGAACAGACTCATAGATCAATGGAACAGAATAGAGAGCCCAGAAATAGACCCTCAAATCTATGGTCAACTAATCTTCGACAAAGCAGGAAAGAATGTCCAATGGAAAAAAGACAGCCTTTTCAATAAATGGTGCTGGGAAAATTGGACAGCCACATGCAGAAAAATGAAATTGGACCATTTCCTTACACAACACACAAAAATAGACTCAAATGGATGAAGGACCTCAATGTGAGAAAGGAATCCATCAAAACCCTTGAGGAGAACACAGGCAGCAAACTCTTCGACCTCTGCCGCAACAACATCTTCCTAGGAACATCGCCAAAGGCAAGGGAAGCAAGGGCAAAAATGAACTATTGGGATTCCATCAAGATCAAAAGCTTTTGCACAGCAAAGGAAACAGTTAACAAAATCAAAAGACAACTGACAGAATGGGAGAAGATATTTGCAAATGACACATCAGATAAAGTACTAGTGTCCAGAATCTATAAAGAACTTAGCAAACTCAACACCCAAAGAACAAATAATCCAATCAAGAAATGGGCAGAGGACATGAACAGACATTTCTGCAAAGAAGACATCCAGATGGCCAACAGACACATGAAAAAGTGCTCCATATCACTCGGCATCAGGGAAATACAAATCAAAACCACAATGAGATATCACCTCACACCAGTCAGAATGGCTAAAATCAACAAGTCAGGAAATGACAGATGCTGGCGAGGATGCGGAGAAAGGGGAACCCTCCTACACTGTTGGTGGGAATGCAAGCTGGTGCAGCCACTCTGGGAAACAGCATGGAGGTTCCTCAAAATGTTGAAAATAGAACTGCCCTATGACCCAGCAATTGCACTACTGGGTATTTACCCTAAAGATACACACGTAGTGATTCGAAGGGGCACGTGCACCCAAATGTTTATAGCATCAATGTCCACAATAGCCAAAGTATGGAAAGAACCTAGATGTCCATCAACAGATTAATGGATCAAGAAGATGTGGTATATATACACAATGGAATACTATGCAGCCATCAAAAGAAATGAAATCTTGCCATTTGCGACAACGTGGATGGAACTAGAGCGTATCATGCTTAGCGAAATATGTCAAGCAGAGAAAGACAACTATCATATGATCTCCCTGATATGAGGAAGTGGTGATGCAACATGGGGGCTTAAGTGGGTAGGAGAATAATAAATGAAACAAAATGGGATTGGGAGGGAGACAAACCATAAGTGACTCTTAATCTCACAAAAGAAACTGAGGTTTGCTGGGGGGAAGGGGTTTGGGAGAAGGGGGTGGGATTATGGACATTGGGGAGAGTATGTGCTTTGGTGAGTGCTCTGAAGTGTGTAAACCTGGTGATTCACAGACCTGTACCCCTGGGGTAAAAATATATGTTTATAAAAAATAAAAAATTAATTAAAAAAAAGAAAAAAAAAAAAGAAACTGATTTTTGGAATACCTAAAAAACAAAGATGGCCCAAGTGTTAATCTGGCCCCTGAAATTTGGTTGGTTTTTCTGTGCTGAAGAGCTTCTCTCTTGGGGTATCTTAGATACTTGAAATTCCAAGGAACTGTATTTATTTATTTATTTATTTATTTATTTATTTATATTTTGGATAAACTTTTTACTTTGAAGTAATTTTAGCTTTACAGAGAAGTTGCAGAGATGGGCAGAGGGATCTGGAATTCCTCACTCAGTTTCTCCTGATGCTAGTCTCTCAGGTTTCTATGGTGCTCTTTTCCAAACCATGGAAGCAGCATTTATCCTTTGATGCAAGGCTTTTTCCCCCAGACCTGGCCCAGACATCCCCCACTTCCACTCAGTAGTTCTTTTGTGCCTACTCTTGGCTGTGAAACTTTCTCAATGAGCCTCATTCAGGGCATGTCTAATATAATGCAAGGTTCTGGGTTTTCAGGCAGAAGACCACAGAGATGACTGCACTCTGGTCACATCATAGCAGGAGCATGCAACCTTCTTTCACTGGGATGCTGGCCCATGGCTCCTGCAGCCACAGTGGCATCCATTTGTTCTCCAAAAAGTGTGGGAGATTCTAAGGAACTTTAGAAGTTACTCCAAACTCCCACTGAAAGCAAGAATTTTTCCATTATGTTCTATGTAGTGGTTTTTTAGTCTTTGACCAAACACCACTGGTGACAGAAGGTGAGATTAGTAAATAAAACTCCCCTCACTCCCTATGCCCCAGGTATTTTTCAAACTGCTGCTTCTGTATTGTATCTCAGTGGGGCTGAATTTCTGATTAGACTAATGCAAATATGGCCTATAGTGGTGCTTATATAAGGTTACTAGCAGGTATTATAGGCACACAACCTTCAGAAATCTTCCACAGCTGAACTCTTAAGGTTTCTGGAAGAATCTATGAATAACTGAAATGGTTTTTCCAGATGACTCAGTGAGCTCACACAATTAGCTGATCTCAGTTTATCTAAAGAAAAGAAAAACTAAACTCATTGTTTCCCAACTGTCTATTTTCTCTCTCTCCCCTCTCCCTTTCCTCTTTTAAATCCTATTTTAATCTTTTTATGTTAGCCATAAGAGTGACCTGGGTATTTACTAATGCATTACTTTTTCTTCTGTTGCTATGCAATTTTTCCTTTATTTCCTAACTTAAAAAATTTTTTTTTTTATTTGACAGAGAGAGAGATAGATCACAAGTAGGCAGAGAGAGAGGGTGAATCAGGCTCCCTGCTGTGCAGAGAGCCCTATGCGGGGCTCAATCCCAGGACCCTGAGATCATGACCTGAGATGAAGGCAGAAGCTTAAACCATTGAGCCACCCAGGCAACCCTCCTTTATTTCCTAACTTTTAAACTTTGCTTCTTCATCTTCCTCATTCCAAATCAGGGCCCTTCCAGCCTTTTGCTTAATCATCATCAATCATCATCCTCATTACATATTGATTACCACCACGAGCAGCAGCAGCACCACCATCATTACGATCATCATCACTACCATTTAGTGCTAATGAGAGCAAAAATACATCTATTTCTTATATATCATCAAGAAAGTATTGTGATTAACCTTTGAGGAAATGAGGTCAAATAACTTGTTCAGAGTTACATATTTAGTAACTTAAAAAAAAAAAAGAAACAAAAACACAAGGTTTAAACCTGGGCTTGATTGATTCCAAAGCCCAAACTGTTACCTACTGTGCCATATTGTTTTCAATATTTTTCTTTAACAGTCAATAAAAATAAAAGCCAAAATATGGAATGGGAAGGAATATTTGCAAAAGACATATCTGATGAAGTGTTAGTATCCAAAGTATATAAAGAACTTACACAACTTAAAACCCAAAAAACAAATAATTCAATTAAAAAATGGGCAGAAGACATGAAATTATTTCTCCAAAAAAGACATGCAGACGGCCAACAAAAACATGAAATGATATTCATCATCACTTACCATCAGGGAGGTGAAAATCAAAACAATGAGATATCACCTAATATATGTCAGAATGTCTAAAACCAAAACACAAGAAAAACAGGTATTGGTGAGAATGTGGAGAAAAAGGAACACTTGGGCACTCTTGGTGGAATGCAAAATTCTTTTATTTATTTATTTATTTATTTTTTATAAGCATATACTATATTTTTATCCCCAGGGGTACAGGTCTGTGAATCGCCAGGTTTACACACTTCACAGCACTCACCAAAGCACATAACCCCCCCAATGTCCATAACCCCACCCCCCTTCTCCCAACCCCCCTCCCCCCAGCAACCCTCAGTTTGTTTTGAGAGATTAAGAGTCACTTATGGTTTGTCTCCCTCCCAATCCCATCTTGTTTTATTCATTCTTCTCCTACCCCCTTAGCCCCGATGTTGCATCACCACTTCCTCATATCAGGGAGATCATATGATAATTGTCTTTCTCTGCTTGACATATTTCGCTAAGCATGATACGCTCTAGTTCCATCCACGTTGTCGCAAATGGCAAGATTTCATTTCTTTTGATGGCTGCATAGTATTCCATTGTGTATATATACCACATCTTCTTGATCCATTAATCTGTTGATGGACATCTAGGTTCTTTCCATACTTTGGCTATTGTGGACATTGATGCTATAAACATTTGGGTGCACGTGCCCCTTCGAATCACTACGTGTGTATCTTTAGGGTAAATACCCAGTAGTGCAATTGCTGGGTCATAGGGCAGTTCTATTTTCAACATTTTGAGGAACCTCCATGCTGTTTCCCAGAGTGGCTGCACCAGCTTGCATTCCCACCAACAGTGTAGGAGGGTTCCCCTTTCTCCGCATCCTCGCCAGCATCTGTCATTTCCTGACTTGTTGATTTTAGCCATTCTGACTGGTGTGAGGTGATATCTCATTGTGGTTTTGATTTGTATTTCCCTGATGCCGAGTGATATGGAGCACTTTTTCATGTGTCTGTTGGCCATCTGGATGTCTTCTTTGCAGAAATGTCTGTTCATGTCCTCTGCCCATTTCTTGATTGGATTATTTGTTCTTTGGGTGTTGAGTTTGCTAAGTTCTTTATAGATTCTGGACACTAGTACTTTATCTGATGTGTCATTTGCAAATATCTTCTCCCATTCTGTCAGTTGTCTTTTGATTTTGTTAACTGTTTCCTTTGCTGTGCAAAAGCTTTTGATCTTGATGGAATCCCAATAGTTCATTTTTGCCCTTGCTTCCCTTGCCTTTGGCGATGTTCCTAGGAAGATGTTGCTGCGGCTGAGGTCTAAGAGGTTGATGCCTGTGTTCTCCTCAAGGGTTTTGATGGATTCCTTTCTCACATTGAGGTCCTTCATCCATTTTGAGTCTGTTTTTATGTGTGGTGTAAGGAAATGGTCCAATTTCATTTTTCTGCATGTGGCTGTCCAATTTTCCCAATACCATTTATTGAAGAAGCTGTCTTTTTTCCATTGAACATTCTTTCCTGATTTGTCAAAGATTAGTTGACCATAGATTTGAGGGTCTATTTCTGGGCTTTCTATTCTGTTCCATTGATCTATGAGTCTGTTCTTGTGCCAGTACCATGCTGTCTTGATGATGACAGCTTTGTAATAGAGCTTGAAGTCCAGAATTGTGATGCCACCAACATTGGCTTTCTTTTTCAATATTCCTTTGGCTATTCGAGGTCTTTTCTCATTCCATATAAATTTTAGGATTATTTGTTCCATTTCTTTGAAAAAGATGGATGGTACTTTGATAGGAATTGCATTAAATGTGTAGATTGCTTTAGGTAGCAGTGACATTTTCACAATATTTTTTCTTCCAATCCAGGAGCATGGAACATTTTCCATTTCTTCATGTCTTCCTCAATTTCTTTCATGAATACTTTATAGTTTTCTGCATATAGATTCTGTGTCTCTTTGGTTAGGTTTATTCCTAGGTATCTTATGGTTTTCGGTGCAATTGTAAATGGGAATGACTCATTAATTTCTCTTTCTTCTGTATTGTTGTTGGTATACAGAAATGCAACTGATTTCTGTGCATTGATTTTATATCCTGACACTTTACTGAATTCCTGTACAAGTTCTAGCAGTTTTGGAGTGGAGTCTTTTGGGTTTTCCACATATAGTATCATATCATCTGTGAAGTGTGATAGTTTGACTTCTTCTTTGCTGATTTGGATGTCTTTAATTTCCTTTTGTTGTCTGATTGCTGAGGCTAGGGCTTCTACTACTATGTTGAATAGCAGTGGTGATAATGGACATCCCTGCCGTGTTCCTGACTTTAGTGGAAAAGCTTTTAGTTTTTCTCCATTGATAATGATATTTCCGGTGGGTTTTGCATAGATGGCTTTGATAATTTTGAGGTATGTGCCCTCTATCCCTACACTTTGAAGAGTTTTGATCAGGAAGGGATGCTGTACTTTGTCAAATGCTTTTTCAGCATCTATTGAGAGTATCATATGGTTCTTGTTTTCTTTTATTGATGTGTTGTATTACATTGATTGATTTGTGGATGTTGACCCAACCTTGCAGCCCTGGAATAAAACCTACTTGGTCGTGGTGAATAATCCTTTTAATGTACTTTTGAATCCTATTGGCTAGTATTTTGGTGAAAATTTTCGCATCTGTGTTCATCAAGGATATTGGTCTATAGCTCTCTTTTATGATGGGATCCTTGTCTGGTTTGGGATCTAGGTGATGCTGGCCTCATAAAATGAGTTTGGAAGTTTTCCTTCCATTTCTACTTTTTGGAACAGTTTCAGGAGAATAGGAATTAGTTCTTCTTTAAATGTTTGGTAGAATTCCCCCGGGAAGCCGCCCTGCGCTGGGCTTTTGTTTGTTTGGAGATTTTTAATGACTGTTTCAATCTCCTTACTGGTTATGGGTCTGTTCAGACTTTCTATTTCTTCTTGGTTCAGTTGTGGTAGTTTATGTTTCTAGGAATGCATCCATTTCTTCCAGATTGTCAAATTTGTAGCTCATAGTATGTTCTTATAATAGTTTGTATTTCTTTGGTGTTAGTTGTGATCTCTCCTCTTTCATTCATGATTTTATTTATTTGGGTCCTTTCTCTTTTCTTTTTGATAAGTCGGGCCAGGGGTTTATCAATTTTATTAATTCTTTCAAAGAACCAGCTCCTAGTTTTGTTGATTTGTTCTATTGTGTTTTTGGTTTCTATTTTTTTGATTTCTGTCTGATCTTTATGATTTCTCTTCTCCTGCTGGGTTTAGGGTTTGTTTCTTGTTCTTTCTCCAGTTCCTTTAGGTTTAGAGTTAGGTTGTGTACCTGAGACCTTTCTTGTTTCTTGAGAAAGGCTTGTACCTCTATATATTTTCCTCTCAAGACTGCCTTTGTTGTGTCCCACAGATTTTGAACCGTTGTGTTTTCATTATCATTTGTTTCCGTGATTTTTTTAAGTTCTTCTTTAATTTCCTGGTTGACCCATTCATTCTTTAGAAGGATGCTGTTTAGTCTCCATGTATTTGGGTTCTTTCCAAACTTCCTTTTGTGGTTGAGTTCTAGCTTTAGAGCATTGTGGTCTGAGAATATGGAGGGAATGATCCCAATCTTTTGATACCAGTTGAGTCCTGATTTAGGACCGAGGATGTGATCTATTCTGGAGAATGTTCCATGTGCACTAGAGAAGATTGTGTATTCTGTTGCTTTGGGATAAAGTGTTCTGAATATATCTGTGATGTCCATCTGTTCCAGTGTGTCATGTAAGACCTTTATTTCCTTGTTGATCTTTTGCTTGGATGATCTGTCCATTTCAGTGAGGGGAGTGTTAAAATCCCCTACTATTATTGTATTATTGTTGAATGTGTTTCTTTGATTTTGTTATTAATTAGTTTATATAGTTGGCTGCTCCCATGTTGGGGGCATAGATATTTAAAATTGTTAGATCTTCTTGTTGGACAGACCCTTTGAGTATGATATAGTGTCTTCCTCATCTCTTATTATAATCTTTGGCTTAAAATCTAATTGATCTGATATAAGTATTGCCACTCCTGCTTTCTTCTGATGTCCATTAGCATGGTAAATTCTTTTCCACCCCCTCACTTTAAATCTGGAGGTGTCTTCGGGCTTAAAATGAGTTTCTTGGAGGCAACATATAGATGGGTTTTGTTTTTTTATCCATTCTGATACCCTGTGTCTTTTGATTGGGGCATTTAGCCAATTAACATTTAAGGTAACTATTGAGAGATATGAATTTATTGCCACTGTATTGCCTGTAAGGTGACTGTTACTGTATATTGTCTCTGTTCCTTTCTGATCTACCACTCGTAGGCTCTCTCTTTGCTTAGAGGACCCCTTTCAATATTTCCTGTAGAGCTGGTTTGCTGTTTGCAAATTCTTTCAGTTTTTGTTTATCCTGGAAGCTTTTTTTTTTTTTTTTTTAAAGATTTTATTTATTTATCAGAGAGAGAGAGGGGGAGAGAGCGAACACAGGCAGACAGAATGGCAGGCAGAGGCAGAGGGAGAAGCAGGCTCCCTGCTGAGCAAGGAGCCCGATGTGGGACTCGATCCCAGGACGCTGGGATCATGACCTGAGCCGAAGGCAGCTGCTTAACCAACTGAGCCACCCAGGCGTCCCATATCCTGGAAGCTTTTAATCTCTCCTTCTATTTTCAATGATAGCCTGGCTGGATATAGTATTCTTGGCTGCATGTTTTTCTCATTTAGTGCTCTGAAAATATCATGCCAGCTCTTTCTGGCCTGCCAGGTCTCTGTGGATAATTCTGCTGCCAATCTAATATTTTTCCCATTGTATGTTACAGACTTCTTTTCCTGGGCTGCTTTCAGAATTTTCTCTTTGTGATTAAAACTTGTAAATTTTACTATTAGGTGATGGGGTGTGGACCTATTCTTATTGATTTTGAGGGGCATTCTCTGCACCTCCTGAATTTTGATGCTTGTTCCCTTTGTCATATTGGGGAAATTCTCCCCAATAATTCTCTCCAGTATACCTTCTGCTCCCCTCTCTCTTTCTTCTTCTTCTGGAATCCCAATTATTCTAATGTTGTTTCGTCTTATGATGTCACTTATCTCTCGAATTCTCCCCTCATGGTCCAGTAGCTGTTTGTCCCTCTTTTCTCAGCTTCTTTATTCTCTGTCATTTGGTATTATATATTTCTAATTCTTTCTTCTGTCTCATTTATCCTAGCAGCGAGAGCCTCCATTTTTGATTGCACCTCATTAATAGCTTTTTTGTTTTCAACTTAGTTAGATTTTAGTTCTTTTATTTCTCCAGAAAGGGCTTTTATATTTCCTGAGAGGGTTTCTCTAATATCTTCCATGCGTTTTTCAAGCCAGCTAGAACCTTGAGAATTGTCATTCTGAACTCTAGATCTGACATATTACCGATGTCTGTATTGATTAGGTCCCTAGCCTTTGGTACTGCCTCTTGTTCTTTTTTTTTTTTTTTTTTTGTGGTGAATTTTTCTGCCTTGTCATTTTGTCCAGATAAAACTATATGAAGGGGCAAGTAATATACTAAAAGTGTGGCAACAACCCCAGGAAAGTATGCTTTAACCAAATTAGAAGGGATCCCTAATCATGAGGGGGGAGAAAGGGGATAAAAAGATGGTCAGAAAGAAAGAAAGAAAGAAAGAAAGAAAAGATTTCAAAAAAGAAAATGAATAAAGAAATTATAAAAAAGAAATATATATATATATATAAGATAAACTAGTTTTAAAATGTTAAAAAAGAAAAGGGTAAAATTTAAAAAAAAATTAGCAAAAGAAGAGAAAAAAAATGAAAAAGAAAAAATAATTAAATTAACTCTAAGACTAAAGAATCATAGGGAAAAAGCCATGAGTTCCATGCTTTGATTTCTCCTCCTCTGGAATTCTGCTGCTCTCCTTGGTATTGAAACTGTAGTCCTTGGTAGGTGAACTTTGTCCTGGCTGGATTTCTTGTTGATCTGGGGGAGGGGCCTGTTGTAGTGATTCTCAAGTGTCTTTGCCCCAGGCGGAATCGTACCACCCTTACCAGGGGTGAGGCTGAGTAATCTGCTCGGGTTTGCTTTCAGGAGCTTTTGATCCCTGAGTGCTTTCCGTAGAGTTCCAGAGGACAGGAACACAAATGGTGGCCTCCTGGTCTCCGGCCTGGAGTTGCTGAGAGCCCAGGGCCCCACTCCTCAGTGCACCCTCAGAGAACAGCGCCCAGTAACTCCCATCTGCCTGACCTCTGGCCACGCTCCGAGCTCACCGAGCCTGCAACCGGTTCAAGGTAACCCCGAGCTGTGAGCTCACTGTCGGCTCTGTCTCTGTAGCCAGCTTCCCTGTTCTAATATCTGTAAGTTCTGCGACACGTAGACACTCCCAATCCTTCTGTGACCCTGCGGGGCCTGAGGCCACTCTGACCCCCTGTGGTCTTCACCCCATTTTAGCCTCTGGAGTGATGTCCCTCAGCGCAACAGACTTTTAAAAGTCCTGATTTTGTGCTCCATTGTTAAATGCTGCTTGCTGGGAGCCGGCCCCTCCCCCTGGGGTCTATCTTCCCGTCACTTTGGATTCACTTCTCCGCCAGTCCTACCTTTCAGAAAGTGGTTGTTTTTCTGTTTCTAGAATTGCTGTTCTTCTTCTCTTCAATCTGCCGATGGATTTGTAGGTGTTTGCAATCTTTAGATAAGCTATCTAGCTGATCTCCTTCTAGCTGAAGTAGTCTCAGCCTGCTACTTCTCCGCCATCTTTACTCCTCCGGAATGTGAAATTCTTGATTCACATTTTCTATTCCTTGAGTATCTTAAATATATTGATTCATCTTTCTGTTGTATAGTTTTGTTTTCAAAATCTGGTGTCCTTTGATTGTCTTTCCCATATATATGGGCCTTATTGTCTGGAAACTTATAGTACTTTTTCTATTTACCTTTAAATTACCTTCAAAGTTCAGTAATTTTACTAGACTATGTCCTGATAATGACCATTCTATGTAAATTTTTCCTGGTAAACAGTGTATGTTTTAGGTATTTAGTTCCAAATATTTTATTTCAGAAGTCATGCCAACAAACTGGACAATCTAGAAAAAATGGATACAGTCATGGAAACATATAACCCCTAAAAACTGAAAGAAGAAGAAATATAAAATTTGAACAGATTACCAGTGATGAAATTGAATCAGTAATTAAAAAAAAAAAAATTCCAACAAACAAAAGTCCAGGACCAGACAGCTTTGTGGGTGAATTCTACCAAACACTTAAAGAGTTAAAATCCATTCTTCTCAAACTATTCAAAAAATAGAAGAGGAAGGAAAGTTTCCAGATTCATTCAGTGCATTACCCTGATAATAAAATCAGACAATGACACCACAAAAAAAAAAAAAAAAAAAAACCAAAAAACACTACAAGCCAGTATCTATCTCTAATTAACATGGATTCAAAAATCTTCAACAAAATATTAGCAAACCAAATCCAACAATATATTAAACAAAATCATTCATCACTGTCAAGTGAGATTTGTTCTTAGGACACAAAGATGGCTCAATAGTCCCAAATCAACCTTGTGATACATTATATCAGTATCAATTATATAAATAAGAAAAATGATAAAACTCTATGATTATTTCAAAGTACAGCATGCATTCTTGACAAAAACCTTCAATAAATTAGGTTTAGAGGAAACATACCTCAACATAATGGAGGCCATATGCCAAAAACTGACAGCTAACATCATGCTAAGTAGTGAATAACTGAGAGCTTTCCTCCTATTCTCAGGAAGAAGACAACAATGTCCCTTCTCACCACTGTTATTTAACTTAATACTGGAAGTCCTAGCCACAGCAATCAGACAGGAATGTGTTAAGATACCTATACTACCCAAAACAATCTATACATTTAATGCAATCTATATCAAAATACTTTTGGCATTTTTCATAGAATTTTGCAGCCAATCCTAAAATTTGCATGGAACCACAGAAGACCCAGATTTCCAAAGTAATCTTTGTAAGCAGGAACAGAACTAGAGATTATCACAACAATCCAAGATATCAAGATTGTACCCCAAAGCTGTAGTAACCAAAAAAGCATCATACTGGCACAACTATAGACACATAGATCAATGGAACCAGATAGAGAGCTCAAAAATAAACCCACAACTATATGGTCAATGACTCTTCAGCAAAGGATATGCAATGGGAAAAAGGCAGTATCTTCAATAAATGGTGTTCAGAAAAGTGGACAGCAGCAGGCAAAAGAATGAAACTGGAAGACAACCTACTGAATGGGAGAATATTTTTGCCAATAACATAAAGGATTATAAAGGTTACTAATCCATAAAGGATTAGTATCCAAAATTTGTAAAGAACTTAAACAACTCAACATCAAAGCAAATAATCCAATTTAAAATGGACAGAAGACTTGAACAGACATTTCTCCAAAGAAGACATACAGATGACCGACAAACACATAAAAGTAGCTCAGCAACACTCATCATCAGGGAAATGCTGATCAAAATTACAACGAGTTAATACCTTATACCTGTCAGAATGGCTAAAATAAAAAACACAAGAAAAGCAACTGTTGGCCAGGATATGGAGAAAGAGGAACACTCTTTTGCTGTTGATGGGACTGCAAACTGGTGCAGGCACTTTGGAAAACAGTATGGATGTTCTTTAAAACATTAAAAATAGAATTACCATATGATCCAGAAATTCCACTACTGAGTCTTTACCCAAATAATACAATAATACTAATGCAAAAAGATATGCACCCCTATGTTTATTGCAGCATTATTTATAATAGCCAAGATATAGAAGCAGCCCAAGTGTCTATCAATAGATGAATGGATATAGAAGAGGAACTATCGACCGATCTATCTATCTATCCATCTATCTATCTATCATCTATCATCCATCTCTCTACCCATCTATCATCTATAATGGAGTATTACTCAGCCATAAAAAAAGAATGAAATCCTGCCATTTGCAACAACAAGGATGTATATAGTCAGTATAATCCTAGGTGAAATAAGTTAGTCAAAGACAAATATATAATTCCATTCATATGTGAAATTTAAGAAATAAAACAAATGAACAAAGAGAAAAAGAGACAAACCAAAAAACTGACTGTTAGAGAACCAATTGATAGTTACAATGGTTACAAGAAGGGAGGTGGGTGGGGGAATAGGTGAAAGAGATGAAAGGGATTAAGAGCACAATTATCCTGATGAGCACTGAATAATGCATAGAATGGTGGAATCACTGAAACTAATTTTTTTTTTTTAAAGATTTTATTTATTTATCTGACAGAGAGAGATCACAAGTAGACAGAGAGGCAGGCAGAGAGAGAGAGAGGGAAGCAGGCTCCCTGCTGAGCAGAGAGCCCGATGCGGGCCTCGATTCCAGGACTCTGAGATCATGACCTGAGCTGAAGGCAGCGGCTTAACCCACTGAGCCACCCAGGCGCCCTCACTGAAACTAATTTTTATATCTGAAACTAATATAACACTCTATGCTAACTATACTGGAATTAAAAAAAAAACTATTAAGTAAATATGGGTGTAAAATAAAAGGACATTTTAGACATTAAAATTCTCAAAAAACTTATTACATTTAACAAAAGAGATTTCACAGGGTTCAAGAAGAAACAACTCTATTCCTTCTTCAGTGTCTTTGTAACTCTGCTTTGTGGCTTAGTTGTTTTTTTAAATCACAGATAAAATCTCTGGTAGTCTCCTAAAATTTTCAACTTACTCTCATTTAAAAGTTTTCTGATGACTGTCAGTTGCAAGAGTGGTTGATTTTAGTAATTAATATGATCTGTTTAATATAATACTAAAAATTATGAACTTAAAGTTTTTCCCTTCCAACAATTTTGTACTGCTTGAGGCTGGAAGGGAGTGTATTTGTTTGACATATGATCAGCTTCTCTAGAGTATAATCTTTTGAGTCCTTTCTTTCTTTTCTCTTGGTTTATTAGTCATGGATTCTGACTTCTATAGTTGAAAAAGTGGTGTTTGAGGGAGAAAAACAAAGAGATGAAAAGTCTTGTTTTTTGTTGTAGGTTCAGATGGCTTTTTCTGATGTGTCATCTTGGTTAGGCTGCAGTCCTGTTATTCAAGTGAACACTAACCAAGGTGTCTTATTGTGATGGGGTTTTGCAGATATAAGTCAAGTCCTAAATCAGTTGACTTTAAGTGAGAATGACTTGAAGTAAGGGAGGTGATAGTTTGGAAGACCTAGACTTAATCAACTAAATCAAGGCTAGAGCAACAGAGACAGAGAAAGAAAGAGATAGGGAGGAATAGGGTAGAAGGAAGAGGAGAAGAGGAGGAGGAGGAAGGAGAAGGAGAGGGGGAGAAGGAAGGTGAGAAGGAGGTAAATTCTGCTTGTAGTTTGCTTCTTTTTGAGTCTACTTTATGATTTGTTTCTTTTCTCCCCCAAATTATCAATTTCACTTAGATTTTTAAAATTTGATAATGTTCCTAGAATACATGTATGTTTTGCTCTCTTTCTACATTTTTTTTTCCTGGTATTAAGTGACTTTTCAGAACTTTCTTTAGCTTGGAAATCTTTTTTTTTTTTTTTTTTTTCTTTTTACATCTTTAATGGTTGCTTCTTCTTAATCTAATCAGACTATCTTAGTGCTGTCAATAGCTAATCCATCTAGTTTATCATATGCTTATTGATAAACATTTTGAAAACATTCAAATTTTCCAGTTGTGTTAATGCTTTATAGAGTCTATCTTCTTAACCTCGGTTTCCATGGTTATCTCTTAGTCATTGCCAACTTAGATCTTGATCTGGTTCTTCCCTGGTGTGTCTGTGTGTCTGTGTGTGTCTGTGTGTGGTGCCTGATCTCAGTTGTCTTAAAAAGTCTGAATCCTTCCCTACCTGTTGTTACCATCTTAATATAAGAAATATAAGATGCAGGTTTCACTTAAATGGTCCTCTTATGAAATGAGTCTCAGGATCTGCCATGCCTGTTTTCCCCACAGTTCTCATTTCTGGTACCTCCTCATGTATTGAACATCTTGGCTCATTGACTTTCAATCAACTGCTTTCTCTTTTTGTGTTTTCTATTATAAGTAGAATGGGTCTACTCTCCATTTTTTAATTCCTTATTATTTTAGTTTCTTTATTATTTTCTTTTGAATTTTGAGAATGTATTTGTGCTTTCCTGGACCAATTTTATTCTCCCGAGTCTCCAATATTATTGTCTCTGAGATAATTTTAAATTTAGCTGTCAGTTTTTCATCTTCATACTATCTTTACTAATTTCAATTTATTCTCTCTTAGTAACTGCTGGTCTAATTTTCCAGATTTAATACTATCTCAAATCTTGTTAAAAACACTAAATAAAAGAATAAATGAAACAAGATGGGATTGGGAGAGAGACAAACCATAAGTGACTCTTAATCTCATAAAACAAACCGAGGGTTGCTGGGGGAAGAAGGGTTGGGAGAAGGGGGGTGGGGTTATGGACATTGGGGAGGGTATGTGCTTTGGTGAGTGCTGTGAAGTGTGTAAACCTGGCGATTCACAGACCTGTACCCCTCGGGATAAAAATATATGTTTATAAAAAATTAAAAATTAAAAAAAATAAATGTAACAGTTGTGTTAAAAAAAAAAAAAGCTTTCTCTCAGATTAATGTGGATCTCAGTCTTAATCTAACAGACCCAGAGGCAGAGTGGAAAATTTAGAGTTATGTTACTTGTATTATAAAATTTTAGAAACTGAGCTACTTGGGGAAACAGAGGTTATGTGGTCCAGAATTTAAGTTGGTGGCAGTTGACAGAGAGAGCCAACATACTTCTTGTTGATGTGAATTGTTTGCCAGGGTTTGAAATAATGGTGCCTTTATTGCTAATGACCAAAGTGTCTATGTCATATATAAGCAAGAAAGAAATGCTACCATAATATATATTTTTAAATTTAATTTTATAGCTTTTGTTTTATTTTGAATTTAATTTTTCTGATATAATTCTTAATTAGAAATGGAGAATGCTATAGCAGTAAAATATCACCTATGTGAACTAACATCACAGATGTGGGAGGGACAGTTTGAGAGAAACTCTGAGTCAATTTGAATTAATGAAAAGCATAGAAATTTTTTAAAACAAAGAAATACATGTTGTCAAGTATATTAGCAATTAACTACTAATAGAGTGTTTTTGCAAGTAGAGGCCTCAGTGTCAATTTTTAATTAAAATCTTACATTTGTATGAGAATAATTTAATTTAAGAATTGTGGCAATTTAAGTTTATTCCTAGTAACAAAAGTAAATTTGCCATATATATGATTTATCTTTGATATTTAAAGTTAATATACTTCATGGTAAATTATTATAGATTTTGAGATTATAGTTGGTTCACTAAAGTATATTCTATATTTCACATATATTTATTCTCCCTCTATATAATGTATTCTGTATAGTCTATATCAAATGACTTTTATCAGTTTAATGAAGTCACATCTTTTGATCTAATTAACTTGCATTATGATTTTAGAAACTTAATCTCTAAACAGAATTTGATAACTCTTGTAGGCCAGCAGAGAATTGTCTTCTCTCCATTTATCCTAGGCATTTTATTTTATTTTTTTAACCACTTTATTCAAGTATGCCTGACATACAAAAAACTACATATTTGATATATACAACTTGATGAGTTTGGAGCTAAGTAAACTTTCATGAAACCATCACCACAATCTATGCCATAAACTTATTTGTCACTTCTAAAAGTTTCCTCCTACGCCCTTTATTCATGATATCTCAATTCAAGCATATTTTATACAGTGGTCATGGGATTAATAGGTTCTCCCAAGAAGCTCACTGTCTTTTTAAGTTTTACATGCCAAATTGACAGTGTGTTCCACATATTTCTAGAAAGATATTCTTTTACAACGTGGGAGTTTTAAATCAATCCTTTCTTCAATGTGGTCTCCTGTATCCTATATCTCATGGGTATTTCTTGATATTTTTGATGATGGAATACATTTTTTTCTAGTTTTGCTTGCTGCTATAGCTTTCTTCTCATTTCTGGGAAGGGAAAATTCGATTCTATTTTTCAAATTAATGTTCTAACCCATGCATTTCAAAATTGAATTTGAAGTTAGTTACTGAAGTTATGTGAGGTAAGACATGTCTAAATAGAAATATGTTTATTCTTTACTTTTCAAAGTTCAAAATTAAGCTAAGTCAACCAAAAACTGTCAGGTTATTGGTATACATATTTTTCCTTTGTCCCTGTGTAATCCTAGGTGAGTACAATGATCAGTCCCTTAGAAACATTCAGGCACTTATTGCAAATGATAGTATCATTAATAAAACTGAATTTATTGTCTAAATGTTTAATGCCGTTGTATACTTCTACTCAATTAATTTAGTATTTCGTATCATTAAACCACCCCTGAAAAAAAGAAAATACAAAAACACATATCATATCATATGTAAGTATGACTCTTTTAAATTGATTCACTTTTCCCCCATACCTGAGACTGGTAAAAGCTATAAACTCATGTATATTAACAAGATTCAGATGGCATGTGCATTTCCTATTTAAGTTTCTTCATGTTGATAGGCTATAGAAAAATAAACAAAAAATGTTCTTCCTCTTCTGTAACTGATTTTCTTTTTATAATTCTTAAGTACAGTTTTCTTTCTCTTAA
Organism: Mustela lutreola; assembly: GCF_030435805.1. NCBI lineage: Eukaryota > Metazoa > Chordata > Mammalia > Carnivora > Mustelidae > Mustela > Mustela lutreola. Next base: position 79,717,380 of record NC_081295.1, read on the forward strand.
AGGAACTTATTCTTTGCCTAGACCCAGAGAATTTTATATCAGAAAAGACACAGGATGTCATTTTTAAAAACGTTATAAATGAGGATACTAAGGTGATTTGAGGAGTGGAGTTTGAAGTGGAAACCATGTTTTTTGATTCATTTTTCAGAATTCTCAAAAGCATGAAAATCATGCATTTCAGGTTAAAATAACTTTTGATCAAGATTTCTTCAGTTGTGGTCCTATTAGGTCTGCAGATGGGCTTCAGGATATGAATGAACTCCTTGATATTATGGGAAAGTGTGTATGTATCTATATGTATCTATTTGTGTATTTGAGTGTATGCATTTTTCTGGAAATGGCTTTCATTAGTGTCTTAAAAGTGGTCTGTGAATCTCCCAAAGGTTAATAAATACTGATATATATTAATGAGAGATCCCATTATAGATAGTACAAGTTATAACAAATTTATTACAATATGGAGAGAGAAGATTTAAATAAACAAAAAGTAAGTTCAGAAGGCTCAGTATTCTGAAGTTACATATTTTAATATGAGAAAATAAACATCATATGTACATTAAATACTGCACAGGAATTAATAAGTTTCCCTAGCAGGTATTCTAATGATTAACTTAGAATTCAATTATATACCTGAAAAATCTCCTCTTAATAAATAGGAAGTGAAGGATGCCTGGGTGGCTCTGTGGGTTAAGTGTCTGTTTTCTGCTCAGATCATGATCCCAGCTTTCTGGGATCTAGCCCCCATGTCTGGTTGCCTGCTCAGTGGGGAGTCTGCTTCTCCCATCTCCTGCTCTTGTGCTCTCTCTCTCTCCCTCTCAAATAAATAAATAAAATCTAAAAAAAAATATGAAGTGAACAAAATGTATTTTATTTCCCCTTTTATTTTATAAATTCTATCATCTGATTTTAAGTTAATTATCTAGGGATGGTGCTTCTTTAACCTTTTAGAAGGAGAGGGAGAAAAAGAGAGTTGGAGGAAGAGAGAAGGAGAGAGAGATTTCTTATTTCTTCATCTCATTTAATTTTTAGCCTCATGAAAACCTCATGGCTTAAAAGAAAACAGCAAACATGATAAAAATACAGTGTATATTAATCTTTCTGGGATAAAGTTTCATAACATATTTATTACTCATGGTAGATTACACACCAACAAAAATTAAATCCTCAGTCCCAAGTAATAAACAAGAATTTCTTACAGTCTCTTGAGTAATCTTATTCCATAAACTCATATTGTGGTACTCTATTAACAATAATGTAAGCTAATGCACAAGCATTGGTCAGTATACACCATCCATTGAAAATCACTTCCTGTTAATATTCCTGCCAGTCAACTTGTATTCAGTCAATCCAACTGTTTTTAATACCAGTGTCCTTGTGTATATTCACTCAAAACTCCACTCTCCCACAGATCATATGTGTATATATAGTAAAAATGATCAAAGATGGCTTTGTCATTCTTCTCTGGGTGAATAGAATATTATAATTTTCTTACAAAATACTTCTTAAAAATATACTTTAATCTGTATGCTCCAGTTAAAAGGCAACAACAGCTATCTGAAATATAAATACATTTCATAATCAAGAGAAGCATAAATACAGAAATTATTCAAAATGATAACATTGTCTTCTAGGCAACATGGGAAGTAATTATCCAATTGACATTTATAATGCCTTATTTCCTATTCCTCTCTTCATAGTTTACATAACTTTCTAAAGTTTCACTTTAAATTTTAGATAAATAGAAACGTTGAAAATGAATTAAAATCTTATTTTGTTTTATATGTTTAACATGCCAGTAAGAACTAATACTTCTTAAAGGATTACATTATGATTAGTGGTTTATATAAATTGTTTTCTTTGAGGTAGGTATCATTATTTGTATTTCACTTATTATTTTTAGCAGGTTGGGAAACGTGCTCAGAGGGATGGATGAAACTCTTTCCGAGCATCCTTCATTAGTAATAGGGGAGGCAGGATGCACTCTCACAATAAAAAAAAGGTCACCTTCATAAGAAATACAAAATTGGTTCTTAGCCACATTAACATGAAGGACAGAATTGCTTATCTGTGATTAATTCATTAAATTCATTTTGTTGGTGAAATTGTTGAATAGCAATATGTCAAAAATTCCAGTAATGGGGAATTTATTTTACCTCATGCTTAATTTTTCACTTCTGTTTATCTTCTCTTCCAGCAAAGATCATCAAGTGGTAAATAGGTCAAAAGTATCTTTATTTGCAAAAGTCCAGAAAGCATGTTTCAGCAAATTTCACATTACTGAAATTAACAATGAATCAAAATAAGTCTTCAGCATTTATTTAATTTATTCTTAATTTTGCTTGATGTTGGTCACTATATTGACAAATGTTAGTGTTTAGTAACATTTTGTTTGTAGAAATATGGATATCACACACTATAATCATAATTTTATAAAATAATTTTACTTTTTGATTAGTGAAATCAGCTGAACCAAGGACTATATAATATGTATGGTGCTAGTCTATGGGAAGAAGGTTTTAATCTTTAGAACTTTTTAGTTATCTCTCAAATGTAGCTTATAGGAGGCAGTCGGAAGGGTGAATGAAAAAATTTGAATTCATTACCATATTTGTGAGAAACACAGAATTCTAATTTTATAGTATATGGTTTTTAGTAATGTATGGGAATTTACTATTTTTTGTTTATGGAGATTAAAGGCAAGAACCTTTTTAAATTATTGTACATAATATGTGTTCATAAATATGACCATTAAGTGTTGTTATAACTAGTTTGAGCCAATGGCTAGAGTTCCAAATAAACAATAACTTGTCCCAAAGATCTTTGAATGTTCTTCTATGTCCCCTTTTCTATTTGCCTTCTGAACAAGGAACACAAAATTTAATTGATGTATTTTTATATGTGTGACTAATTAGTATGTGGCTGAAGAACAGCACTGTGCTGCTTGTAGTATATATTAGTGCCTCTCCCACTTTTCCAAACATTAATAAACATTTTAATATTTCATAAAGCTGGCTTTAAATTATGAAAAAATAAATCTGAACACTGTTAATACCCAGTGGGATACATTAAAAACAGGGGACAATATGAACTACTGTGTAGCAGAGTACTTAACTCAAAAAATCATAATTTCTTACTGATGTTGGTGACCTCAATGAAGCTTAAGAGAGGGCTTGGACTTTCTAGAGAAGAACTGGTAGGTCATGAATGAGAGCAATATTGAGAAGGATAAAAATTTATGCTCAATTCAGCTCACTAGTGTATCAAAAAGAAACAGTTGCAGAAGCCATCTGAAAATCATAAGGTCTGACTAATTCTATGCTTTAATCCATCATATGTCAGGGTTTTCTCTAAGTCTTATTACTGTATCACTCTTTCCAATCATACCTTGACAAGTAGCAGGAAGAAGGGCAACACATGAACAGGATAACACGTCAATGTACATTTTTTTGTAAATTACAAACAAAGTTCTGAATGATGGTGCTTCACTCATCTTTCTGCTCCCCTTTATGTAGAAATGTTTATGCAAGGGTATGCTCAGAGCATTGTGAATATAATTCATAATCAGTGGGCTGGAACAGAATATTTAAGTGTGTACATGGGTATCCGAGTGTTAGAACTCATAAGACAGAACTCAATACAAGCATTTCACAGAAATGGATGAGAAGACTTCATTTTATCTTTTTTTAATCTAAAATGAAAATAAGAAAAAATTGATTGATCTCATACGGTTTTGCTGGATCCTAAAAAAAAAAAAACCTTTTATTTTTTAAAAAAAGCATAATATTCCCATGAATATGGTTAGATACACAAATTATAGAATGGATTTTTAAAATTTCTTTTACCTATGTCTCTCATTAGTCACATTTTTTTTTTACCGTATACTAGTTTTTCTTTTAGTGCCGTTATGTGTCCTGTTAACATTGATGTTTTATACAAAATATATTTGATTTTCTATTGTTTTTAACTCAATACAGTTTTAAGTAATATTCATCAGATTTGCACATACTCCTGTCAATTGTCTGATATACTGTGATTTGTAGATAGATCATAACTGTAAGTGAACTTTCTATCAGAGGCCTTTGCACATTTTCATAAAACCTAATCGTTTTTCAGAACTAAGCTTTCTGAGAGGGTCTCTCTGACCCCACTACACTGGGAAAAGAGGAGACTGTGTGATTTACTCTGGTAGATTGCCCATGCACATGTATGACAATTGACAGCTTGCTGGAGTTCAGCAAAAGCAATGGCCCAGGGACATTGGCTTTTCTTTCCCCATGCTGATTGAATTTCCTTACTACATCATGATAGCTGGATTCCAAGAGTGAGGGTCCAGTAGACAGGAGATGGAAGCTCATACTTTGTAAAAATTAGGCATAGGGTCATTTCTGCCAAGTTCTCCTGAAAGATGTCTTGTAGCACTATGAATCTTTTCTTCTTAGCTCCTTTTATGATGTTATTATATAGATATTTGAGTGATTTTTAAAATCTTCTGTCTCCCCATTATATTATAAGTGGTATGTGAGTAGGGATCTTTGATTTCTCTTACTACTATGTCTCCAGCATTTAAACCAATGGCTAGCATATAAAGATGATCAATAGTATTTTTTATGAATAAATGAAATAAATTCAATATTTTGCTCATTTACTTGGGTGAAAAGCCATGCTTGTGTAGTGTTAAACTGATATCAGAGTCTGACTTTTGATTGAAGTAATTCACTGTATGGATTAGAAGAACATAGTTTTTCCAAGTTGAACAGACCATTCATTTAAAATTTTCTATCCATCACTGAATTTCTCTTTCTAGGAGGATCTATTTTCCTTAGTCACAAAAAAAATGTATTTAAAAAAGTTTGTAGTCAAATTTTATATTAATTTAGGTAGAATTAATAATGGTAATGAAAATATATATTATTTTTAGTTTTTAAAACTATTTTCCTCATATTATTATAGTATATATAACCATTAAGTATTAGACTAGTGATTCTCAACTTGCCTGCATAATGGAAAAGAATAACAACTTTAAAATGTACTAATGCATGGATATTACCCCCCAGAAATTCTGTCTCATCTGAAATACATTCTGAAAATTTATATTTTAAAAGATTAATAAATGATTATAATGTTAAACCAAGGTTGAGAATCACTGCTTTCCCCAGTTCTTGTCAACCCTGCCTCCTTGGTATGCCTCCTTGATATTAATGGGGTTTAGTTATTTATTTTTTTAAAACACTATGTGATTCTGCTTTGGAGTCACAGCTGATTATCACAGTGTCAGACACTATTGTTTGCCTTTTATACTTATTTCACACCAATTTATATCTTTTGGATTATGTTTTTTCCCAAATAATATATGTGTGCTTTAAAAAAAATCTCTTTTTTTTGTTGTCAAAATTATTAATAGTTGATACTTAACATATGCTTAACATCATTGCTTATATAAAATACTAGTGAACTTATTAATTACACCCTTTAAAAAATATTTATTTGACAGAGAGAGAGACAGTGAGAGAGGGAACACAAGCAGGGAAGTGGAAGAGGGAGAAGCAGGCTTCCGGCTGAGCGGAGAGCCCGATGCTGGGCTTGATCCCAGGACTCTGGGATCATGACCTGAGCTGAAGGCAGATGCTTAACAACTGAGCCATAAAGCTGCCCATAATTACACTCTTAATATAATTTATTTCTTCTCTCTAAAAATGTTACACTTTGCTATGTGCTTATTATACTAATGGGTTACACCAAACATGCAGAATAGTTGTTTAGACTGCAACTTTGATTTGCCTAGCTCAGAGACTGAGATAATTGTGCACTGGGTCAACTGATAGGAATAATAACACAAAGTAAATAGTTGCATACCTGATATAATTTGAAAAAACATATTTCCCAAGAGATAAGAAGTACATGCTGCTGTTTTCTTAAGGCCTGAGCCTGAAACACAAGGTCACTTCCGGTGTATCCCACTGTTCAAACAGTTGCAGGGCTCAGATTCAAAGACAGGGGATGTAGACTGTACTTCTCAATAGGAGGACTATGAAAGAATTCAACCATTTTCAAAATTGTTAAATGAGCACACTAAAAAAGTGCAAGTAGTTATTTTCTTTTCTGGTATTATGGTGAACTATGTGCCAAAGTTGAGCCTCTTACTAAAAGCAACTACAACTTTGGATATTATAAAAATAACATCTTAAATTCATCAGATCATTGATAAGAAATAAAGGAATAGTCAGGCCTAAGACTAAACAAAGATACATACTAAAAGAAATATGTGAAACACTGAAGCTGCTTTTGTTTTGAAGGCAGTTACAAAACTGAGTAAATTATGTTTGATAAATCTAATGGAACAGAACATAAAAATACAAGGTAAGAAATCCAATAGGAGACACTCTATAAAGCTACAAGCTCAAAAGAACACTCTGGTATAAAAGCAAACTAGAAATAGCAAACTACCCCCCCAAAAAAAAAGAAGAAAGAAAATTGCTCTATTCTGAACATTGGTGCTGATTGGAGGTATAAAAAATGAATATTGATTTATTCTTCTACCCACTTAAGCCTCCATGTTGCATCACCACTTCCTCATATCAGGGAGATCATATGATAGTTGTCTTTCTCTGCTTGACTTATTTCGCTAAGCATGATACGCTCTAGTTCCATCCATGTTGTTGCAAATGGCAAGATTTCATTTCTTTTGATGGCTGCATAGTATTCCATTGTGTATATATACCACATCTTCTTGATCCATTCATCTGTTGATGGACATCTAGGTTCTTTCCATAGTTTGGCTATTGTGGACATTGCTGCTATAAACATACGGGTGCATGTGTCCCTTTGGATCACTACATTTGTATCTTTAGGGTAAATACCCAATAGTGCAATTGCTGGGTCATAGGGCAGTTCTATTTTCAACATTTTGAGGAACCTCCATGCTGTTTTCCAGAGTATAAAAAATATATGTTTATAAAAAATAAAAAATTAAAAAAAAATGAATATTGAGAATAAGCAAAAATAAGCTGGTTTTTAATCCATAGTTGGAGTCTGAAGTTCTAGTATTGTGGTAACCAGAAAATATCCTTAATAGTCACTTTAATGACTATTGAAAGTCATACAACAAAGTAGCATACAGCAATTAAAAAAGAAAAGTCAGTAATGCAAAAAGGTAAATTGAGAAAAAGAAGAAGCCAGACATAACATTTATAGTCTGTAATAGGATTATATGAGTTTCAACAATAGGCAAACTCAAGCTATATTGTTTAGGGATGCAAAATTAGATGGGAAAACTGGAAATAAAGCAGTAGATGAATTCTACAAAAATGAGAATAGTCTGTATTTCTAATCAAATGAGAAAAGGTTTTAATCAGTTAAGACATTAAAAAATTACAACATTGTTAGGAGATTTTAACTCACACTTCTTAGTAATTGATAAAAGAGATAAATAAAGGTAACTAATTAAGTCAGAGAAGTTAGAAAGCTTTTTGAATAATGAAATTCATTTTCTATAAATCAATCACATTTCTGTACTTGACAAAGCAAGTAATTATGATACAAAAATACAAAGAATCTAGGAATGATTTAAGAGAATTTATGCATGTCCTTTATGTTAAGAACATTTTGAAGACACTGAAAAAGTACCAAATAATGGATATATTAATCATGTTATTGATTAGAAGTCACAGTATTATATTAGTAGATTTAAGAAATTCTATTTTTTTCAAGAAATTCTAAAAAAATATTGACAGGCTTCTATATAAGTATGTATAGTTGTGTAAATGTAATTTGATAAACTTGTTGAAAACATATGTGGATGAGCAAAGGGCAAAGAATAACCAATTAATCAGGAAGTAGAACAAAGCAGGGAGACTTGCTTTTTGGTATAAGCAGTAATTATTTTATTACTACAGTAACTAATTCAGAGGTTTAATGGTGAAGGGATAAGCAAATTAGTGAAATGATGTAGAAATACATCTATAGAAATAGTAATCTGACTTATGCAAACTAGTAGAAAAAAATAAATGAAGTTAGGATATATAATTATGTATATGGGATGAAAATGAAGTTGGAATCCTACCTCTTTTCATGCATAAAAATAAATTACAGTTGTCTTAAGAAACCAGATGTAGAAGGAAAACTACAAACTTTTGTAAAAACCGTATGGGAGAATTTTTTTAAGCTATTGACTTAAAGAAAGTTTTCTTTTTTTCCTCCAAATTCTTATTTAAATTCCAGTTACTTAACATACAGTTAGTTTTAAGTATAGAATTTAGTGATTCCTCACTTACATGCAATACCTAGTACTCATCACAACTAGTGCCCTCCTTATTACTAATCAACTATTTACCCCATTCCTGCCCACCTACCCTTCAGTAACCATCAGTTTATTCTCTATAAAGAAGAGTCTGTTAAGAGTCTGTTTCTTGGTTTGCCTGATTTTTTCCCCCATGTTCATTTGTTTTGTTCCTTAAATTCCACAGATGAATGAAATCATATGGTATTTGTCTTTCTTTGACTGACTTATTTTGTTTAGCATAATACTCTCTAGATCCACCCATGTCATTGCAAACAGCAATTTCATTCTTTTTTTATGCCCAACTAATATTCCTGTGTGTGCACGCATGTGTGTGTGTGTGTGTGTGTACACACCACCTCTTCTTTATACATTCATCATTTAATGGATATTTGGGCTCTTTCCATAATTTGGCTGTTGTTGGTAATGCTGCTATAAACATAGGGGTGCATATATCCCTTTGAATTAGTATTTTTGTACCTTTTGTGTCAATATCTAGTAGTGCAATTGCTGGATTGTAGGGTAGTTCTATTTTTAACTTTTTGAGGAAACTCCATATTGTTTTCCAGAGTGGCTGCACCAGTTCGCATTTGCACCAACAGTGTAAGAGAGTTCCCCTTTCTCCACATTCTCGCAACACCTTTTGTTTCCTGTGTAGTCATTCTGACTGGTATGAGGTGATATCTCACTATAGTTTTGATTTGCATTTCCCTGATGATGAATGATGTTGAGCATCCTTTTATGTGTCTCTTAGCCATATGTATGTCTTAAGGTAAAGAAAATTTCTTAAATACACACAATAGAAATCGTGTATGAAAAGGTTGATAAATTTAGTGACATTAAAGATAAGAACTTGTGTATGAGCAATGAAAAGACAATCTACAAATTAGAAGAAAATAAAACAAATATATCTGACAAAGAATGGGTATTAAAAAGTTACAAGTGAATCATGAAATCAATAAGATAAAGGTAAACAATATATGAGAAAATGGTCAGAAGACTTGAGCACGCACTTGACAAAGAGAAAGCCAAAGCTGCCAATGAACACAAAAGAAGACTACAATGCAATAACACTTAACGCTCAACAGAGGGACAAATATTAAAAGCCTAGAAAATACCAAATGATGGTAATCATGTAGAACAGCCAAAATCATTATACCTTAGTACAACTACTTTAGAATCTCATAAAATTATACAGAATCATTCTTATGACACAAGTTCAATTCCTATACATGCAGTAAGAGATATGTACAAAATGTTTAAAGCAGTAATGTTTTAAAAAGGAAAAATGTTTTTGGAAATCAACCCATCAATCTTTCAATAGTCAAATGAATAAATGGGTTTTGTTGTATTCACATAGTGGAATACATAGTAAAAAAAAAAAAAAAAAAAAAAAAAAAAAAGAACCAGAACTATATCCCTCAGTATGGCGGAATTTGCAAAAAATGTTAGTCTTAAGCAAAAGAAATAAGGAGAATACATACCACACAACTGAAGTGATGCAGACTTCAAAAAACATGCAAAAGTAAATAATGATGTTATGAAAAGCACAAATTTAGTATAGTTATTTAATTTAAGAAAATAAGACAGTAATTGGCTTTAGGAAGGGAAAAATAAAAACTTTCAAAGTAGTAATTTTTTATTTCTTAACCTGTTGGCATATACATGGGTGTAATATTCTTTTTTTAAAACATTTTATTTATTCATTTGACAGACCTAGATCACAAGTAGGCAGAGAGAGAGAGGAGGAAGCAGGCTCTCTGCTGAGCAGAGAGCCCAGTGTGGGGCTCGATCCCAGGACCCTGGGATCATGACCTGAGCTGAAAGCAGAGGCTTTAACCCACTGAGCCACCCAGGCACCCCTGGGTGTGATATTCTTTATCTCTTATAGGTACAAGCTTCATTTTAGATCTTGTCAACATTTAATAAATACCTTTTGAAAGGGAGTGCTAGGTCTGAGTGTTATATGTAAGTTGTAAATCACTAAATTTTACACTTGAAACCAATTTTACCATATGTTTTAACTAACTGGAATTTAAATAAAAAGTCGAAATTAAAAAAAAAAAAGATGCAACTTAAAAACAAACAAACAAAAATAAAGGAGTGCTAGATGAGCCATAAATATGTCTCAGGGTTAGAAGGTTTTATATATGACAGTGTTCTGCCAATAGGAGAATTGCTCAAATACTAGAGGAGTCATTATATTACTAGTATTTTGAGGTCTAGCTATTATAGCTGGAATTGTGTTACCCCTCCAAATATATTGAAGCCCTAATCCTCAGTACTTCAGGATATAGGATCATTGCAGATGTAATTAGTTAACACAAGGTCATACTTGAGTAGGTTGGGCTACTGTTCCAATATAACTAGTATCCTTACAAAAAGATGCCATATGAAGATACCACATACAAGGAGTTGTCTTATCATGTGTCTTCTAAGACAGAGTTGGAGTTGTGCATCTCCAAGCCAAGGAATGCTAAATATTGCCAGCAAAACACTGGAAACTAAGAAAAGGCAAGGAAAGATCCCTATACAGTTTTCAAAGAGAACATGGTTCTTTTGCCAATAACTTGATTTTGAACTTTCAGTTCCCAGAACTTTAACACAGAAATTTCTCTTGTTTATAACCATCCAGTTTATGGTACTTTGTTATGGCAACCCTAGACAACTATTACATGAACAAATTACTCATTGAATCTTTGCAGGAAGCATTGATGGCCTCTCCAGAAAATAAGGATAGGCTGTAACTTATGTTCATTTTGCCTGGAGTTGAAGAAGAAGAAAGATAATTATAGTTTTGACAGCCTCTTGAATATATATGTTTAAAAATTCAAAAGGCAGAATATAGTAGTACAGTCTAAAGTCTCTTATCCCTATCAATTACTTATGTTTCTTTCCAGAGATAGTTAGGCACATGTGAGCACATCAGTATCCACACCATTATTATACCACTCCTTTTTTCATTTTATGCTACTGTATACTCTATTCTTTTATTCTTTCTTTTCCATCTAATTTTGTTTCCTAGAGATCTTTTCACAGAAAAAAGTGCTACCTTTTTCTCATACTTATAGCTACCTGGGCATCCAATATTTTTTCTAAAATTTCTTTATTTGACACAGAGAGAGAGAGATCACAAATAGGCAGAGAGGCAGGCAGAGAGAGAGGAGGAATCAGGCTCCCTGCTGAGCAGAGAGCCTGATGCAGGGCTCAATCCCAGGACCCTGGGATCATGACCCGAGCCGAAAGCAGAGTCTTAACCCACTGAGCCACCCAGGCACCCCTCCAACAATTTTTAAACCAGTGATATATTTAGATCATCAAATTTTTTCAAATATTTTAATTCTGTTGTTAAAAAGAGAAGCAGAGTAATGGAAACTTTTAGGTAAAGATGATTGAATGGAGTTTCATCACAGATTTTTGCTTCCCTAATATATAATAAATAAGTATAAAATCTTATGCCCAAAGCTTTGAAAAATGATGACCAAAGAAAGAAACAGAAATTTTTGTATCAAAATATGTTCTTATACTGTTGGCATCCTCATCTCCATGGCAGAAGGTAAATGAAAATAGAAGGGGAACTGACAAAATCCTGGGGTTTCTCACTGAGATCCCTGTTTTGAGGAGATACAGATTGGAAATCTGAATAGGAGGTATGGGATAAAGTCAAAATTAAACCTTTGAGAGTAGGATCTCAGCAGCACTGAAAATAGTTTCTAGGAAATTACCTTTTACCAATGAGTCAAAGTCTTTTATAGCAGGAAATACCCCTTGTTGTATGGATTGTGCTCTTTACAGGACATTAAAAGAATTTCAAAGATAAAATAGAAAACAGTTTCCTTGGAGGAAGTGCAGTTATTTTCAACACTTCCCTTTTCAACACTACAAACTCAAACTGCAAATACATAGATAGAAATCCAGATCTTGTCCTCAAACTGTAGTTTGGGTAAAATGTGAGAGTGTCAAAGTGAATTAACCCTCACTGTGTCAGAGAAAATAAATGTTAAGATTCGAGGTACATACATTACCAATGGCAAAGTTTTAAAAAATGTCCAGGAACTAAACAAACATAACAAAATATTGGGTAAACAGAATATAGCAATTCACAACAAATGAAATACCCAGTCAAGAAAATCTATTGTTCAAGGAAGGGAAGGAAACTTTCCTAGTATGTTTTGAGCTACACAGAACTTAATAAAAATACAAAATCAATAAAACAACAGGTTCAAAAACAAGACACTAAACAGGAGAGTAAAATGAAAAGAGAAATTTCAAGGCTAGTAAAAATAATCAAGCTCAAAACATCAACATTTACAGGCTTGTCTGGGTGGCTCAGTTGGTTAAGGGTCCAAGTCTTGATTTCAGCTCAGGTCATGAACTCAGTGTCCTGAGACGGAGTTCTACATGGGACTCTGTGCTCAGGAGGGGGTCTGCTTCTCTTTCCTCACTCTCTACCTTTCCCTCTGCCTCTTCCCCTGCTTGCACACGCACATGAGTTCTCTCCAAAATAAGTAAATCTTCTAAAAAACACACATCAACATTTAGAGCTCTAATAAATAAGTTAGAAACAATAAGAGATAGGAAAAAGGGTAAAATGTTGAATGTCTGTCTGGGTGAAATACTTAAAATAATAAATTCAATGAAAATAAATTTTTCAAAGTTAAAAAGGACGAGAGCTTGGGAGGCCAAGATGGTCTCATACAAAGACAATTGCTGACTCTGAAGTAGAGAATCTAGTTAATGGACAAGAAAACTATTAAGAGATAAAAAAGGGAAAAATTCTTCCCAAATTAAGACCAGTATTAGAATAATCCTAGATAAGTTATGGCATTCAGAGAAAGACTTTTTTAGACATCTAGGAAGGAAGAATATTCCTGTCTCCTGCAATGGCTGGAAAGCAGGAAATCATAAGGAAATCATAAGTATCACAAATTTCTCCACAACTACTTTCAGTATCATCTAGAAAGCCTATAAAATTCTGAGAGAAAACAAAAATGACCTAAAAATATTTATGTAGCAAGATTATCAATTATAGTAAAAGCAACATTTGGCTAACATTCTCAAATAAGACAGAACCCAGGGATCATAGTTCTATGATCTTTTCTCAAAGTAACTACACATTGATGAAATCTAAGTAATCAAAAATGAATCAAATAGGAATTCAGGAAAATAAACAGATTTGTAATTTGTGATATTAGACAGAATTCTAACATGTCCCACCAAGATACTTATCCCTTACTTTATATGCTTTATATAATCCCCCTGCTTGAATATGGATGGATCAAATAAATATGCTCAGGTATTACTTTTTTGCTTGGGTCATTAATTAATTGACCGAGTTAATCAAAAGGGAGATTATCCCATGTTGGCCTGATTTGATCAGAGGAATCCTTTAAAGATGTGAAGCTTCAGAGAATTGCTCTCCTGTTAGCCTGAAAGAAAGCAGACATATTGTGGTCTACCTATGGAGGGGAATGGTTGATAGCCAATAGCCAACAAGAAAATGGGTATCCTGGTTCTATAATCATAAGTAACTTGAATTCTGCCAATAATTGTGTAAACCTTGAAAGAGGACTACAAGCTCCAGAAGGAGCTCAGTCAGCCAGTGCTGGATTTGTTATATGACACTCTGAGCTTAAGAGCCAGCTAAACCACACCTGGACTCTTGACCAATGGAAAATATGAGATAATAAATATGTGTTGTTTCTAGCTATTACCTTTGTGTTAATTTGTTTTTAAGCAATGAGAAACTAATACAGTGAGCTTTTAAGTATAGAATGAAGACAAAACAACTGAGGAATTTTGACTTAAAAATACAAACTCAGTATTATTAAATTTAAGGAAACAAAATTATATGACAAACGAATTGGGAAGTAGTTGGAGGAAAGGAAGAAAGAGGAGTAAAGAAGAATAATTATATCTTTAAGGTAAAGGGTCATTCAAAACTACAGTAAAAAATGTAGTTAAAGCATAATAACTTCAAATTCTTAATGTCTACATAAGATTATCCTTAGTATAAGTAGGATTTTTGGGAATTGGTACACTTATACTTCCTGAAGATTAATGGATACTGTCTATTGATTTTTTCTAATTATACTTATACATTATATATGAAGAGAATGAAGAGAATGGAAAATAAATAACATTGGGAATTTTATTAGTAACCCCACTTCATAGATATGAAAACTAAGAATCAGTAGGATTAAGTAATATGCCTTAAATCACACAGCTAGTAAATAGCCCAAGATCTGACACCAGAACTCATGAGAAGTTCTCTCTAATAATATGCTCTATTAAATATAAAATATGCTCTATTGGGGCACCTGGGTAGCTCAGTGGGTTAAAGCCTCTGCCTTCGGCTCAGGTCATGATCCCAGAATCCTGGAATCGGGCCCCACATTGGGCTCTCCACTCAGCAGGGAGCCTGCTTCCTCCTTTCTCTCTGCCTACCTCTCTGCCTACCTGTGATCTCTGTCTGTCAAATAAACAAATAAAATCTTTAAAAAAAAATGCTCTATTATAATGTGTTAATGCAGAGTACGAAATGAGTTAAGAGGGATAAACATGCTCCTCACACTAAAGGAAGTTCCAAACAGATGCCAACTGCTGATCTTTCTCTAAAGTTGCTTTATGAACATCAATTCTGTTTTACCATATGGTCTTTCTTGTGTAATGTAATAATTCTTTTAAGGACAGTAGTAATTTCTGGCTAACTTACTGGCCAAATTTAAATATAAGCTATTTTCCTACCTTTTTGAAAACTATTGCATCGATTTCTTTTTATAAGCACTTGATGCAAAATACTATACCAAACAGATATTTGAAGAATTTGGGAATTTTGAATTGGACAGATTTTTGTTGTTGTTGCTTTTCTTTGGCACTATAATATCAAATCTGGTTGATATTGATTGGTCACATTAATTGATTCAACAAATACATATTCAAAATGTTGTCCCACTTACTCTGCTAGAGTCTGGGAGTATAATGGTGGATGAAAGAATCCAATATTGTTCTTCCTCTGGGAGTTTAAATTCTGAGGGAAACAGACACCATGAGGAAACAAACAAAGTAAATGTGGTTTATGATCCATTTCCATGACTGCAAGCTTAAGTTGCTGAGAGAAAGAATTATAGCCAAGAATATCATTAAAAATGGTGGTCAGAGAAGACTTCTATTGGGAAGTTGTACTTAAGCTAAAATCTGAAGATAAGGAGAGTTTAGTTATATGAAGAAGAGTGAGTCAAGTTTGGGTGCAAAGAATCTCAAATGTGTAAACATCTTGAGGTCTTCAGGATCTGAGAGAGGACTAATACAGCTGAAGTCTAGTAAAACATAGGAGACAGAAATAAAAGCTAAATTATTCAGTACTTTAAAGGTGCCAGTAAGATATTGAATTTTGATATAAGTTTAATGAGAAGAATTACTGAATCATTATAAGTTGGGAAATGGCAAGATCTGATTTACATTTAAAAGTAAGTCCTCTTATTGCAGCATAGAGAATATATTGTTAGAGAAACAAGAGAGGAAGGAGACACCAATTAGTATACTGATGAGTAGGCCAAAGAGAGTGAGGATGGGAGTCCCAGCTAGACAGAAAGAGATGTAAGAATACATGGATTTAAGATATCTAATTGAGATAAAATTCACAGAATTTACCTTCAGATTTGATGTAGAGATTATTTACATGAGGGATCAATTATGATTCCTAGTTTTCTTGAATTGACTTTACATATTTGGACAGACTCAACAGAGGGCAAGAAAGTGGCTTAGAGGGACAGAATATTTTTTGAAAAGTGTGTTTTGGACATTAAGTTTGAGATATGTATGAGACATAAAAGAAGATATATAAATGAGCCAATTGGAAATATATATATATAGATATCGATATCTATATCTATCATCTATCTATCTATCTATCTATAATAGGAAGTTCAGAGGAAATGTCTTGGTTATAGGTATAAATTTGAGATTCGCAGTTAACACTGAACTGTGGGTTTTCCTTGTGTTGGGGAAAAATTGTAAAGTTTCGTACCATTAGGTCCTAAAATGTTTGTTAGTATTCACCACAAAAACCATCTAGACCTGTTGCTTTCTTTTTTCCTAAAGTTACTAGTTATGTATACAATGTATTTAATAAATATAGGCCTATTCAGATTATCTTTGTGTGAGTTTTGGTAGATTGTATCTTTCAAGGAATAGGTCTGTTTCATCTAGATTATCAAATTTGAGGGCTCAAAGTGTTGTTCATAATATTTGGTTTTATATCCTTTAACTGTCAATAGAATCAGTAGTTATGACCTCTCTTTCATTTTTGCTATTAGTAATTTGTCTTCTTCTTCCTTTCCCTTCCCTCCCTCTCCCCTTCTCCTCCTCCTCCCCCTCACTCTTCCCCTCTCCTTCTTACTCTCCTCCTCCTTTATTAGGCTTGATTTAGGTTTATATTGCTTTTCTTTCTCCAGTTCCTAATGTGGAAGCTTAGATAACTGACATTAGATCTTTCTTCTTTTCTACTATATCTATTCAGTGCTATATATCTCCCTGTATAGCTTTTGCTATATTTGATAAATTTTGATAAGTTGTATTTTCACTTGCCAACAAAAATATTTTTAAAAAACTTCTTTTGAGAATACTTTTTTTGACCCATAGGTTATGGGGAATTACATTGTTTAGTCTCCAAATACTTGAAAATGTTCCCAGTTATTTTTATATTACTAATTTCTAATTTAAATCCATGTAGTCTGAGAACATACTTTGTTATTTTGTATGACTTCTATTTTTTTAAAATTGAGGTGTGTTTTTTTGGCCCAGAATGTGATCAGTCTTGGTGAATTTTCTCTATGAGTTTGAAAACAATGTGTATTCTGTTATTATTGGATGGAAATTCAGTAAATGTCAACTAGATCAAGTGCTGTTTAGGTCAACTTCATTCTTACTGATTTTCTGCCCTCTTGATGTGTCAATTACAGGTACAAGGGTGTTGAAGACTTTGACTGGAACACTAGATTTTGTCCATTTTTTTTTAACATATTTGTTCTATCAGTTTTGCATTCTATGTTTTCATGTTCTTTCATGAGAAGCATACACATCTGTTACTGTTATGTTTTCTTGAAGAATTGACTCCTGTGTCATTATGCAATGATCTTCTTTATCTTTGAAACTGTTCTTTCTTCTGAAATCTGATTTATCTGAATTGATATATACATTCTTGATTTCTTTTGA
The DNA here is from genome assembly GCF_030435805.1 of Mustela lutreola. Taxonomy (NCBI): domain Eukaryota; kingdom Metazoa; phylum Chordata; class Mammalia; order Carnivora; family Mustelidae; genus Mustela; species Mustela lutreola. The sequence goes on from NC_081295.1 coordinate 79,734,871, forward strand.
GGCATATTAGCAGGATATAACTTTCTCTACCCTTTTACTTTTTATCTACCTGAGTTTTTTTTAAAGTGGATTTCTTGAAGACATTATATAGTTGGATATTACTATTTTCTTAATCTACTCTGACAGTCTCTGTATTGTGACTGATTACTTTCACCATTGTGATTATTAATATAGTCAGATTAATAACTACGTTTGTAACTGTTTTTCTAGTCATTCAATTTTTTTGTATATTTATATCCTTATTTTTCTGACTTCTGGTTTCAACTGAGCATTTTATATGATTATATTTTTGCTTCTCTCTTTACCTAGTAATCATATTCTTTAATTTTTTAGAAGTTGCTCTATAATATGTAGTATATATATATATATATATATATATTTTTTTTTTTATAAGATTTTATTTATTTGACAGAGAACACAAGTAGGCAGAGAGGCAGGCAGAGAGAGAGAGAGAGAGAGAGAGAAGCAGGCTCTGCACTGAGCAGAGAGCCAGATGCAGGGCTCGATCCCAGAACTCTGGGATCATGACCTTGGCCAAAGGCAGAGGCTTTAACCCGCTGAGCCACTCAGGCACCCCTGTAGTATATATTTTTAACAAGGCCATTTTCAAATAATATACTACTTCATATGTGCTGAAAACATTTTATAATATTATTCCAAACTTTCCCTCTTATCTTTAATGACACTGTTGTCATTCATTTCACTTAACTATGTGCTATATTCACCAAATGCATTCTTATTACTATTGCTTAAAATATATTTTAGATCAATTAAGAATAAAAAAATTATTATCCTTTATTTATTCCTTTTCTTATTAGGCTTTTCTTTTCTTTATGTAGATTCAGTTTTCTGACCTATATCATGTTATTCTCCCTGAAAAACCTTTTATAAACCATGTCCTGAAAAGAAGAGCTACTGGTGATGAATTCCTACAGTTTTTATTGGAGAAAACCTTTACTTTTTATTCACTTTTGAAGGATATTTTTGCTGAATACCTAATTCTAGATTGTTGGGGTTTTCTATTTTAACACTAAAAGATTTATTCCATTTTCTTACTGGAATGGTTTCTGGCAATAATCTGCTGTCATTTTCCCTCATTACTGCATAGGTAAGGCACCCTACAATCTCCTTGTTCCTACCCCCAGAACATTTCTAGATTCTCTATTTGCTCTTAGTTTTCTACAGTTTGAGTCTTTAATGCCTAGGTGTATTACATATTTGGTATTTATCCTGTTTGGTGTTCTCTGAAGTTCCTAGATCTGTGGTTTTGTGTCTATCATTAATTTTGGAAAATTCTTGACTATTGTATCTTCAAATATTTCTTCTCTATTCTCTCTTCTCCTTCTAGTAATCCAGTTACACAATTGTTATACCTTTGGTAATTGTTTCAGAGCTCCTGGATGTTCTAATTTTTGTTTGTTTCATTCTTTTTTAATTTTTTCTTTTCAGTTTGGGAGGTTTTTATTGATATATCTCCAAGTGTCTTAATTCTCTCCTCAGCTGTATCCAGTCTACTGGTGAGCCCATCAAAGGTATTCTTCATTTATGCCACAGTGTTTTTAACTTTTGTTATTTATTTTTTATTTTATTTAGGGTTTCAATTTCTCTGCTTATATTACCCATATGTTCTTAAATGTTTTCTCCTTTTTCAATTATAGCTTCTAATGTATGAGATATTTTAAAATCCTGTCTGATAACTCCAACACTGGTGTGATTTATAGTCTGTTGCTCATGTTATCACTTCATATTGTCATTTTTTTTCTTGCCTTTTACCATACCTTGTGATTTTGTTGTTGTTGTTTTTGAGAGTGGGATGTGATGTATTGAGTAATAAGAACTAAGGTAAGGGGTGCCTGGGGTTAGTGGGCTAAAGCCTCTGCCTTCGGTTAAGGTCATGACCCCAGAGTCTTGGGATCCAGCCCCATATTGGGCTCTAAGCTTAGCAGGGAGCCTGCTTCCTTCTGTCTCTCTGCCTGCCTCTCTGCCTACTTGTGATCTCTGTCTGTCAAATAAATAAATAAATAAATAAATAAATAAAAATCTTAAAAAAAAAAAGACATATTTAACATTACATCATACTTTTTAAAAAAAAGAACTAAAGTAAATAGGTCTTTATGAGTTTTATGTTAATTTGGTTGGGACTTTGGCTGTTTTAGTGTGTATGGTAGCTGTAGGGATTTCAGATTCCTCTAGGCTTTTTGTTTGTGCCTTCTTTTTTGAGATTCGGTTTTCCCTGAATACTTCTCCTTACAGAGTATCTATGGTTTGTATTTTTTACATCTGTAATCTACTGTTGTTTTACTGGAGCCCTGTTCATGTGGTGGTAAGGTGTTAGTGAGGGGAAGTGTCTATAATTTTATGAATAAATCTTAGTCTTTTAGTGGGTCTGTGTCCCTGGATTGTACATGTACAAGCATTTCTTGCTACCCACATTCCTCCCTTTAGTGAGACAGGAAGGCAAGAGGGGACTGGGGATAGATAAATGCCCTTTCTCCAACTGAGATAAGACTCTGGTAAAGTCTTTCTCTTACAGACTAGACCTTTGTTATACAGAACACTTTCCACCTATTTCACAATGGTTATTCTTTTCAACATTATACTAAAGGCAAAAAGTTCAGGGGAGCAGCAGAGGGAGAGAATCTCAAGCAGACTCTGTACTGAGTGTGTAGCCTGATGCAGGGCTTGATCCCACAACCTTGAGATCACAACCTGATCTGAAATTTAGTCAGACACTTAATCAGCAACTACCAGGTGCCCCTCTCTTTCTTATTTAAAAATCATGGGTTTACATGAAACCAAAGTCCAGTCTATAGAGAAATAAATCATGGAGTTTATTAAATTTAAATATTTAGATATTAGAAACAGTAGAATCGTCTGTTGGTGGATACTGAGGAGCTCATGGGAGATGTAATAAATGCTGGGAGACTGTGAAGTCATTAAAAGCAAGAAAAGAGAATGTTTCAAGAGAAGGGAGTTGAATGTTTCTAGGAGGCCATCAAAGTCTAAAAGAGAGTAGTGTATATTTGCTTTGGAAAAATCGTAGTTGATTTAGATAAGAACAGTCTCAGTAGAAAGAGATGGAAGGAGTGTGATGTGTTGTGTGTGTGTGTGTGTGTGTGTGTGTGTGTGTATTGAAGAGGAAACTAGAAACCATACTACAACAAGTGAAAGAATTTATTAGAATAGATGTAAAGACATCATGATATAATCTTATTTTTATCAGGAGAACATCTACCTTTAGCTCTGAATTATTTTTAAAAACTCTAGAAGTTCTGCTGAAAGTTTATTCCTAGACTGTAAATCTGATTTGAAAAACAGACTAGTAAACCAGATAAACTACACTATTAATGTGGCAGTAATGTGATGTTAAAAAGAAAAAAAAATACCTGGAAGCTTGAAGAGCAGAACATTACTTCTATAAGGAAAATTTTAGGGTCTAAATTTAGGGAGTCTAATGTTGCTAGTTAAGAATTTTAGAAAATAAAATTGGCAAAAAAGAGCTGTAATGATTCTTATGTGTATATAGTATTATTCAAAGGGTTAATAAGCAGTACTGATGTAGGAAAACACATTAGGGTTTGAAATCAATGGCCAAGAAAGAATTCTTGAGACTTCTTTGGTGCAAAAAGGTGGTTTTATTAAAGCACAGAGACAGGACCCATGGGCAGAAAGCTGCACTGGGGTCATGAGGAGTGGCCCATTATACATTTGCAAGTTGGAAAGGGGTTAGGGATAGCATAAGTGTAAGAAATTTTGAGAACAGGGTTTGCAGGACTGTGAGGGGACTAGCTATTGTTGGGAAAGTGTCATTTATTACTCTCTAATAAAACCTGAGTCATGAGATGCATATCAGTGGGTCCTATGCTTGAGGGATGATTGCCAACATCTATCTTGGGGGGTAGAAATAAAGGAAGTTTCCAAAAGAATTTTTGTATGTTACAGTAGACTCACAGGATCCTGGGGGTTGGGCTAAGATTGCCTTTTGTCTTTAGCAAAAGCAGTTGCCCTTACACATTTCATCACTAAAATTTAAAAATATGAGAGACAAAAAAGGTAAAATTCATAAACAGGATTCACTTCGAGAAAAATCAAAAACAAAAACTTAAGGAAGTGCAAACAATAGCATCCTGGTTTTTGCTTTTTGTTTGGTTAGCATACATCTCTCATTTATAGAAAAGGGAAAATCAATATTTCATCAATACTTTTTGTAAAGATAAACTTTGAAAGGATATTAAATCTAGTGATGATTTCTAAATCTATCTATAAGGAGACTTATCAAAAGATAGATATTTAATTTAGCAAGTGAATTTATAGAAAGAAATGAAAAATGCCAAAAATTTTTTTCACAAGACAGAGAAGTGATATGAAAAACAAAAATAAAATTAGATTTTTTAATATAGAGAGAGGTAAGCTATTTTTTCTTCAGAATGTCTTTAGCCCAATGCCCTTTGATATTTAATAACATGACCTCAATATCACAGCTTCTGGAAAAACATTCATGTGCTACATTTGTGAGGCCATCAACATTTACCTTTACATTTCCAGGAGTTTGTTGTTGTTGTTGGACCAACCAGGATAACTAAGAGATATGAAAATAATCCATCTGCCCAACCTATTTATTTATTTATTTGTTCATTTTTCTATACCATGACTGCAGTGTTGGAGTAGAGTTTAAAAAAGTTCTTATTGCACAAGATTGAGATCTGAAGAGGTTAACTGTCCTTTCAACTCATGGTATCAGAGTTAGGATTACCACTCAGTGAACCTGGCTCCCAGGTCAGAGTGCTTTTCCATGTATAGAACAGTTTGATTCCTTATAAAGCACAAGTAAAACAAACAAACAAACAAACAAACAAGCTATTTACTAATAGAATATGATAAGAAAATAATAAAATTATATGCCTTTCAAAATAATAACTATTTTGTGATGTTTCTCTTGACATCTGTAGACAAGGTAAACACTTCTTTAAATTCCCAGGGCTTGTGTTATGTTGTAACATATTTTCTTATCTTTATATGATTCACTAACCTGAGTTATTTGAGATAAAAAAAAAATACATTTTATGACCCCAGAGACAAGCATTGTTGAATGCGTTCATAAGTGTACAAGTATGCAAATTAACACATTCTGTAGCAGAGTTCCCTCTACATACAAGCTCTTATATCAAGGGCATAGATGTTTATTTTTCAGACACCAGAAAGACCAATCCACAGGGGAGGTGTAATCTGCTATATGCAGTGATTTAACCCCCTCAGGAGCAAACCTTAACCAGTGGGACTCAGAAGTGAATGGATAATAGTTGGATCCCATGGTAGGGCTCTGGAGCTCAATCTTCATGGTTCCTTATAGAGTTCCAGGTGGGGTTGAGCCCTGTATCCAGGATGATGATTAGCTAATTAACATAACTCTTGATTGATTCTTTTCTCTATTATCTCAATTCCTTGACTCCCTGCTTTGTGCTTCCTTAATTAACTGTCAAATAAGTTACCTGCTTTCAAATGCCCATCTCAGGGGCGCCTGGGTGGCTCAGTGGGTTAAGCCGCTGCCTTCGGCTCGTGTCGTGATCTTAGGGTCCTGGGATCGAGCCCCACATCAGGCTCTCTGCTCAGCGGGGAGCCTGCTTCCTCCTCTCTCTCTCTCTGCCTGCCTCTCTGCCTACTTGTGATCTCTCTCTGTCAAGTAAATAAATAAAATCTTTAAGAAAAAAAAAAAAGTCCCCATCTCAGCATTTGTTTTAGGGAAAACATAAACCAAAGCAACAAATTTAAAGGAGAGCAAAAATAATTCTGCATTTAATAAAATATTTTATGTAGTTTATTTGGGTTTAGAAATATGGTGGGCACTACAAACTACTAAAAACTGAGTGTATGTGTCCATATTGTTAGATACAGATATAAATGACATAGATATAAATTGTATTACCTCTTTTCTCGCACCTATAAATTCCTGAATGATCTAGTTGTTTGTTTGTTTTACAGTTCTTCCTTTTTGTAAAGGAATTTGTAAAGGAATCAATAATGAGATTAGAAGTCTTTATTCCTTTACCAAACACCACATAAATGAAATTGACTATAAGATGTATAAAGCAAAAACAAAACAAGATGTAAGAAAAATATAATCTCTGCTTTTGAGCAGATTAAGATACTGCTCAACTACCTAGATGGAAGAAGGTCTGAATGAATACTAGTAGTCTCAATACCATTTTTTAAAAGATTTTATTTATTTATTTGACACAGAGAGAGAGAGATCACAAGTAGGCAGAAAGGCAGGCAAAGAGAGAGGGGGAAGCAGTCTCTCCACTGAGCAGAGGGCCTGATGCGGGGCTCAATCCCAGGACCCTAAGACATGACCTGAGCTAAAGGCAGAGGCTTAATCCACTGCGGTGCCTACCCACACACCCCTCAGTACTAGTTTTATAACTAAAATTATAAAACAAAACCCATTAAAAGAAGAAATGGACTGACTGTCAACTTCCTGTGAGCTATTACTACATTTTCCCTACTTACTTATTGAAACAAAAAGCTTACTGACAAACGTTCTACCTTCTCTTAGCCACTGCAGTTTTCTTTCTTCTAACTGTTCCCTGACTGCCTCCAAATATACAAATATACAGGCTCATTTTTTTTCAGTTATAAAGAATCCATACATATCTCTACTATGAATAATACCTATGGTATACTTAAAAAATATCTAATGTTTGTAAATTCACAAATGCTAAAAACATCAACTTTTTTTTAGTTTTATAGTCTTCATATCCATAAGGAATTTAGTCTACTAATTTAAAAAATAGATTCAAATCTTCAAATTTTCTGAAGAAAAATTCTTATAGGAACGAGTCTTCTACACTATACTAAATTTGTGGGAGTTGGAACTTCTTGAACTACTTTTTAAGTAGAAATATTTCAACATTTGGGTTTTAAACTTTGTAATCATTTCACCAGGGTAACAGAAGATCAAGTAAACTTGCTAAACAGTTTAAGTGACTAAAAGATGGTACTCTAAAATATTCATGGCTCCAGTACTATTTTGTCTCATCACCCTCCAAGGCACTTTCACAACTTGATTGGGAAAAGGGTCCTTGATTTATCTGTATGAAATTATTAGCCACCCAAATTTTATTCTATTTTAGCAATAAAGTTTTTGTTTTGTTCATTTAAACAATGCTTAATGGCCATTTCAGAGTAAAAGGAATTATGACTAAATTTTTGCCTTAATACAGTTTTTTAATGGTTATTTCTTGGGTGATTTCAAATTCAATGTCACATTAAAATACATTCAATTTCATATATGTAAAAAATGATGAAACTCACTAAACAATTGTGTTAGGTAATTTGAATTTCAATGATGTTTCCTAACAATTTGGATACATTAGATAAGAAATGCAGTAGTTTTTAGGAAGGATCATGCTATCAATGAAATGGTAAGGAAATAATTTTTAATGTTGAAAGAATGAAGGAGTGATGGAAAATGCTATCTAGTGATAAAAGAAGAAGCAATAGAGGAAGAGGTAGCATGTATAGCATGTCCTAGACATGGGACACCTTTTTTTCTTCTTCCTTGCTTTTGGCCATGCTTTTGACCCTCCTTGGCAAACACTACTTCTCTTCTATATACGTACTTACTACTGTCAGGGACATTCTTTGCAAAATCTTCTGTGAATTCTTCCTTTCTTGTGTTTTATCCTGTAGTAATCTTGGCTGTGAATGGCAAAATAAATGTTATTTTATAAATGGAAATATGTAGTTTATGTAATTTAGTTCTTTCCTTAGAGTAAATAGTAGCATGGTGCTATGGAAAGAATGTTTGTTATGCAGTTCTATTTTCAGGATATGTACTCTCTAATTTCTAATGTACATGCATATAAAAGAAAGATAAGCATACCTAATATGGCTCAGGGTATATTTAGAGAAATCCTTGAACTATAAAAAAAAAGAAGGCATTTATATCACTGTAATATATTTTTTAAATATTTTGTATATGTACATTTCATCCTAAACTCTAGGAGAATAGATATGTCCCTATATATATTTGTTGAAAATTTGTGCAGAATGTTGGAAGAAACATATGATGATAATAGTAATAATAATGAAGTCATAGGTAACACTGTGTTAAGTGCTTGGTACACACCATCTCATTTAATTTCTCCTTTATTTTGCTAGTGAGGAAGCAGAAATTTTCAGAGTAAGTAGCTTGTCCAAGTTTATACATATAGTTAGCAGATGGGGAGGTGGGGTTGTAGCCCATGTTTTTTTGTTTTGTTTTGTTTTTACTTCAAAAGCTATTGTTGCATATTGAAAGATGGAGAGGAAGTTTTCAAGAAACACATGAATGGTTTTGTAGATGAAACTTTATATGCACTGAAAATAATATAGGTGTGTTACTCTCTGAGCTCAAGCAAGTTGCTCAAACTGGAAAAATGACACAATTGCTAATGGATAGGTATGTGAATCTAGTAGTAAGCCAGACCCTGGGCCTGGGTTTCTATAAGCATTATGTTTTCTTTTTTTCCTAGTTTTATTGAGAAATAATTGACATACTTCACTATATAAGTTTAAGGCATACAGTTTGATTTACATATATTTTAAAATGATTACCAACATTATTTTTTTTTACTTACAAAAAGCTGTCCACTAGAGCAATTTGCTTTCCATATGCATGGCCACAACTCTTCAGTTAACCTCTGACTGGGCAGCAAATTTCAATGGTGGGGCAATTAGAATATAGTATATAATCAATTAGAATATCACAACTACCGGCTAAAAATGAACTAACAATGAGAACTATGAATCTAGATTCATCCAAGGATGAAATTGAACATGCTGAACACTGAATAAAATCACTAATTTTAGAGTTGATATAATTCTGACTGTTTCTATATTTCTGTTTAGACCTAATTTTTCAATTAAATAATAAAACATTTACATTAGAATTTTAGAATTTCAGGGGTGACTGGGTGGCTCAGTGGATTAAGCCTCTGCCTTTGGTTCAGGTCATGATGTCAGGGTCCTGGGATCGAGCTCGCATCGCATCGGGCTCTCTGCTCAGCAGGGAGCCCGCTTCCCCACCTCTCTCTCTGCCTGCCTCTCTGCCTACTTGTGATCTCTGTCCAATAAATAAATAAAATATTAAAAAAAATTTTAGAATTTCAAAGTAGTTTTGAAACTAAGGGATTTTTAAAATCCTCTTATTAGAATTTATAAGAAGAATTATATATATATATATGTATATTTTCTGAAATATAAGGATGATCAAATTCAATGATCAGTGAGAATGATCATTTGATGGCTATATGGATGAAATAGGAATTGGAGTTTATGGAATGGCAAACAGTCACCCCTGTGATCAAATTCAGTGTCTTGATCAGCCAAGTTAATTATTTTCTATCTCTATTTGAGTGAAAGTATAGGTAAAAATCTGGGCAAGACTTGTTTGGTTTTAGCAGATCGATGAGAGATTAAAAACCATAATGAAATACTGGCCTAAATTTTCTAAATACTTATATGAAAAATATAACTTAATATGAATTTAAAAGAATATATGTAATAGTAAAGGTAACATCTTTTAAATATGTTATGGTGAATTATTTATTTGATAGGAAGAGATGTCTTTGTGAACTAAATATATTTAAAATAATATTTTAAATAGAAAGAACAATTTTCATACTTGCAGAACTTATTTTCTATAGAGAGCTTAGATGATTTTTTCTCTTAAATTGATTTCTTGAAAATATGTATTTTATATGTATATGATATATGCATATATAAAATTTTATAACAAATATTTTTGTAATGAATTCATATTTCTGCAATAACCTAAATATTTATAGGCATGCTACATACATTTAAAAAGTAATAATAAATTTAATAATTAAACTTGTAAGCTAAATATTTTATTTTTTTTATTAATGAGCTAAAAAAGTAAGACTTTTTCCTGATAAGAATCAGAGCAGTGATTTAAAAAACTCCAAATGCATGCTTTTTCATAACAGTTTATTATCTTTCAATGACCTTATATTTGTCTTACTTAGGCTTCCTTTCTTAAAAAAAAGAAAATTACTTATGAATATTTCTAAGTGTAGAGTTGAAAGGGACCATGGAGATTACCTAAGGTTCCCCATTTTTTATTCCATTATTCGCCCTTCTATGTCATGCTTTTTGAGATTACATATATGGAAATGACATAACCAGAGTTGATATTCTTCTCAGTGAATGCCTCAATATTAATTCATCATCGTATTTCAGGACCACTGATCCCCACCAAATGCCACATCCTTTTGCCAGTTGTTTATATGCCTTTTATGAAGAAAAACCTTCTACTTGTCATATGTAAAGCCAGTTATTTTTACTATCTCTTTTATTTTCCTTTATTCCAAGGTAAGTAAATATGTATGAGTTTGTCATCTATTATAAATGGATTCCAAATCCTCACCTTTTCAATTTTCCAGCTCTAGATACTTTTATTGTTAATAGTCATTTTAGGATTAGGTACTTGGAACAAATGCAGTAGTAGACTTGATGTTTCATCCTTTTCCATGATGATGACACCGTATTTCAAATATTTGAAATTCTTTCCTATTAGTGATACTATGTTAGGAACCATATCACAAACTCATGTTGAATTTCAAAAAACCACTAGACATTTTTACTCCAACTACAAATACTCAGTTCTTATCTAATCCATATTAATCCCTCAGATATTTTTATATAAAAATAGGATTTCACATTTATTTCCATTTATTTTTAACATGGAACTTTTATCAGGATTTTTATCATAGCAGGGATTTGATAGCAAAAAAAAAAAAATTCTACTCTGAAAACTGTTCTTTTGTTGTTTGTTTGTTTGTTTTTATTAAAACTATGGTTTAGAACACAAGTTTAAGACTTTTTTCTCCAGGTTTATTGAGGTGTATTTGACAAATAAAAAAATATGTATGTTTAAGGTATATAATGTGATGTTTTGGTATATGTATATAATGTGAAAAGATTACCACAATCAAGCTAATTAACATATCTATCACCTGCTGTAGTTGCCATTTTTCTTTTGAATGAGAGCATATTTGACTCTTTTAGCAAATTTCAATTATATAATACAGTATTTTATTAACTATATTCACCATACTGCAGATATATACTGCATAATCAGAATTCATTCACCCTACATAACTGTATCTTTGTATCTGTTGACATCTCTTCACTTCTCCCATTTCTACCGCTAGCAACCACCACTCTACTTTCTGCTTCCATGAGTTGCAGTTTTTTAGATTTTTTGTGTAAATAAGATCAGGCAGTACTTGTCTTTTTGTACCTGGCTTCTTGCTATTAGTTATATGTCCTTGGCTCTTCAGTCTATGGGGGTGTGGGCCTGGAACCTGAGTCTCTTGGGGCTGGAGTGGCATTGGAGTCTACTAGGGCAGGTCTGCTACCTGGTCCACAGAGATGGACCTGGTTCTAGGGACTAAGAAGGCAGGTACAGTGTCAGGGTCTATTGATGTGGGCCTGATGCTGGGTGGGATCTTGAGCCTGGGTTCATGGGAGTTGGCCTGGTGTCTGGATCTTTGGGATTGAGTCTGGTTCTGACTTCCTGAGAACTGGCCTGGCACTGGACTCTACTAGGGCAGATGTGGCACTTTGGAGCACAAAGAGGGTCTAGTTTCTGGGACCTAGAGTATGGGGCCATGGACTGGCATCATGCTAGAGTGGACTTGGAGCCTGAGTCCTTGGGATGAAATTCACCCTGATTTTGCAGTAGTTGCCTGGTGCTGGAGTCCAATAGGATGGACCTGCTGTTAAGGACCATAGAGGCAGGCCTAGAGCTTGGGACCATGGGGGCTGGTTTGGCACTGGGGCAGGCCTGGGGCTTTAGGCAAAAGGAATGGGCCTTGAGCCTGGGCATGCAAGGCTTCTCTAGCTCTGGTGTGGAACTGGAGCCTGGAGCCCTGGATTCATCCTGGTGTTGTGGTATATCTGGAAGCTGGGTCTGTGGGGGCTGATTTTTTCCTGGAGCAGGCTAAGATTTTTCTTACATATTACATATAATCACAGTAATAGCTACTACTTTTTAGGTAGCAGATGGTCTGCCCAGTGTTTTATACTCATTATGTTATCACTAATTTTTAAAATCAAATGTTATTATCTGTTTTATACATGAAAACTGAAACTCAGAATTTAAGTGACTGCTCCAAGCTTCATTTGGCTACATGGAAGAGTTCTGGCTTCAGTCTGGGATTATTTTCCTCTAAAGCTCATGCAGACTCCACTTCAAAAAAAGACAAAAGTGTCTTAGTGTACCAGCTATGTCAGTAATCAAGTATTTTCAGACAATAGTTAAATTATCCCATAACCAGTGTTATATAAGCTTTAGGAGGAATATTATTTTTGTTTTAGAGGATGTCTTTAGTAATGGAAGAAACTCTGATGTTGCCTGCCTGAATTTCTAAATTATCTCAATGCCTATTTCCTTTGAATTTTAATTCATTTTTAAAATTAATTTAATTTTTGAAAAATTATTTATTTATTTATTTGAGAGAGCATGAGCAGAGGTTAGAGGGGAGAGGGAGAAGTAGGCTCCCCACTGAGCAGGGGGCCTGATGTGGGGCTTGATCCCAGGATCCCAGGATCATGATCTGAGCCAAAGACAGACACTTAACCACCCAGGTGCCCCTAAATTAATTTTAATTTTAATTCATTTTTTTTTTCAGGCATACACTGAGCCCACTTAAAGTGCAGAGATTGTTGGTTCGGAGATTACACTGGTTAAAAAGTCCTTTCATCTGTTGTAATCTGTACTTCAGCCACTGGCTTGAAAATAATTCAAAAGAGCTTTAAATCAAGTGATTCTTGTCAGGTCTTCTGAAGGTCTGGTCAATAGCAGAGTTAATTTCAGATGGCTAAGATTATAACCCAGATCACATGGTAGCTGCTGTGCCCTCCAACTGGGACGGGTAAATTGCACACTTTCCAGGAGACACATATCAAGTGTTCTTGCTCAGCAAGAAACGAAGTAATTTCCCTATACAACTTGAAACATGGTCCCCAAAAGAATAAGCCAAATATCCCATATTCACTGAAAAATGGTAAACATACTAACATTTTATAGAATAATCTTTGGTTGAATAATGTACTTACAACTTCAAAGTATATTCTCTACCTGAAACTTAATTGTAAAAGTTAATAGATTGAAAAGCAAATGGGTTGCTCTCCAACTAGATTTTGAGGATATATAGTAACTTCTAACTTTTTTGATGAATTATAAAAGAAGGAAGAAATGAAGGAGAGGAAACACTAGAAAGGTGACATTGTTTTGTTATCATTTTACAAGGATGAAAAATTGTCTTTTATTTTTATGGACTATTTTAAAACAATGTTGTAAAAAAATAAGAGTTGTACTTTTCTGTGGTTTCCTGATTGCGGTGGAAACTGGTTGATATTTGGCTTGAATGTCACCAGTATAAATCCAGTTTGTTTCCAATACTAGTTATTCTATAAAAACTAGTTATTCTATAAAAAACTAGTTATTCTATAAAAACTTGAATCAGACTCAGTCCTTTTAAACAACAAGGATATAGGAATTAATATTTATTTAAAGATTTTATTTATTTATTTGACAGATAGAGAGATCACAAATAGGCAGAGAGGCAGGCAGAGAGAGAGGGAGAAGCAGGCTCCTTGCTAAGCAGAAAGCCTGATGCAGGGCTCCATCCCAGGACCCGGAGATCATGACCTAAGTCGAAGGCAGAGGCTTAACCCACTGAGCCACCCAGGCACCCCTAGTATTTTTTCTTTTTTATCATTATTTTGATGATTCACTTTGAACTTTGAATTAATTTAAAAAAAAGTTTAGTATTCTTTCATTTAAAAGAAAAAGAGGCAGTTTCCAGAGATTCTTTATTTTATTAGAGACCTGGCCTGGATTGTGTGAACTTCTAGACAGATTACTTGCTTTAAAAAACAACTTTTTCCTCTGTAGTGCTCATAATTTTATTAGTGAAACATCTTCATATGCTCAGAATTATTTGTTTGGTAATAGTTACTATCCTGGTTGTCACTACATAAATAAATCACAGTTATTGCAATATGGGCAGGTTCTGAAGAGAAAGCTCACTTCTTTTCTAAATGATGTTACCTGGGACCATTCAACGGGGTACTGGAGCTTTCACTTCTAAGCTGATTTACTCACATACGTTGCAGATTGGTACTGGTTGACGATCATGAGCCCAGCTCAGACTGAGAGTTAGGAGCCTTGGTACTGTCCACATCACTCACTGTGTGGGCCTCTCCATAGGCTGCATCCTCACAGACTGGTAACTAGGTTTTAAGAGCAAGTATCTCAAACAACAAAATATGGTAGGTGCAAGTTTTTTAAGGCCTAGAAACTAGCATAGCATCAATTCCACATTATTCTATTGCTTAGTCATAGAGGTTGGATTTATTGTGATGGGATATGATCCCAAATCTTGATAGGAAGAGTGTCAAAGGATTTCTAGGCTATGTTTTAAAATGATCATAATTATTTGCATATCTCTCATGTTTATAATGCATTCACTTTCCCCCAGACTTCCCCAAGGTCCCATATTTTTAAACAGGTTAAGGCTTCAGATATAAAATCTCATCATCTCAAATCTGTATACAAATAAGAATCTTTGAATTCATTTCTTTGGGTATATAGATTATCAAGGTTTCTTTCTTTATCTCAAGTCTGTGAACTAAAGAGACAAATGATCTGTGCCCCCCACATACATACTCAACATATGTGGAAATCCTAACCCCCAATGTAATGGTCTTAAATGGTGGGGACCTGGGGAGGTGATTAGGTCATGAAGTTGGAGCCCTCATGAATGGGAATAGTGCTGTTATAAAAGAAACCTCAGAGAACTATTTAGCACTCCTTATGCCATGTGAGGATACATGAGAATTAGAAATCTTTAATCCAGAAGAGGTTTTTATCAGAGCCCAGTTATGCTGACACCTTAGTCTTGGATTTCCAGTAAAATAAATTCCTGCTGGGTTTAAGTAATCCAGTCTATGGTACTTTGTTATGACAGCCGAAAGTGGCTATGACAAGAGCCCTGGATCATTTGTATTTAGCAAGTGATTCTTCAGTTTCTTTCTCTCCTCACACATTTTATCATAGACAGCAAGAAGAATCAATCCAGGAAGTAATTACAATATTCTGTCTGGAGATCTTCTTATAACTAGGTATATTTTCTATATTGCACATTACTGCTGATGACGGTTTTGCTAAAGTTTCTGCTAAAAGGATCTGTTTTCTAATTTTCAATAATGTGTCCTGACTTTTCTTTACGCCCTCATTGTATACAATAAATGTATTTTTGATTGGCTCAAAGGATCAAAAATTATCACTTTCCTCATTTACTTACCCCTTCAACATAGTGAGCTGAAATTCTATTTTCCTGAATTCATTTTCTTAAAAGATTATTAGTTACATTTCTTGATTATAATCATAAACACATGTTCTTTTTGGATTTGACCTGAACTTAAGCTTTGTTTCTTTCTTTAACCCAGTGTTTTATCTGAAAGAAATCACCATAACACCTGTGTCTTCAGTTACAATTAAAAAGAATATTACATGCCTGTTAAAATATGCCAGTAGACCTATCATATATTCAAGGATACCAAGAGCAATTTGACACAATGGCTAAAAATCATTGTTCTTGAAAATATCAATGCAACAATGCAAAAATATCATGAAAAATTTCTTTTACTCCACTAGACCAAATATTTTTCAAGTACAAAAAGAGTGGAATTATTTCCCCAATGGTAGAGGCCCTTCTTTATTCCTTTTCAAGTCTGTTGTCCATGACTTTAGATACTCTTGCCAATATCCAAAGTTTCATTGTTTTTATAAGCCTATCAAAATATCAGTTTGATCCACATACAGACTATCCATGCCTGTAGCCATACTGGATGACCTAATTTTTCTTAAATGGTCATCCAGTTGTTTTCAAATTGCAAGTCAAAGACCCCTCCCATCATTGTTCTATAGACATTGCTGTTTGAACTGACTTTTGCAATCAAAATTCTGGTGCTCATAAATTAAGTAAATGCATCACTTAAGGGATTGACTTTTAATGAGGTATATTTCTTTGTGTATTCATTATATTTCTTACAATATGATATAGTGATAATTTAAATATTGTTTGATGGAAAACTCCATTTAGATTCTCCCTCACTCCATGACCCAGCGAACCACACAACAACAATAATTCTAGATTTCCTAGTAATTCTGATAACTAGTTGCTAGTTTAGATTAATGTGAAATGGAGAAATATGTAAACATTTCAGTTTTTCAGTTTGGGGTCATCTTCATACATGAGTTCTTACATCATTTATTTATCTACTTACTTAATGTTTAGCCCTTTGAGAGTTAGCATTATGTCCTATGCCCATACTTTGGGCACTTGCATTTGTTTCATTGTTTACTCTGCTATATGTCATGTAAATGTAATTACTTTGAATACAATTTTCATCTTGAAGAATCCTTTATTATACGTAATGCAAAAGTCATCTTGAAAAATACATAAGATTTTCTTCTTTTGCTTTTAAACTCTCATGTTTTTAACTTCATGAGGTTATCAGTTAGGTGCAAATTATTATTAATATTAAACTCATTCTTTTTTTTTTTTTTAAAGATTTTATTTATTTATTTGACAGAGAGATATCACAAGCAGATGGAGAGACAGGCAGAGAGAGAGAGAGAGAGAAGCAGGCTCCCTGCTGAGCAGAGAGCCCGATACAGGACTCGATCCCAGGACCCTGAGATCATGACCTGAGCCAAAGGCAGCGGCTTAACCCACTGAGCCACCCAGGCACCTTATTAAACTCATTCTTATTGAATGCACTAATTTTCTAAAGTTTTTCTAAAAAGTTTTTTAAACTTTTTTTTATTAATTTATTTTTTTATATATCTTTTCAGCATAACAGTATTCATTGTTTTTGCGCCACACCCAGTGCTCCATGCAATACGTGCCTCCTTAATACCCACCACCTGACTTCCCCAACCTCCCACCACCTGCCCCTTCAAAACCCTCAGGTTGTTTTTCAGAGTCCATAGTCTCTCATGGTTCACCTCCCCTTCCAATTTCCCTCAACCCCCTTCTCCCCTCCATCTCCCCATGTCCTCCATGTTATTTGTTATGCTCCACAAATAAGTGAAACCATATGATAATTGACTCTCTCTGCTTGACTAATTTCACTCAGCATAATCTCTTCCAGTCCCATCCATGTTGCTACAAAAGTTGGATATTCATCCTTTCTGATGCAGGCATAATACTCCATAGTGTATATGGATCACATCTTCCTTATCCATTCGTCCATTGAAGGGCATTTTGGTTCTTTCCACAGTTTGGCAAACGTGGCCATTGCTGCTATAATCATTGGGGTACAGATGGCCCTTCTTTTCACTACATCTGTATCTTTGGGGTAAATACCCAGTAGTGCAATTGCAGGGTCATAGGGAAGCTCTATTTTTAATTTCTTGAGGAATCTCCACACTGTTCTCCAAAGTGGCTGCACCAACTTGCATTCCCACCAAGAGTGTAAGAGGGTTCCCCTTTCTCCACATCCTCTCCAACACATGTTGTTCCTGTCTTGCTAATTTTGGCCATTCTAACTGGTGTAAGGTGGTATCTCAATGTGGTTTTAATTTGAATCTCCATGATGGCTTGTGATGATGAACATGTTTTCATGTGTCTGATAGCCATTTGTATGTCTTCATTGGAGAAGTGTTTGTTCCTATCTTCTGCCCATTTTTTGATATGATCATCTGTTTTGTGTGTGTTGAGTTTAAGAAGTTCTTTATGGATCCCGGATATCAACCTTTTGTCTGTACTGTCATTTGCAAATATCATCTCCCATTCCATGGGTTGCCTCTTTGTTTTGTTGACTGTTTCCTTTGCTGTGCAGAAGCTGTTGATCTTGATGAAGTCCCGAAAGTTCATTTTCACTTTTGTTTCCTTTACCTTTGGAGACATATCTTGAAAGAAGTTACTGTGGCTGATATCAAAGGGATTACTGCCTATGTTCTCCTCTAGGATTCTGATGGATTCCTGTCTCATGTTGAAGTCTTTTTTCTATTTTGAGTTTATCTTTATGTACGGTGTAAGAGAATGGTTGAGTTTCATTCTTCTACATATAGCTGTCCAATTTTCCCAAACCATTTATTGAAGAGACTATCCTTTTTCCACAGTATATTTTTTTCCCTGTTTTGTTGAAGATGATTTGACCTTAGAGTTGAGGGTCCATATCTGGGCTCACTACTCTGTTCCACTGGTCTATGTGTCTGTTTTTATGCCAGTACCATGCTGTCTTAGTGATCACAGCTTTGAAGTAAATCTTGAAATCAGGTAACATGATGCCACCAGTTTTATTTTAGTTTTTCAACATTTCCTTAGCAATTTGGGGTCTCTTCTGATTCCATACACATTTTTGGATTATTTGCTCCAGCTCTTTGAAAAATACTGGTGGAATTTTTATCAGAATGGCATTAAAAGTATAGATTGCTCTAGGCAGTATAGACATTTTAACAATGTTTATTCTTCTGATCCAAGAGCATGGAATGGTCTTTCATCTTTTTGTGTCTTCTTCAATTTATTTTATGAGGTTCTGTAGTTCCTCAAGTACAGATCCTTTACCTCTTTGGTTAGGTTTATTCTCAGGTATCTTATGGTTCTTGGTGCTATAGTAAATGGAATCGATTCTCTAATTTCCCTTTCTGTATTTTCATTGTTAGTGTATAAGAAAGCCACTGATTTCTGTACATTGACTTTGTATCTTGCCACATTACTGAATTACTATGTGAGTTCTAGTAGTTTGGGGGTGGAATCTTTTGGATTTTCCATATAAAGTATGTCATCTGCAAAGAGAGAGAGTTTGACTTCTTCATTGCCAATTTGGATACATTCTATTTCTCTTCGTTGTCTAATTGCTGTTGCTAGGACTTCTTATACTATGTTGAACAAGAGTGGTGAGAATGGGTATCCTTGTCGTGTTCCTGATCTCAACGGGAAGGCTGGGAGCTTTTCCCCATTGAGTATGATATTTGCTGTGGGTCTTTCCCAGAAAGATTTTATGAAATTCAGAAATGTTTCCTCTATCCCTATACTTTGAAGGATTTTAATCAGGAATAGATGCTGTATTTTGTCAAATGCTACTTCTGCATCAATTGAGAGGACCATGTGGTTCTTCTCTCTTCTCTTATTAATTTGTTCTATCACACTGATTGATTTGTGAATGTTGAACCATCCTTGTAACCCAGGGATGAATCCCACCTGATCATGGTGGATAATCTTTTTAATGTGCTGTTGGATCCTGTTTGCTAGGATCTTGTTGAGAATCTTAGCATCCATATTCATAAGTGGTATTTGTCTGAAATTCTCCTTTTTGGTGTGGTCTTTGCCTGGTTTGAGGATCAGGGTAATGCTGGCTTCATAAAAAGAGTCTGGAAGTTTTCCTTCTGCTTTAATTTTTTGGAAACAGCTTCAGGAGAATAGGTGTTATTTCTTCTTTGAAAATTTGGTAGAATTCCCCAGGGAATCTGTCAGATCCTGGGCTCTTGTGTTTTGGGAGATTTTTGATCACTGCTTCAATTTCGTTATTAGATATCGGTCTATTCAGGTTGTCGATTTCTTCCTGGTTCAATTTTGGGAGTTTATAGTTTTTCAGGAATGCATCCATTTCATCTAGGTTGCTTAACTTATTGATGTATAACTGTTGATAATAACTTCTGATGATTGTTTCTACTTCCTTGGTGTTAGTCGTAATCTCTCCCCTTTCATTCATAATTTTATTAATTTGAGCTTTCTCTCTTTTCTTTTGGATTAGTGTGGCCAATGGTTTACCATTCTTATTGATTCTTTCAAAAAACCAGCTTCTAGTTTCATTGATATTTTCTACTATTTCTCTAGTTTCTACCTCATTGATCTCTGCTCTAATCTTGATTATTTCCCTTCTTATGTGTGGAGTTGGTTTGATTTGTTGTTGATTCTCCAGTTCTTTAAAGTGTAGAGACAGCTGATGTATTCTGGATTTTTCTATTTTTTTTCAGGGAGACTTGGATGGCTATGTATTTCCCCCTTAGGACTGCCTTTGCTATATCCCATAGGTTTTGGACTGAAGTGTCATGATTCTTATTGGTTTCCACGAATTGTTTAAGTTCTTCTTTGATCGCCTGGTTGATCCAAGCATTCTTACGCAAGGTGGTCTTTAGCTTCCAGGTGTTTGAGTTCCTTTGAAACTTTTTCTTGTGATTGAGCTCCAGTTTCAAAGCATTGTGATCTGAGAATATGCAGGGAATAATCTTAGTCTTTTGGTGTCAGTTGAGTCCTGATTTGTCACCCAGTATGTGGTCTATTCTGGAGAAGGTTCCATGTGAACTTGAGAAGAATGAGTGTTCTGTTGTTTTATGGTGGAATGTTCTGTATTTGTCTATAAGGTCCATCTGGTCCAATGTGTCATTCAATGCTCTTGTTTCTTTATTGATTTTCTGCTTGGATGATCTGTCTATTACTGAGAGAGGTGTGTTAAGATTTCCTACTATTAATGTATTCATATCAATATGACTCTTTATCTTGATTAATAGTTTTCTTATGTAATTGGCTGCTCCCATATTGGGGGCATAGACATTTACAATTGTTAGATCATCTTGGTGGATGATCCCTTCAAGAATTATGTAGTATCCTTCTGTATCTCTGACTACAGTCTTTAGTTTAAAATCTAATTTATCTGATATGAGAATCACTACCACAGCCTTCTTTTGAGGCCCATTGGCATGAAAGATGCTTCTCCATCCCTTCACTTTCAGTCTGGGTGTATCCTTAGGTTTAAAATGGGTCTCTTGTAGACAACATATGGATGGGTCCTGTTGTTTTATCCAATCTGCAACCCTGTGTCATTTTATGGGCACATTTAGGCCATTCACATTAAGAGTAAGTATTGATAGATATGTTTTTATTGACATCGTGTTATTTTTGAAGTCTTTCTTTCTGTAGATTGTCTCTATATTTCTGTTCAATTATTTTCTTAGGATTTTTCCTTTTTTATAGAACCCCCCTTAATAGTTCCTGCAGTGTTGGCTTGGTGGTCACATACTCTTTTAAGCCTTGCCGGTCTTGGAAACTCTTTATCTCTCCATCCATTTTGAATGTCAGTCTTGCTGGATAAAATATTCTTGGCTGCATGTTCTTCTCATTTATTGCCCTGAATATATCTTGCCAGCCCTTTCTGGCTTACCAATTTTCTGTGGACAGGTCCAACATTATTCTGATGGGCTTTCCTCTGTATGTAAGGAACTTCTTTGTCCTAGCTATCTTCAAGAGGGCCTGCCTACAATTATAATTCTTCATTCTTACTATCAGGTGTCTGGAGGACTTTCAAGAATCTATGTTCTGGGGGAAAACAGTTCTACCTCTAGTACATGAGCACTGGTTCCATTTGTGAGATTGGGAAAATTTTCATGAACAACTTGTTCCACTATATCTTCTAGACTTCTTTCTTTCTCCTCCCCTTCAGGGATTCCAATAATTCTGATGTTGGAACATTTCATGGCATCATTTATTTCCCTGATTCTGTTTTTGTGGCTTCTAAGCTATTTGTTCCAGGCTTCCTCCTGATCCTTTCTTTTTATCTGTTTGTCCTCCAGATCACTAATTCTATCTTCTGTCTCAGTTACCCTAGCTTTTAGAGAATTTAGATTAGATTGGAACTCATTGAGAGTATTGTGAACATCATCCCTGGTGGCTTTCAGTTCTGTCCTAATCAGTTCCATTTTGTCATCCATGGCTTTCTCCAACCTAGCTATTGCCAGGATAATTGTTAGCCTGAATTCCCTTTCCGACATATTGTCTATGTTGATAGCCATTATCTCTGTGGCAGAAAGCCCATCCTCTGAATTTTTCTTCTGTTGGGCATTCCTCCTCCCAGTCATTTTGGTGAGAGATGGCTGAAAGGGTGTAGCTGGATGTATCGACCATGGCGCAGTCAAGGTGCACCCTGGAACACTTCTGAGCAATCAGGAGTCCCAAATGAGAGAAAAAAGAAAAGAAAAAGAAAAAAAAAGAGAGAGCAAGAGAGAGAGACAGGAAAAAAAGGGAAGATAAAAGAGAAGGCTCAGCCCAAATGGGTCCCAAGGTAAGATTTATGAAGTATACAAACAAAAACAGACAAACAAAAAGACTGATAAAATTATATGACAAGAGAAAAAAATATATATATATATAAAGAACCTCGTCAAAAAGAACCCCAAGTATAAGATTTATATACTATCAGGACAAACACAAATACACAGAAACGCTGGCAGAAGAAAAAGATGGGAGAGTGGTTATAAATTCTCAGTGTGGGTGAGGAAGTTTATTTTGATTCTTCCTGGATGTATCTTGATATCTTTGTTAAAGGACTCAACTTTCCTAAGATAAAGGGGGATTAAAAATTGGTTTACCTATAGGGGTAGCATTGAGTGGGGAAAGGGGATCACCTTGAAGTTTAACTCTATATAAATATTAAAAAATAAAAATAAAAAAGCATAATCTAAACTAAACTAAAATTTAAAAATATAAAAAATAGAAAAGCAGAAGTAAAACACGGGTATATGTATCAAAAAGTTCAGGTTAAAAAGTTATTATGGAATTTGATGTACTGGACATCTCACTGTGATGGTAAATAGGTTAAAAAGTTATCTATCTATATATCTATCTATATAAAATGAACGAGAATAGTGAGAACGAATTAAAAATAAAAGTTGTATTTATGTAGTTGTGGTTGTTCTCTTGTCATCTTTTTTTTTTCTTGCTTGGTTTACTGGGGGAGGGGCCTGCCACGTGGGTTTTCAGGCAATGTTCCCTGAGTTAAGTCCTCCCACCCTCCTCAAGGGGGTGGGCTCTGAGGAAACCGGTTTTTCAGGCTTTTGTACTCTGGAGGTTTTTATGTTTGTTTGTTCATATATATATATATATATATATATATATATATATATATATTTTTTTTTTTTTTTTTTTTTTTTTTCCTCTCACCTTGTCAGCTTTTGATGGTTTTTGGAGGTTTAGAGGAAAGCAAACTGTGCCCGGACCTCCCTCTCAGAGAGAAGTCTTAGTCTGTTCCCCTTTGGGTGTTGCAGAGCAAATAACTTTCCCCTCCACTGGCAGAGCAGGTTCTGAGTCATGGTACCTGGGGACACAGGAACTCCTGCTTGTACCCAAAACAATGACAGCAGCGGCTGTCTGGGCAGCTCCAGACCGCCAGAGAGGTTGCAAGCAGCTATAACACACTGAGATTTTCCTGCTGGCCCGGGTTGGGAGTGCCTGGTCTTTCCAGTTCCTAGAGCGCTGGGCTGGTGCCTTCGCGCACCACTCTCAGGGGAGGGTGTCGGGCGCACACGTCTCGGGCTCTGATAGCGCTGCGCAGCACGAGCATGGGGACTGCAAAATGGCTATGTTTCTGCTGGCTGGCAAGACTCCCAGCCCCTTTCGGGAGCTGGACTCCACTAGTTCTCAAGCGCGTTGGTGGCTCAGGGACCAAGACCTGGTTTCTCCGCTGCACTCTCTCTGGCTCAGCACCAGGGGTGGCTGTTCTGGGTCCAGAGACTTAAGCCCCTGTCCCTAACTGCCCTGATTCCCACAATTTCCCCCCATGATCCTTTGCTCTTTTTGAGTGCTTTCAACCAGACTCCAAGTTAATGCTGGTCCCCAGACGCAGGGCACTCTCGCTCGTATTGGGGGTATTACTTTCCAATTGGTCGCCTCTGGTGGCTCCCTCCCCCTTTTGCTTATCTTCTGATATCAGTTCAATGTTCCCACTCTGCTTTACCTGCCCACTGGCGTCTTCTGCCCTTGTAGAGATCCAGACATGTATAATTCTGATCTCAGGCTGACTTATGGGTGATCGGAGTTCTTTGGTAGGTAATCAGCTCACTTTAGGGTACAGGTTGAAACAGTGCCTCCTCCTACTTCCCCGCCATCTTGTCTCACCCAAGAATGACATTTTTACTCTTGGATAACAGTGCTTAATTATTAGAGACACCATTACAAATATCTTGAAATAAGAAATGGCGGTTGTCCCTAACTTGTCTTGTCCCACTTATTTATTTATTTCATTTAATAAATATTTATCGGGAATTTATTATATGCTAGATCTCATCTCAGTACTTTATAAATTTTAACTTATTAATCTTTGTAGCAACCCTATGAAGTAGGTACTTCTATTATACCCATTTTATAGAAGAAGACACTAAGAGGGTTTAAATAACTCACCTAAGATTCACACAATGAATAAGTGTGGAAATTAATTTTGTATGCTTTTATACTGTGCTAACAGTATTCTTTTCCTTTCACCCTATAAATAATTTTTATGACCAATAATCCTAATTGATTCTGTCATATACCTATAAAATATGGTCCTGATATAAATTATAAATATGAAATATGACTACAAACTCAATATTGAGCATACCGTATGCTATTCTTTGAATTTTATCTAATAAAAGGCAGCATTTTTACCATCATGTTTGTTTGAAAAAAATTTAGAATTATTAAGCAACAACATGGATGGAACTAGAGCGTATCATGCTTAGCGAAATAAGTCAAGCAGAGAAAGACAACTATCATATGATCTCCCTGATATGAGGAAGTGGTGATGCAACATGGAGGCTTAATTTGGAAACCAAAACTATTTTTAACAAAATGGAATCTTTTGTATATTTCCAATTTATATGAAGATGGGGTGTCTAGAGATTTACTTTTCTTGACCATTTTAGTTTTTTTGAAAAATTCCTTTGGAGGAAATTGAATTTCATTTTGGTAGATATGGCCATATGGTCTTTGTTTTCATGAAAATTTTGTGACTCACCAAAATTCTTTTTTTTTAAAAAGATTTTGTTTATTTATTTGACAGACAGAGATCACAAATAGGCAGAGAGGGTTGGGGGAAGCAGGCTCCCTGCCAAGCAGAGAGACTGCCAAGCAGACAGCCTGTTATGGGGCTCAATCCCAGGACCATGGGATCATGACCTGAGCCGACGGCAGAGGCTTTAACCCCCTGAGCCACCCAGGCACCCCCAAAATGCATTCTTTTAGCTGATATTATACTGAAAAAATGTTGTGGCTTTAATGTTTGTCTCTTTATATGTTTTTAAAAGTATTTATTTTGGAAAAGTATTTTTGAAGAGTTTCAATTTTGTGTTTGATTAATATGACAACAAAAACTCAACCCAACTGGATAGAAAGTTATGCTGCAAATAAACTTTGGCCACATTATCATTTTCATTATAAGTTTGATGAAATATTATCTTAAGGAGAGATACACTGCTGACAGCAATGAAAAACAAGACACCAGAAATTCCATTTAAGTGCAGGTGACAATATTATTTATTGCCATTCACTCATGTTACTGCCAGGCTTCTTAAATTTATTCAGAGGAAATATATCCTCTCAGCTTGTGACAGCAGAGGGGAAATCACACTAGCAGAACTACATTCTCATAAATGGCTAAAGAAGTCTTGCCTTTCTTCTGTTCAACTTACATATAATTGGAAAGGCAGAACACCAATGATTATAAGAAATACAAATTTTAAAATTCCAAGGTGCCTGGTGTGGCTCAGTTAGTTAAGAAAATGACTCTTTTTTTTTTTTTAAAGATTTTATTTATTTATTTGACAGAGAGAAATTACAAGTACACTGAGAGGTAGGCAGAGAGAGAGAGAGAGAGAGAAGGAAGCAGGCTCCCTGCTGAGCAGAGAGCCCGATGCAGGACTCGATCCCAGGACCCTGAGATCATGACCTGAGCCGAAGGCAGTGGCTTAACCCACTGAGCCACCCAGGCGCCCCAAAAAAATGACTCTTAATTTCAGCTCAGGTCATGATTTAAGGGTTGTGAGATCAAGTCCCATGTTGGACTCCATGCCGAGTGTGGAGACAGCTTAAGATTCCCTCTTCCTCTGACCCTTCCTTGCTCACTCTGTCTCACTCTCTCATTCTCTAGAAATGAATTTTTAAAAACTTAAAAAAAGTTAAAAATTCCAAAAAAAGCTTTCTTTTCAATATTTTCTTTCCAACAGATTCTGCTTACCTTGTTATCTTTTCTTTCTTAAGGTTCAAAACGACCACCATCATGACCATCATCACAAAATTCACCCAAATAAAATTTTTTTATCATCTTTCTTCCTTATATATTTTAAAAATCTTTTCCAGTTACAATTCTTTTTTTTTTTTTAAGATTTTATTTATTTATTGGAGAGAGAGACAGTGATAGAGAGCATGAGCAAGGAGAAGGTCAGAGAGAGAAGCAGACTCCCCATGGAGCTGGGAGCCTGATGCAGGACTTGATCCTGGGACTCTGAGATCATGACCTGAGCTGAAGGTAGTCATCCAACCAACTGAGTCACCCAGGCATCCCATGCCAGTGATAATTCTTAACTCAAATTTAAATTTACATTCTTTCCTTTTTTATAAAATTTGTTTTCCTTATCCTTCTTGCTTGATTAATTAATTTGCCATTCCAGAAACAATTTTAGGGAAGAAAAGTCTTCCTTATAAAAATAAACTTCAACTCAATCAAAATTATAAATATTCTAACTTTTTACTTCTGTGATTTGCACTTCTCCCCTGTAATACTACCTACTTCATTTAACATTGTTCTTGTACCATCATATTGAAGAGAAAACAGTATGACAGCAAAGTGTAGGTAATTTAACAAAGGAATTTGTACAATGATTTTAAAAAGTTTTTGGTTTTAGTGGCCTTTTTTTTTTTTTTTTTTTTTTGTTCACAAAGGTAAAGAAGTTACAGAGAAGAACCATGGGGTTTTTCCAAACCATTTCTTAGATAAAAGATGTGAAAAGACTTCTTGTACATAAGAAAACAATAGTTTGATCTAACATTTGTCTTAGAGTAGGGACAGGAGCAGTATTAAGATGTTCTATGTCTATTCAAGCTGTAAATGCTACCTAGAGATACAGAATCAAAGCAGGAGCATAAGAGAATAAATCCTCTACAGGATGAACAACTACACAGCCTGTTGCTATGAGCCCAGTGTTGGAAATGGGTGTCACTGTGGAACATCAGGAAAAGTTGATAATCAAATGGCAGAATAATTTGAGATTTGTTATGCCTAAGGTATGACATTACCCAAAGTAAAGCTTTGACCTACAGAGGCAGAGGGAGCTCGTAAACTCTGGAACTGAGCATGCTCAGCTGTGCAAACAGATTGGATTCTAACAAGGTCTTTGTTGGTGCTAATGTTGCTGGCCCAGAAATAACAGTTGAGAAGCACTGGATTAGTCATTTTCCCATAGTGATGTCCAATGGACTTACTTTCACTGATTCTGGAAAAAAGAACCCAAAAGGAAAAAATAAATTTTGTGTAGTTATAAAATCTATGAACTTCTAAAAAATAGATTTATTTTTTCAAAACCTATCAGGTTAATTAACATGATAATATAATCATATTAATTTTTAATCTCAAAATAGGGTATATAATATACAGTGGTTTACACATATTTTTGACCATGAAATCTCTTTCTGAGAGCCATATATTTATATCTCTCAGATCTAGCATTTTATGTAACACACTAGAGGGTATTCTTGAAAAGATGGTTTTAAGGTCACTTTCAATTTTTACGTTCTAATGAGATTCAGAATTTCTTTCTAGTCTTAGATGATGCCAATAAAGGACATTATGAGGTTAAGTAAGGAATTATGAACTTTCTCAAGGGAGCAATAGATTCTGTTACATCAATGAGTACTCATTAATTGCTAATTGATGTACATGTACAGTCTGACCATCTTATTAGATATTATAGTGAAGCTGAAGATAAAATTCACACAATAGTAACAGAATAAATGACAGATGAAGTTTTTGAAACAGAAAATTTGCAAGTCTATTCAAATTTCCCTGAATTTATTTACTAGTTGAAGTAGGCTGAATAATGGCTCCATAAAGATGCTAATATCCAAATCCAAAGGACCTGTGAATGTTACTTTAAAAATGACTTTGAAGCTGTGACTAAATTAAGGATCTTGAGGAAATTATTTTGGATTATCTAGGCAGGCCTAATGTGATCACAAGGACACTTATTAGAGGATGGAAGAGGGAGATTTGACTATAGTAGTGGTGTGTTAAAGTAGGGTAATATGGGAAAGACTTGCCCAGCTATTGCTGGCTTTGAAGATGGAGAAAAAGGCCAAGAGCCAAGGAATGTAGGTGCTCTTTATAAGCTGAGAAAGGCAAAGAAATGAATTCTCTCCTATGGCCTGCAAAAGGGATGCAGACCTGCAGACCATTTTAGACTTCTAAACTTAAGAACGAAAAGGTAATATATTTATGTTACTTTAAGCCACTAATTTCATGGCAATTTGCTACAACAGCAATAGGAAACTAGTAAACTAGTGGGAAAATATTATAAAACATATGAATAGATGCTCTAAAGAATTGGTAATCCCCAAAGAATCACACCTTCTAAATTCTGTCACCAAAAATATCATAAATAATAGTACCAGGAGATATTTATTTATTGCTTATTGTGTATCAGGTGCTATACTGAGTGTTTTACATACATTACCTTTATTTATATGCATTCACTTATGGAGTTGTTACACAACCATAAGTAACTTATATTTAGTATCTCTATTTACTGATGGAAAAAATGAAGCAGTGATTTTAAGTATTCTGTACCCATCACATTTTACTAAGTGGGAGGGAAAGGCTGTGAATCATGTCTGTCTGTTCCAAACTGTTACACTATTATCACTGTAATATATAACTTTAATCCACAATTAACAGCAAGATAATATCTAAAGTCATGTCCAGTTGGAGGCACCATGGTCTATGTAATGCTCAGCAGAAACTCGAGACAATTTTTAAGGCAATTAGTTACTTTTTACCATGGTCTAGCTAGAAAGGCAGCATTCTTTCAGTAACTCCTATAAAAACTTGATATGCATCCATATGTAAGATTTCTATCATGCACCTTGATATAGGAATTTGTTTCAAGGATTTCACATAGTCTTGTCTTGATAAGCTTAATGGATTCTATCATGCCTGCAGCTCTGACTTGTTTAAAATATAATCTTGCCATTTTCCTTGAGTGGCCTATATAAACAAATTTCAGTACTCTTAAAGGCATAGTTATATGATGAACCATGATAATATTTTTGGTTAGAGACCATATTTAAAAAACAAATAATTTCAAATGAGTAAAAAGTGTAGTTCTTAAAAACATTCCAGTGAAATCACAACCTAGCACATTGTTTGGAATATAACAGGCATTCAAATACATTAATGAATAAAACCATCCAAAATGTTAGTCAAAATGAAAATGATTTCTCTTTCCTTCCCTATTTGATATGCATGCCTACAGCTTCCCCAAATACATGTGGTATGTTTGTGCTACTAGAATGATTATACTATACATTGTTCTGCAATTTTTTGGTATATTTTTTGTTTGTTGTTTATTTATTTGTGTTTTAGGTTGTCTTTTCCTTAACAGTACACTACATTTTTTTTTTTCTTAGTACATCTAGGTATACTTTATTTTTTAAAGTATTGCTTCAAAGTCTGTGGTATGAATATACCATTATCTAACCAGTCTCATGCTGATGTATGTTCAGAGCGACTTCATTTCTATTGCTAATAAAAGTGATTCTGTTACAGAATGCTGTAATGTATCTTAATTTGCTTGATTTATAATACTCAGAGACTAGATTCTTTAAAGTGAAATTCCTGATTCAAATACATCATACCCCCAAATTTTGACAGATAATAACAAAATGCTTCTATGAAAGGTTGCAACAACTTATAGTTATACCAAATTTATGAGAGTTTCTTTTCCTTTGGACTTTCACTGATTCTGAGTGCTTGTGAAAAAAAATCTTTAAAGTTTTCCAATGAGATAAATTTTATGTACACTAGTAGGTGTTTTCTATATTTTTAGACTCATGCCAAGTAGTATAAAGAATACTGAAGAAGTAAACAATATAGTATTTACCTTCACACTCCTATTCTTATTAGGGAAAGGATCCCTAGTAGGATTTCCTAGTTACTTATATGTAACCCTGTATAAGTGTACAAAATATTGAATGTGTAACATACAGCATAAAGTGGTAGGATTCAAATATTGAGCACTTTCAGAATCCAGTAAGCAAAGCAATCAATATTGTTGAATTTGTTTGGCAAGAGGTCCTACTCATCATAAAAGTAAACTGGGTCTAGGGTAGGTAAGGAAGAGAACATTAAAATTTAAGAAGCATCTCTGATGGTAGAAATGAATGAGCTAGTCTGGCTAACATACAGTTTATAAACAGGATTTTACTTCTGTTGCCACAGAAATGCTGTCATTTGTTAATGAATTGTGATGATGATTAAGAAATAGCCTTTCTGGTATCCTAAATCTGGGTTTCAGAACGTATTCATATTTGGGGGGCTGATGTTTCATTAATTTATGTGATGCAGGAGGGATGTTAGGGGCATTTGGGGCTGCCACTAGCTGTAGATGAGAGATTGGGTGACAGGCAACCAGGACGCATCTGTCATGTTGTAGCCTCAAGATGCAGCCATTTCAGCTTCTAAGAAGCATCTGTAACACTTCTGTTCTGATAAATGCCTAAAAGCAAACAGCAACAAAAAACAATCCAAGAACAGTCAACTTGTGGAGAAACGTAACCACAGGCAGCTCCTGAATGCAAATAGCACATTTGGAAATTATACCTGGAAGTCACTAGTTCTGAGGGAAGCCTCAAAACAAAGTGCATCAAAACTCTGAGGTAAAGCTTGATAGGAAATGCCCAGAGAGAAGAGCATAAAGGTGTCCTTCTCCTTAGGAACCAAAACAAATCAGCACAAGAAATATCCTTTATTATAAAGAAGATATATGCCCTGAACTCCAAGGAAAAAAAAAAGAACAAAACATGGATGAGAATTATAGCCTCCATAACCAAATTTTGTATCTTACAAACACCTGTGCCAACTGACAAAAGGGAGGCATGCAATATGATGGTTGCATAGAACATTTAAAATTGAATCACTATAAGCAGTCTGTGTGTTCAGCGTGTTGTATTCTCATTGTATTGTGTTTTTTCTAGTAAAATATTAATTAATGAGATGCTCAAAGCCAGTGTACGAGTTCTCCATGTTTCCTTTGAGGAATATATAACTACTTCCCTTCAAGAGTCCTCCAACATTTCCTTATTCTTGTTGCATTTACATTCCATACATAAGAATAGCCTTAGAATATTCTTCATACCCCATAGAAATCCTTGGTTGAATAATGTTGCTTTGTCTTTTAGAATTCTACTAAAGTTGTCAAAGAGTAACATAATCCCATTATGTTTTTATTAAGGATCTAGTGTTTTGAGAATGCATCTTACTTCAGAAGACAGTAAGTTATGGTATCTGTCCTGGAATTAAATAAACTCACATCGAAAAAAACAAAACAAAACAAAACAGATGCAGTTGCAAAGATGTAAACATTTAATACAGACTGAAAATCAGTGCTAAAATCATGTAGTACTCTGTGATTACTTATGGTATGTCATAAAGGGGTAAAAAAAACATGAAAGGTAGACACTTGATTTTGAAAGACACTCGATTTTGATAGATACCTGATTTTGAACTCTGAAAGGTAAGAGCTTTGTGAGTAGGCAGCTATGGCTTGCATAGTTTTAGAATCCTAGACCATTTAAAGATATTTCACCTCACTTTTTAGTGCAGGTAAGAAAACTGATGACAGAAGGGTGTGAAGAATCTGTCTAAAGAGAACATGGCAGGGGCGCCTGGGTGGCTCAGAGGGTTAAGCCGCTGCCTTCACCTCCGGTCCGTGATCTCAGGGTCCTGGGATTGAGTCCTGCATGAGGCTCTCTGCTCAGCAGGGAGCCTGCTTCCTCCTCTCTCTCTGCCTGCCTCTCTGCCTACTTGTGATCTCTGTCTGTCAAATAAATAAATAAAATCTTAAAAAAAAAAAAAAAGAGAACATGGCAGTGACAGAAAGACATCATATACTCAAGTTTCTTGATTCCTAGTTTTACACAAATGTATTGCTTTATATGCCCTAAACACAACTACATTTATTATTTTCCCTGCAGTATCAAAACGTAGCAGATTAAAGGAAGAGGATAGGTTGGGTCTGCCTTCTTGGTTCTTGTTCAGTTCTGACACTTATTGTGTGTCATTGGGCAAGAGGAAACCTGCCCAGGGCATCTCATTCTATAAATTTGGGATAATGATGATCTTGTTCATAATCTTGTTGGGAGGATAAAATGAAAAATTCTAAGTAAATAATTTAGAATAAGCCCTGACATGGAGTAATTGTTCAATGAACTATTATTATTATTATCAGTATACTCTTCTAGCCAGTAAGCTTTCACCAACTGTTGGTCTGTGAATATAAATAGGAAGCCTTAATCTCAAACAGTGATTTTCTTCCAAAATCTATGGCAAAGTTTACTTCTTAGTTACAGTATAAAATAGAAGTCTGCAGTTTTAGAATTGCAGATAAGTTTTCTGACTGTAAATCATCCTAGAATAGGATGTCTTGGCCAACCCCCAATCTTAACAAGCCTTTTTCAGTTAAAGACTTATTTTTCCATTTGTGATTTTGCTGGGTCAGCTGTATCATTTGATCCCTCCCCATATCAAAATATAGGAGTCTATTTAATTTTGTGCTATGAAACAAGAAATGTTATGAAAAAAATTAAATGTAGCTGCTTTTAGCATTCTCTTATTCTTGATCTTTTCCTAAAAGAAGTTGTCTGTTGCAAAAGGGATTTTTTTTCTATGCATTATTCACTAAAATGTGTCTGCCCTTAGAGTTTTCCACATTAAACTGTGTGAACCAACCACTTTCCATTTATTTCTTTCCATGATTACTTCCTAGGAATAAAGTCTATTAAATGACTTGGATTGCCTTTATTCTCATTTTTTTCCCTTTTGGTACTCCATCCCCCAGGACTTCACCATCTGTCCACTTGCTTCCTGCATGGGTTCTCTGGGAATCTACCTTTTTCAACATAGGCCATATCTTCTTTTTCTTCAGGCTCTGAGAATCTCTTCTTCCTGGTGCTCTTAAAAGTCATCATACTTCATTGGTAAGAATTTTTATCAAATTTTATCAAAACTGCTAGGATTTTGTTTTGAAGATGCATCCAGCACTGTGGGAAGTCAGAGAAATACATAGTACTTGGTAAGTGAGTCTTTAAGTTTCCTTCAGGTCACACTGTGGTCCCATATACTCCATTCCATTCTAGTATCACCTCTGGTCTCCCACCGGACTATAAAACTATCAGTAATGTGTTATATATTTTTACCTTTGGTATCCTTTTAGAGAATGTATAATGTGTTCATTTGATCTTAGTTATTTAGTAAGTGATCATAGGTTTTATTTCTCTCTGCTATCTCCCTTTCTTTATAAAGTAAGTACAGTTTCATAATTGTGCTAAGCTTCATGCCTAGTGTGTCTTTCCCAACCCTCTAAGTAAAGCCCTCTCTATCATTCCAAGCTACAGCTTAAATGGTATATCTGGTGCGAACCTTTCCCAATTTGTGTAGTCTAGCCTATAGACCTCCACAGCATTCTTTGGTTTTCTCTCTTATAGGACCTAACATGCCTACCATAACTATATATTCATTTACTTGCTTCAATAATTATGCTGTGATGGTATTTTGTACCCATCCCTTGAATAGAACCTGGTTTAGATTAAATACTTAACCGATGTTTTATAATAGAGTAATAACTCCAAGAGAAATATCCAGAACTTCATTTTTATATAGATGGTTATTTTAGTTGTTTTTTTTTCCTCCAAGAAATGACAAGAACACAGGGAGATGGGATATCATACCCAAGTTTGAAAGAGAACTACAATTATAATTAGAGATGAAAATAATAATATTAGACTAATGAGGAAAGTTGGAAAGTCTATAGATATGGAAATTCAAATACCTGAACTTCAGTCTCTGTTTTGCCTTCAAGTTGTTAGGCGAATTCTTTGGAAACAGAGGTATACAATGGAATATTACTTAACCATCAAAAGGAATGAAATCTTGCCATTTACGATGACATGGATGGAAGTAAAGGGTATTATGTTAAGCAAAATAAATCAGTCAGAGAAAGACAAATACCATATAATTTCACTCATTTGTGTAACTTAAGAAACAAAACAGATGAACAAAGGTGAAGTGAAGGAAAAATAAAATAAGATGGAAATTGAGAGAGACGCAAAAATAAGAGACACTGAACTCCAGGAAACAAACCAATGGTTGCTGGAGGGGCAGTGGGTGGGAAGAAGGAATAATTGGGTGATGGGCATTAAGGAGAGCACTTGATGTAATAAGCACTGGGTATTATATGCAAATGATGAATCACTGAATTCTACCTCTGAAATCAGTAAAAAAAAAAAATAGATGATGTGTATTAAAATACTTGATAAATTAGATATTTTCAATGGCAAATAACAGAAAACTAAAGCTCACTTAAATCATAAAGCGAAATTTTCTACACATAGGTAAATAAGGGCTGAGATGAGGAGCTATTCAGAGAATTAAAATGTCAATAAGCACTAGTCTGTTCAGATATTATAGCTCTAACTTTCAGAATGGCAGTTCTTATCAGGTTTAAGATGGCTCCCAGCAGCAATCTGGGCTACCTGCTTCCCTACTCACACTTCGTCCCCTAATTATCAACAAATTCTTATGCCTCACTCTGATTAATCCAACTTGAATCATATGTTAACTGAAATAATTGTGGACAGAGATAGGCTAATAATTTTTATACTATATATAGTCATTGCTTGGCTGGTACAATTAAGCCCCTCACATGGAACTGTGTAGGTATGTCAATTCTACTCAGATTCCATGGTCTATGGAATTTGTACAGATTGATACAATATTCCTATACAACTTTAAAAATACTATAACTGATAAAATGTAACAAAATAGAAGGCATTATATATTCTGTGTTGGGGCACATAGTCTAGGAACTGGATGCTATTTTTCTCATATTAGATATAGAGCAGCTGAAATCATTAAGATCTCCAAAATTAAAATGCCCATATCTTCAAGAGGACATACTGTCTCTACTTGAAGACATTATACCTTTTCTCTAGATAGATTTAAATGCTTTAGAAGTATCTAAAACCACAGGACCTAGAGATATTACAGCTCAAGTTAAAGAATGTTTTTAAAGATTTATTTACTTTATAGAGAAAAAGCACACATGGTGGGGAGGGGCAGAGGGAAAGGGAGAGAGAGAATATTGAGGAGACTCCCTGCTGAGCACGGAGCATAACTGGGACTCAATTTCATGACCTTGAGATCATGACCCCAACAGAAATCAAGAGTTATGGATATCTAACACACTGAGCCACCCAGGCATTCCTAAAGAATTTTTAAAAAGCGATTGATAATAAGGATTGGAGATACACTTTAAATGTTTTCAATTTGACATTTTTAGATGACTCAGGCTGAAGGAGTTTAGGAAAGACTTCGATTTATGAGTTTGTTACATATAGTATATATATAGTTCTGGGACTAGCAAATTCCATTACAGAAGCCAGTATTATAATTTATATAATATTGTGCTCAAGGAATCAAAGGGGCAATGACTATTTGCTAGGCTAAGACAAAACCTTCATTTAGTCAATATGTAGATAAAAGTGTGTTGAGAAAAGAAGAGATATTGTCTCCTAAATTATTGCCATATTATTAATAAATGTATTTTTCTCTAGTGTACCTATTAAGTATGGATCATTCAGAAAGCACCATATATTCAGAAAGAATGTATTACTCTATTCTCCCTGAGTCTCCCTATGAACTCTGTTTATATTGATGTTCTGAGTATAGAGTCAGTTACAGACCACAGAATTTCAAATCAGAAGATTTGAGTTTGCCTCTGTTTTGCCTGTAATGATTTTGTCATAATTGTGTCAATGAGATCAACTGGGGGAACATGTAGATAATGAATATAAGACTGAGATATGTGGATTTCTTGAAACTTTGAATCCTACAGTAAGATATAACTTTATATTAATAGTAAATTTGGAGTGAAAGCTCGGGTTGGAGTGCACAAGGGAAAATCATGTCCTTCCTGGTTATAGTACAGACTAAAAGCCCTAGCCCTTGTAGAAGAAGTCTTACCACTTCTAAGATCCAAAGTTCTGAAAGGTAATTTGGTGAATATTTCCAATGCTTATATTCAGGCCAGATACTCAGAGAGTTTGAAATCTCCTTCATCTTTGGAGCTGGGCTACAGATAGACATGGTAATATATCATGTCATGATTTATAGTCAATGATTTGTTTCCAAGGACTTGTTTTTACTGCTTTAGTAAGGCTTATTGGTCAAGAGCCTTCAATTGCCAGCCCCTTTAGGGATTACCGTAGTTTCAAAAAGTCTTTCAATCAATATTATGTCCTTCCAGGCATGGTCCCCATTCAATGACTGAACGAGGTGGTGTAACAAGGCTGGATATTTTGACTCATTATAAGTCTAATGCACCACTTTAGCTCTGGAAAGAGCTTGGGGTTCACTGATGCCACAGAGCCTTCATTTCTGTTTAACTTCTTCCTGCATCATTCTCCTTCCATTCACCTCCTTTTCACAGGTGCTCACCCTTCGGGGTTATTACTTAATAGCATTCTAACATTCATCTGAATCTCTAGTTAGGTTTTGAAGAATATGGGAAAAATAATATAGTGGGGTTGGGTGACTATTACTGAGCTTGATAAGAGCCCTAAAAAAATACAATAAAAAGCTGAGAGCAATTAAATGGTAATTACAAGTCAAGTGTGAAAGTAGAGGTCCTCCTTGACAGCTTAGGTAGAGACTTTCATCTCCTATATCTAGAAAGCAAAGAAAACTGGAGATCAGGACCAGGACTAAGAGTAGGAAGGAGACTTCCAGAATGGTGGAGTGAGGTGCTTCATGGATCATCTTCCCAGTGAAGCAATCATACCTGGTGAAAATTATAAATTAACAACTAGTAAGATTTCTAGAAATTGTCCTAAGAACATACAGCAGTTGAAGGAATGCCTTTTCAATAAGTCTACTAAATCTTGTTAAGAAAAGTGGCATGTAAGCCACAATGAATGTCCCTCTCTCCGCATGACAATAAGCTCTACTCCAAGTAGATGCAGATGAGAACCCCCTCAGAGTTGTGTTTAGTGATTTAATACCTATTAGATAGGTTCAGGCTTTCAGCATTTCTTAGGTCCCCATTAATTGTACTCAACCGATAATAAAGTTGGTATATAACCTGTGTTCATTATTTGAAACTCAGATCCATTTCTTTGTAGCAAATGCAGTTAGTGGTAGATAAAACACAAGACAATTCTATAAAAACTTATTTATGAGTACTACAATATAGGTAGCATTTAACTGTGATTTAATATAATGTTTCTATTATAAAATATGTTCTGAATTTGGATTCCATAAACATTTTTATCTTCTTTCTCAGTGCCGGAATGGGAACATAACATTTTCCTAACTTTCATTTATTTGTAAATTTGCCCATTTACTGATTAGCTTTTGAGCATGTATACTATGAAGATCTCTGTTCTGTGGCTGTCTCATTTCTGCCTGGATCATCTTTTACTTCTCTTATTGTTTCTTTAGTAAATCCTTGCTCATAGTTAACAGAGGTAGTGCTGAGGTAAGGGTATTTTCATTTTATAGAGTGAGGCAGAGCTCTGGTATTCCCAATAAATGCATCTGACATTGCAGTGATTGATAAACACTGATGAGTATAGGAGGGAGAGAAAAATGTATTCTACTTTGGAGAATCAAAGTGTATTGTTATAGCAAAAAGGGAGAAGAGCCCCATAAAACCCAGCTGAGATTTATTGGGTTCATGAGAGAATTACATAAATAATTAGAAACTTCCTTTTAAGTAAATTGTCATATGAGATATTTACATTAAGAAAGACATTTTAGAATAATGTAGGAAAACTCTAACTTTGCTTTAGTGATAGTTAAATATGGACCAAACTTAAAAATGGGACAGCAAATTCAGGTTAATGACAAAATACTGAAGAGATTAATTTTTCAGAAATACAAATTATTGCATTATCCTATTTCTAGTAGTTTTTTAAAAAGTTTCAAGGAAAAAAAAGCAATGCTTTTTTTCTAGATGAATTAAGTATTTCTTCTATGATATTATTTCTCTTCTGAAAAGGTAACCTCAAGTATTAGAAGTTGTTGTGCAATTCTTAGATTATTGTTTTAAAAGTATTTCCCTTTCAAAAGGTTCTCCTTAACTTAGAAAATCCATTATAAAGTTTTTTCATATTTTAAAATTCCCTTCCTAACTATATTCCTTTGCTTATTATGGAGTGAAGAAGTATGATAAGAGAAGGAATTAGTGATATGGTTCTCATTCTTATGAATAATCAATAACAGCAATAGAAAATGTTCCTAATTTATACAGATTTTTAGAAGTACATGCAAAGTAGATAGCAGCAGACCCAATGATTTACTTTTATCTCTTAGTTAAAATATGGATTTCAAAAGTTTTTAGATTAATCCTTTAAGCAATAATCCTTTATTAATGAATGTGATTAAAGCAGTATTATTTCTATGCTTTTTAGTAGTCCTCATGCTTATTACTTTTGAATGTAAGCTGTAATAACTAATCAAATGTAATTTGTCATTAATATAGCTACATTTTTATTTTAAGAAATATTTAGAAAAAAGATAAAATTTATTTTCTTTTCTAACCCCCAAGGAAAAATATATATTATCTTTTAGCAATCTTTTCAATGATCTAATATTCTTTGGAGATTTAAGACTGTCTACTTGACCACATACTGAGAGGCTGGGTCATGCTATTTTTTTGAAATTCTTACATTTCTGACCATTAAAGGAAAAAAAAATATTTTAACCTGTGTCCTTGGGTCTCTCATATACAATACATAAAATGATAGATGATACTTATCATATCAATTTATTTGAGCCCCTAAAAATTCTTTAATTGTTTAGTTTAACAGTTAATATAAGGGACTTTCAGAAGGTGTTAAATAATATCCTTTCAGTCACAGAGTTGTCCTGAGTTGGAAATATTCAGTTTACACCCTTTTCTACTTAAAGTAACTATGAAGAATTTCATCTAAACTCTTTCTGGGACAGTTAATACTTTTTTTTTTTTTTTCAAATCTAGTACTCTGTGAAATAACAGCTACGATATCTCTGTTTTAGTTTCTCCACACACACACACAAAATACACATACATGCATTTTAAACACCTATATTTTGTAAATTATAAGGGGAAATAAACCAGTTGTTCCTTTGCTGTTTCTAGTATGTATGTGGCCAAGGCCAAGAGGGCTCTTCAGTGCATTATTAGTTAATTAAGGTCACTTGAGTTTTACCCATGGTTAATGGAGTCTAAATTATTGAAATCTTGAATTCCCAAGGGGCTTATATTATCTCTGATATGTATGACATTGACCTAACCCTGAAATTTACTTGTTTTCTTTACTTCTGCAAAATATCTGCTCACATAAAGCTCTTTTGTCTACAACAGAATTATTGAAAATACAGAGATGATAGAGGAGGGTCACTTTGTGTGTTGCTCAAACAATGACTAAAATGTTCCTTTGGTTGACCCAGCTAGCTCCCAGCTATTGTTGGTTCATCTCATATGTTTGCATTGTTCGTTCTTTCTTTCTTTCTTTCTTTCTTCCTTTCTTTTTTCCTATCTTCTCCACTTCCCTTCCCCCTGCAAGAATTTTTGAACCATATGAAATGGAGAGTTCAATTACCAAGATATTTCAGAAGAGGTTCTAAAGAGTCAAGAACAGCAATATTTAAACTTGATGGGAATAAAGATGAGGGAATTGAATGTAGACACTATCATGCTGTAAAAGTTTGTGTAACGAACTTATGTTAGGTAATTAGAGGGAATATTTGCCCATATAATA
This sequence comes from Mustela lutreola, assembly GCF_030435805.1. Classification (NCBI taxonomy): domain Eukaryota; kingdom Metazoa; phylum Chordata; class Mammalia; order Carnivora; family Mustelidae; genus Mustela; species Mustela lutreola. The sequence goes on from NC_081295.1 coordinate 79,774,773, forward strand.
ATCTTAGAATGTACCTAGAGTCAGGAAATCTAATATTTTGTTATTTGGGGGGAAAGTTTTGAGTCTGAGCTTCTCTAACACTCTAAATAGATATTACCTCTTCTTTTTTCTAGACTTCACATTTCTACAAGTAGAAACTGGGAAATTAAAATTAGGTGAGAAATTTCAGTGGTAATTGCATTATTGGAGAAGATCAAGATCTTCTCAGTCTTTTGGTTCTTCTTGGACTGTTCATGGTGCCTATTATTGCCAGCAATAGTTATTCTTTCTTTAAGCTTTTCTTGCCAGAGACATTTTTGAAGAACAATATTCATAAAGGCACTTGTTATGAGGGACTCAGAGTTCAGAATAGAGGCAGAGTCACAGGGCAACATAGTTTATTTCCAGGCTAGATTGCAGACAATTTTGTGTTTCTCCATGCTAATGGTCAACTCTATCTATTTCTGAGAGGGTCACTGTAGAATATTCAACTCAACTTGGCTTAGGATCAGATACTGCCTAGGCTATATTAGTCTTTCCTCGATTTCAGTCAAGTCCTCCAGATAATGTCTTAGGAGATTGTATGAAAAATAAGTCTGTTAAACCTATTTGACTATATTACTGGGGATAAAAGTATCCAGTTTGAGAAAAAGAAGGTGAAGTCAGTTATTTCAAGCAAGAAAAAAGTTTGTGTTAATTAAGCTTGAGTTTCACATCAAAACGCTAACCTTCAAACTTAGTTTTGATAACAAATACTATTGAAAATACAGGCCAAATCAGTACAGAGAGGTCTGTATCAGTTAGGGATTCATTAAGCTGCTTCTCACCAAAATGAGATTTCTTTGATGTGTCCATAGCGAACTTTATTTATATTGTGGATCTAGAAGTGTAGGGTAGCCATCCACAGATGGCATAGTTCACCAGAGTCATTCATGTCATTCAGGGCCTGGGCCCCTTCTAACTTCCAGAGCTACACCTGGGTAGTGACGGCTGGAACCCCAGTATCACTGTTCCATGCAAAAAGGAAAAAGAAGCAGAAAATGCAGAATCCTCACAGTTGTGATTTTTTCATTGACAAAAACTGAGTCACATGACGACTCCTACTAATTGGCACTACAAAGTTGAGTATTTTAATTTTTTAGACTGTATTATAGAAGAAACAAGGAAAAGGAGTTGATGTTAAGTGATGTAGCTTGTGACATCTGTCACAAATTTGTATGAAGTGATGTAGCTTATGGCATCTGTTACAAATTTGTATGTGACATTTTGGTAAACCATATATATATATATATAATATATTCTTTATAAACATATTTTAAAATAAGATTATATAGTGACAATATTAAAATATTTATATTACTTAAATAATAATTTTAACATATTTTGTTTGAATACATATACCTAAGTGGTTCCTGAATGTAGCACTAAGTAAAATTTGGAAATTTGAACAATGTGATACAGTAGAAGCACACAATTTGTAATTCAAGTTATGGAAGTCTCATTTCCTAGCTGTGTAATTTGAAGCATTTTTAAAAACTATTTATTTGCCAGAGAGAAAAAGAGAGAGAGCATAAGTAGGGGAAGTGGCAGGCAAAGGGAGAAGCAGGCTCCCTGCTATAAGGAGTCCAATGTGGGACTTGATCACAAGATCCTGGGATCATGATCTGAGCCCAAGGCAGACACTCAAACAACTGAGCCATCCATGCACCCCTGAGGCATATTTTTTAAACCTTTTTGTGCGTCAGTTTCCTCTGAAATAGGAATAATGACACCAATACGATAAAGTTGTAGTACAAAGAAAATAAGAGAATATATGGAAGCCTCTGAAATAAAGTCTGGCAAAAAGTTGGAGGTTACTTATCCACTTACTCACTTTCCTTTTAAGATAATGTTTACTTAAATGTCATTGTGTTATTTTAAATGTATTTAATATCTAAATTTTGGAAATACTAAATACTAAATACCAATATTAAATTGGAAGATACTAAAACTAAGTTTACAAAAATGACAGTGATGATATTCACAAATCTGTCACTTTTTAAAAAGCTACAGAAACAGCAAATATATGAGGATTTTTAATTATGGGTTTCCTTCTCTATCTCTTTCAATGTAAATTCAATTCTTATTGTTTTGCCTTGTAGTTCAAAGTGTAGGGGCAGCTGAATTTTGTACGTATTACTTAGTCTTTATCTAAATAAATAAAAGATATAATCTGAAAATTTGTCAGAGAAACAGAGAAATTTTGTCAGGTCATTTACAGAAATAATTTATTTTTACAAGATATGAAATGCCTAAAGAAAAACCCAGCGGTGACACACAGGGTTTAAATTTTTTTTTCTTTTTCTCAGAAGTTGTGATTCACTAGCTCTGGCTATTTATGGAACACCAAATATGTGTTCTTTGACCTCTGCATAATTTATTTAAACTCAAGCTCAATAACTTTAAATGCAGTTATTATCACGCTTCAAACAATGGTCAGCGATCTGTGAAGATGGACTGCATTGTCTCATTAAACCAAAAAATCTCAACAGTCTGAAATAAGCACAGTCTAACTGCCTAACAATTAGATATGGTTTCTTACAAAAATATATGCAGCACAACTCTGACCTTTGTGCTAATTAATCCTCTCTGGCAGCCGACTCTTCTTCCACACACACCTCCTTAGTCTTGAATGTCAAATAACTTATTATATACAAAGGCAGCACTGTCAAATACCCACTAGTATGCTGTTTTCTTCCGAGAAGACCTGACTGTCTTCCATAGCCAGCTTTGTGTTCTCACAACTTTGAATCTGTAAGGAAGATATTGAAGTCAGGTAGAAGACAAGATATGGGAATCCCAGAGGAGTCACTGAGTCAGAGAATGGAAAAGAGGGAGCATGTGAGGGAGAGGTGTTCTAGGTATGGCCACACAGGTGTGTGTACCAAAATGGAGATATGTGAAATGGGAGCATGGAGGTGTGGGGTGGGAAAGAGACAGGATTTGAATTCTTAGCTAGCAATGAGTGTTCATAACAGTTTTAAGATTCTTTCTTTCTTTCTTTCTTTCTTTCTTTCTTTCTTTCTATCTTTCTTTCTTTCTTTTTTATTTTTTTTAAGATTTTATTTATTTATTTGACAGAGATTACAAGTAGGCAGAGAGGCAGGCAGAGAGAGAGAGAGGGGGAAGCAGGCTCCCTGCTGAGCAGAGAGCCCGATGTGGGGCTCGATCCCAGAACCCTGGGATCATGACCTGAGCTGAAGGCAGAGGCTTTAACCCACTGAGCCACCCAGGCGCCCCTCTTTCTTTATTTTTAAAGATTTTATTTATTTATTAGAGAGCATGCATGAGAGAGCAAATGCACACAAGCAGGAGTAGGGGCAGAGGGAGAGGAGGAAGATTCCCCGCTGAGAAAGGAGCCTAATATGTGGACTCCAGGATCATGACCTGAATATGAAGATAGACATTTAACCAACTGAGCTACCCAGGTGCCCCAGATTCTTCTTTGATGTATATAGTTGCTAAATATTTATTGAACATGCGACTGTATACCAGGCACTCTGCTAGTTGCTAAGAACTCTGCATGAGGCAAGACCGACATGGTTGTTTTTCACACAAGAGATGACTGCTAAAACATCTGAGAGTAGGAGTGAAGAATATCAGTTCAAGTCCAGCAAGGTAAATAGGGACATCTGATAAAGGGTAGTAACTTCCTAGAGTGGGGAAAGATGAACAATGAATAATACTCAGGGAACTTAGTAAACAGTGTGCTTAGCCCATGGAAGGTGCTCAGTGAATAAATCTGTTGAATAAGTAAATGAGTTAAGGTCCAAGAAGATTAAGGTTAGGTTAAGGTTAAGGTTAAGTTAAGGTCCAAGAAGGAGCCTAATGAGATGACTTGAGTGATCAAGAGAAACTCCTGTAACCTCTTTGCAGGATAGAAGGGTTCCTAAGTTTTCGGGGACAATTGGCCTGTACTGAGAGCTTGTCTTCTCTGGGAAGTTAACAGCAGCTGTACCATTAATAAGTAAATGTGATGGCTGTTTTCCAGAAAAAAGCAAGAACGTTAATTCTCGTGTGCAATACAGATTTCTTTTTCCTTTCCTTTTTTGAGCCATTGGCCCAATCAAAATTAGTCTTGAGAGGCTATAAACAATCAGATACAGGTAAATAAATATCAGTTTTATTGAAAAGGCTTTGTGCAGTGTTATTCTTCATGATTGCTGAAAAGAGTCAATCTAGGAGACTTGGGAGTCTTGCAATTACAAATTAGTCTAATCTAAGCATAGACTTAAAAAAAAAGAAAGGAAGGAAAAAGAAAAGAGTCCTTCTAATTCCCTGGTCTCTGTCCGTTTGAGTAGCATTCTGAGAAATAGCATTTGAGAATCTGATATCTAACCAGTAGTTTCATAAATGGCTGAAATTGTAGGTTAAATAAAGGAGTTAAATTTCTGATGAGTTTCACACCAGGGAAATATCCTTATCACTCTTAGCAGTTTCAAAAATAGCAACACACATATGTTCTTTCTATCTGCGAGGTGCCAAAGTGCAGACAGGCTGACCCAAATTGCTCACCAACAACAGCTGGAAATGGAAAAATCATGTGCACATCTAACCTATATTTAAAACCATTAATTTTTCTTTCGGTTTCAAAGTTGTTCTTCTCTCATAACACACCGTTTATCTGATACAAGAAAGAAAATACCTTGAAATGATTCCCTTGGTTTTCTGCTTATTATTTACTATATATTAGAACATCTACCATATACTAATGCCATCAGTGATTGAAGGAGGTGCTAGAGTTTAATGGAAATAAGCAGGTTAATACAAAGTCTTAGTACTTTGCCTAAACTGGGCATTAAATCAATATCTGTGGTTATCATTTAAGACAATAGAGAGTTTTACATTAGGTGACCTGGTTTTGAGTTTTATGTTTCTTACTATTTGGGTAACCTTAAATACATAGGTATATCCTTTGCATACTTGCCTTGTTTTCCTCATGTAAAACACAAAACAACAACAAAAAAATTTAAAGTAGAAAAACATAAATCAAGAAAATGCAAATCAAAATAAAGCTGTGTGGCTATTTTATTATTACTATTATTATTATTATTATTATTTAGCTAAAATAGCTAATAAAGACAAAAAAGAATTAGAAAATTTAATGGAAAAAAATTCACTCAAGCTGTGACTATTGTAAATATATATGCATCTAATAAAATACTCTTAGCATAAATGATAGAACTGTAGGAAGAAATTGATAAATGCACCCACCATAGTTGGAGGTTTCAACAGAACTCTCTCATTTAATAGGAGTTCAGATGGCCCACAAATTTGTTAAGAATCTGAAGACTCAAATTTCATAACTGACCAGCTGAAATTAATATTTGCTTTGATAATCAAATAATATAATGCTTACAACAGAAAAGCTTATGGTATATTTTATGAGTGAGAGAGGAGCTCTAAGTGATTACATTGGGACAATAAGCATAAACTGGGATTCACCTAGGCCAACTAGTCATATGGAAACTCTACTTATACAAAAGCTGCAGACCAACAATTATAGAACAAACAGTTTTATCAAGCTCACACAGGGATTATTGACAAAACTGACCATTTTCTTGGCTACGAATTAAGTATCAAAATATTTCTGGTAAAGTACTATAACACTAGACCGTTTTCTGAACATAGTGCAATTGGTTTAGAAATCAATTAACAGTACAAATTTGTTCTTTCCCCCTTGTTTGGGCATTAGAATGCACACTCATCTCTAAACTACTTATGGGTAAAAAAAAGAAATTATGATGAAATTTAAAAATAATTATAACTATAAATAATAAGAGATAGAACATATCAAAATATGTGGACAGAGCAATATTGATATTTTTAAAAAATATAAATATAAGTAACAAAATTGAAATGAAAGGGCTAAGCATCTAAGTGAGAAACTAATGAGCTAAATATCTAAATGAGAAACTAAAAATAAAACAGCCAAATAAAACCAGAGTAAGTAGAAGAAAGGAGACAATAGGGAATAAGAACTGAAACTGATGAAAACAGAGGCAGAAATACAGAAATAGAAGAGATTAGAACATAATAAAGAAATACTATGATCAACTTTATGACAAAAAGTTTGAAACCTTAATGAAAATTATATATATATATATATACATATATATAATTTTCAGTCTTATATATCTATATATGATAATACTTTTTAAGTAACAAGTCACCACACAAATGTTAGCTTAAAAAATAAACACTAGATGATAATGGAAATACAAAATTGGATCACAGAATCTCCTCTATCTAATATGTGCTTGACATGATGAACAGAAATTGGTAAAATTAGCATGCTTTTGGGATTATGTTTAATTTCATGTGATAAGAAACCCCAGATGGAAGTAGGTTTAACAATGTACTGTTTATTTTTCCTCACATAAGAGAATTTTGTGAGGAAAGAGAATTTTGATGCGTTCAGATAACTGACAGGGATCGAGGGTTATTCCCACTTTTGACTCCTAGGCTCTACATTGATAGCTGGAGTTTCATTCATTACCTCCTGATATTAATTCAACAATGGGATGAAAAGGAGAGAAAATAGCAAAGGGAGAATGACTGCTGTCTTTTAGGGAAGTTTACTGTTATGTTTCCCAAAATTATTTTGCTCCCATTTTATTGACCCAAAAAATATATATATATATATATATATATATATATATATATAAAACTATATATAGCAGATGCCGGGAACTGTGAATTCTATCCTGAGCAGCTATATACACAATAATAGAATGAATGTCCTACTACTACGGAAGAAAGGAAGAAGATATAGTGAGGATGGACAACCACCATACTCAGACACAACCAACAATGAATTCATTAGCAGCATCCATATATGCAAAGTGAAAAATAACTTTTTGAAGTTATTTGAAAAATAACTAATTCTGGTATGCAGTTTAATCCCCATTTCTCTATTCATCTGTCAAATACTTTAAGCAGGAAAGAGGGTGAATTGAAAACATTCCTAAATTTCTTAGGATAGCAGATTGAGAGGGTAATTAGGCAGCCTAGAAAAAATCTGAAAGAAGTTTCTTAAGAACAGAATTCTATGTGACGGGCCGAATCTCAGGCCCTCAGCAGAAGCAGGAAACACCACCAGGGGTCGTCACTGTGTTCCAGGAAAATGCTCAAAAATTCAAGTGGACTCTTCTTCAAGAATAATACGCACCTGAACTCAGTGGAGTAAATTCTACTATAGACATTTAATAAAAAACAAAAGAAAGAACAGAGACCTGCCTGTTCAAAAATGACTATACTCAAACTCTGCCCACGTCTTCAAAATACCAAAAGTACATGTAATAGCAAAACTTCAGTTCTCAAAACTGTAGCTCAAGAGAGGGTGTCAACAGGTTATGAGCAGTGTCAAGGTAAATTTATCCCATTATGTTGAAGAAAATAGAAATTCTAGACAAAGCTGCCTATATTAAACATGAGAAAGAAAATATGTAGCATAGTAACTAAACAAACTTTCTAGAGAAAAATAAAGGGAAAAGACAACAGAGATTCTAGAGGGTAAACAAACATTACACAAGTAAAGGAATATTTTTAAAAAATTGCTGTAGAAACTATAAAATTTATTTAGATATGATAATCACACATTGATATAATAATATTATATCAGAATGCCCCAATTATAGAACTAACATATGGATTTATATGTCTATATATACCATATATATATATATATATATATATATATATATATAATATAATACATGTTGCTCAAATTTGAATTCTTAATTCAGATGAAAGTATGGTATAATGAGAGCAAATAAAGAGGAAAGAAGTGAAGAGATTAAATCAGTTAAAGATAAAACAAAGGAACCAAATATTTGTTATCAGAGTCTCTGCCGTAGAGGACCCAAAAATTATGAACAAAAATATAATTAAATAATTTCTTTGAAATAAAGGGAAAAGTAAGTTTGGAAATCAAAGGAAATTGTGTTATTTAAAGAAATCTTGGTATAGAATAATGAATATTAAGCTATATCCTTCTTAAGTTATTTAACCACATTGGTAAGGAGTTCTTCAGTTATTCAGGTAGAGTAAAGCAAGTTACTTAATAATGAGGTGAATGAGAAACATCTTAGTCAATGTTAGAAGATAACTGAGCAATATTTATATTAAGGAAAAAAGACTTAATTTCTTGTTCTGTTATAACGATACCAGAATGTCCAAAATATGAAAGAATGAGAGAGTAGAACATGCATGATCTCTTTTTGATAAAATAACTGTTAGTGATTGAAGTAATTCAGGTTAAGAGATGATGGTGTGTTGGACCAAGGTGGTAACAGTCAATATGGAAGAAAGTGGAAGAAGTAAAATTCTGGATATCTTATGAAAATGGAACTAGTGGGACTTTTCTGATGGATGTTGACTATGAGAAAGAAAAGTTAAGGGGTGCCTGGGTGGCTCAGTCATTAAGTGTCTACCTTCAGTTCAGGTCACAATCCCAGGGTCCTGGAATCCAGCCTTGTAAGGGACTCTCTGCTAAGCAGGAAGCTTGTTTCTCCCTCTCCCACTCCCCCTGCTTTTGTGTTCCCTCTCTCGCTGTCTCTCTCTGTGTCAAATTAATAAAATCTTAAAAAACTAATAAAAGGAAAGAAAAAAAAGGTTATAAGATCTTAGGACTCTTATTTTTTTTTTTCTTTTTTGCCTAATTAACTGAAAGGATGATGTTTGGAGTTTAAGAAAGACCACAGGATATAAGTTATTAGGGATCCAAAATACACTTGGTTTTAAAGCTATGGATATGATTGTAAATAGAGAAGAGATCCAAAAACTTGTATCTTGGAGTTCTACAAAATTACAAGGCCAAAGTAAAGATAGAAGCATAGGAGACAGATTTGTGAAGAAGTCTGGTGTCCTTAAAGACTAGTGATGAAATCATTTCCAGGAAAGAATGATCAATTATGTTAAAGTCTACTGATGGTTCATGTAAAGTAAAGATAATTTACAATGGGATTTAACAATGGGGAGATATTAACAAAATGATTTAAGTCAGGTGGTTGAAGTGAAAGTGTGATTGGAATAGGTTTAAGAAAAAATGTGGGAAGAACATTTAGAGACTAAATACAGTAAAAATAATAACATATTTGGGTGATAGATGGATTCTTCATTTTTTTTTCTTTTTTTTTTTTAATGAAGAGCTTTATTGAAATACAATATATATTGCCTTAAGTTTTAAGCCTTTAAGTTACAGTATACAATCTTGTTTTCAGATTTTTTAAATTAACATATAAGGTATTATTTGTTTCAGGGATACAGGTCTGTGATTCATCAGTCTTACACAATTCACAGTGTTCACCATAGCACATACCCTCCTCAGTGTCCATCACCCAGCCACCCCATCCCTCCCACCCCTCCTCCACACCAGCAACTCTGTTTGTTTCCTGATATTAAGAGTCTTTTATGGTTTATCTCCCTCTCTGGTTTTGTCTTGTTTCATTTTCACCTCCCTTCCCCTGTGATCCTCTGATTTATTTCTCAAATTCCTCATATCATTAAGATCATATGATATTTGTTTTTCTCTGATTGATTTATTTCGCTTAGCATAATACCCTCTAGTGCTAGCCACGTCATGGAAAATGGCAAGATTTCATTTTTTGATGACTGCATAATATTCCATTATAAATATACCACTTCTTTTTTATCCATTCATCTATTGATGGATATCTAGGCTCTTTCCATAGTTTGGCTATTGTGGAAATTGCTGCTATAAACATTGGGGTGCATGTGCCCCTTCAAATTACTTCCTTTGTATCTTTGGGCTAAATACCCAATAGTGCAATTACTGGGTCATGGGGTAGCTCTATTTTCAATTTTTTGAGGAATGTCCATGCTGTTTTCCAGAGTGGCTGCACCAGCTTGCATTCCCACCAACAGTATAGGAGGGTTCCCCTTTCTCTGCATCCTCACCAACATTTGCCATTCCCTGACTTGTTAATTTTAGCCATTCTGACTGGTGTGAGGTGGTATCTCATTGTGGTTTTGATTTCTATTTCCCAGATGCCGAGTGATGTGTCTGTTGTGTTTCATGTGTCTGTTGGCCATTTGGATGTCTTCTTTGCAGAAATGTCTCTTCATATCTTTTGCCCATTTCTTGATTGGATTATTTGTTCTTTCTCATTGAGTTTGATATGTCCTTTATAGACTTTATATGATATGTCATTTGCAAATATCTTCCCCCCTTCTGTTGATTGTATTTTGTTTTTGTTGGCTATTTCCTTTTTCTGTGCAAAAGCTTTTTTATCTTAATTGGGTCCCAAGAGTTCATTTTTGCCCTTGCTTCCCTTACAATGTTTCTAGAAAAAAAGCTGCTGCGGCTGAGGTTGAAAATGTTGCTGCCTGTGTTCTCTTCAAGGATTTTGGCAGATTCCTGTCTCACATTGTGGTCTTTAATCCATTTGAGTCCATTTTTGTGTGTAGTGTAAGGAAATGGTCCAGTTTCATTCTTCTGCATGTGGTTGTCCAATTTTCCCAAAACCATTTGTTGAAGAGCCTATCTCTTTTCCATTGGACAGTCTTTCCCGCTTTGTCAAAGATTAGCTGACCATAGAGTTGAGGGTTCACTTCTGGGCTCTCTGTTTTGTTCCACTGATCTGTGAGTCTGTTTTTATGCCAGTACTATACTGTCCTAATGATTACAGCTTTGTAATAGAGCCACCAGCTTTGGTTTTCTTGTTCAACATTCCTCTGGCTATTTAGTCCTTTCTGATTCCATACAAGTTTTATGATTTATTTGTTCCATTTCTTTGAAAAAAGTTGGTGGTATTTTAATAAGGATTGCATTACATGTGTAGATTTCCCTAAGTAGCATAGATATTTTCACAGTATTTGTTCTTCCAATCCATGACCATGGAATGTTTTTCCAGTTCTTTGTGTATCCCTCAATTTCTCTCATGAGTATTCTATACTTTTCTGCACACAGATTCTTTTCCTCTTTGGTAAGATTTATTCCTAGGTATCTTATGGTTTCAGGTGAAATTGGAAATGGGATCAACTCCTTACTTTCTCTTTCTTCTGTCTTGTTGTTGTATAGAAATGCAACTGATTTCTGTACATTGATTTTGTATCCTGACACTTTACTGAATTCCTATATGAGTTCTAGTAGTTTTGGGGGGAGTGTTTTGGGTTTTCCATGTAAAGTATCATATCATTTACAAAGAGTGAGAGTTTGACTTCTTTGCTGATTTGGAGGCCTTTTTTTTTTTTTTTTTTTTTTTTTTTTTTTCTGATTGCTGAGGCTAGGAATTCTAGTACTATATTGAATAGCAGTGGTGATAGTGGACATCGCTGCCATGTTCCTTACCTTAGGGGAAAATCTCTCATTTTCTCCTCATTGAGAATGATATTCTCTCAGGGTTTTTCATAGATAGCTTTTATGATATTGAGGTATGTACCCTCTATCTCTACACTGTAAGAGTTTTCATCAAGAAAGTATGCTATACTTTGTCAAATGCTTTTTTGGCATCTATTGAGAGTATCATATGGTTTTTGTCCTTCCTTTTATTAATATAGTGTATCACAATGATTTATTTGCAGATGTTGAACCAACCTTGCAACCCAGGAATAAATCCCACTTGGTCACGGTGAATAATCCTTTTAACGTACTGTTGGATCCTATTGGCTAGTATTTTGGTGAGAATTTTTGCATCCATGTCCATCAGGGATATTTGTCTGTAATTTTCCTTTTTTTTTTAAATTTTTTTAAATTTTTTATAAACATATATTTTTATCCCCAGGGGTACAGGTCTGTGAATCACCAGGTTTACACACTTCACAGCACTCACCAAAGCACATACCCTCCCCAATGTCCATAATCCCACCCCCTTCTCCCTAACCCCCTCCCCCCAGCAACCCTCAGTTTGTTTTGTGAGATTAAGAGTCACTTATGGTTTGTCTCCCTCCCTATCCCATCTTGTTTCATTTATTCTTCTCCTACCCACTTAAGCCCCCATGTTGCATCACCACTTCCTCATATCAGGGAGATCATATGATAGTTGTCTTTCTCTGCTTGACTTATTTCGCTAAGCATGATACGCTCTAGTTCCATCCATGTTGTCGCAAATGGCAAGATTTCATTTCTTTTGATGGCTGCATAGTATTCCATTGTGTATATATACCACATCTTCTTGATCCATTCATCTGTTGATGGACATCTAGGTTCTTTCCATAGTTTGGCTATTGTAGACATTGCTGCTATAAACATTCGGGTGCACGTGCCCCTTTGGATCACTACATTTGTATCTTTAGGGTAAATACCCAATAGTGCAATTGCTGGGTCATAGGGCAGTTCTATTTTCAACATTTTGAGGAACCTCCATGCTGTTTTCCAGAGAGGTTGCACTGGCTTGCATTCCCACCAACAGTGTAGGAGGGTTCCCCTTTCTCTGCATCCTCACCAACATTTGCCATTCCCTGACTTGTTAATTTTAGCCATTCTGACTGGTGTGAGGTGGTATCTCATTGTGGTTTTGATTTCTATTTCCCAGATGCCGAGTGATGTGTCTGTTGTGTTTCATGTGTCTGTTGGCCATTTGGATGTCTTCTTTGCAGAAATGTCTCTTCATATCTTTTGCCCATTTCTTGATTGGATTATTTGTTCTTTCTCATTGAGTTTGATATGTCCTTTATAGACTTTATATGATATGTCATTTGCAAATATCTTCCCCCCTTCTGTTGATTGTATTTTGTTTTTGTTGGCTATTTCCTTTTTCTGTGCAAAAGCTTTTTTATCTTAATTGGGTCCCAAGAGTTCATTTTTGCCCTTGCTTCCCTTACAATGTTTCTAGAAAAAAAGCTGCTGCGGCTGAGGTTGAAAATGTTGCTGCCTGTGTTCTCTTCAAGGATTTTGGCAGATTCCTGTCTCACATTGTGGTCTTTAATCCATTTGAGTCCATTTTTGTGTGTAGTGTAAGGAAATGGTCCAGTTTCATTCTTCTGCATGTGGTTGTCCAATTTTCCCAAAACCATTTGTTGAAGAGCCTATCTCTTTTCCATTGGACAGTCTTTCCCGCTTTGTCAAAGATTAGCTGACCATAGAGTTGAGGGTTCACTTCTGGGCTCTCTGTTTTGTTCCACTGATCTGTGAGTCTGTTTTTATGCCAGTACTATACTGTCCTAATGATTACAGCTTTGTAATAGAGCCACCAGCTTTGGTTTTCTTGTTCAACATTCCTCTGGCTATTTAGTCCTTTCTGATTCCATACAAGTTTTATGATTTATTTGTTCCATTTCTTTGAAAAAAGTTGGTGGTATTTTAATAAGGATTGCATTACATGTGTAGATTTCCCTAAGTAGCATAGATATTTTCACAGTATTTGTTCTTCCAATCCATGACCATGGAATGTTTTTCCAGTTCTTTGTGTATCCCTCAATTTCTCTCATGAGTATTCTATACTTTTCTGCACACAGATTCTTTTCCTCTTTGGTAAGATTTATTCCTAGGTATCTTATGGTTTCAGGTGAAATTGGAAATGGGATCAACTCCTTACTTTCTCTTTCTTCTGTCTTGTTGTTGTATAGAAATGCAACTGATTTCTGTACATTGATTTTGTATCCTGACACTTTACTGAATTCCTATATGAGTTCTAGTAGTTTTGGGGGGAGTGTTTTGGGTTTTCCATGTAAAGTATCATATCATTTACAAAGAGTGAGAGTTTGACTTCTTTGCTGATTTGGAGGCCTTTTTTTTTTTTTTTTTTTTTTTTTTTTTTTTTTCTGATTGCTGAGGCTAGGAATTCTAGTACTATATTGAATAGCAGTGGTGATAGTGGACATCGCTGCCATGTTCCTTACCTTAGGGGAAAATCTCTCATTTTCTCCTCATTGAGAATGATATTCTCTCAGGGTTTTTCATAGATAGCTTTTATGATATTGAGGTATGTACCCTCTATCTCTACACTGTAAGAGTTTTCATCAAGAAAGTATGCTATACTTTGTCAAATGCTTTTTTGGCATCTATTGAGAGTATCATATGGTTTTTGTCCTTCCTTTTATTAATATAGTGTATCACAATGATTTATTTGCAGATGTTGAACCAACCTTGCAACCCAGGAATAAATCCCACTTGGTCACGGTGAATAATCCTTTTAACGTACTGTTGGATCCTATTGGCTAGTATTTTGGTGAGAATTTTTGCATCCATGTCCATCAGGGATATTTGTCTGTAATTTTCCTTTTTTTTTTTAAATTTTTTTAAATTTTTTATAAACATATATTTTTATCCCCAGGGGTACAGGTCTGTGAATCACCAGGTTTACACACTTCACAGCACTCACCAAAGCACATACCCTCCCCAATGTCCATAATCCCACCCCCTTCTCCCTAACCCCCTCCCCCCAGCAACCCTCAGTTTGTTTTGTGAGATTAAGAGTCACTTATGGTTTGTCTCCCTCCCTATCCCATCTTGTTTCATTTATTCTTCTCCTACCCACTTAAGCCCCCATGTTGCATCACCACTTCCTCATATCAGGGAGATCATATGATAGTTGTCTTTCTCTGCTTGACTTATTTCGCTAAGCATGATACGCTCTAGTTCCATCCATGTTGTCGCAAATGGCAAGATTTCATTTCTTTTGATGGCTGCATAGTATTCCATTGTGTATATATACCACATCTTCTTGATCCATTCATCTGTTGATGGACATCTAGGTTCTTTCCATAGTTTGGCTATTGTAGACATTGCTGCTATAAACATTCGGGTGCACGTGCCCCTTTGGATCACTACATTTGTATCTTTAGGGTAAATACCCAATAGTGCAATTGCTGGGTCATAGGGCAGTTCTATTTTCAACATTTTGAGGAACCTCCATGCTGTTTTCCAGAGAGGTTGCACTGGCTTGCATTCCCACCAACAGTGTAGGAGGGTTCCCCTTTCTCTGCATCCTCACCAACATTTGCCATTCCCTGACTTGTTAATTTTAGCCATTCTGACTGGTGTGAGGTGGTATCTCATTGTGGTTTTGATTTCTATTTCCCAGATGCCGAGTGATGTGTCTGTTGTGTTTCATGTGTCTGTTGGCCATTTGGATGTCTTCTTTGCAGAAATGTCTCTTCATATCTTTTGCCCATTTCTTGATTGGATTATTTGTTCTTTCTCATTGAGTTTGATATGTCCTTTATAGACTTTATATGATATGTCATTTGCAAATATCTTCCCCCCTTCTGTTGATTGTATTTTGTTTTTGTTGGCTATTTCCTTTTTCTGTGCAAAAGCTTTTTTATCTTAATTGGGTCCCAAGAGTTCATTTTTGCCCTTGCTTCCCTTACAATGTTTCTAGAAAAAAAGCTGCTGCGGCTGAGGTTGAAAATGTTGCTGCCTGTGTTCTCTTCAAGGATTTTGGCAGATTCCTGTCTCACATTGTGGTCTTTAATCCATTTGAGTCCATTTTTGTGTGTAGTGTAAGGAAATGGTCCAGTTTCATTCTTCTGCATGTGGTTGTCCAATTTTCCCAAAACCATTTGTTGAAGAGCCTATCTCTTTTCCATTGGACAGTCTTTCCCGCTTTGTCAAAGATTAGCTGACCATAGAGTTGAGGGTTCACTTCTGGGCTCTCTGTTTTGTTCCACTGATCTGTGAGTCTGTTTTTATGCCAGTACTATACTGTCCTAATGATTACAGCTTTGTAATAGAGCCACCAGCTTTGGTTTTCTTGTTCAACATTCCTCTGGCTATTTAGTCCTTTCTGATTCCATACAAGTTTTATGATTTATTTGTTCCATTTCTTTGAAAAAAGTTGGTGGTATTTTAATAAGGATTGCATTACATGTGTAGATTTCCCTAAGTAGCATAGATATTTTCACAGTATTTGTTCTTCCAATCCATGACCATGGAATGTTTTTCCAGTTCTTTGTGTATCCCTCAATTTCTCTCATGAGTATTCTATACTTTTCTGCACACAGATTCTTTTCCTCTTTGGTAAGATTTATTCCTAGGTATCTTATGGTTTCAGGTGAAATTGGAAATGGGATCAACTCCTTACTTTCTCTTTCTTCTGTCTTGTTGTTGTATAGAAATGCAACTGATTTCTGTACATTGATTTTGTATCCTGACACTTTACTGAATTCCTATATGAGTTCTAGTAGTTTTGGGGGGAGTGTTTTGGGTTTTCCATGTAAAGTATCATATCATTTACAAAGAGTGAGAGTTTGACTTCTTTGCTGATTTGGAGGCCTTTTTTTTTTTTTTTTTTTTTTTTTTTTTTTCTGATTGCTGAGGCTAGGAATTCTAGTACTATATTGAATAGCAGTGGTGATAGTGGACATCGCTGCCATGTTCCTTACCTTAGGGGAAAATCTCTCATTTTCTCCTCATTGAGAATGATATTCTCTCAGGGTTTTTCATAGATAGCTTTTATGATATTGAGGTATGTACCCTCTATCTCTACACTGTAAGAGTTTTCATCAAGAAAGTATGCTATACTTTGTCAAATGCTTTTTTGGCATCTATTGAGAGTATCATATGGTTTTTGTCCTTCCTTTTATTAATATAGTGTATCACAATGATTTATTTGCAGATGTTGAACCAACCTTGCAACCCAGGAATAAATCCCACTTGGTCACGGTGAATAATCCTTTTAACGTACTGTTGGATCCTATTGGCTAGTATTTTGGTGAGAATTTTTGCATCCATGTCCATCAGGGATATTTGTCTGTAATTTTCCTTTTTTTTTTAAATTTTTTTAAATTTTTTATAAACATATATTTTTATCCCCAGGGGTACAGGTCTGTGAATCACCAGGTTTACACACTTCACAGCACTCACCAAAGCACATACCCTCCCCAATGTCCATAATCCCACCCCCTTCTCCCTAACCCCCTCCCCCCAGCAACCCTCAGTTTGTTTTGTGAGATTAAGAGTCACTTATGGTTTGTCTCCCTCCCTATCCCATCTTGTTTCATTTATTCTTCTCCTACCCACTTAAGCCCCCATGTTGCATCACCACTTCCTCATATCAGGGAGATCATATGATAGTTGTCTTTCTCTGCTTGACTTATTTCGCTAAGCATGATACGCTCTAGTTCCATCCATGTTGTCGCAAATGGCAAGATTTCATTTCTTTTGATGGCTGCATAGTATTCCATTGTGTATATATACCACATCTTCTTGATCCATTCATCTGTTGATGGACATCTAGGTTCTTTCCATAGTTTGGCTATTGTAGACATTGCTGCTATAAACATTCGGGTGCATGTGCCCCTTTGGATCACTACATTTGTATCTTTAGGGTAAATACCCAATAGTGCAATTGCTGGGTCATAGGGCAGTTCTATTTTCAACATTTTGAGGAACCTCCATGCTGTTTTCCAGAGAGGTTGCACTGGCTTGCATTCCCACCAACAGTGTAGGAGGGTTCCCCTTTCTCCGCATCCTCGCCAGCATCTGTCATTTCCTGACTTGTTGATTTTAGCCATTCTGACTGGTGTGAGGTGATATCTCATTGTGGTTTTGATTTGTATTTCCCTGATGCCGAGTGATATGGAGCACTTTTTCATGTGTCTGTTGGCCATCTGGATGTCTTCTTTGCAGAAATGTCTGTTCATGTCCTCTGCCCATTTCTTGATTGGATTATTTATTCTTTGGGTGTTGAGTTTGCTAAGTTCTTTATAGATTCTGGACACTAGTCCTTTATCTGATATGTCGTTTGCAAATATCTTCTCCCATTCTGTCAGTTGTCTTTTGATTTTGTTAACTGTTTCCTTTGCTGTTCAAAAGCTTTTGATCTTGATGAAATCCCAATAGTTCATTTGTAATTTTCCTTTTTGATGGGGTCTTTATCTGGCTTTAGTATCAAGGTGATGCTGGCCTCATAAAATGAGTTTGGAAGTTTTCCTCCCATTTCTATTTTTTTGGAACAGTTTCAGGAAAATAGGTATTAATTCTTCTTTAAATGTTTGATAGAATTCCCCTGGGAAGCCCTCTGACTCTGGGCTCTTGTTTGTTGGAAGATTTTTTGCTATTGCTTCAATTTCCTTTCTGGTTATGGGTCCATTCAGGTTTTCTATTTCTTCCTGGTTCAGTTTGGTTTGTTTATACATCTCTAGAAATGCATTCATTTCTTCCAGATTATCTAATTTCCTGGCATATAATTAGTCATAATATGTTCTTATAATTGTTTGAATTTCTTTGGTGTTGGTTGTGATCTCTCCTCTTTCATTCGTGATTTTATTAATTTGGGTCCTTTCTCTTTTATTTTTGATAAGTTTGGCCAGGAGTTTATTAAACTTAACTAATTCTTTCAAAGAACCAGTCCTAGTTTCATTGTTCTGTTTTACTGTTCTTTTGGTTTCTATTTCATTGATTTCTGCTCTGATCTTTATTATTTCTGTTCTCCTGCTGGGTTTAGGCTTTCTTTGCTGTTCTTTCTCCAGCTTCTTTAGGCATAGGGTTAGGTTGTGTACTTGAGACCTTTCTTGTTTCTTGAGAAAGGCTCATATTGCTATATGCTTTCCTCTCAGGACCACTTTTGCTGCATCCCAAAGATTTGGGGCAGTTGTGTTTTCATTTTCATTTGTTTCTATAAATTTTAAAATTCTTCTTTAGTTTCTTGGTTGACTCATTCATTCTTTAGTAGGATGCTCTTTGTCCTCCATGTATTTGAGTTCTTTACAACTTTCCTCTTGTGACTGAGTTTTAGTCTCAAAGCATTGTGGTCCAAAAATATTCAGGGAATGATCCCAGTCTTTTGGTACTGGTTGAGACCTGATTTGTGACCCAGGATGCGATCTATTCTGGAGAATGTTCTATGTGTGCTAGAGAAGAATGTGTATTCTATTGCTTTAGGATGGAATGTTCTAAATATATCTGTAATGTCCATCTGGTCCAGTGTGTCATTTAAAGCCTTTCTTTCCCTGTTGATCTTTTGCTTAAATGATCTGTCCATTTCAGTGAGGGGGATTTTAAAGTCCCCTACTATTATTGTATTATTGTTGATGTGTTTCCTTGATTTTGTTATTAATTGGCTTATATAATTGATTGCTCCCATGTTAGGGGCATAGATATTTAAAATTGTTAGATCTTCTTGTTGGATAGACCCTTTATGTAGGATATAGTGTTTTTCCTAATCTCTTATTACAGCCTTTGGTTTAAAATCCAATTTTTCTGATATAAGGATTGTCATCCCAACTTTTTTTTTTTTTTTTTTTTTTTTTTTATGTCCATTAGCATAGTAAATGGTTTTCCAGCCTCTCACTTTGAATCTGAAAACATCTTTCGGTCTAAAATGAGTCTCTTGCAGACAGCATATCAGTGGGTCTTGTTTTTTATCCAATCTGATACCCTCTGTCTTTTGATTGGGGTATTTATCCTGCTTACATTCAGGGTAACTATTGAGATATATGAATTTAGTGCAATTGTGTTGCCTACAAGGTGACTGTTACTGTATATTATCTCTGTTCCTTTTTGGTATATGTTACTTTAGGCTCACTCTTTGCATACAGGGCCCCTTTCAATATTTCCTGTAAGTCTAGTTTGGTGTTTGCAAATTCTTTTAGTTTTCATCTATTTATTTTTTTGTTCTGGAAGCTTTTTTTCTTCTCCTTCTATTTTCAGTGACAGCCTAGCTGGATATAGTATTCTTGGCTGCATATTTTTCTCATTTAGTACTCTGAATATATCATGCCAGTCCTTTCTAGCCTGCCAGGTCTTGGTGGATAGATCTGCTGCCAATCTAATGTTTCTATCATTATAGGTTACAGACCTCTTGTCCCTAGCTGCTTTCAGGATTTTCTCTTTGTCTCTGAGACATGTAAGTTTTACTGTCAGAATACAGGGTGTTGACCTATTTTCATTTATTTTTGAGAGGGGTTCTCTCTCTCATCTTATCTCTCATCAAAATCCCTCCTGGATTTTGATGCCTGTTTATTTCCCCAAATTAGGGAAGTTCTCTGCTATAATTTGCTCCAAAATACCTTCTACTCTTCTCTCTTTTTCTTGTTCTTCTGGGATCCAAGTTATTCTAATATTGTTTCATCTTATGGTATCACTTGTCTCTCAAATTCTCCCCTCATGATCCAGTAGTTGTTTATCTCTCTTCTTCTCAGCTTCTTTATTCTCTATTATTTGTTCTTCTATATCACTAATTCTCTCTTCTGGTTGATTTGTCCTAGAAGTTAGAGCCTCCATTTTTCATTGCATATCATTAATAGCCTTTTTTATTTTGACTTGATTAGATTTTACTTCCTTTATTTCTCCAGAAAGGGACTCTCTAGTATCGTCTATACTTTTTTCAAAGTCAGGTAGTATCTTTCTAATCATTCTGAACCTTAGTTCCTACAACTTAATGTCCATATTGATTAAGTCCCTGCCAGTTGGTACTGCTTCTTTTTCTCTTTTTTGAGGTGAGGTTTTCCATTATGTCATTCTGTCTAGAGAAGAATAGATTAATGAGAGAACAAAATGCTAAAAGGGTAACAGTAAGCCCAGAAAAATAGACACAAAACAAATTAGAAGACACCCAAAACCAGGGGGGAAAGAGAGAGAGAACAAGAAATGATCAGGCTGGTGAATAGAACAGAGCCATACACTTGATTTTGGGTGTATTTTAGTTTGTTAGAAGAAACTGCCTCCCAAAATATATATAAGAAAATATATATATATATATATATATATATATATATATATAGTTCTTTCTTTAAAATTGGAGAAATGGACTATTACTATAAAGATGAAAATTTAAAAATATTTTAAAAAAGAAATTCATAAGAAGTTGGTTGAAAAAAGAAGAAAAAATATAAGAGAGAGAGAGAAAGAGAGAATGTGATCAGGCGAGAGACTAGAGCAAAGCCATACACTAAATTTAGGGTATGTTTTGGTCTGTTAGAAGAAACTGTATCCCAAAACTTTAAAGAAAAAAAATACATATATTCAAAAAATAGAGTTAAATACAATGAAGGGATAGAATATGACTATAAAAGTGAAAATTTTTAAAAAAATTTAAAAAATAATTGATAAGATGTTGGTCAAAAAAGGAAATAAGAAAAATAAAAAAAAAGGAAGCAGAAAATTTAAAAAGTTAACTTCAAAAGACTAAAGAATCACGGAAAAAAAAAAAAGCCATGAATTCTATGTGCTGTATTCCCCTAGCACTGGGGTTTTGCAGTCCTCATTAATCAGTAAACTTGGTATTAGCTGGATGTTCTTATTAATGTTCTGGGGGAGGGTCTTGTTGCAATGATTCTTAAATGTCTTTGCCTGAGGCAGAATTTCACTGCCCTTGCCAGTGGGCAGACTAAGTAATCTGCTCAGGTTTTCTCTCTCAGTAGCTTTTGTTCCCTGAAGTCTCTGTATAGCTTTGGAGGATAAGGAAAATGGTGGCCTCCCAATCTCTGGCCCAGAGCCAAGAACTTGAGACTGCACTCCTCAGTGCACCCTCAGAGAAAAGCAGTCAATCACTTCTGTCTCTCTGGTCTCTGGCTGCCCTCCATGCTCACCTGGCCTGTTACTGAGCATTTCTATCTCTGGCACATGGCACCATTTGGAGTCTTGAAACCCAGCAGATTCCTGCAGCGCTCTCCCACACTGCTTCTTCCAGTGGAGGAAGGGAGGATGTCTCCCCACTTGTCGGGTCTCTGCTTGAAGAGTCATGGTCCAACTGTGCCTCAGATCATGGTTTATGACAGCCCTGAGCTAAGAGCCCACTCCTTGGCTCCATCTTTGCAGCCACCTTCCCCATTCTGATAGTTGGGTACTCTGCCACACGCAGGCATCCTTGGTGTTTCATCCCTGGGGTCCTGAGACCACACTGTCCCAGTGAGGATTTCACCCTGTGCTTAGCCACTGGAGTGATGTCCCTCAGCAGAGGAGATTTTTAAAAGTACTGGTTTTGTGCTCTGCTGTTCTGTCTCTTGCTGTTAGCTTCCTGACAGAGTCTCCTTCGTCTCTGCAGTCTATTGTCTCAGATTCAACTCTTTTCATGTCCTACCTGCCAGAAAGTGGTTGCTTTTCTGTTCCTAGAATTGCTGCTCTTCTTTTCTCCCAACTCCTGTTGAGTTCGTAGGTATTCAGAATGGTTTGATAACGATCTAGTTGAATTCCTGGGACCAGATGAAATTTAGGTTTCCTGCTCTTCTGCCATCTTGCTCCTCTCTTCACCTTGTTTTCTAAGTAAAGGGTCAATAAATAGAGTGTAAAATTGAAAAATAGTGTTAAAACAAGAAGGCTCCATTTATTAATGTTTCTACTGAACTTTTTGAACTTGTGGGAAAAACTATAAAGAAATAATTATTATTCAACCTATTTTAACCATTATCTGAAGTTTAGCAATTTTCTTTGGTTAATATTTCTCTTCTATGAAACTCAAGTAAAATTAATAGTATATGTAACATGATTCAACTGGTAAATTTTTATAGTTTTTACAGTTTATCTATTGGACTTCTTCATTTTTTTAAAAAGATTTTTTATTTATTTATTTGACAGACGGAGATCACAAGTAGGCAGAGAAGCAGGCAGAGAGAGAGGAGGAAGCAGGCTCCCAGCTGAGTGGAGAGCCCAATGCAGGCCTTGATCCCAGAACCCTGGGATCATGACCCGAGTCAAAGGCAGAGGCTTTAACCCACTGAGCCACCCAGGTGCCCCTTGACTTCTTCATTTTTTATATTTATGTTTGATTTCTTTATATTTTTACAGTTTTTATGGTTTATTTGATTTCTTTATATACAGAAAAAGATAAATGGAATGATATTCCCTTAATGTTCACTTTTCTTTGTGAGTTACTCTGCTGCTCCAAATTTAATAAAGAATATATTACTTTTGTAAGTATAATAGATTATTCTTTAGCAAAATTCTTGAAAAAAAGGCAACATGGAAAATATTATACCATGAAGGCAAATTTGTGTGTGTGTGTGTGTGTGTGTGTGTGTGTGTGTATGATTAAATCCTACTATAAGGAACTTTAGACAAAGTTCAATTTACTGTCCTTCCAATTCCTCTTCTACATCCTTTTCTGTTTGTTAATCACCTGTGCCAAATACAGAGCACAGACAAGGCTATACTCCTTTCAGCTCTAGTACTTTTTAACTTTTTATCTAATACTTTCTGGCCAGTAGTACATGATGACTAGCCTCTGAAATCGCCAGAAAAGTTCCCTGAAAAGCGAACTGATTTAAATAAGTCACATTGTTTTGCATCCTTTATATATTTATTGGAAACTAATTCTTCCAGGTACATTTACAGTTTATAAAAAAAGTTTGTTAATATTAAATAAATATGTGAAAGTGAAATTTCAGTAGAGATACTTTGAAACAGGATACCCTGGGCAGGGTCAGAGGACATCATTTGAATTATATTATTGTTGTATAAAATTGGCCTAGTTTAGTCTGTCCCTTAATTTGTTATGTCTGCAAAGGTTTTACTAAACACCCTCATCACATTTTCAGGTTGAAGAACCTGGATATCTAGGATGAATATAAATGTTACCATATTTTTAATTTTCTATAGTGAATGTGAAAATATATTCAATTGTAGGAATCAGTAAGTATATAAATAATTCAATAGTATTATTTTGATATGAAAGAACTGCTTCAAGCTGAATATAATGAAGAAGTATGCTCCAACCTTTGAAAGTTCAAACCAGTGAATTTTCAAGGAAGAAGAGAATTACATCCAAAATTTATTTTTTAAGTTTCTCAAAGAATGACTAACTCAAAATTTATCTAATATTACTTATATTTTACAAATGGAACTAAATGTTCACTGAAATTTTACTTGAAATTTCTACTGAATATTTTAAGAGGAGAAAGATGTGTAGTGTGCCATTGTACAGGTAGGTTTTTCTTGGGTTAAAGAGAACAATTCATAAAACAAAACAAAACAAAAACCCCAGAATTTCTGGAAAATGTGTTTTTAGTAAGGACGTGTCATCTTTTTATCCTGTTCTTTGAATTTATCCATTATCATATGCCATTTCAATACTTTAGTAATTCAAAAGGTAACACTTTGGGTTGGAACTCTTTGATAAATGATTATGAGGACTGAGATGTTCTGCAATATGACAGAAATGGACTATAGATGAGCAGAACTCTAAATTGCAGAAAAGATGCTGGAAGGTTTAATGAAATACAACATTTTATAACAATTTTGAAATATCTCATACATTATTCTAAGTTCTTGCTAAATCTGTTTTCTGCATTCTCTTCTATTATTAATTCAAATTGAAATGTTAATTTCAAACAATATTATAAATCCCATTTATTAAAATTTAAAATATTTATCTATGCTTCTGTTTATATGAACTAAGAAAATATTATCTGGATTAAAAACGTTCTTAATTGGTTTAAATAAATAATCAGAAAGAAATCACTTGACTGATATAACATTTAAAATCAGGATCGAGCACAATATAGATTGAGATGAGATCATTTGCCATTGGAGACCCAAAAGTCACCTTTTGAGATGAAGAAATAAGTTCAAAAAATACAAATGAACGTGTTGGTGGCATTTAAAACACTAGAAACTGATGAAAAATTTTTTTCAGTCTACTATGGAAAATACATTTTTTACCCACAATGTCATTATGGGGTACTGGAACTGAATTATAACTCTAAGCTCCATTCATGCTGAACTTTTGTGTATTCTTTGTCTGCTCAGACTGGCCATTAAACCCCTTTCCCAACAGGTTAGGCAGGCTATAAACAACAGAATTAAGATACTGACAAGCTTCAATAAATTTTCAAATGAAGAGCACATTTCTATATGCCATATATCACCAAATAAATATGCTTTCCTTCTTATCCCCAAACCCAATGTGTCACATATTTCATGTACTTTGGGTTAAAAACAACCCAAATCTCCAAAAATAGCAATGAAACGACTCTCAAAGAGTTACTTTTTTTTAAAAATGTTAGATCTGTAGAAACTGGATATATAGTTTTAAAATAACAAAGTATCAATGAATCTCAGATATATATGTAAAATACTCAAAGTACTGGCAGACTATAGTTATATTAAATGGGTTATAGCTTGCCTATCTACTTTCTTCCTGCATTATTCTCAGGTTAAAATTCTAAGAATTTTATTACTTATTAAAATTATAATTATTGTTCATTTATAATATAATTTGTTCACCAGGTAGTACCTCATAACTAAAACTTGGATAGTCATATCCCAAATATATACATTCCAGTAAATAATTAAAACCTGTTTACAGTTTTAAAAATTCAATGGTCACATTAATGCAGCACAAATTTTTACCATTATAAGGAAAGAAAGTCTTGCTTTAAAAGATTAATTGGTTTTATAATATTATTTAGAGTATTGAAAATATGGTTTTTCTGACTTATTTCTTATAAAGTTATTTATTTGCTTCTTTGTTTTTTAGTCAAAATCATAAATGCAAATTTATAATAGATTACAATGCAATTTTTCTTTCTGATTGAATTTTCAAAGGGGTTTTAGTTTTACAGAACAGGATTTTTCTAATCTATTCATCCTAGAACCTTTTTGTTTCTCATGATAATGGATATAATTTTCTTGATTTTAAAATTAAGATAAATGAAAGATGTTCTTATCATGTTCTTATCATCTATTATAAGACCATTGTGGTTTGACATCACTTGGTTACATACAATTTGATAGTTTCAAAGACATATCTTTTAATCTATTAAATCCTGATAATATTATTTGCTTTTTTCTCAGATAATGAAAATTACTGAGGTGATTTAGAAGAACTACTTTTTTCTCCAAAAAATGACTAACAAAGGGCACATGAAGGAAATTCTTTGTTCACTAAAAATTCTTATTTTTATATAATGATTACAGGAACATGCATATTTATCAGGCTGTATTTATTAAAAGCGTAAGCACTAATTGGCAACTCAAAAAATAGTCTAAATATTGCGAAGAAAAAGTAAAACTCATCAGAAAATCTATGAAATCTCTATAGGGCAAAATAAAAATAGATGGAAAAAATTATCTAAATTGACAACCCATTTCCACTAAAACTTTTACTCTGTGAAAAAAACCCTATTTACTTTTTCTCTTATAAGAGATTTATGAATTAATTACCTCTATTTACCATTTGTTCTGGTGTGAATATTTCAATTACATTCCCAATGTACATTGTGATTATAGGAGAATAAAAATTCTGTACCATTCTGTATATCTGGTTATTATAAACATGACATTTATAAGACATTATGAAAAGCTATATGGATAAAATTATAGGAATAAAAGTTACATGGATAAAAATTATAGGAATAAAAGTTATATGGATAAAAGTTTATACATGATTCCTGTATTAAGGAGACTTAAACTTGAGTTTCAGAAGCAGGACATAAACAAAACAAAGTAACAACAAGGGTCATGGCAAAAGATAACATGGTAAATGATAAATAACAAATATTGAAAGAGTTTTAATATGTCATTAACCTTTTGGCTATGGGAAAATTGGAGAATGGGTCATGAGAAAGAAGAAATTAGCAAATAACCCTTGAAAGACACCTGGGTCTGAAATATCCTATCATTGGGGAATATTCTATCCCAGAAACCTAGAAACACATACAAAATTTCTTAGATAGATTCAGAATCATTTTGGCTGCTATAAAAGGCTCCTCTGAATCTGTTTCCTTGTTACAAAATAGAGTTTAAGTGTTAAATTGGAAATGTATGTGAAATGCTTAAGGGTACGGAATCCAGAATAAATGTTCAATACATAGATTGTTGTCTATATTGTGAAATAAAATTGTCGAGATAGTTTTTGATTTCACTAGAGAGGGCATTCAGTGACAAGTTCTACAGTTTTAATTTTATTATTTAGGAAATAGAAAATCATAACTTTTTGGTCAAAGAGTGAATATGTAAACAAACAAACAAACAAAAACAACACACAAACAAAATAGGTTACCAGGAAGATTAAGTCATGCTACTTTGCTATTGCCAATACTCTGTCGAAGTGAAAACATGAAAAAAAGACTGTTCAGGGACAGTTAGTGGGTAATTGGGCAAACACAGGATTGGTGGACAGGGACAAGTAAGGATAGCCAATTTAATAAATATTTATGGATTGTCCCCAGGGGCTATGTACTTTGTATATCCTGGAGATAAAATGAATAAAAAGATAGTTTGCTTCTCAAAATGTCCATGGAATTATAATTATGTGTATCTTAGCACAAATTACTTTTCTGTACCTTGGTTTCTCCATCAGAAAAACGAAGATGGGGCGCCTGGGTGGCCTAGTGGGTTAAAACCTCTGCCTTTGGCTCAGGTCATGATCCCAAGGTCCTGGGATCAAGCCCTGCATCAGGCTCTTTGCTCAGCAGGGAGCCTGCTGTCTTCTCTCTCTCTGCCTGCCTCTCTGCCTACTTGTGATCTCTGTCTATCAAACAAATAAATAAAATCTTAAAAAAAAAAGAAAAACAGAGATAATGAGATTTTTTCTTATGGCGGTACTGTGATAATTATAGAAAATATTACACTATTAAAGCCTTTTGGACATTGCCACATGTATATGAATGTTCATAGCTATTATATTATTACTATTATTATTCAGAAGATGAGAATACAAATAAAGTATATAAACCCCAGAAGAGGAAATTATAAATGGTTAGGACTGGAGCATAACAGATGAGAGGAAAATGAAGGGCTTCTCCAAAGAGGTGATAACCACTGTGGGATCAGCCTAGTTCAGTATAATTTGGGGATCAAGCCAAAATGAAATCTGAATCTTAAATGTACCAATATTTAGTAAATTACTTAGTCTCTCTGCCAGTTTCCATATTTATAAGATGGGAATAATGACAGTGCCTATTTTAACAGATTGTTGTAAGAATCTAATGGGTTAGTGAATACACACAGTTCCAGCCCCAGGGAATATTTCAGAACAAGGAAGCCATTATTACTAACATCATGATTTTGTAGGATTACTAGACTTTTTCTATGCATACCAGTAGAAAAAAAACATTATGAGCAGATGAACAGCCTATAGAAAAGCAAAGAGTTATGACAGGTATGAAAGTTATGTATGACATTGCTTACAGGCTGAAAGGCAGGAGGCTATTGGTAGGGGAATCCAGTTACATGAAGTTCACTTTGGAGAAAGGGTGTTCTTAAGGACATGCTCAATGTCTTGCTCCAACCATGAGACAATAGAGAGGTAATTATGGGGTGTTTGATGGACCGTGATGTGAAATGTGTAAACATCAATTTGCTCGCACAGAGTGAGTGCATTGCAAATGGTGAGGGTAGGTAGCAGGTGAAAAAAGTTTCAAGGTTAGAATAAGTGTCAGATAAGGTGATTTTTAGTGAATTTTTTGGTTTTTGTTTACTTACTATTTCAGGTGTAAGATGATGAAAGCACTTGAATTAGATTGGAGATGGATAAGATTGATATTGAGGAGGTAACATAGATGAGTAGAAGAGAAGCAGAAACAAGCAGTAGATAACGAAAACATTTATGGCTTTAGAGGTCAGGTAGATGGTGACTTCATCAGTGAATTAGGAAATATGAAAATATTTGCAAACTTATGGGAAGGCAGGATGACAGTCATATTTAAAAGGTTGAGTTTGAAATTCCTGTAAGGTGTCAGGCCTAGTAGCAATATAAAATAGGGATGCTTTAAAAATAAATCTGGTTAGACTCATAAATTATTGGTTCATTTGAGACATTGAATATATACTACATATTTACACCAAGAAATGGGTGATATAAAATTTAAGTTTAAGAGAACATACAAAGGTGTAGTTACATACAAATAAAAAAGAGAAATTACATTTCTATAGGAGACATTGCACAGAGAATGACAAAGATTTAAGGGCTGACTCCAGGCTATGGCCTAACATAAAAAGAAAGAAGTGGACTCACCAAGAGAAGCAGAAATGGAATGGAGTAAGCGAACAATAGGAGAAAACATGGACAGTGCAGCATCACAAAAGTGAAAAGTGATGAGTAGTCAGGGCACAAATTCTTACAAGCACCATTTCTATAAATAGAAATTTAGTCTCTGTTTTATCTCTAAGGACTACGACACTCAGTTACTATTTGCTAAGTTGCTGAGTATGCAGATAATGTTTTGGAGATGGAAATAACCATGACTACTCTGTGCCAGGAGTACAGAGTTTAGTTAAGAGCTTTACTTATGTTACACTGTCATCCCAACCATAATCTTATGATGTGGGCACATCTATTCCCATTTCACACATTAGGAAAATGTAATGTAGAGAATTTAAGGTAAGATGGGTAGTAGAATGAGAAATTGGTTCTAACTGTAAAGCTCAGGTCCTATCCACTGAATTGTGCTATTTCAATAGCATGTCATAATGACAGTAGCACTGGACCAATGACAACAGACATAGGCAATCATTAGTCTTGTAATTTTACAGTCATTTTTAAAAATAAGATGAATACTGCAAGTGGCAGTACTTCAAATAAGGAAAAGCTTTGTTCTAATAGAAGTTATTACAAGAAAATGATGGCTGATTACTTATGTCAAATGCTATAGAAGGCTCAAAGAGTTAAGGTTAAGAAAATGTCATTGCATTTAGAAGACCAGGAAATCACTGGTGATTTCTAAAAAGGGAGTTTCATAAAACAGTGGGGACAAACTTTTTGAAGTAGTGGATTAAAGAGTGTGCAGAGATGGGATAAGGTGGTAGGGAAGGTGAATATAGTGTGTATTTTAAGAATTTGGGAGAAGGGGGTGGGATTATGGACATTGGGGAGGGTATGTGCTTGGGTGAGTGCTGTGAAGTGTGTAAACCTGGTGATTCACAGACCTGTACCCCTGGGGATAAAAATATATGTTTATAAAAAATAAAAAATTAATAAAAAATATAAAAATAAAAACAAGAAGATAAACAAGATAGCAGTTTGTGAGTACGTAACTCACTTAAGCTAAAGTTTTTTTTTTTTTTTCAAGATTTTATTTATTTATTTGTAAGAGAGAGAGAGAGAGTGAGAGCAAGCACAGGCAGACAGAGTGGAAGGCAGAGTCAGAGGGAGAAGCAGGCTCCCTGCGGAGCAAGGAGCCCGATGTGGGACTCGATCCCAGGACGCTGGGATCATGACCTGAGCCGAAGGCAGCTGCTTAACCAACTGAGCCACCCAGGCGTCCCAACTTAAGCTAAAGTTTTAAGGATAGAGGAATTTTGGCATTTACCTCAAATATGTGGAATGATACTGTGGTTTTTGACACTAGATGACAAAGGTAAAATGAAAATAGGGAGACTTTTCACAATGATGAAAAACAATAATGTTTGCTATCTTCTGTTACTTAACTAAAACAAAACTATTTCAGATTGAAAATGTACTGATCTCTTATTCTCTTATTGTTATTCCAATTATATTAGCACTCCTGGAGTTATCCATGGATTTTGAGGATCGACTATTATATTAATGCATTGCTGAATACTTTTATTTTTTTCCTCAACTTGTATTAATGCTATCAATTCTAAAACAATGTTTTAACTTCTGGAACAAATAGACATAATCATTCAAATATAAACATAATACATTTGCCAGGTGTCAACTGAAATTTCTTTTAATTCTTGCTAGCTTATCCCTTGTTCACTAACTTTACTTGTCCATCAACCCACAAAACGAATTTCTGTTTTCATAATTCCATAGAGACTTTTTGCATTGATTGTAACCTTGGTATAATGACCAAACCTTGGAATCAGTTCACAAAGTCATATGGCTTCTTGAATGGGAGAGAAAAGAGAAGGAATATTGGAAGTTTTCTGTGATTTGTTCTGTTTGTAGATATAAGGATTCAAATGCACAAATGCAAATGCCAAAACTAGAGTAGTAGTACTTGGGGACAGGGAATAGAAAATAAGGCCAAAGGTAGAATTGAAACACACATAATGCCATTGATAAGTGAATTTTCAGGATGTTGGCTCAACCCAAATTTCAAAATATACTCAAGAAACTGTAAATTGTAATTACCTACAATGTATTATATTCCTTCCTAGAAGCTCTAGAACCTATTTTTGGAAAACTTTTGGGTTTGGTAAGATGTATCTCGGGTCAGAGACCAATAATTTTAACTTCTCTCCTAGGTCCTTATATTTTAGGCTAAAGTCTTTAGCTCTGGGATTTACCAAGACAGTCTGTTTCCCTCAGCCTAACTAAACATTAAACAGATTTCTTCCTCACAGGCTTTACCTCTCTTCTTATAAGACCATTTACCTTAGAAAGGTTGAAATTGCAAATTCTTTCTCTGCCTCTGTGAGATCTACACAAGTCTCGTGTAATGGACTTAAGCTTCTTGTCAGTTTTATTTATCTTCCAGTTTCTGGAGGATAAGGTAAGAACATAACTTTTGTGGATGCCTTGTTCCAAGTTGTATAACTACCTCCTGTCATGAAGATACAAAAAAGTTTACTTTTCTTTTGGACAAAACAATTGGCAAACACATAAAACCTATGTTCTCCTTCTGAACTGGTGCTTAAAAATCTTGCTGTTTGTTTCAGCAGAGTTAAGTTCACACTTTAGTTCTGGTCTCTCTCACCTATTGTAATAGCCTTAAATAAAATCTTCCTTATCTGTATAACTATTCAGTGCAGTTTTTCCTGTGACAGACCTTATCGAATATCTAGTATCTGATATCCTTGTGGTTACTGAAGCCCACTTGAGGTTAAACACTGTAGATAATTTTTATTCAAAACCATTGGATTAGTAACTCTTTGTAGAGGCAAAAGTCCTAAATCACTGAGACTTTGGGAAGATAACTGAAATTTAAAAACAAAATTATTTCCCAAGACCCAGTATCCTCAAATTTATTATAATCATACTGTGCATACAAGTGCACTCACAGAGAAAACCTACTTTCCCCCTCTTTTTCTTTTTTCTTGTCTTTATTTTTAACTGATCTATCAACTATTAAGCCTAATATTGGCATCATGTAGACTGAAAATTTGGTTAACTGATTTCTTTTTTTACTTTTCATCTAGATGTTTGAAGTAACAGTTTTATTTCTGCTAGTCTGTCAGAAAGCAATGATTATTAACTTTAGATTGTCTTAAAACTATTTGCTTGCAGTTTGCTCATTTCCTTTGATATCATAGTGGTATAAGAATTTAAAACACAAGTCTGTCACTAGCATACTAGATCTAGAATGCTCACTATAGATAAATATTTTTGATGCTTATACAGCCTTGTTAGCAAATTTTTTAGAGGTTATCTTTTCCTTTTAGTTTTATAATGTTTTCTGCTCTTAAGTTTGAGCTGTTTGCACATTTTTTTTTTTACTGTAACTTTTCCATTTTTAAGAGATGCATCTTACTCTAAATTCGTGTACTTTCCACTTGCTCATTTTTGTAGGTAACAAAGATTAGGCTCTATTGAACTTGTATAAAGAAGAGACTTAGAATAAACATTTCTACACAGACTCACTGACATATTTTTTTTTTTCCAAATGTGTGTTTTTCTTTTAGAGTCTTTGCTTTTTGTCTCTTTCATGAAGATGTTCTTTTCCATGTTGTTTAAGGGCAATAGATGGTATTGAAAACTTTCGAGATGAAATAGACCTGGATTTAATTTCTGGACTCCACTATCTATTAGTTGCATGATCTTGGGTAATGTTAAACTTCTCGCGTGTGTTTCTATATATGTAAAGGGACAATTTGATGAGTTGATTTATGTTAAACACTTAGCAATGGGGATAGGCTCTTAAAAAGTGTTAATTTCTCTTTTTGGGGAAAAAAAGAGCTAGAACCTCTAAGAAAATTAACTAATTTTGAAATTCAAATTGCCAATCCATCTTTTCCCTGATGTAAATAATAAACAGAATGAAGAGCTGTTCACCCAAGTTTAAGATTATGATGAATGGCAGAGGTGTGTTTGCTTTACCTCTACCCAGCAAGTATATGACTTGTAACACAGCTCTAAATTGATTATTATATGACCGTTAAATATCAGTTGTCACAATGAGTTCATTAGACAATACCCGAGGGAGTGCCTAAAGCTGCCAAACCTCCAGCAGGTCAGAAGTAGTTCCCTCCTGAGGAGGCTTTTGGCTGAGGGAAAGAGGAAACATTGTCACTCCTCTGAATGAAAATGACACACATTGAATTACTTAAATGGAGACTGCCAGGCCAGCATAATCCAGTGCAGCAAAGTGTCATCATGACTCCTAGAAAATTATCCACAGCTCCAAGAGCTGTGACCAAGAGCAGAATACTTACTCTCCAGAGAATATTTTGGAAAACACAATTGTCTCTCCAACTATTATGACCACTTCTTTTTCCAGAAGGAAAAATAGAATAAAATCTTTGCAAGTTTGTGGCAGAGACAGTGGACATTTAAAATAGAGTATAATTGGGGCACCTGGTTGGCTCAGTCATTAAGCATCTGGCTTCTGCTTAGATTTGATCCCAGGGGCCTGGGGTTAAGCCCTGCATCAGGCTCTCTGCTCAGTGGGAAGCCTGCCTCTCTTTCTCCCACTCCCCCTGCTTGTTCCCTCTCTCACTGTGTCTCTTTCTGTCAAATAAATAAATAAAGTCTTAAAAAATAAATACATAAAATAGAGTATTAGCCATTTCTCCTTTCATTTTTATTATTTTTTTATGCCTTTGTTTTCAAAAGAGTATGTTTTTACATTTTGGATAATGAGATAAATTCAGAAAATTAGAATTAACACATATAGACCAAACTAAAAGGGATTTATAATTATGAATTTAGAAAGATCTTTGTAATATAAACCTTTAAATTGAGATTAGAGCCCAGACTACCTTCAGAACTGTTATGTCTAGGTCAAGGTAGGAACTTTGTCTTCTGCAACAGCTGGTTTTTAATAGATAAGGATTTACTGTTGAATGAAAGATTAAGTGTTCTGGCCCACCTCATTTTTTCCAAATAATTAAATCAGTGCTTTAAAAATTCAGGATTATTGTGATGATAAAATAGTTCTTGTATAAATCTATTTTTGTAGACATGTTTTCACTTGTCTTCAACAAATGTCTAGGGATGGAATTTCTGGGTCTTATTGTAGATGTATGCTTAAGTTTTCAGAAGTTGCAAAACCTTTTTTCCAAAATGATTGTGCTGTTTTGTATTCCCACTAAAAACATGAGATCTTCAGTTGCTCTGTATTCCTCCAACATTTGGAGGGATCAGTCTCTTTCATTTTAGCAATCCTAGTGTTTGTGTAATGGTATTTCACTGGTTTTAATATGCATTTTGTATATTTGTAACCTGTGACATTGCAAAATTCACTTATTTTCTAGTAGTTTCTTTATAAGTAGTTTGATAATTTTACATAGATATGATTTGTCTTCTCTGAATGGTTTTATTTTTTAAATCTTTGTGGTCTTATTACTTTTCTTGTCTTATTGTATTGTCTAGAACCTCCTGTAAAATGTTGCAATTAATTGGTGAAAAGTTACATCCTTGTCTTGTTCTAGATATTACAATGCAAGTGTATAAAATGTCTTTTGCTTAGATGTTAATTAAGATCTTTCCATTTCTTTTTATCATATTGAGGAAGCTTAATTCAATTCCTGCTTTGCAAAGCTTTGTTAAAATGCTTTCTCTGAGGGGTGCCTGGGTGGTGCATTCAGTTGAGTGTCCAACTCTTGGTTTTTCTCAGGTTGTTATCTCAGAGTCATAAGATCAAGCCCTGTGTCAGGCTCCATGCAAGTGTGGAGTCTGCTTGAGATTCTCTCTCCCTCTTCTTTTGCCCCTCCCCTTTGTGCTCTCACTTTCACTCTCTTTCAAATAAATAAATAAATAAATAAATCTTAAGAAAAAATGTTTTCTCTGTATGGATAAAATATTTTTTTCTTTTTTAGTTATTACTATAGTGAATTACATTTATGGCATTTGTGATATTAAATTGACCTTTCATTCCTGATGTAGTCTCTCTTTGGTTATGTATTATCTTTTTATATATTTGGATTTTGTTTTGCTAATAAGATTTTGTAAAACAATTTTAAACATATATTATAAAGTAATATTTGTCTATAATTTTATTTTCTTTTAGTGACAAAGATTTTGGTATTTGGGTAATACTGGTCTCTGTTTTCTGAAAAGTTTGTTTAATTAATATTGGTATTATCCTTATCCTTTCTTCAATTTCAGTAAGATTCACTCATTAATCCATCTTGGCTTAGAATTTTCTTTATGAGATGATTTCTTCTTATAATAAATTTAAATTTTAAAATAGAGAGCAATTCTTGGCTTTCCATTTTCTTGTATGTGCATTTTGGAGAGGTATGATTTTTTAAAAATTTGTCCATTTCATATTAAGTTGCCAAACATTTTGGCAAAAAGTTTTTGTAATTCCTTTGTCGTCTTTTAATGTCTACAGAATCCTTAGTTTAGTCTCCTTATTCCTTATATTGTTAATTTGCTTTTTCTCTCATTCTTTGAGTAGTTTTGCCAAGTGTTTACAAATTTACAAAGAACCAACTTTAGGCTTCGTTATTTTTTCTAATGTCCTATATTTTACTTCATTGACTTCATTCCTTCTATGCTCTCTATTTCATTTTCTTTCTTTCTACTCACTTTGTAGTTAAGTTACTCGCCTTTTTTTCTAATTATAAGATGACAACTTAGATCATTAACTTTAAACTTTTTTTTTCTTTTGTAATACAAGCATTTGAAGCTATCAATTTCACCCTGAGCACTGCTTTAGCTGTAGCTTACAGGTTTTATTATGGAGTCTTTTCATTATTATTCAATTAGATTTATTTTCTAAGTTCACTGGTGATGTCATATTTTGCCCATAGGTTATTTAGGAGTTGTTTAATATCTAAATATTTGGAGGTGTAGGCAAAATATAATTTTAAAAAGGCATCTCCTTACAATCCATAAAACTGCTTGACAAAGGTTGAAGAGAGAGAGCAGTCTTATTATTATATAAGAATTGAACCAGGGGCACCTGGGTGGCTCAGTGGGTTAAAGCCTCTGCCTTTGGCTCAGGTCATGATCCCAGGGTCCTGGGATCTAGCCCCTCATTGGGCTCTTTGCTCGGCGGGGAGCCTGCTTCCTCCTCTCTGCCTGCCTCTCTGCCTACTTGTGATCTCTGTCTGTCAAATCAAATAAATAAAAATTAAAAAAAAAAAAAGAATTGAACCAGAAGGTTATGCACATCTAAGACAATCTGCTAAGAAATTGCAAATATAGACAGAAAGAAATGTCACCTTTTATATAGGTAAGCAGATACAATCTATTATATAGAAGCTCTCAAGATAAACAATAACTAGTCCTCAGATAAGAGAACTCAATAGCACTGATTATCAAATACGGTTTACCCTCAATTTACTTGTCAGTTGGAGTGAACACTTGTGCTAGCTAATTAGTTTATCCAAAGAAAAAATAAACTTCTCATATCTTTATGACAAGAGGTAATTTTCAAACTTGGAGCTAGGCTTCTTTGGAAATTAGGCTCCTATCTGCCCACAGAAACTGGGAATAGGGACGCTATCTTTCTTGATGATTACATTTCAAGGAGATCATTACTAAGTCTTTAGGAATGTTGCAGCTATCTAAATATCTAGTAAGTCCATAGCAAAGCATAGTAATGATCAGAATTATTGTAAAATAACAGAATTACTGAATTTTTTAAAAATATGTTATTTGCCTTGGAGGAATAACCTTTGACTATATCAGACCAATGTTGTGTGTTTAAGTCAAATTATTATTTATTTTTTTATTTTTATTTTTATTATTTTTTTAAAAGATTTTATTTATTTATTTGTCAGAGAGAGAGAGAGCGAGCGAGAGCGAGCACAGGCAGACAGAGTGGAAGGCAGAGGCAGAGGGAGAAGCAGGCTCCCTGCGGAGCAAGGAGCCTGATGTGGGACTCATCCCAGGATGCTGGGATCATGACCTGAGCCGAAGGCAGCTGCTTAACCAACTGAGCCACCCAGGCGTCCCAAAATTATTTTTAAATTGAATTGTAATTGACATACCATAATCTATTAGTTTAAGATGTACATGATAGTGATCTGACATATTTTATATATTGCTAAATGATATCTATAACAAGGCTAGCTACCATCTGTCACCATACATCATTATAATATTACTGATTATATTCTCTAGGCTGTACTTTACATCCCATGACTTAATCATTTTATAACTTGAAGTTTGTATCCTTTAATCCCCTTCACTTATTTAGCCCACACTGAACCCTACCCTACAGTTTGTTTCCTGTGTCTTCAGGTCTGTTTATGTTCTGTTTGCCTTCTTTTTTAGAATGCACATATAAGGGAATCATATGGTATTTCTCTTTGTCTGTGATATTTCATTAGTGTAATACCCTCTAGGTCCATCAATATTTTATTCTTTTTTGTGGATGGTTAATACACACAACACACACATACACACACACACACACACACACACACACACACACATATACACACCCCTCACATCTTTATCCATTCATTTATGGATGGACACCTAGGTTACCTCCATATTTTGGCCATTGTAACTAATGCTACAATGAACAAGGGATGCACATGTCTCTTCAAATTGATGGTTTGTTTCCTTTAGATAAACACCCACAGCTGGAATAGCTGGATTATGTAGGAGTTCTATTTAAAATGTCTTGAAGAAACTTCGTATTGTTTCCCACAGTGGCTGTGCCAATTTACTTCTCACTGAGCACACAAAAGTTCCCTTTTCTCCACATTATTGTCAACACTCATTATTTTTTGTCTTTTTGATAATACCCAATCCGATAGGTATGATGTAATATTTCATTGTGGTTTTGATTTGCATTTCCCTGATGATTAGTGACATTGAGAACATTTCATGTGCCTGTTGATCATTGGTATGTCTTTCTGGAAAAAATCTTTCAAGCTCATTGTTCATTTTGTTGTTTGTTAATATGGTATTAATCCTGTAAGTTACATATTTAGATATTTTAGATATCTGAAATATATAAATTTCAGATATTAACTCCTTTCTGGATGTATGATTTCCAAATATTTTCTCCCATTCAGTAGGGTGCATCTTTGTGTTGTTGATTTTTTTTTTTCACTGTGCAAAATGATTTTAGTTTGATGTAATCTCATTTGTTTATTTTTGTTTTTGTTGCCTTTGCCTGAGGTGACTGGTACAAAAGAAATATTGCTAAGACTGTTGTCGAAGACCTTACAGCCCATGTTCTCTGCTGGGAGTTTGTTTTATGGTTTCAGGTCTTATATTTAAGTCTTTCCATTTTGAATTTATTTTGTATATGGTATAAAATAGGGGTCTGCTTTCATTCCTTTATGTGTAACTCCACATTTATTGAGGAGACTGTTTTTCCCCATTGTATATTCTTACCTCCTTTGTAATAGGTTAATTGGCCAGGTATGCATGAGCTTATTTCTGGGCTCTCTCCTGTTTTTTGTTTTGTTTTGTTTTGTTTTTGTTCCCTTAATCTAAATGTCTGTACAAAGTAATTATTTTGATTATGTTGGCTTTTTTTGAAATCAGGGAGTAAGTTACCTCCAGCTTTGTTCTTCTATCACAAGATTACTTTGCCTATTCAGAGTCTTTTGTGGTTTTATGCAAATGTTATGTTTACTTGTTCTGTCTGTGGAAAAAAGGCCATTGGTATTTTCCTGGGGATTTCATTAAATCTGCAGATTGCTGTGGAGTATGGATTGTTTAACAATAGTAATTCCTCTAATCCATGAACACAGAAAATCTTTTCATTTATTTATGTCATCTTCAGTTTCTTTTATCAATGTCTCATAGTTTTCAGAGTACAGGTCTTTCACCTTCTTTGTTAAATTTATTTTTAGTTATTTTGTTCTTTTTGATGCACTTGTAAGTGAGATTGTTTTATTAATTTCTTTTTCTGATAGCTCATTATTAGTGTATAGAAATGCAATCAATTCCTGTATGTTAATTTCATATCCTTTGACTTTACTGAATTCATTTATTAATTCTATATATGTATATTATATATTATTTGGTGGAGTTTTTAGGGTTTTCTGTATATAGTAGATAGTATCATGTCTTATGCAGATAGTGACAGTTTTATGTCTTCCTTTCCAATTTAGATGCCTTTTCTTTTTCTTATCTAATTGATGTTAGTTATGAATTTGTCATATATGATCTTTATTATGTTGAAGTGTAGTCTTTTTTTTTTATTTTGAGAGAGAGATTGGAAGAGTGTACATGGTAAGGAAAGGCAGAGAGAGAGAGAGAGAGAGAGAACACCAAGCAGGATCTACACACAATGTGGTGCCCAATGCAGGGCTGATCTCACAACGCTGAGATCATGACCTGACCTGAAATCAAGAGTTGGATGCTCAACTGACTGAAAGATTAGGTGCCCCAGTACATTCTTTCTATACCCACTTAATTGAGAGTTTTTATTGTAAGTGGATGTTGAATTTTGTCAAATCCTTCTGCATATACAGATGATCTTATGATCTTTAACTTTTTTTAATCTTTCATTTTGTTAATGTGCACATATTACATCACATTGATTGATTTGAAGATTTTGAGCCATCCTTTCTTACTTTAAATAAATTCCATTTGACTGTGGTATATAATCCTTTTAACACATTGTTGAATTCAGTTTGCTAATATTTTGTTGAAGATTTAAATCACATTGTTGGTTAACAATACACAAGTATTTTCTTAGTCATAGATTAATTTTACAAATTGTTGTGTCATTATTGTTAACATTTTCAAATGATTAGTGATCTAAATATTATTTGGTGGTTTCCTTATGAAGTCTCATCTAATCTAATTTTAAAGACTAGTTAATTCCAGAGACCGGTAATCAAAATTTTTAATTAAGAGAGTTCCTTGCAAGGTCTAATAAATTTCTGTTAAGTTTCAGTCAATCACATAAGTAGTATCATATTTATATGACAATTTCGATGCCTTGGTAATTATTTTGTCTTCTACAACAATTTTTCCCAAATGCAAAACACAAAAACATCTACCTCCATCATCTAATGTCAAAGTCGTATTACAAAACATCCATTGAAAGGTATAAATTTAGCTTCCACTGTTTAATTTATATATCTCTAATTATTTTAGGTATTGAAGACTAACCTCTGCAAAGAACTTTTTTTTCATATAATAGAAATCAGTATTCATACTATTCATTTACACTATTATAATAGTCTACCAAATCTCCATGAATGATACTTATTTCATTTTGTTGATCTATACTGGGCCTGCAGAAAACTTACATCTCAAAGTAATCAAGTGATGTTAAATTTTTTTTTTTTTACAGTTTCTGTTTATAAATGCCAGATTTCTGTTTGTCTGCTAATTAGAATTTTTCTTTTCTACACAATCTTTCCAACCAAACCAGTTTGCAAAATTATTCTGTCTGATTTACTACTTAGATGCATATTAATTACATTTACTTGACTACTTAGATGCGTATTAGCTACATTTACTCTATTATAAAAAATTAATGGAGATAGGTTTTTCTATAGTCATGGAGGATAATGGATAATCAGTTTCCCTTGGCCACTGTCTGTATTTTTTGATGTGGTAATGTGGACCCTGACATACTTCCTCCATCAAAGGATAAAACTTTACTGGGGCGCCTGGGTGGCTCAGTGGGTTAAGCCGCTGCCTTTGGCTCAGGTCATGATCTCAGGGTCCTGGGATCGAGTCCCGCATCGGGCTCTCTGCTCAGCAGGGAGCCTGCTTCCTTCTCTCTCTCTGCCTGCCTCTCAGTGTACTTGTAA
This sequence comes from Mustela lutreola, assembly GCF_030435805.1. Lineage (NCBI taxonomy): Eukaryota > Metazoa > Chordata > Mammalia > Carnivora > Mustelidae > Mustela > Mustela lutreola. The sequence goes on from NC_081295.1 coordinate 79,815,391, forward strand.
TTTCTCTCTGTCAAATAAATAAATAAAATCTTAAAAAAAAAAAAAACTTTACTGTTATCAGAACTCCACAAATAAGCTATTGCACATCTCCATGCTTGGTGCTGCAAATTGGAAACATGCTTGGCAGTACTTAAGCAAAGTTCTGGGGCACTGGGAAAAGAAGTCCTTAAATGAGTAATATCAGCTGGCATGGAAGGTATGTAGATGACTGGAAATCCTGGGTAACTTTTTAAAGGTAATACAAATTGGAAGACTGGTTTTCCTCACATTGAGTTATGATTAATTATGTGACACTTTGGTTTCCCTTTGTTCAATAGCTGAACATCAGTTTGTCTCTTTTTCCAAGTGATTAGTGCAACTATTCTCTCTATCCTATTGTCTTTACACAAGGATGTAATCTTTTCTGTAATTCTCAATTTTTCTCTAATTGGGGTTCTCTTTATCATGTTTGCTTTACTATCTTCATGATGTGTGCATCATAAGGGCCTCTTGAAGGTGGAATTGGGCTAAGACCTGAAGTGGACTTGGACTGGGCCACAAGGCACATACTGCCTTAAACAGAATAGGTAACTCATTACCAGCCAAAGAAGTAGCACCCTCATTCTTCTTTACAGAGAAATCCACTAATGGAGTAAACCATCTGCTTAAAGATCATCATCTCACTGATCAGCAAAGTCCATCTGAGGCAGGGAGGGATAAAGAGATACAGGTGAAGAGAAGGAACAGGGGCAGTTGGGAAAGAAGGCAGAGGGTTCTATGAAAGACACAGAGTTTTTAATGATCACATTTTTCTTTCATTTTCCTTACTGTTTTTTTCTTCTGGCAGTCCAAATTATTTTTAAATTATTTTTTTTTCAGAACTATATTTATCCCACAAATACCAGTAATTTACTTGCTTCCAAAGAAGTCTGAGAGCCCCAGCAAACACTTATTTATCCAAAGAGAACCATCCTCATGCCTCTACAAGACTAGATTGCTATTTATACATCCCAAATATGACAGAGACATAATACTCCTCTAAGTAAGAATCTGCAGGAAACATTCCTGGCTTCCCATATTTTCTAATCATATGGTGATCCTGACTGGATTTTAGAGCTGATATTATCCATATTATACAATCATAATAGGGGATTTGGAGAGGGTAGTTCATCTGATTGATATTTAAAATAGCAGAAAGCTAGAATTTTTATAAATTTTTCTTTCCTTCTTTTTTAAATATTTAATTATTTGAGAGAGAGAGAGCACACAAAGGGAGGGACAGAGGGAGAGGGAGAGAGTCTTAAGCTGATGTGGAGCCCACTTGGGGGTGGGGGCTCAATCTCACAACCTGAGATCATGACCTGAGCCAAAATCAAGTCTGACACTTAACCCACTGTGCCACCCAGGTGCCCACTTTTCTGGATTTCTGTTATTTGGAATACAATTATGATCATTGTGTGATCACAGATTTTCAGATATTCCACTAACTCCAGGAACCACCAAATATCTATGAGGCTTGTACTGACAACATTTCTGTTGTTTCAGTGGGCATACTCCATTTCAGATCAAGAGATGAGATGACATAGTCCCCATTTTTATTATAAATATGGTATTTTCTTCCTTTAACTCAATTCCATAGGTTGAATGTTTATTCCTCCTGTGATGTTCTCAGTTGAATTAGAGTAAGTACTCATTGTGAGTCTTATGTTAATCCAAGTTCAAGTATTCAGCACCCAGAGGCCAGCAAACTGCTCTTTGATCATTAATTCTAACAACCATTTTAATAAAAGTCCCTAAGCGAGCTCATTTATATAGAGCAACAAACTAGCTCAATTCTGAACTGAGTATTCTTTAGTTTTTGCTTTTTAAATTTAGCTAAACCATTAGGCTCTGTTGCATTTCACTCAGCCTGACATTCAGCCATTGACAATCAGCCAATGAAGACATTGCCTTCATTACCAGGCAATAAGCTGCTGTGATTTTTGTGGCTCATCTTGTTTGCTATCCTTTTCTCAAGAATTAGTGCTGTGCTATCTGAAAACCATTGTTTTATACATATTGTTATATATACATTGTTATATGCATACATTTTGAGGTTTTCTTGTTTCTTTTTTAAAGTTTTTTTTTAAAGTAATCTCTACATTGAATGTGGGCCTTGAACTCACAAACCTGAGATTAAGACTCACATGTTCTACCAACTGAGGCAGCCAGGTGCCCCCATATATATTGTTTTTAAAGTTGTTTAGGATGGAAGGAAAACTTTCGTACTTGTTACTCTATCTTGGTTGATGACTACAGATTTTGTATTAATAGATATTATAATCCTAGTAAGATAGAAATTTATTACAAAATAAAAAGGAATCAAAACTAATTAATTAATTAATTAGGAATCCTATTCTCTTAGTGAATAAGTTTCCTGAAATTAAGATAGTGAACTTCACGAAGTTTTTTTTTTCACAAGATTTGGGTTGTACTGCATAGCTATTACTTGGATTAAAAGCTAATCTTATACTTTTCTGTTTCTATATTATAAAATCTAACTTAAAAGCATTTGCATATAATTTTATTTAGATGTCTAGGAGCTGATTGAGTAAAAAAAATTCAAATTTTAATTATCCTTTCAATTTTACTCAGATTCATTCCTCCAAACTGTAAATGCATTATTCTACTGTCAATGGCCAAATGTCTTTCAAAACTAATGTAAATTAGGTTAAAGCATTATTAATTTTTACAAGGAAAAACCTTAATAGAAAGTGCCTGAAAATGGGCATAAGTAACATCCATGCCTAAATGAGTCATGGAACTCTGTGACTCTTATACCATATTTTTGGTTAATAAGGAAAACAGCCATGGAAAAAAATGATACTGAAGAATAAACTAGAAGTCAGTTCAAAAGGAAGACAAATTTCTCCTGCTGTTATAGAAGTACTTCTTAATATAATTTTGTTTAATTCTGACTCTTAAGCTTAAGCAGAAATTCCAGTGAAAGTAAGTGATTACATTTTAATTATGACCTACTTTCAAACAGAGTAGACTGGCAGAATTCTCTGCACTTAATAAGTAGCTGTATCTCTTGAAATACATTAGGGCTAGCCATGGTTATTGCACACATATTCTATGAATATTTCAAATTAAAGAAGCTGGTTCTATGGATAGGTTAAGTGAAGATCAATTAATATTCTTTCACTACTCTTCTCCTGCAGTTCTCAAGTGTGAAAGCAAAATGGTATAATTTCTCACTATAAATAGAGCAATATTGGATATTTAGAACCCAGCCATTTCAGAGGTATTGTCTGTTTGTTTCTAGCCTTGGACTGATCATCAGAAATGTGGCTTGCAAAGGCATCTTACATTTTAGGTTGCTTGTTTTTATTAAATTGAAGGGAAAACTTAATACATGTTTACTTATTAGTAGTTCTGCCAAGAAACAATTCACAGTGGAGGAAATATATACAAAATAGTATGGTTATTTTTGTTATTTTAGAGCCAAAGGTCCATGTTATTTCCTTTTTCATGGTGGATAATTAAGATCTGATTTTCTTATAATCAAGGTAGCTGATCACTTAGTACACAGATAAACCAAGATAGAGAAATAAGATAAAGTGTTGAATACAAGTGAAGTTTTAAGATTTACTGATCTATTTTAGAGATATTGAGAGAGTTAGAGATAGAAGGAACACACACACTGAGGAGAGGGGCAGAGAGGGAGAGAGAGAAACTTAAGCAGACTCTGTGCGAAGCACAGAGCCCACTGCAGGGGTCAAACTCATGACCTTGTGATCAGAACCCTGAGATCACAACTCAAGCTGAAACCAAGAGTCAAGACACTTTAATTATGCCATCCAGACACCCTGAGTCAAGTGAACTTTTAAACTTGAGAATATAGCTAATCAGTAAGTATACAAAGATGCTTTAATGCAATAATGAGATGAAAATATTTGGTATGAAAAAATTAAAACTTGTCAGAAAAAAAGTTTAACGATCTCATGATAAGTATACCTGATAATTATCTAAGCAGATTTATCTTTTATCCAGAAATTAACACCTAAGTAAGAATTACTTTTTAATTTTTAAATCAATTTTTAAACTAGTAGGTAAAATTTTAAAATAACATATACAGGTAACCTCTTGAAAGACCCATCACTAGCTGTGATTCTACCCCGACTTTCTTCACAGTCCAGATAACCTTGACTACTGCTTTGCTGAGAAGTGAACATGAGGTTCAGCAATATTTTCTTTTAACTTCTTTGAATATCTTTCAATTTCTCTATTTCTATTCTCAAAATTAGTAACTGAGCTTAGTTGCTATAAGGATAATAGCCTCCAAACTACTGTCTCTACCTTCAGTATCATCTTCTGATCTATATTACATGTTGTTGGGACAATTGTCTAACATACAGATAGAGCATGAAAATAAGTGGCAGCTCCTTTACTAGCTCTTAACTATTTACAGGATGAATCAGTTGTCATGAATGTAATATATAAGGTTACTCAGTGAAAGAACCTCATCTCTAACAGCTTTTTCATTTGTGACAATTTTCCATACACACACACACACACACACACACACACACACACACACAAACACTACTTTTCTGCTCAAGCCGCATTGAATTGATTGCTGTTTACTGAATCACAGTGACATTATCATACCTCTTTGTAGGACAGTTCCTTCTGAAATGCTACCCTTGATATTCTTTACCCTTCAAGACTGTTAAGACTCAATTACCATTTCCCTTATAATCTTGCCTTTTGCAAGGGAGAAAGAGCTTATTTTAAAGAGACTTGGAAAATTCTAAATTAAATTCATTTACTTACAATAGAAACTTAAGTATGCTTCTGGTGATAGCAAATATCCAAATCGGGGGAAATCTAGTGTGCATTTTCCCCAAAGTGATTTTGCCACAGAATACATTTTTAGGCAGAATATCTTGTGAATCAGATTCCATAGAATAGTAGTTTGAAAAAAGTTTTTCAAAACCTTTTGAAAAAAAAAAATTTTTTTTCCAGCTTGATATAAAAATGCTTATCTGGAAATGAGATGCTTGAGCAACTCAGATGGTTAAGCGTCTGACTCTTGATTTTTGCTCAGATCATGATCTCAATTTCCTGAGATGGAGCCCCCACATGGGCATGGAGACTGCTTGAGAGTCTCTCTCTCTCTCTCTGCACTGCTCCTTGCATTCTCGTTTCCTCTCTCTCTCTCTCAAAAACAAACAAACAAATAAATAAATAAAAATAAAGCTTATTTGGAAAGACAAATTGAAGTGATTTATACATAGTACCTCATAACCATCTTGCTGATTCAAGAAGCCCCAGATAAAATTTTTATAAATATCTTAATTTCTTCAGTGCATTTTATATTCAGGAAAACTTTTTTACCCTAAACAAGTTAGTGTCTTTAAAAAAGAATTTTGTGTGTGTGTGTGTGAACTTTACTGGCGAAGTATTAAATTAGCATATTTGATTTAAAAATAGTGTTTAACACTAACACAGTTGCTGATACAAAGCTGATGGTCTTCTTTTTCTTCTTTCTACTAAGTGCCACCATATTGTTAGTCCTATGAGTCATTTCTTTTCTAAGACTGGCTGAGAAGGGAAGCAGAAGGTGAGGGGCTTCTAATTCTTGACACAGCGAGAGATTGCTTTTTCTAATGCTTTTGATGAATTCTAATCCCTTTTCTGTTTTGCAGAAATCTGGAAGTTCTTTTGTAATTCTAGTCAGAGCTCAATGGAGTTCTCCTCCTTAAAAAAAAAAAAAAAAAAAAATCAGGGATTAAATTAAAAATCCTTTCACTTTGAGGATAGAAAAATTTATTTTCTTTCTTTTTATATTGTCAGCTTTAGATTTTTCTCCTCTTTGGGCCACCCAGGTGGCTTAATCAGTTAATCATCTGCCTTCAGCTCATGTCGTGATCCCAGGGTCCTAGGATGAGTCAGTCCCAATGGGGCTCCTTGCTCATCTGGGAGCCAGTTTTTCCCTCGGCCTGCCACTCCCCCTGCTGGTTTGCTCCCTCTTTCTCTTTCTTGCTCTGTGTCAAACAAACAAACAAACAAACAAAATCTAAGAAAAAAAAATTTTTTTTAAATAAAATTTTCTCCTATTTGTAGTTTTTTCTTTATTGATCTGAGGTCACTTTTTTCTTTTCTTTTCTTCCCTTTTCTTTTCTTTTTTTTTTCTATTCTTTTCTTTTCTTTTCTCTTTTTCATTCTTTTTTTTTTTTTTTTCCCTCTTCTAGATTGAGAGGGGCAGAGGGAGAGGGAGAAAGAGAATCTTAGGCAGGCTCCATGCCCAGCATGAAGCTTGATGTAGGACTTGATCCCAAAACACTGACATGACTTGAATCAAAATCAAGAGTCAAATGCTTAACCAGCTGAGCCACCAAGGCACCTTGAATTCACTTAAGACTCCCACATCTTATCTCCCAGTCTAACCTTTAATTCTTATAGCTGATGGTTTTTACCCTTCTTTATGAAAATTTCTCTAATAGGTAGAATGTATACTCATATAAGAGGATACCAGGTAACGTGGAAGCTACAATCTCTTGTGTAGACCCAGTGAATAAAGCCAGTGGTCAACTATCTACCATATTTCAACAGTAAGACTCAGCCAGATGCCTAGACACAGCCAACCATGGGTGTCCAGATGTTTCTCCCCAAATACCGTTATTCCCACAGTCTACAGCTGTTTTATACATTTTTTGATTCTTTTCATTTACTCTCCTTTTACATGCCAATATTCACTTTTACAAACTATATTAAAATTTATAATAAAGATACTATTTGCATAGAATGTTGGCTAAAATACCTTCCTTATCAATGTACTTCTTTAGAATCTTTCTGTTGCTTTCAAGGAAAAAAAAAAAGATCTCTTCAAAACAAAATTTGTCAGTTTTTTAAGTCAGATAATTATGAGAATACTAAACTGTCTTCGTATTTCAACCCAAATTAAATTGAATTCAGGATGATAATAATTTTAAACATAGAAGGTTGTCTTTTAGAAATAAAAATCTTTCTGAAGCATCTGCTGTATGTCTTTTGAGAAAGCCCTTTTACATTGCCTCTAGTCTTTGCATGTAAATTTATTCTCAGGGTATTACCACAATTTTGTATGCACAGTCATATTTTAGCTACAGATCCAAGAAACTAAAATAATAGTAATAATAATAAAAGTAAAGTACTGAAGAGCTAATTTAATTCAATTAATTCTATATGAATCTTTAGAATATTGAAGCATGGGGGAAGTAAAAGACAAGAAATGAGTCTGGTAAAGTATATGCTCTTTGATTTCTTGTCTTGATTTGTAAGTTAATATTTTGACAATAAGTTATTGATAAATAAAAGGACAGAAACAGGTGTGGACTAGCATATTTATTATTATTGATAATTATTATAACATTACTAATATTTATGTAATCAAAATCATGTAAATATACTAGTAAACTTACTGGTATTTTATTACCAATAGCTATTGATATTTTTTATTATAATTGATGACATAACAATAATCAAAAACAATGATAATGAAAACCTGTAAGTGAGTATCTATAGTACAGCAAGCCACCATACTGGTATATTTGGTGTTTAACGCTCAAAATGACCTTTATGAAATAAGTAGTAATTCTCTTTTCTGGATCTAGAAACTAATAATTGGAAAGGTTAATTAACCTACCAAAAATCACCTAGTTTGTTTCTATGTAGGATTTAAATTTAGTTTTGCTCAATTCTTAACACTGTGCTATGGTGTCTTGTTTTCCTTTCCCTCTTAATTTTTGTTAACATTTATTATTTGTCCTTTATTGATCTTTTATAACCTATGAGGGTTGGATATATTGGATCACTTCCAATAAATTTTGTTAATAGCAAAAATAGACTGAATCTGAGTTTAATACAAAATTGAAGTAGGGAATAGAGATTCTGTTAAAAGTAGAAATCACACAGAAAGATTAAATTTTATAGAAAAGGCTAGTTAGAAATGTGTCAGAAAGGCTTAGAATGTTTTCAAAAGCACAATTTTATAAAGTAGTATTAAAAGCAATTTTTCATACTGACTTTATTCACTTATTTTGTGCTTGTATTACACCAAACATTCTGATGGACATTTAAAGTGGAAAAAATGCATAAGATATAATTCTTGTCCTCAAGAAACAAACATTTTTGTGGGAGGGATGAGATAAGAACAAGACAAAAGTGACAATGCAATTAGTTCTCTTGTACGATTATGTCTTATCAGATCAGAAACAGAAGGGTTAGGTCATTATAAAAATATCAGGTTACTACATTTATTCATATATTTCACTTTTCCCACAAAAATGTGGATTAAAGAAATAATTTACAGGGATAAAATATTTTCAGTGAGTACTTGGAGACAGTGTACAATGTAGTGATGATGTGAGTAATATAGCATAAATAAACTTACAAATAGAAAGTAGTAAATGAAATAAAACATTTATACAATGTTAAATATAATTAACTTAAAATATCCTATCCTTTATATTTTGGTAACATATTTATGGAAAACATATATTCCCATAAAAAAGACAGAATAAAACATTTTCCTTTATCCATCAATGTTGTGACTGAATGTACCATTACTAAGATGTAAACAGTGCTATTATTGAGAGAAAAGATATGAACTGGTGAGGGCAAATACAACTCAAAGGTAAAGTACAGTGAATTCAAAGGAAATTACCATTTGTCTATTTTTCACCCATAGGATGGCTGCTCAACCCCATCACACTCTTTATAACTTTTTTTCTTTTTACCATAATGGAATCTGTTTCCTTATAGTATATTTGTTTTAGCTATTTGATTCTTTTACCTCTTATTTAAAAATTACCACCATCATCCTCAAGTCCAAGGCCAGAGATCATAATGAGCTGAAATGAAAACAAAACAAAAACAAAGCTACAAATAGCCTAGTGGTTGTATGCATGGACTCTGGATATTAAACACTTAGTATTGAATCCCAACCCTATGAGCTTTGTGACCAGGACAAACTATTCAGCTTGTCTCTACTCTAATATCCTCCCTTGTAAAAATGGGGAAAGCAATAGTACCTACCCATAGTTTGTTAAGCTTTAGTTTCACATGTAAATCTAGTGCTTATCTCATAGCAGTTATTATATAAATTTATGTTATTAATATTCATATATCCAGGAATATAGTTAAGTGATCATTTAGAAAAACTAGACATTTAAATCTTAACTTTTTCATAGGTTCCAGTCTTAAAGAGAGTGACAGTTTTTTTTTTTTTTTTTTTTTTTTTTTATACTTTTTTTATTTTTTATAAACATATATTTTTATCCCCAGGGGTACAGGTCTGTGAATCACCAGGTTTACACACTTCACAGCACTCACCAAATCACATGCCCTCCCCAATGTCCATAATCCCAACCCCTTCTCCCAAACCCCCTCCCCTCGGCAACCCTCAGTTTGTTTTGTGAGATTAAGAGTCACTTATGGTTTGTCTCCCTCCCAATCCCATCTTGTTTCAGTTTTTTAATTTTGCTGTTTTGTTTGTTACATATATAATATATAGAAGGGATATTTTACTGGTGTAAGAGTACTTAAACTAAATCCTGGTAAGCCATATAAATACTTTGACAAACCATACTGCAATGTAGTAATATATGATATATGTGGTATTTTTGCAGAGGGAAAAATCTTACTCCAAACTTGGTAAGATGAAACATTTTGAAAATTATAATGTACATATAATGTACAAACATAGTACACTAGTATGTTTTATTGTTTTATTGTTCAAAAATCTAGTTAATTAAAATGAGCTTGAAAGTATGGAACAAATAGAAATAACCTTGTTTATATGACCCAATAACAAGTTAGAACTTTGTTAAAGTAGAATAGGGAAATGAATTAAGTGAGTAATGGATCACTGCTTTTGTTCACTAGATTAACTCCTTCCCCATTCCCAATAAATGTTTATTCCACCTGCTAGAATAGAAATTATACTTGGTTTTGAGACTTGCCACATTATACTATACTAAGATTGTGTCCGTTGTCAAGATTAGAGGGATGCCAGGGGATATTGACAGCTTAAGAGAATTTCATTTATCTAAAGGACTATTGTGAATCCCAGAAGATAATTTTTCCTAAAATCAGAAAGAAAGGTGATGTTAGAGAAATATATATTTTGGTTACTCAATTCTAAATGTGCTGATTGTCAGACTTCCATTTTTAGTATTATAAAATATGTCATTATTATGAAGTTTTATATATACATTTAATGTATATGAAATACATTTTTCTCCGATGTTTTCTGTTGCAAATATTACTTCTGTGAACATTCTTGTGAATGTCACTTAGTGAACTTTTGCAAGGAGTGAGATCACAAAATATACCCAGGAGTGGAATTGCTGGATCGCAAACAATCAACTCTTCTTGATCATGCTTAATTGCATTTAATTGGAAGTAAGGATTGTAGATACAGGTTATTTCCAAAATCTTTCAAACCACCCTGCACAGAAGACTGTGTACAATAATAAGATTGGGGTAACTTGGGGCTGCCTTCTCGGTAGTCATCATCTCTCGCTCTGTACCTGTAGAAAGTCTTTGATATCTGTGCAGAGAATCTTGTCTCCAGTTGCTGGCAAAACTTTTGAAAATAACCTTCTGATGTATTCTAAATGTCTACTTCACTTGAATTTTTAATTTTTCTATTTTAACTCCTTTACCCTACTGTAACTTCATAAGTGCTGTGACAGATTGTTAAGATAAGCTCAGAATGACCCTCTCTCACTCACAGTATATTATTCTTGAACTGAATGTATTTGCCTAAGCCCTCTTACTTTAGAGTGTTTTTTTTTCCCCCTTATGAACATTTCTTATCCTAAAAAATAAGTTTTTCTCAGACCCCTTTCTCCACTCTTTCAGTCTGGTTTCTCTATTATAGATTAAACTTAAGCTAACTTTTATGCTACATTATCATGAAGTCTGCAATTCAACTGAGAGGGTACTGAGAAATGTTTCATTTCAATGGAAATATTCAGTAGAATAAAAAGGAGTTGTGACATATAACCTTCGCTTGGTGGTTTTTAATTTATATGTATTAAGTTACTCCTGGGCGTTCCTTCTTTTCAAAGCTATTATTGCTGCCCAATAAGAATCAAATGAGAAGTGAACTGTCTGTACAAGAGTCAATTTCTTGTTTTACACACACACAGAAAGTCAATCAGCTTCATGATATTGACTAAAGTTGGACTTTAAGGGGGTTCCATCAAAAAATATCTTTGCAATTTCCCTCCATTCTACTGAAATATATTCCATTTCATATATTGAAATTTATCTTACACAAGTTAGGTTTGTTTTCTGTGTGGTTTTTTTTTTTTTTTTTAAGATTAAACACCAACTGGCTTATAATGAATCAGACTCAGATTTAGTGTTCAGACCACCATAATACATGATCCTCAGTAATCTAAGCTGTTGTGCATTAGGATGAGAGGCAAAAAATACTGTGTTTTAGAAAAGTGTTGTGCAACTCCTAGTTCATGCCAAAGCATAGAAAAGAGAAGAAAGGATTATGTCAATATATATTAAATGTGCTCTAAGTCAAGCTACAATATATAAAATTAAGAATCATTTATCCCCATCCTCATCCTGAATCAAAACAGAAACATTTTCATATGAAGATGTTAAATTAGAAAAAAAAAGAAGAAAGAAAGCAGAAGTCTCAACATTGTTTGTATCATCAAGGTCTCAAAGATCAAGGTTTCTTAGATAAAATGCATAGATACAAAACCCTGATATTTTAGTAGTTGTCAGAGAATATTTATAAAATAATACAGAAAAAACTTTTTTACCTTTAGGCAATAACATGTATGAATGTTATTGAATCCAGGCAGTCATACCATTAGCAAGAGTCTTCCCTTGGAATAGATTAAGATACGCAAGTGAAAAATAGATATTTAAAAAATATTTTAGCAGAGCAAATTTTGAATTTCATGTATCATTTTTGGGATTTAAAAATATAATAATGTAAGGAAGTGATATCCAGATTATCTAAGCCTTGCTACCTTAGCAAGTTCCTCTAGAAATTCTTTTTTTTATTTAATTGAGAAAACCTAGTACTTCACTAAGTTTCTGCAACTCTTTTCAGGTTTTCTTGTAATAGAGGACTCTTAGACCAAGAAAATTCCCTGCTTCTTTTATTCTTTTCTGTATTTATTTATGTCTGATTTTCTTAATTATTTAAAATTAAAATATGCTGATTATAACAAGCAAATACAATCTAAAGATAAACCAAGAAGCAGTTTATCTTCCTGATTGCTCTTTATACTCCTTTGGTATGTACCCCCCATACCACCGTCTGTACTCAAGTCAAGTGTATGGTGTTCTATATTTGAAAGGAAACATTTGTCATTTCATCATGATATTCTTCATTGTAGATAGTCATTGTTTTCTTTTTTTAAAAGATTTTATTTATTTATTTGGCAGACAGAGATGAGAAGTAGGCAGAGAGGCAGGCAGAGAGAGAGGGGGAAGCAGGCTCCCTGCTGAGCAGGGAACCCGATGCGGGACTCCATCTAGGACCCTGGGATCATGACCTGAGCCACCCAGGCACCCCGATAGTCATTGTTTTCTAATAAAATAGTTTAAAGCTAATGAAAAGAGCTTTCTTGATGTTTCTTTGGGAACATGGTGCAATTCAGCATTGTGAGATCATAAGCCATGCAGTAGACTTAGCGGTTTTCAAGTCCTTTGTGAAAAGAGAGTCATCAGATTGACAGAAGGGGCCCAGTGACTAGCTTGTAGACATGAGCCTGAGTATGACTCAGGAGTGACATAAGCTTGACTATCGTTAGCTCATTAGCCAAGAATTTTTTTTTAACCCGGTATCAGCTGTGTACAGATAATTCCAAGATAATGCTATCCTAGAAATAAAATATACTAAGCTATTATTTGTCATGGATCAGTATACTAAAAATACATTTAACCAGTATACTAAAAATACATTTATTTTTATTTTCATATGAAAAAATTAAAAAGACAGTGCTCTTGGATGATATCCTAAAAATACAGTTATGTAACACTGATTTTTCAGAACCTTTTAAGTATCAATAATGGTTATTCCTGGTTTAACACATATTGTAAATATGTCTGTGTGTGGATTTATGAAAGACATGACATGCATGTTTCTATACTACATATATAATAAAAAACTCCACCCAGCCTATCAGTGTGGAACACAAACTTTTCTTGGACCACTGATATTTTTAAGATTCTTAAGCTATTTACTAAAAATCTGCTGCTCACTTCCTGCCCTATATATAGTGAGTGACAGATTTCTAACTGGTATTAGAAGTGTTTACTACTTCAATCTACATATTTACAAATACAGTTTGGTTTATACATATTCAGTTGTTCTTACACTTGGATAGCTATCTCCATAATGTTGATTTACAGGTGCACTGATAAAGAAATATGTGCTTGAATATAAATCAAAGTAATATAATTTAAATATTAAATTTCAATTTTGATTGCAGGTTTGTTTTCTGGTAGCTTTACTTATTTAATAGAAACATAATTTACAAAATGGCAGTGTGACTGTGATTTTATAAAGTTCATAAGGATAAGTTAAGAGTGCACATGGAAACAAAAATTTAACTGAAAGAAATTTAACTAAAGAAATCTTGGGAGAATGGGTACCTGTGTAACTCTACAAAAAACCATAAAATAGCGGTTACAGAGAATCACAAGCTAAACTTTAGTTGCATAAAATTCACAGTTCAAAAAGCAAGGAAGAGTAAGCATGACATTGAAAGACAGTGAAAAACAGAATACTGACAGGGGTCATCTATCAAAGGTCTAGGTAAACATTTGTTTCTATGATTTCTGTAGGCAGAGTGATTTTTTTTTAGAAAATGTAGGACAACATTGTCTTATCATCCCCAGGACTTCACTATCATTGACTGCTCTTCATTCTAAAAAAACCTGTTCAGTTTTAAATAATGCTGTATTTACTTTCTACATTTTGGGAATGTGCTATCTGTTTTAACCATTTTTCACAATTCTCTCCTTTCCACTTTTAATTTTACTTTCAGATCTCTGCTCTCTTCCTGAACACTTCCTGATCACTCATAGCCTTCCATGACAGCAGACCTTCAGAAGTCTGTTTCTTGCCTTTCTCCAGTCACTGAAACAGGCCTGTTAAGGTTGTCAGATAAAGATACAAGATACTAGTTAAATCTGAGTTTTAAACATGAATTTTTGTTTCATATAAGTATGTTGCATGCCATATCTGAGAAACACTAATACTGCAAGTAAGTATTCCTTACTTTTCTGAAGTTCAAGTTGAAGCTTGAACCCTACTACTGGGCCATTGTCAGAACCCTACTACTGGGCCAGTGTGGAAGTGTCACTCATAGCAGACTCCAAATATGACACATTTTTATGAATGACTTTGCCCCAGGGGAAGAAGTTTCAGATGATGATCTTCACTGCTCTTCAAGAGGCAGGAGTGGTGGCAGTAATCAGAAAGCACCATAATTTAGTTCCCATTTGGGTGTTTGAACTCATCTTGAAGGAGTTGGTTAATTTTTCAGCAACTTAGATGATACTTAGGGCAAGTCTCATGATATTTCTGTTTATTTGGATTTTTTAAAAAATATTTTACCTATTTATTTATTTGAGAGAGAGGTGGGGGGGGGGAGGGAGCCTAAAGAGGGAGAGTGAAAGGGAGAAGCAGATTCCCCACTGAGGAAAGAACCTGATGTGGGACTCCATCCCAGAATGCTGAGATCATGACCTGACCCTAAGGGAGATGCTTAACCAACTGAGCTACCAGGTGCCCCATTTCTGGTTATTTTTAAGTAATCAAAAACATTTGGTGATTTTTATTCACAGTTTTAGTTCAGTAGTTACTTGTCCAGTCTAGGATAATGATCAAATACCTGTAGCTTTTTAATTTATGGCTTTAATCCTTCTGTAGCACAGACCTTCTAAAGACCACTCTCCTAAGATGGAGAGCTTCTCCTCTATTTGCCATTCAAAAGCCTGCCTCTGGTTTATTTGGTTTGAATGCAAGTGGGGAAGGAGCAATGGAGGAGAAGAAGTGGAAATAAGGGGTGAAACATTTATGAATTTTCCAGGACTAAATTGTCTGGTGTTGGCTCCTCTGGGCTTGACATATATTCTAAATAGGCACTTTAAAGGACACATTGAGACTTATCAATTGATATGAATTTTTAATTTTAAACTCAGTGTGGTCTCCATCTGCCTAGTTTTTTTGTTTTTGTTTTTGTTTTTAATCTCTTTTTTAGCACTACACAAACCACAGTCCCCTCCTGAATTACTTTCTGCTGATTTCTTTCTACCCTTCTCGGTGCTCTTTTTGGAGAGCAATGGAATAGCTACAGTGAATATCTTTTAGATTCTCATTTCCTAGTCATTATCAGTCAACTCTGACCTATTCTAAGGATCACAATATAGGCTTTTTCCATGAGCTTATTGAGCCCCATTCACTTGGCCTGAGATGAAGAAAAGTCATTCCCCTGCTCTTTGCCCATGGTGGAACTCAAAATGCATCTCTATTTTCTTACCCCAAATCTTTAGACCCTTAATGTGGATAAGGGAAAGTAACTGTAAAAATACTTTTTGGCACTGTCTTTTGTAAATATTGAATTAATACCCTGCATTGGATGTGAAAAGATTGCTTTCTATTTCCTAGGTACCTTGAGTGAAACAAAGCCAAAGACTTAAATGGCTTAATTTAATGTACTATTATGAGTTTAATAATGGTTTAATTTAAATATACTATTAAATGTAGTTCACTGGGAGGCACCTGGGTGGCTCAGTGGGTTAAAACCTCTGCCTTTGGTTCCAGTCACTGTCCAAGAGTCCTGGTATTGAGCCCCAAATAAGGCTCTCTGCTCAGCAGAGAGCCTGCTTTCTCCTCCTCCAATCTCTCTCTCTCTGCCTGTGTCTTTGCCTACTTGTGACCTCTGTCTATCAAATAAATAAATAAAATCTTTTTAAAAAATGTAGTTCCCTGGATTCTTTGCTATTCTTAGAATCATTAGCAAAAGTTCTGGATTTAGGTTAAAATGACCAACTAAAACAATGTCTTTGGATAGAAACTATCAACTGAAATGATGTCATTGGGTGCAAAGCAGATTGCCACTGATCCATGATGTAGTCAAATTAAAATGTATATGGATGTCCTCAACTAATTTCTGAATGTGGCTTTGTTAAAATAGTGAGGACAGAAATATTTTATGGATTAAAGCTGCTAAAGAAAGGATACTTAGATGGGGATAATAATGTGTAGGTCAAGGCTTGATGCATTTGCACTTTGTTCTAGGAAAGGGAAAAATTCAGAGTGTAAAAACATCAGATAGTGCATTGGCATTCATGGAAGGATACTGGCATTAATAAAATTTACAATGTTTTTGAAGAGAAGTAATGAGAACTTCTCTGCAGCTTTAGTAGCAATGTATAACAGCACAATGAAAAATGGTATTTTAATTTTTATGCATGACCTCCACTAGAGGTATTAATCCTGTGCTAGACCCTATAATTCTTCCAACTGTTTAAGGTGAAAGAAAAATGATATCCCATGTCTTTCATAGATAGACCATATATTTTGCAGAGTCTAGAGGCTGGGAGAATCTATTCATGTATTAAAGACCAAGGACCATGGGGCAAAATCCAGCTGTTTTTCCATTGAACAGGATATTGAACAATGGATTATTCTGTCAAGTTATAAATAAGAGCATATTCTGCATTTAAAATAGATTAGAATGTAAATTTTTAAAATTTTGATCATGTTTACCAACATTCAGTGATTAAATTTTTCAAAGCATTTGCCAGTAGTCAAAAATTTTTACACAATGTGAATTTAGAGGGTGGAAAGTATCTCTGAGTGGAAAAGAAAGTTGGTTTTTTAAATAAGAGATGTTAGTGCAAAGAAACCTAATGGAAGCTGAATGTGCTTTGTATCATTATTATGCTGAGAACAATGAAAGGTCATTTTTGGAACTAGGGCAGGAAGTCAAAGCATCAATAAGACTATTTAGAATTACCCACCATATTAAGAAGTTGAATGAGATATAGAGGTCATGAAGAGTTTGCAATGTGAATGGCAGATGTGTAGGATGACCTGAGGAAAAGGAAAAGAAATAGGACAGATATTGAGATTATTGTGGAGAAAAAAATAAAGATAATGGACAACATGTGAGATGTCAAAGGGTGTATGTAGCTATAATGACTTCTTGAATTCTCCCTCAGGCCCACAGATGAGAAGACTGCCTTGTTTGGAGCTGTGGTAGATCTGGGTAGCAGCAAATTTTCTAAAAGATTATCTCTATTTTTTCCAAATATAGAGGGAATATAAATTAGTGAAAATCAACACTGGGTGCAGGTTCGATCAAACTGGGAACTTTTTTTTTTTTTAAAGATTCTATTTATTTATTTGACAGACAAGTAGGCAGAGAGAGAGAGGAGGAGGCAGGCTCCCCACTGAGCAGAGAGCCCAATGCAGGACTTGATCCCAGGACTCTGGGATCATGACCTGAGCCAAAGGCAGAGGCTTTAACTCTCTGAGCCACCCAGGCGCCCCCAAACTGGGAACTTTTTAGGAAACTTTGGTACATGGGTCTTACCCCCAAATATTTTGATTTAATTAATTAAATATTAATCTAATTAATTTTGATTTAATTTAATTCATATTAATGAACTCAGACATCAATATTTTTATGTAAAAACTTCAAGTAGATTTAGGGTTGATAACCACTGATCTAGATGAGAATAAAAGTGGATGTGAAAAATATCTTTCAGTGGACAGATAAAACATAACTTAAACTGTTGGCTACCAAGTCTCTCATAAAGTATCTTTTTTCTTCAGGATTAGTATTAACATAAAGTCCATGTGAGAGAGACTTACCACAAAGTCACCTCATGCTTTATTATCTTAAATACATTCATTTATGAACGCCAGATAAAGATCAGAGCTCAAAATCCCACAAGAAGCCATTTGGGAAATTAAAAAAGCAAGCAGTCTATGGTGGAGTGGCATTAACCCTGAACTTCAGTGTACAGAAGGTCTATAATGGTGCATTCTGGAAACCACGAAAGGGGGCATGAACTACCGAGGTCCCGCTGACTGTAGCCATCAAAGTAGACTGGCAACCTTATATTTCCTTTGAACCTGTTGCAATATCATGCTGGTTGGTTCCTTCATCAATTAGAGAGTTCAATAAAATCTCGGACACGTCTTCCTTTTAGATTTGTGTGAGAGCCACGGTCTCATAGACTGGCAACCTTATATCACTACACTTTTTTATTTTAAAAAAAAAAGGTCTTGAATTTTTATGTGAAAATTTTCAGTGGTTGAATATTGGGAAGAAATTCAATGTTTTCTGAGTACCAGTGGCCAAACAACACATCTACAGGCTTGGCGTGGCCTGGGAAATACAAGTTTGCCACCACTGCTCTACATTTATCTGCCTATCTCAAAGAGGGGCCCTTGTCCAAAATGCCTCAGAATTACCCTGAACTCCTGAATCTGCTGAGGTGCTCCCAGCCTGCTTCCATGAGCATCCTTTATTGGTCTATATATTTACAACCCTTGTTTATGTGACTTTACAGCAACCTTTTAAAAATCTGCTATTCAGTCAATTATGTAGCTGTTCTTTTTGTAAGGAAATGACATGTTACAACTTATACCTCTTATTTATTTATTTATTCATTCATTCATTCATTTATTTGACAGACAGAGATCTGCCTATTTGATAAGCATAGAGGCAGGCAGAAAGAGAGAGAGGGAAGCAGGCTGCCCATTGAACAGAGAGCCCGAGGCCGGGCTCCATCCCAGGACCCTGAGATCATGACCTGAGCCAAAGGCAGAGGCTTAACCTACTGAACCACCCAGGCGCCCCACAACTTACACCTCTTCTTTTAAAATGATTTCTAAATAGTGTACCCATTCCCTTTCAAAAAAGAAAGTTGAGATGGTAAATTATATAGTTATTCACTTATATATGGTAAGTAAAATAATAACAACAAGAAAAAACCAATTGTGGGTTTTGGTGTTTTGTGTTTTTTCTACTTACTTGATTCATTGAGCTAGATATTGTGACTCTGAATACAATAGTAAGCAAAAGCCAACTGATTTTTCTTTCATATCATATGGAAATACATAATTAGAAAATTTTTAAAAAGTAGTCCCTTCAGGAGCTGGATCTTAATTCAACTCCCTTTGAACATAAGCTGGACTTAGTGACTCATTTACATCAAATAGAGTATGGAAAGTTAAAACTTATTGGATACCCCCTTAACCTAGTGATCAAGGGTAAGATTACCAGTATAAGTAATTTTGATATCATCTATTCTCTGAAAAAATGGGATGAAGAGGGCACCTCACCTCTATAGCATGTAATCATAAGAAACATCACATAAAACCAAGTTGATGTACATTCTACAAAATACCTAACAGTAATATTCAAAGTGGGAAGGTCTTGTAAAAGAAAGAAAGATAAAAGAACTGTCACAAACTAGAGGTGACTAAGAGGACATGATGACTAAATGACATGCAGTATCCTGGATTAAATCCTGGAAGAGAAAAGATAGAAAAATGGGTGAAAAATTGGTAAAATCTGTCATTTAGTTATTAATATTCTACTAAAATTAATTCCCTAGTTTTGACAAATAACCTGTGGTTGTTTATGTAATAGGTTAGCATCAGGGAAATCTGGATGAAAAGGATAAGGAAACTCTGTACGATCTTTGTAGCTTTTCTATTACACAGAACTTATTCCAAAATGAAAAGTTTATTCCTAAAAGATAATACTCTAAGAGTTTTAAACATAGGAATATGCTTAAAATGATTAAGCTGCAGACATATAGTTGAATTTTATACTATCTATAACTTAACCTTCCGAACAGACAGTAATGATGTTCACTGAAAGAAAGCATGTTTTGAACTGTTAATGCTCAGCACTGTGTTGTTCAGAATAGTTGCTAAACAAACACTTGTTACATAAATAAATGGACAATGTTTGGTTTCTGTTTTAAGTTGTAAATTCAACACTTTGCCCTTTACCTGTCATTTGTTTGTATAACCTGGATTGCGAGGCTTCATTCAAAAGGTATGGTTAACTACCAGAAACAAATAGCACTCTTTTATATGAATTACTTAAGCCTTTATGAAAATGAGCTAATAAGCAAAATAATAATAAGGAACATAGCATTTAGAGGTGAATATAAAATCCCAGAATAAGATTTAAACAAATGAACAAAGTATATGGACACATTTCTCCATAATCTAGGCTAATACAGATTTATTTCCAGGGATGAAGGTGGTGATTATTTTAAATAATTTATCATTATTATTTTGGAATGAATCCCATAGAAAAATAACTCTGCCTTGGCCCTACTTGATATTAAAATCCTTCCCTGTGGTTTGGCCTATATATAGCAACAGCTGTCTGTTTCAACTGTCAAAGGATTTTAATAAGTAAATAAAATACTTTAATAAAAGTAAAGCTTTGAATCACAAATTTCCTCTGGACTTGCTCTCTTTTGAATGACAGAAATAGGGAATTTACAAACATGTAATGCATCAGCAGCTGGACCTTCCTCCCTCCTATCATTGTTTTGTTCTTGTTCTTGTTGAAATAAATACGAGCTTTACTTTTTGGGATGGGAATTGATAGGCCCTCTTCCAATTCTCCTTTAATTTTTTATCTCAGGTTTACATTTTTGCTTGTTCTTTGTGAAATGAAATTACCATTGGATTTTTCAACTCTCTTTAGACACTATTTGCAACTTGCCTCTAACATAATTTGAAATTATGAAGAAAAGTTTTCCCAGAGTGATTTGTATTTTTCATGTACAAACCATTTTTAAGCAGTTATGAAGAAGTCATTGCTTTATATGCTTTTCTAAATTTGCTGTGTTTTATCATATCCAAGATACAACTTTAAGTCATGAAAAGAAAATGGCTGGTTTCTTTTAAAGCCAGTGTGTTGGGAAAAATAGTCGAATCACAAAAAAGTTAAAATTGTTGGGCTAACAGCAGAAAGAAGCTTATGCAATGCTAATAAAGCTTTTAGGGTAAGGAACTCTGTAGTTTGGACATTCTAAAGGGAACTTTTGTGTTACAAACATGCAGGGTCATTTTAACTGAAAACTGAGACTTCCAAGTAACTTGTTCATAGCTGTAAGTTAAGATTCCTGAGATGGGAATTGAGAAAGTAGATACTAAGAAGGTATGTAGTGCCAAGAATTCTTTGCTTATGGATATGTAATGGGTTTTAAGTCCAAAAAGAGTACTGTTTTTTGTCTTATTATTTAAAGTTAAACCTCAGTACAAACAAAAAACAAAGAAAAGAAAAAAAATAATTTGAGCACAATCTGAACATCTAAAGATCAGTTTTGAGGATGCTTTAAAAGAAAAGACAAAATTAAATCCTAAGAACAGTTTGGCTCAGAGAGATCTACGGACTTCTCACTGAGAAAAGTTGCCATCAACCCACACTTCCCCATGATGGTGCCTTGTCTCTTTGGCTCCCAAGAGACCAAGAAGAAAATGGGTGGCTAGATGTCCTCATTGCCTAAATGCTAAGAGAACAAAGAAACAAGGAAACAGTGGGAATTGTTGCATGTACCTAAGCAAGGTGATCTACTGCATCTATACTACAATCCCTAGAGATAGGTATCATTCCACCTTCCAAACCTAGCCACCATTTAAGGGGAGCAACAAGATCTGTGAATTTACAGAGAAAAAAGACAACACCTTTAGGTTTCATCTGTTAGAGTGAGGAAATTTAGGTAGGAAAAACTATATATATCCAGTGAAATAAGATTGAGGAAGATACATGAAAGGCTGAAAAAAATTTTAGAATTATTTCAGTGAATCAGATTAAATTATACAGTTAAAAAAAGGAAATTTTTGGTATCTGAAATACAGTTCCCTAATAAACAATGAAATAATTAATGTAAAAGAGAATTAAATTTTGAGTTCTAAGTGGTCTAAAATATCAAGTGCAAAACATATCTTGGAGTGTTAAGGTAACAACATAGTGGAAAAGATAAGAAATATGGATAGGATTTGGATCAAGGAGACCATAGTTCTGGAAAGTAAAACAAAAAACAAAAACTTTTGGTGATATTAAAGTCCAGAAACTGCTAAAAAATTTCAATAAAATTGTAGTTAATAATATTATTGTGTATAGAACAATTTATGAGCTGGGAGTCTTCAAAGCAGCAGTGAAATGAAGCTCAGAGGCATGTTGTTAAAGAACAGCTTATATGTATATTGGAAAGTATGAATCTTTATAATGATTAGTTATTAGACTGGGGTTTCTCCAGTGACAGGGGATTGGTCAAAGTGATTATCTTCTGCCATTTTTGAAAAGCAACTTAGGTTTTGTTTATCATTTTCAGAGGCGTTTATAATAAACAACCCAAGGTAAGTTTTCTTATGTTATAGGATATGCTAAATTAGGTTTTGCTTAACTAGTTTTGTCTGCTTGGGGAATTTTCAAATCTGGTTTCCATTTTGTATTTTATTTTAACAGAGATGATAATTAAACACATAATGAAGGTAATTTTCTCTGAGCCAAATAAGGTTCTAAGCCTGTGGCTTGAATGCACCTGAGCATAGATTGTGATATTCATAAAATGCAGTCATCTTCTTCTCCCCTTCCCCCACCCCCTCCTCTTCCTCCTTCTCCTCCTTCTTCATCGTCATCATCATGCTGCAGGCCCTAGAAAATTTAAAACATTCCTGAAATATCTTTGGCATTTCTCTATCTAAGGGTAACTCTAATTCCCCTCCTTGAGTGTGTAGGAATGTAGGCCAACCTTAGGAATTTACTTCTAATTATTATATTATGTTAAGACTGGCATTATGTGGTTTTTCATGCTAGATCATAAAAGGCCACATACTTTATGCTTGGCTTCTCTTTTTTCTATCTCTTTGTTTTTTTTTTTTTTTTTTTTTTTGAACATGTGCCTTTGAAATTAAGAAGTCCAGCTACCCCAAAGCAGCCATTCTAAAGAGACCACATGGGGAGTCTACATTGGGATAGAAAAAGATGCATAAGGAGGGACTCTTCTAGACTCTTGCTTGAGTTTTCATATTGTCAGCATCCAAGAATCAATAGGTAGTTGAGTAAGCCTTCCATTACTTTATCCCTCAGCTTTTCATAAGCTCCAGGCAATACCAATCAGAGCAGAGATAGGCTGTCCCTATCAAACATATCCCAAAATGCAGATTCAATAGAATAATAAGTACTGTTGCTTTAGTTTTGGAGTGCTTTATTTTGCAGCCATAGTGAGTAGAACATGAATTTCTAAGGATTATTTAATTAACAGTGTTTAAGAAAACAAATCAGTGATGCTACCCATATGACAAATGAATCAGAATAAGACTTTGACATGTGGAAAGATGAAAAGGAAAGGAAAAGGTTGTAAGCGGTGAAATATATATTCTGTAAATATACAGTGAGGTATACTTAAAGGTACCTTTTCTAAAAATGTGCTAAATAGGACTTTAGAAACAGAAAAATGACACTGTGAGTGACACATCTGGATAACTAATATTTGGAGGGGGTAGGAAAATACAGAGAGAGAAGGCCTTCTAAATGTTTCAGAGAATGAGAAGAAAAGAGAAAAGAGGAATATAGAGAGAGGGGTCAATGAAAATATTCCAGACACCTAAGCTTATTTATTTGGGAGAAATATAAATTATTTTGTTTTAAGTTATAATAGAGAAATGTGTGTGATTTTTGAGAGCAGATAAAGGGGAGGTGACCAGTAAAGAAATAAACTTTCAAAATAACAATGGGAAAAAGAACAAATCAGTGAAAATAAGGTGAAGAAAAATAAAATAGTCAACGAAAGATAAGGCCAGTTCTCTAAACTTGAGCCATCTAAATCTTAAATAATTAGGTAGATAGCTTACTAATTAAAACTCTCTTAAATACTGTTTATAAAAACCAGATATAAGGGGGAGAAGTCAAGACGGCAGAGAAGTAGCAGGCTGAGACTACTTCAGGTAGCAGGAGATCAGCTAGATAGCTTATCTAAAGATTGCAAACACCTACAAATCCAATGGCAGATCGAAGAGAAGGAGAACAGCAATTCTAGAAACAGAAACTCAACCACTTTCTGAAAGGTAGGACTGGCAGAAAAGTGAACCCAAAGTGACAGGAAGATAGACCTTGGGGGAAGGTGCTGGCTCCCGGCAAGTGACGGAGCAACAGAGCACAAAATCAGGACTTTTAAAAGTCTGTTCCATTGAGGGACATCGCTCCAGAGGCTAACACGGGGTGAAACCCACGCGGGGTCAGCAGGGCCTCAGGTCCCCCAGGGTCACAGAAGGAACGGGGGTGTCTGAGTGTCGCAGAGCTTACAGATATTAGAACGGGGAATCCCGCTATAGAGACAGGGCCGAGGAGTGAGCTCCCAGCTCGGGGTTACCTTAAACCGGTCACAGGATTGGTGAGCTCTGAGCACGGCCGAAGGCCACAGAGTCAGAAGTAATTGGGTGCTATTCTCTGAGGACACACTGAGGAGTGGGGCCCAGGCTCTCAGCTCCTCTGGGCCGGAGACTGGGAGGCCGCCATTTTCATTCGCATCCTTTGGAACTCTACGGAAAGCACTCAGGGAACAAAAGCTCTCGGAAAAAAACCCAAGTGGCTTACTCAGCCTGGCCCCTGGTAAGGGCGGTGCAATTCTGCCTGGGGCAAAGACACTTGAGAATCACTACAACAGAAACCCTCCACCCAGAATATCAACAAGAAATCCAGCCAAGACCAAGTTACCTACCAAGGAGAGCAGTTTCAATACCAAGGAGAGCAGCGGAATTCCAGAGGAGGAGAAAACAAAGCATGGAACTCATGGCTTTCTCCCCATGATTCTTTAGTCTTGTAGTTCTTTTTTTTTCTTTTTCAATTTTTTTCTCTTCTTCTGCTAATTTTTTTAACTTTTACCCTTTTCTTTTTTAACGTTTTTTAACTAGTTTATTTAATATATATATATATTTTTCTTTTTTATACTTTTTCTTTATTCATTATTCTTTTTATAATTGTTTCTTTTCTTTATTTCTTTCTTTTCTTTTTGAACCTCTTTTTACCTCCTTTCTCCACCCTCACAATTTAGAATCTCTTCTGATTTGGTTAAAGCATATTTTCTGGGGTTGTTGCCACCCTTTTAGTATTTTCCTTGCCCCTTCATATACTCTTATCTGGACAAAATGACAAGGCAAAAGAATTTACCACAAAAAATAGAACAAGAGGCAGTACCTAAGGCTAGGGACCTAATCAATACAGACATTGGTAATATGTCAGATCGAGAGTTCAGAATGACGACTGTCAAGGTTCTAGCCAGGCTCAAAAAAGGCATGGAAGATATTAGAAAAACCCTCTCAGGAGATATAAAAGCCCTTTCTGCAGAAATAAAAGAACTAAAATCTAACCAATTTGAAATAAAAAAAGCTATTAATGAGGTGCAATAAAAAATGGAGGCTCTCACTACTAAGATAAATGAGGCAGAAGAAGGAATTAGCGATATAAAAGACCAAATGATGGAGAATGAAGAAGCTGAGCAAAGGAAGGACAAACAGCTACTGGACCATGAGGAGAGAATTCGAGAGATAAGTGACACCATAAGATGAAACAAAATTTGAATAATTGGGATTCCAGAAGAAGAAGAAAGAGAGAAGAGAGCAGAAGGTATACTGGAGAGAATTATTGGGGAGAATTTCCCCAATATGGCAAAGGGAACGAGCATCAAAATCCAGGAGGTGAAGAGTATGCCCCTCAAAATTAATAAGAATAGGTCCACGCCCATCACCTAATAGTAAAATTTACAAGTCTTAGTGACAAAGAGAAAATCCTGAAAGCAGTCTGGTAAAAGAAGTCTGTAACATACAATGGTAAAAATATTAGATTGGCAGCAGAGTTATCCACAGAGACCTGGCAGGCCAGAAAGAGCTGGCATGATATATTCAGAGCACTAAATGAGAAAAATATGCAGTCTAGAATACTATATCCAGCTAGGCTATCATTGAAAATAGAAGGAGAGATTAAAAGCTTCCAGGACAAACAAAAACTGAAAGAATTTGCAAACACCAAACCAGCTCTACAGGAAATATTGAAAGGGGTCCTCTAAGCAAAGAGAGAGCCTAAAAGTAGTAGATCAGAAAGGAACAGAAACAATATACAGGCACAGTCACCTTATAGGCAATACAATGGTACTAAATTCATACCTCTCAATAGTTACCCTAAATGTTAATGGACTAAATGTCCCAATCAAAAGACAAAGGGTATCAGAATGGATAAGAAATGGATATCAGAATGGATAAAAGGGTATCAGAATGGACAAAAAATCAGAATGGATAAAAAAAAAATCTATATGTTGCCTATAAAAAAACGCATTTAAACTCGACTACTCCACATTTAAAGTGAGGGGGTGGAAAAGAATTTACCATGCTAATGGACATCAAAAGAAAGCAGGAATGGCAAAATCCAGGAGGTTTAATTAAATTTTAAGCCAAAGACTCTAATAAGAGATGATGAAGGACACTATATCATACACAAAGTATCTGTCCAACAAGAGATCTAACAATTTGAAATATCTATGCCCCAAACATGGGAGCAACCAACTATATAAACCAATTAATAACAAAATCAAAGAAACACATCAACAATAATACAATAATAGTAGGAGATTTTAACACTCCCCTCACTGAAATGGAAGATCATCCAAGCAGAAGATCAACAAGGAAATAAAGGCCTTAAATGACACACTGGACCAGATGGACATCACAGATACATTCAGAAAATTTCATCCCAAGCAACAGAATACACATTCTTCTCTGGTGCACATGGAACATTCTCCAGAATAGATCACATCCTGGGTCCTGAATCAGGTCTCAACCAGTATCAAAAGATTGAGATCATTCCCTGCATATTTTTAGACCACAATTCTCTAAGCTAGAACCCAATCACAAGAGGAAATTTGGAAAGAACCCAAATGCATGGAGACTAAACAGCATCCTTCTAAAGAATGAATGGGTCAACCAGGAAATTAAAGAAGAATTGAAAAAAATCATGGAAACAAATGATAATGAAAACACAACGGTTCAAAATCTGTGGGACACAACAAAGGCAGTCCTGAGAGGAAAATATATAGCGGTACAAGCCTTTCTCAAGAAACAAGAAAGGTCTCAGGTACACAACCTAACTCTACACCTAAAGGAGCTGGAGAAAGAACAAGAAAAAAACCCTAAACCCAGCAGGAGAAGAGAAGTCATAAAGATCAGAGCAGAAATCAATGAAATAGAAAACAAACAAACAAACAAAAGAACAAATTAATGAAACTAGGAGCTGGTTCTTTCAAAGAATTAATAATATTGATAACCCCCTGGCCAGACTTATCAAAAAGAAAAGAGAAAGGACCCAAATAAATAAAATCCTGAATGAAAGAGGAGAGATCACAACTAACACCAAAGAAATACAATTATAAGAACATACTATGAGCAACTCTATGCCAACAAATTTGACAGTCTGGAAGAAATAGATGCATTCCTAGAGACATATAAGCTACTACAACTGAGCCAGGAAGAAATAGAAAGCCTGAACAGACTCATAACCAGTAAGGAGATTGAAACAGTCATCAAAAATCTCCAAACAAACAAAAGCCCAGGGTCAGACGGCTTCCCAGGGCAATTCTATCAAATATTTAAAGAAGATCTAATTCCTATTCTCCTGAAACTGTTCCAAATAGTAGAAATGGAAGGAAAACTTCCAAACTCATTTTATGAGGCCAGCATTACCTTGATCCCAAAACCAGACAAGGATCCCATCAAAAAAGAGAACTACATATAAATCAAAACCACAATGAGATATCACCTCACACCAGTCAGAATGGCTAAAATCAACAAGTCAGGAAATGACAGATGCTAGCGAGGATGCGGAGAAAGGGGAACCCTCCTACACTATTGGTGGGAATGCAAGCTGGTGCAGCCACTCTGGAAAACAGCATGGAGATTCCTCAAAATGTTGAAAATAGAACTGCCCTATGACCCAGCAATTGCACTACTGGGTATTTACCCTAAAGATACAAACATAGTGATCCAAAGGGGCACGTGCACCCGAATGTTTATAGCAGCAATGTCCACAATAGCCAAACTATGGAAAGAACCTAGATGTCCATCAACAGATGAATGGATCAAGAAGATGTGGTATATATACACAATGGAATACTATGCAGCCATCAAAAGAAATGAGTCTTGCTATTTGCGACAACGTGGATGGAACTAGAGCATATCATGATTAGTGAAATAAGTCAAGCAGAAAAAGACAACTATCATATGATCTCCCTGATATGAGGAAGTGGTGATGCAACATGGGGGCTTAAAGGGGTAGGAGAAGAATAAATGAAACAAGATGGGATTGGGAGGGAGACAAACCATAAGTGACTCTTAACCTCACAAAACAAACTGAGGGTTGCTGGGGGGAGGGGGTTTGGGAGAAGGGAGATGGGGTTATGGACATTGAGGAGGGTATGTGCTTTGGTGAGTGCAGTGAAGTGTGTAAACCTGGTGATTCACAGACCTGTACCCCTGGGGATAAAAATATATGTTTACAAAAAATAAAAAATTAAAAATAAAAAAGAGAGAACTACAGACCAATATCCTTGATGTACACAGATGCGAAAATTCTAACCAAAGTACTAGCCAATAGGATTCAACAGTACATTAAAAGGATCATTCACCACGACCAAGTGGGATTTATCCCAGGGCTGCAAGGTTTGGTTAACATCTGCAAATCAATCAATGTTATACAACACATTAATAAAAGAAAGAACAAGAACCATATGATACTCTCAATAGATGCTGAAAAAGCATTTGACAAAGTACAGCATCCCTTCCTGCTCAAAACTCTTCAAAATGTAGGGAGAGAGGGCACATACCTCAATATCATCAAAGCCATCTATGAAAGATCTACCGCAAATATCATTCTCAATGGAGAAAAACTGAAAGCTTTTCCACTGAAGTCAGGAACATAGCAGCAATGTCCTGTATCACCACTGCTATTCAACAAAGTACTAGAAGTCCTAGTCTCAGCAATAAAACAACAAAAGGAAATTAAAGGCATCCAAATCAGCAACAAGAAGTCAAACTATCACACTTCACAGATGATATGATACTATATGTGGAAAACCCAAAAGACTCCACTCCAAAACTGCTAGAACTTGTACAGGAATTCAGTAAAGTGTCAGGATATAAAATCAATGCACAGAAATCAGTTGCATTTCTCTACACCAACAAGACAGAAGAAAGAGAAATTAAGGAGTCAATCCCCCATGTACAATTGCACCCAAAACCATAAGATACCTAGGAATGAACCTAGCCAAAACGCAAAGAATCTATACTCAGAAAACAATAAAGTATTCATGAAAGAAATTGAGGAAGACACAAAGAAATGGAAAATGCTTCATGCTCCTGGATTAGAAGAATAAATATTGTGAAAATGTCTATGTTACTTAAAGCAATCTTCACATTCAATGCAATTCCTATCAAAGTACCATCCATCTTTTCCAAATAAATGGAACAAATAATCCTAAAATTTATATGGAACCAGAAAAGACCTCGAGTAGCCAAAGGAATATTGAAAAAGAAAGCCAAAGTTGGTGGCATTACAATTCCGGACTTCAAGCTCTGTTACAAAGCTGTCCTCATCAAGACAGCATGGTACTGGCACAAAAACAGACACATAGATCAATGGAAAGAATAGAGAGCCAGAAATAAACCCTCAACTCTATGTTCAACCAATCTTTGACAAAGCAGGAAAGAATGTCCAATGGAAAAAAGACAGCCTCTTCTATAAATGGTGTTGGGAAAAGTGGACAGCCACATGCAGAAAAACGATATTGGACCATTTCCTTACACCACACACAAAAATAGACTCAAAATGGATGAAGGATCTCAATGTAAGAAAGGAATCCATCATCCAAAATCCTTGAGGAGAAAACAGGTAGCAACCTCTTTGACCTCAGCCACCGCAACATCTTCCTAGGAACATCGCCAAAGGCAAGGGAAGCAAGAGCAAACATGAACTATTGGGATTTTATCAAGATCAAAAGCTTTTGCACAGCAAAGGGAACAGTTAACAAAACCAAAAAACAACTGACAGAATGGGAGAAGATATTTGCACACGACATATCAGATAAAGGGCTAGTGTCCAAAATCTATAAAGAACTTAGCAAACTCAGCACCCAAAGAACAACAAGAAATGGGCATAAGACATGAACAGACATTTCTGCAAAGAAAACATCCAGATGGCCAACAGACACATGAAAAAGTGCTCCACATCACTCAGCATTAGGGAAATACAAATCAAACCCACAATGAGATATCACCTCACACCAGTCAGAATGGCTAAAATTAACAAGTCAGGAAATGACAGATGCTGGCGAGGATGCGGAGAAAGGTGAACCCTCCTACACTCTTGGTGGGAATGCAAGCTGGTGCAACCACTCTGGAAAACAACACAGAGGTTTTTCAAAATGTTGAAAGTAGAACTACCCTATGACCCAGCAATTGCACTACTGGGTATTTACCCTAAAGATACAAATGTAGTGATCTGAAGGGACACGTGCTCCCGAAATTTTGTCTACAATTTTTTTTTTGACATTTGTACAAGATTTATTTTCATTAACCACAATGTTTTCGAGTGATGGTATACACCCTAATATAGAAGGAGTGAATCCAAATCCATCAAGAGTTAAAGGTCAGAGCCAAAGTCAGTGGCTTTAATCCCCCATCAAGAAGAATTTTGTCCACCATTTTTTCTTGGATTGGGAAGAGCTGGTGTACAGAACACCCTGTTCTAAGCTCCACCATGCTTTCCAACAAATAAACACCACCAGGGACTAGACTTCATTGCTTCATCCTTGCTCTGGCTATGCTGGTGGGTGGCAAGATCTCTTTTCTGCATTCAACCTCCCATTTACATGTCTACAATGTCTACAATAGCCAAAGTATGGAAAGAACCTAGATGTCCATCAACAGATGAATGGATAAAGAAGATGTGGTATATAGACTCAATGGGATACCATGCAGCCATCAAAAGAAATGAAATCTTGCCATTTGTAATGACTTGGATGGAACTAGAGGGTATCATACTTAGTGAAATATGTCAAGTGGAGAAAGACAACTATCATATGATCTCCCTGATATGAGGAAGTGGAGATGCAACATGGGGGGTTAAGGGGGTAGGAGAAGAATGAATGAAACAAGATGGGATTGGGAGGGAGACAAACCATAATTGACTCTTAATCTCACAAAACAAACTGAGGGTTCCTGGGGGGAGGGGGTTGGGAGAAGGGGTTTGGGTTATGGACATTGGGGAGGGTATGTGCTATGGTGAGTGCTGTGAAGTGTATAAACCTGGCAATTCACAGACCTGTACTGCTGGGGATAAAAATATATTATACGTTTATAAAAAATTAAAAATTAAAAAAACACACATATAAAACAAAGTTATAATGAAATAATTTATTTTATTTATATATTAATTAACCCTGCTAACATCAGTTATATATTAATTAACCCTGAGATCATAACCTGAGTCAAAGTCAAGAGCCTGATGCTTAACTGAGTGAGCCACTCAGGTGCCCCATCATGAAAGATTTTAAAACAAAGTGATAAGCAAAGAGAGACTAGACAGAGAGAGAATGGTGGGTAGGGGAAATAAGAGTGAGTAAGAATGGTAGTATAAGTATTAGTTTGGTGGTATTTAAAATAAATTCCAAAAGGGAGAGTAGGATTTTTTTAAAAAGAAGTATATTTTTGTAGTTCCCACTGTTGTAAACCTTTATATATATAGATAACAAGGCACTTAACCCTACAAGGCAAAGATTATTAGTAATTCAAGAAAAAGCTGCTTAAAATATAGTTAAATAATTAACTTTTATTTCCTCCTCAACTTTTGCAAAAGCTAAACATTTTAGTGCTTCCCAGCTTAATTTTCTTCTACTCAGAGCATCAACCTCTACCCTCAGTGCTTCCTGATAGTCCTGGAACATAGAAGCTCTCTTCCCCTCTATCTCTCCCATTGTATCTCTAGTCAGTGTAAACCAGGTCAGATTCTTAAGATGTACAAAGCTAGTTATATTTTGGGCAGGGAGCTAGAGAAAGGGACTGCTATCAGTTTACTTCTTTCTTAATAACATACCTTGGTGTATATGAGTAGAATTGGTGAATCTAATTCATTCAGAAGGATGCTTTGGGGATCGTTATTGCATTACATTGGGAACTTTGGCATTTTAGGATGATGCTTTAATGGTTTTTAATTCCCTACAGGATATAAAAGAGCAAAGCTTCAAATAATTGAAATATAGAGAACATGGTAATTAACAAGACATAATTTTGATTATAATGTTTAATAGAGATTTTAATCTTAATACACTTTAGAAAAAATATATTTGTTTAATCTCTCAATAATTGGGGATACTATATATATCCTCCGACTTACTACTCTTCATATTAGAATTGAATGTATATTGATTCCAAAAATGCCAAAAAGTTACCTATAATACATTATCATTGAGTTATGAAATATTTTTCTATTAAAGGAGGATATGAATCCTGCAGAAATTGCAGAGAAGACATTATATGGTTGTGAAAAAATACTGACTTCTCCAATAAAAATTAGTAGGCTTTATTCTTGGTTTATAACTCCTGGGATATCTTAGAGCCAGAAACCCACCTGATTGGTGGCCTTATTTTTTTGTTTTTGTTTTTTAAGAACAATGTGTAAGGGTGCCTGGGTGACTCAGTGGGTTAAGCCTCTGCCTTTGGCTCAGGTCACCATCTCAAGGTCCTGGGATTGAGCCCCACATGGGCTTTCTGCTCAGGAGGGAGCCTACTTCCCCTTGTCTCTCTGCTGCTGCTCTGCCTGCTTGTGATCTCTCCATCAAATAAGTAAATAAAATCTTTAAAAAAAAAGAAAAAGAAAAAGAAAAAAGTACAATATGCAACTTTTCTTCCTGCTCTCACCTTTTTTCCCTAAGGAACAACCATATTGTTTTCCAAGCTGTTACATTCTTTTTAATTGAATAAATTTGACATGTAACAGTATGTAAATTTAAGGTATATGGCATGTTACACTTCGATACATTTATCCATTGTAATATGATTGCCAATGTAGCATTATTTATCACATTATGTAATAATAATGTTGCCTATATTCATTATACTGTGCATAGGAGCTCTATGGCTTATTTACTACATGTTACAATCTTGTACCCTTAAACATCACCACTTCTCTCCCTTACTTCATCCCCTGGTAACCACCATTTTATTCTCTATTTTTTTTTTTTTATAGATTTAACTTTTTTTATTCCACATATAAGTATTATAATTCAGGACTTGTATTTTTTTGTCTGGCTTCCCTTGCTTAGCATAATGTGTTCAAGGTCTATCCATGTTGTCACAAATGGAAGGATAACCTCCTTTTTCATGGCTGAGTTACATTCTATTGCATATATGTCCCATATCTTATTTTATACATTCATTCATTGATGGGCATTTAGATTATTTCTATATCTTAGCTATTGTGAATAATACTACAATAAGCATGGGAGTGCATACACATTCTCAAAATCCTGTTTTTTTTTCCTTTGTGTATATACCTTGAAGTGGAATTATTGCAAAGGATAGTAGATCTATTTTTAATTTTTTGAGGAACCTCCATATTGTTGTTTTACATAGTGGTTGAACCAATGCACATTCCAATGTACAATGTATAAGGTTCCCTTTCTCATCATATCCTCATCAGCACTGTTGTTTCTTTTCTTCTTGATGGTAGCCATTCTAACAGGTGTAAAGTGATATCTCACTGTGGATTTTATTTGCATTTTTCTGATGAGTAATAATGAACATTTTTTGTGTGTCTGTTGGCCATCTGTGTCTTCTCTGGAAAACTTCTATTTAGGTGGGGAATTTTTTCCCCCTTTTTTATCTTAGATTGTTTAATTTTTGTTGTTATTAAGATGACAGAGTTCTTTATATATTTTGGATATTAACCCCTTATTTAATATATTGTTTGCAAAAATTTTCTCCCATTCTGTAGGTTGTCTTTTTATTTGTCAATTTTTATTTTATTTAATTTATTTTGTACATATATATACATATGTGTGTATTTGCTATGCAGAAGCTTTTGAGTTTGAGGTTGATGTAGTCCTACTTATTTGATTTTTGCCTTTATTGTTTATACTTTTTACACCATGTTCAAAAAAATCATTGCTAAAACCAGTATCCATGAACTTCTTTTCTGTTTTCTTCTCAAGTTTTATGATATCAGACTTATGTTTAAGTCATCAATCTATTTTGAGTTAATCTTTGTGAGTGGTGTGAAATAGGGGTCCAGTTGCATTGTTCTGCATGTGTTTCTCCAGTTTTCCCAGCAACATTGTTGACGAGACTACCTTTTTCTTCATTGGGTGTCTTTGGTTCCTTTGTCAAGTATTAGTTGACCATATATGCTGGGATTTAATTCTGGGTTTTCTGTTTTGTTACACTGATCAATGTGTTTATGTTTTGTTAGTACCTTTCTATTTTTATTGCTTTGACTTTTTAGTAGTTTGAAATTTGGAAGTATGATACCTCCAGCTTTGTTGTTTTTACTCAGAATTGCTTTGGCTATTTGGGGTCTGTTGGGGTTCCACACAAAATTTTAAGATTATTTCTTTTATTTCTATTAAAAATGTCTTTGGTATTTTGGTGAAGATTGTATTGAATCTATAGATGGCTTTGGGTAATCTGGCCAATTTTAACAATTTTAATTTTTCCAATCCACAAACATGGGATGTCTTTCCATTTATTTTTTTCTTCAATTTCTTTCAGCAAAGTGTTGTGCATTCATTGCATAGATCTTTCACTTTCTTGGTTAAATTTATTCCTAAGTATTTCATTGTTTTTGATGCTATTATGAATGGGATAGTTTTCTTTATTTCTTTAGGAAAGCTTCATTATTACTGTAGAGAAATGCAATTGACTTCTATTTACTGACTTTTTATCCTACCATGTTACTGAAATCATTAATTAATTCCAATAGTTTTTTTGAGTGACTCTTTAGGATTTTTTTTTAAAGACTTATTTATTTATTTTAGAGAAAGTGAGAGTATGCACCACAAATTGGGAGAAGGGCAGAGAATCCTCAAGCAGACTCCCTGCCAAGTGTGGAGCCTGGTGGGGCTCCATCCCAGAACCCAGTGATCATGGCCTGAGCCAAACCAAGAGTCAGAGCCTCAACTGACTGAGCCACACAGGCTCCCCTCTTTTGGATTTTTCCTTATGTGTAATAAGATCACATCATCAGCAAAAAGTGACAGTTTTGCTTCTTCCTTTCTAATTTAAATTACTTTAATAAATTCTTTGTTTTGCCTCTTTGCTCTAGTAAGCATTTCCAGTACTATACTGAATAGGAACAGTGAGAGTGGGCATCCTTGTCTTGTTCCTGATTACAAGGAAATACTTTCAGTTTTCCTCCATTGACTGTAATGTTAGCTGTAGGTTTGTCATATATAGCCTTTATTACGTTGAGGTGTTTCTTCTATATCCAATCTGCTAAGGGTTTTTATCATGAGAGAATATTATATTTTGTCAAATGCTATTTTTATGTCTATTGAGATGATCATGTGATTTTTCTTTTCCATTTTATTGATGTGGTGTACTACATTGTTGATATGCATATGTTGAACATTCTTGCATCCTATGGGTAAATCTCACTTGGTCATGGTTTATAATCTTTTAAGTGTTCTCTTGAATTTGGTTTGCTAATATCTTGAGAGTGTTTGCATCTATATTCATATAGGTCTATAATTTTCTTGTGGAATCTTTATCTGGTTTTGATATCAAGATAATGTTGGCTTTGTACAGTAAGTTTGGAAGTGTTTCCTCCTCATCGATATTTTAGAAGAGTTTAAGGAGCATTGGCACTAATTCTTCTTTAAATGTTTGGTAGAACTCTAGTGAAGGCATCTGGTCTCAGAGTTTTCTTTGTTGATAATATTTTAATTACTAATTCAATCTCTTTTCTTGTTACCAATCTGTTCAGATTTTTTATTTCTTCCTGATTTAGTCTTGGTAGGGTTTGTTCATTTTGCTTTACAAATGTATCACTTTCTTCTAGGTTATATAATTTGTTGGCATATAATTTTTCCTAGTAATCTCCTGTTATTTTATGCATTTATGTAGTATCTATTGTAATGTCTTTTGTTTCATTTCTAATTTTATTTGAGTCTTCTCTATTTTTTTCTTAGTCTGTCTAAACGTTTATCAGTTTTGCTTAACTTTAAAAAAAAACAGTCCTTAGTTTTGTTGATCCTTTCCATTTTTGTTTTGTTTGTTTTGTTTTCTATTGCATTTATTTTCACTCTGATCTTTATTATTTTCTTCTTTTTGCTAACTTTGGGCTGAATTTGGTCTTCTTTTTCTAGTTCCTTGAGTATAAAGTTAGGTTATTTGAAATCTTCCAGATTTCTTATAATATGTGTTTATTGCTATAAATTTTCCTCTTAGAACTGCTTTAGCTGTGTCTCACAATATTTACATTATGTTTCCACTTTTATTTGTTGTAAGATAATCTTTTAAAATTTCCCTTTTAATTCCTTCTTTGACTCAAAGGTTGTTTGGAAGTATGTTGTTTAGTTTCCATGTATTTGTAGATTTCTCACTTTCCTTTTGTTTCTGATTTCTAGTGTCAAGACCTTGTAGTCAGAGAACACAGATGGTACTATTTCAGTCTTCTTAAATTAGCTAAGATCTGCTTTGTGGTCTATCATTTGATCTATACTGGAGAATTTTCCATGTGCACTTGAGAAACTTGTGTGTTCTTTTGCTGTTGGATGGAATGTACTTTATACATCTACTAAATCCATTTATTCTAAAGTGTGGCTCAATTCCAACATTTACTTTTTGATTTTTTGTCCAGATGTTCTAGTCACTGTCTATAATTACTGTATTGTCTATCTCTCCCTTAAGACATGTTATTGTTTATATATTTTGGTGCTTGAGTATTGGAAGCATATACATTTACAATTGTTATATCTTCTTGATGTACTGACACTATCATCCTGTAATGATTTTATCTTTTTTTACTCTTGTTGTCTTGAAGTCAGTTTTGTCTGATACAAGATAGCTAATGCTGCCTTCTTTTGGCATTTATTTTCTTGGAATATTATCATCAATCCTTTTGCTTTAAGAACTCCATGTGCCTTTAGAGCTGTGTCTCTTGCAGGCAACATATTGTTGGGTCTTTTTTAAAATCTTTTCAGCCACTCTTTGCCTTTCGAGTGGCAAATTTCTTCCATTGACATTGAGGATGATTAGTGACATGTAAGGATTACTACTGTCATTTTATCTTCTGCCTTCTAATTTGTTTGTTTATTTTATTTTTGCTTGTGTCTCTCCATTGTTTCTTTTTCCTTTTGTTTCTGTCCACCTTTGTAAGTTAGTGGCTTTCCATGCTGATTTGTTCCTTTATTATGTTTCATGTCTCTCCTCTGAATTTTTACTTTGCAGCTGCAATGAGGTTTATAAAATATTTCATAGCTTAAATTGTCCTTTTTCTGATGACAGCAGCTTATCTTTATTTACTTATAAAAATCTCCATTATTCTGTGTCTTCAGCTTGAAGATCTCCTTTCAATATGTTTTGTGAGGCAGGTCTCATAATCGTGACTTCTGTCAGCTTTTGTTTGTCTGGGAAAGCCTTTATTTCTCCTTCATATCTAAAGGATAACTTTGCCAATAGAGTATTCAAGGCTGACAGTTTTTAATCTTTCAGTATTTCCCATGTGTCACTCTACTCTCTCTTGGTGTGAGAGTTTCTGTTGCAAAATCTGCTGATAACTTACTGGGGGTTCCTTTGTAGGTTATTGTCTTTTTCCCCCCATGACTGCCTTTAAAATTCTTTCTTTATCATTGACTTTTTTTTTTATCATTACTTTTGACAGTTTTAATATAATGTATCTTGAAGACAGTCTTTTTACATTGAGATGATAAGGACTCTATTAGGGATGCCTAGGTGACTCTGTTGGTTAAACATATGCTGTTGGCTCAGGTCATGATCCAGGGGTCCTGGGATGGAGCCGTGCATCTGTCTTCCTGCTCAGTGGAGAGTCTGCTTCTCCCTCTCCCTCTTCCTGCTACTCCCCCTGCTTGTGCGCTCTCTCTCATTAAATAAATAAATAAATAATAAATAATAAAATTAAAAAAAAATAAGGTGTCTATTAGCTTTGTGGACTTGTATGTTCAGTTCCTTTTATAGGTTCAGGAAGTTCTCACTATTTTTCTTTAAATAAACTTTGACTCCTTCTCCCTCTTTTCACTTTCTGGAATACCCAATATTCTTATATTGGCTTTTCTAATGGAGTCTGATAGCTATTGTACTGTTTCTTCATTTTTTAGGAATCTGAGTCCTGTCCCAGTTTCCCCAAAATTATTTCTACATTCTTTTTTTCTTCTATGTACTGTACATATTTCTAGATCTTATCTTCCAGCTTGCTACTTTTTCCTTCCATCTAATATGCTCTATTTCTAAGGCATTTTAGTGCATATTTCATCTTATTTCTTTAGTTCTTCAGCTCCAGAATTTCTTTTTTTTTTAAATTTTAATTTCTTTAGTAAAATACTCCTTCTTTTTGTTAATTTTGTTCTTGTTATCATTGTCTTATCTTTATGAACTTTCTTATATCTTGTTGAATTTCTTTATAATAACTATTTTGAAATCCTTATCAATTAGGTAGCAATATTCAGTGTCTTTTGGTTTGGTTGCTGAAAAACTATCATTTTCTTGTGATTCTGTGTTACCATGATTTCTCATGATGTTTGATGAAAGATGCCTCTGTCACTGTATTTGACTATTCCTTTCAGTTAGGCAAAGTTTTGTTTATTTTGATTCTAACAGTTCAACAGTTTGGTAATTTGGAGCCTTCCTTTTATTTTCCAGAAGGTGGTACTAGCATATGCTTTTGGTTTCTCTTACCAAAGCTGATTCTTGCTAAGATTGAGGAGCATATGCATAAAAAAAAGCTTCTGGGGAGTAAACAGTGACAGCAGAGTGGGAAAGAGTATGTATTAAGCACTTGGAACTTTGGGTGTGTCCATACCTTATGAGCAGACCCTTTAGGCGGGGATCATAGAGGTCTGTGGCTGATTCTCTTGCTAGAATTCCTGGACAGACAGGAGACACTTTTTTTCAGTTCTCTTTTTAAGTTCTCTTTCCTTTTTTTGCCTCATACAGTCACTGCTGTATGTTCTTCCAGCTGTAGAATATGGGCAAGGCAAACCTCCATGCATTGCCTTTGCCCTCTACCTACTCTGCCAGAAAGTTTGTGATATTTAACTGCTGAGTCTTCTGCTGTCTTCTCTGCTACCACTACCTCTGCTGCTCTGCTGCTACCAACTCTACTTCCACTCCCCTTGCTCTGCAGCCTCCTCCATAGTCCAAACAACTCAATTTTGGGTGCACAGATGGATGGATATCTTGAGGGTCTTACAAGCTGTGGAGAGATGCTTTATTCCAGTTATGGATGTCTATAGAGTCATAAATCTAAGGGGAAAGAATAAAGGAAGGGTCATGTGGTCGTGATGCTGACATCACTCCCCTTTTCTTGTTTTTGGAAAAGAAAGACTATTCTTACAAAATTGGGAGTGGTCAATTATCCTCATTTCCATTTTAACTCAAGGACCAATGAGTAACTATCTCCTATATGAGAGTCACTGAGCTAATGTGCTGGACTCTGCCAGGACATAGAGAAAAGAATTGGGAACATATAACAAAAGTGAGAAAAAGAGTGCAGAAGAAATATGGCAAAGCAATATGAATTTTTTATGTTTCTGGGAAATAATGCAATATGTTGGTTGGGGTTAAACAATCAAGGTGATAACTTAGTTTCAAAATGAGGAAGACTGATTCTTAAAAACTGGGATGGCTCTATAATTAACTGAAGGTGACAGGAAAAAAAAATGTATGGACTCAAATTGAACTGCCACTAAAGATAACTGCCAATCAGCAGAAAATCATGAGGGATGAATAACAGATCAGAGTTAGAAGTTATTGGAAAAATAAAATTTCTCTGTTTATACCTCTATGAGTGAAGTCTAAACTGACTATACTTATTTGTGCTATCTCTTGTAATTTGTATCTTTGTCCTAAAAATAAGTGTCAAAACAATTCTAATTAATTGCAGTCTGGTTGGGTTCTCCTTCCGAGAGGCATTATTGGTCATTGATGAGTGGAAATGATATCTCCAATATATAGACTAATTGTTCCCATCACTTGTGGAATAAACTAACACCTAGGGAGGGACAACATGTCACTCTTTGGATTACAATGCTGGCAAACAAATATTAAAATTACTATAGTGGGAAAAAATTGAATTTTTAAACATAAAGAAGCATTAGGTAAACCTTACAGTTCTGCATTTGTGAGTGTTTGTGTGTGTTTGTGTACCTAATGATTTTTTAAAGCTATCTTCAAGGTACATGAGCTAAGTAAGGAACATATTTTTAAGATGTTTTTATCAACTAATATAGCAACAAATCACTCATTTAAAATCTAAGGTGAAAGATATGTGTCTAAACTGATAATACAGCACACACATATTATGGGTTATAACTTTAGTATTTTGGTATTTTTTATCTGAATTCAATAATTTCTAACACCATGATAAATTTTTTTCATACTGTTGCAACTCCCTGATGATTCAGGATACCTCATTCCAAACTTACTTGGTGTCCCCATGAATTTAGTCATTCCTCTTGTCACAAATATCCTAGTTTTTAGGTAAAACTGCTTTCTAGAAAGATTTTTGGCCAGATGGTTTGGCATACATATCATTTTAATATGAGCTGTTCTCTATCAAAATCCCACTTTAAAGCTAGTTTCACAAATCCTACTCTAGAAGTCATTATTCATATAAGGTAATAGTCTTAAAAAAGAGTAATTGAAACTATTTTCTTTCTATTTCTATATTTCATTTCATCTGTTGGTGTGCATGAATTTCCAAATTACAAATTTCTCTGTAAGAATACTTTTATATAAAATGATTTTTAAAGTAAAATACATAGATATGCCATTATGATTTGGTGAAGGGTAGTGACTTTTACCTCATTCTTGGTAGTAAGGATCTGTACCTTAGGAATTTATTTTTAAGTACATAATAGTAATACTGATTATTTTTTAGGACGAATTTCTATGGATCAAACACTTTGCAGTGTATATAACCAGTATTATCTGCAATGAAAAGACACATTCAAAAATGTCTCAAAATAATTCATTGTTAAATTTTTTCTGATAATTTAAGTTCAATAAAGTTAATGAGGAAAATTAAATAATTATCATAAATAATTAGAAATAGTTTCCCCAAGTTCACTGGAATAAAACTATGTGACTTTGGGAAACCACAAGAAAATGAGGTATCTTATGAATATTGTTTAGTTAGAAATTTGTAAAGCACCAGGACTTTCTAAAAAATAATTTAAAAAGCAGACCAGTCAATTTGTTAGTTTTTTTTTTTACATAATCATAATTAGAGTTGGAGATGAAAATGATCAGAATCAATATAATAATAATTAATATAATTGAGCTCTCAATATGTACCAGGCAGTGCAGTAGAAGTATGTGCTTTGCATGTATTTACATGTTTAATACTAGTAATAGTATTCTAAGGTAAATAAATGGATGTGGAAGAGCAGTGTTGTACTGGCTTAGGAGAGCCTGTAGTTTATTTTTTTAGGAATTTCGTAAGTTGGTTGATATCAACTTGAAGTAGTTTGAAAGTGGCCTTGGTGGAATAATTTATACCATGGGAATCAATAAATACAACAAAGTATGAATTTCCTCTCCACCTCAGGGAACCAGTTGATAAACATTTACCAGATATCCCTTCCCTGTAGAGCCAGTTGTAAAAATATTTATTAGCACATCACTGGATAGACACTGTTGTGTCCCTATTTTACAAATAAGGATATTGAGTCATGGGTTAAGTAAGTTTCCAAAGACTGAAGACTAAAACAACATGGTAGATGTGGGATCAGTCAATTTAGGCTATAGTAGACTCCTTCCAGAGGAGATATTTCCATTCCCTATGGATAACCATTGTTTCCAAAGTATGATGAAAGCCTTTTCACCATTTAGATTAAGATTCTACTGGAAAGGTAATTGGTTCAT
The DNA here is from genome assembly GCF_030435805.1 of Mustela lutreola. Lineage (NCBI taxonomy): Eukaryota > Metazoa > Chordata > Mammalia > Carnivora > Mustelidae > Mustela > Mustela lutreola. Next base: position 79,857,578 of record NC_081295.1, read on the forward strand.
TCCATGGGTGAGCTGTTCCACACAGAACTTCACTTCATTCTCACTGTCACAGTTCAGGGCATCATCTGCTCTCTGCTGAATGATGATAACACCTATATTATCTGCTATATTTGTTCCTCAAATCCATTCTTTTTCCTGACCATTCAAAACAAAAATCTGGTCATGTCATGATGTTTAAATACTTTCAAAGATTTTTCCATTGTTTTCTGGATAAAGTCCAAATTTTCTGATCGTCTTACTGTCTCTCATGTTTCAGTGTCCTGGCACCTTTTATTGAGTTCTGGCAGTTTTGAGCATTCCTAGTTTATTAGGGAGCACAGGAATTAGAATCATAGGAATATTTCCTGCATATTAAAAATATACCTTGACAGGTATTACATATTTTGCATATATATCATATAGTCATATACATATAAAGTCCTTTTCTTTTATTGTATAATAATGTGATTATTCGATAAATAAAAGCTAGCACTTTTTTAAATTCATAAGTGTTGATTCCTGTTTAGTTAATTTGCATTTCTATATACATGGTTCTTTTTCTTTCTTTCTATCAACCTTCTAACCCCATAAATTAAATTTCAGACAAATGTAGAAACATGAAATACTAGGAGAAAATTAATTCCTACTTCTATTTCCTGTGACTGCATTTCATTTTTAATACTGCAGCTACAAAAAATGGAGCTTTGAGACTGAGGTCTATTTTAGCATTCCAGTGTGACTGATGCTATTGTTCAGCAAATATCTATGGAATCAAATAAGAGACTGAAATTCCCATTTAATCAGCCGGAAAACTGTGTTGGCTTCTTCAATGTTTTTAGTTTTTTAGACTGTTGTCTAAAATGTCAGCTATCTGTTCTTTGGGTGTTGAGTTTGCTAAGTTCTTTATAGATTCTGGACACTAGTCCTTTATCTGATATGTCGTTTGCAAATATCTTCTCCCATTCTGTCAGTTGTCTTTTGATTTTGTTAACTGTTTCCTTTGCTGTGCAAAAGCTTTTGATCTTGATGAAATCCCAATAGTTCATTTTTGCCCTTGCTTCCTTTGCCTTTGGCGTTGTTCCTAGGAAGATGTTGCTGCGGCAGAGATCGAAGAGGTTGCTGCCTGTGTTCTCCTCAAGGATTTTGATGGATTCCTTTCGCACATTGAGGTCCTTCATCCATTTAAGTCTATTTTTGTGTGTGGTGTAAGGAAATGGTCCAATTTCATTTATCTGCATGTGGCTGTCCAATTTTCCCAGCACCATTTATTGAAGAGGCTGTCTTTTTCCCAATAATAATCCAATCAAGAAATGGGCAGAGGACATGAACAGACATTTCTGCAAAGAAGACATCCAGATGGCCAACAGACACATGAAAAAGTGCTCCACATCACTCAGCATTAGGGAAATACAAATCAAACCCACAATGAGATATCACCTCACACCAGTCAGAATGGCTAAAATCAACAAGTCAGGAAATGACAGATGCTGGCGAGGATGCGGAGAAAGGGGGACCCTCCTACACTGTTGGTGAGAATGCAAGCTGGTGCAGCCACTCTGGAAAACAGCATGGAGGTTCCTCAAAATGTTGAAAATAGAACTGCCCTATGACCCAGCAATTGCACTATTGGGTATTTACCCTAAAGATACAAATGTAGTGATCTGAAGGGGCACATGCACCCGAATGTTTATAGCAGCAATGTCCACAATAGCCAAACTATGGAAAGAACCTAGATGTCCATCAACAGATGAATGGATCAAGAAGATGTGGTATATATACACAATGGAATACTATGCAGCCATCAAAAGAAATGAAATCTTGCCATTTGCGACAACATGGATGGAACTAGAGCGTATCATGCTTAGCGAAATAAGTCAAGCAGAGAAAGACAACTATCATATGATCTCCCTGATATGAGGAAGTGGTGATGCAACATGAGGCCTTAAGTGGGTAGGAGAAGAATAAATGAAACAAGATGGGATTGGGAGGGAGACAAACCATAAGTGACTCTTAATCTCACAAAACAAACTGAGGGTTGCTGGGGGGAGCGGGTTTGGGAGAAGGGGGTGGGATTATGGACATTGGGGAAGGTATGTGCTTTGGTGAGTGCTGTGAAGTGTATAAACCTGGTGATTCACAGACCTGTACCCCTGGGGATAAAAAACATATGTTTATAAAAAATAAAAAATTAAAAAATTGAACAAAAATAAAAATAAAATAAAATAAAATGTCAGCTATCTAAATGTTCATATCTTAAATTGATGAAAGATTAGAAACAGTTAACAAAAAACTTGCATATGAGGTATCTTCATGGCTGAAAAACATCTATTCAAAGTAAAAACAACATGTCCATAGTCATTCCAATTTGGTCACATTTGCCAGTGAGAGAGGGAATGTTTTGAGAAAAGGACTTGAAAGAATGGACATGCACATATGAGTCCTCATTATACCTGGGTCATGGGAGTATCAGGGATTGTAATTTTCTTGGTGCTTGATAAGAGCAGATGTATTTACCTGTTGTCATCTGTAAATAACCAAAATACAGTACAAATTTTATTTATACCAAACAATATTTGTAATTAAAGGAAGGGAAGACAACATGAAAGAATGGGAAGACTAATTACTCAGATTAGTACCCAGTGCAATTTATATTAAATCAGAATTAACAATAACAAGCCTTTAACTCCAATTCAAAGAACTTCTCCTACCTTTAGAACTGGAGTATTAAGATGTTAAAGGATCTTTAAAGCATTTATTACTTCTTCATGACAGCAAATATAAGTTTTATGGACAGGGAACTGGCATGTGGAGCTTAATGGTAAGAAAGAAAAAAAATGCAAAGAAAAATATCTCTTAAGAATGGTGACAAGATTTTTCTAGGCAATACTCAGCCTGAGGACAGTTTCTCCCCCTAAATTCAAAAAGGTCTTTAATATTCCTTCCATTTAACCTGCAGAATAAAAGATATTTGAAAAAGTTATTCAAAGATTGAAAGGATTTTACAGAACACATTGACTGTAAAGTGGATTTTTTGTATCTTGAGATTTTAACTTGCCACTAGTGAAATAGGAAAATAGGAAAAGAATAGCTAAAACCATAAAGTACAGTTGATCAAAAACTGTACTCAAGGTATAAACTCTTTATATTATAAGGAATAGATATGAAGCAGTTTCAAAGAATCTTTATCATTAGCATATCATTTCTTATATTACCATAGAACAGTGTGGTTCAACATAGAAAGGAGAAATAGTCAAGAAGAATTAGAAAGAATTAGTCAAGAAGCAGAACAAGTACAAATAATGCAAAGGATCTTGCTTATCCCTAAACCTTCACCATTACTGAAATTACTAAACTGCTAAATTCCATTACTAAAAATTCATGCACATGTTCGGATTTTTATATATGTTCACTCACACCTGAGCATGTACATACGTGTGTGAATGTGTGTATGTGGATATAGACAATCCTATGTCTCTATCTAGAGGCCTGTTCAGGCATCTATTATCTTCGTTGCCAGTATAGCATTAAAGCATACTAATTTTAGAACAAATTGCTATATAATCTGTGAAAAAATATGTCTATAGTCAGTGAAAAAGCATGTTTTAAGGTTGAACCAAAATCATAATGGGAGGATAATTTCAAAGAGAATACATTTGAGGTACTTAAGATTTGTAATCAGTAGAATGAAGGGATGCTTGGGTGGCTCAGTTGGTTAAGCATCTGACTTCAGCTCAGATCATGATCCCAGGGTCCTTGGATTGAGCCCCATGTCAGGCTCTCTGCTAAGCAGAGAGCCTGCTTCTCCCTCTCCTCTCTCATGATCTCTCTTGCTAGCTCTGTCTCTCTCAAATAAATAAATAAATAAATAAACAAATAAATAGATGTATGATCAGTAGAATTGAGAGACTGATCCAGTGTGCATGCTTATGAAGGCTTCATGACTTCCATTTTCCATGTTTTAGAAGCAGATGGCTCAGTAGATATTTGTCCCACATATTTACAATGTGCCATTTTGAAATCACAGTGAAATAGATCCCAGTGAATAGGCAATGAGCATATCGTTCTGCATAGGATGGGTGGATGTCTGTCTTAAATTATAGCTTTGAGTTCTGGAATTGCTCTAAAATGACACCTTTATTTAAAAAAAAAAATCACTTGAGAATGTGTAACAGAAATGACTCTCTCTATTCCTTAATTTTCTTCTGTAACTTCTGAGTCTTAAATTTACTTCTTAAAATTCTAAGTACCATAAATCATAGGATTTACATGAAACATTGAAATATAGGAGTACTTCATATTTTTCTTCGGAGGCCTAACAATTAGTACCAATCATTTTTGGTAGACCAAAGGAAATTTTTTTTATTTTTCAATGTACTTTAAAACAGAATCTTTAAATGAATGAGAGTATCATTAGCTTCTTAAAATTAATTCCACTTTTATGTTAAGGCAATTATATCTTCTACTTAAATATGCACTGTGATTTATATAGCATAAAGTATTGGCTGGGTGAAGAAATTACCATAGAAAATTACCTTATTATAAGTAATTACCTTACTTAAACAAATACTTGACTACTTAACTATATTTATAGCACTACTTATATGAAACAAGAAGGACAAATTGATCTATCAATATAAAAATAAGTTTGAATCTTCTATTTGTGAGATTCATCTATTTATTTTCCTTATGGGAAAAGTACTAAATGAAATGGGAAATTGTTATTTTGTATTAAAATGGTGAACATTTAATGGGCTAAATTTTATTAGAAGGATGAAAGAAAAAAATCTGTGGCTTAGATTTAGTTCCGCAAATATTTCCTTCCTAATTGTCTCAAATAAATCCAATAAAATAAAGGTAGTAAAAAGGTTATGAGACATTTTTTAGCAGCAGAAAATTTCAGACAACCCCAACTTTGATCTAGGAAACATATATATGAAATAGCACCTCCCATTCTTAAGACATCAAGTCCTTATTAATAAACTGGAACATCAAAAATATACTGTCTATAATTTAACTAAAAGAATTTGATAAAGATTAGATTAATAAAGTTGCCAAGAACGACTTGGGATTTTTTTTTTACCATTATCAGCAAATTTAATGATATGATAATCTTACCAAAATTTACAAATGTACTAGAATTACCTTCAGATAGCTTCAGTGCAAAGATATACATATAGTACACTGTGATAATTATTTGTAAAAATGGGAGACGACATAAGTAAAAAAAATTTTAAAAAGACTCACAAGGCAGAGTTTCCATGGACACTTCCAACTACAGGTGAACTGGGAAAATATATATATATTTTTACTAAAGTACTGAATGTTAACTTTTCTTCATGTTTGTAAAAAAATACATGTGCAAATTCTAATTATTCCCTACAGAGCTGGCATAGCTATACCTCAGAGTCTTCTCTAACAAGGTTTGCAGTGTCTGTAAAACTGTCTTTCATTGGCATTGGGTCTCGGAGAACTTTTAGCAGGGAGAGAAGGCCTTGGAGGTAAAGCCACAGCCTCACTGTCCTCCTGTTTATTCTCCATCTCTGCATAGATTGGATTTTCAAAGTTGATGGTTGGTTTGAGTTTTCGTAAAAATATATTCCATTTTGTTGCCTGAGTTCCATCAACACTGGGGGAAGTTGGCTTTGTGTCTGGAGCTAATTCAGAAGGGTTTATGGGACTACCATAATTCTGGTTATCTACATTTCCAGATACAATCACCTGAGTTGGCTGAACCACTTTGACATCACTGTCCCTGGATGAATACATCGGTTTTTTCAAATATTATGGACTGCTTCCCCATCTCCATGGCAAAGTTTTCACTCATCACCATTGAGGGGTCAATAGCAGACTTTTTTTTAATCTTCATGGTTTTAATTTTATTTTTCAATTTTTATTTTTGTTTTCATGCAAAGATTGACATTTTCCACAATAGATATGGGTGTTGAAAAAAATAATTCCAAATTTTTTTTTTTTTTTTTTTTTGGAGTGGGAGGGAGGGAATGAATGAAATTGAATTGCACTATGCTCTGGGCAATCCTTCTCCTTCTCTTTTGCCCATGATTTAATCAAGTAGATATGCAGAGGAAATGGAAGGACTCAGTTTTCAGTTAAAAAAAAAAAAAGAAAAGGAAATGGCAAAGAGAAAGTTTTTTTCAGATTTATTTTATTTTATTTTATTTTTTAAATTTAGATTGAGTTCATTTATTTGAAACAGACTGGGCCAATGTCCACCCTGAATTCTTGTTCAGCACCACTGATGTCCAAAAGTGCAATATCAAGGATAGGAAGAAGGGATGACTTATTTGTTTTGTATTCAATAATTGTCTTTCTGTATTCACTTGTCTTTTTAGAGCAGTGGCCTACAAGAACAGTGTAGGTGAACTTGCTATTGCCCTCAGCAACCACGTCAACATTATTGGAGCCTTACAGAATGACAGCCTTTTTCAGATTGCCAGTCTCCTCATCCCTGTAGACAATGCTGTTCTTGCAGTGGCAGGTGAGGTTTTGAGACAGTTGGCCAGCAGATGCATGAAGGTGAGCTGAGTGGCCATTTCCTTTGTGGTTACTCCTTCAACATTATATTCAAACTGGGTACCACCACTGATAGTTGCTCCTAACCAGTTCTGCTTCTTAACCTTGAAATTTCCAATTTTGGGCTGGGATGTTTTCAGGTTGAGCATGGATGCAGGTTTTGCCAGTAGAGAAATCACAGTATACTTTGATAGCATCCATAGTGCATCTTTGGTTAGGGTCGGTCCAATAGTAACCACTACTCTACTCTGCATAGCTGAGTCTCAACTGCAAGCTGGGTTCTTCCTAGAATCTTCAGGAGTCAGAGGGGTCTTGATCTGGGTCATTGAGGAATTTTGGAGTAGTATCAACTTCATAATCCTTGGGTCTAAGAGAAAGTGGTGAGTGAGGCTGGTCAGCCCTGTGGAAGTCCCCTTAATAAACAAAGTCATAGTTGCCACCACTTGGACCTGGAGGGCCACTAGGACCAGGGAGACCAGGAGGGCCAGCAGGACCTTGGCTACCCTGAGAGTCACAGAGGCCAGCAGGTCCAACTGTACCAGGATATCCAATGGGAACATCTTTGCCAGCAGGGCTAAAAGGATCCAGTGCCCCTAGGATGGGCAGGACCCATAGAACCAGGTGTACCTCGATTGCCATGTTGACCAGCAAGACTAGGAAAAATCTTGCAGGCCATTGGGTCTCTTTAAGCCGGGAAGACTTCTGGGCTTCTTGTCAACAGAAATACCTCAAATACCTTGTAGGCCACTAGGACCTCTTGGACCAGCAGCACCAATGGGTCCCACACCACCAGTAGGACCAAGTTCATCATGGTTTCCATGTTTGCCAGTGGGATCCACAGAGCCATGAAGACCAGGTGCACCCACAGTGCCAACAGGACCAATGTTGCCAGGGTAACCATGTTCTCCCTTATGTCCAGGTTGACCATCCTGGCCTGGGGGACTGTCCACAGCAGAAAATTTCAGACAACCCCAACCTTGATCTAGGAAACATATATGTAAAATAGCACCTCCTACTCTTAAGAAATCAAGTCCTTATTAATAAACTGGAAGATCCCAAATATTTTGTCTGTAATTTAGCTAACGTAATTGATAACAATTAGATTAATATAGAAATAAGCCAAGAATGACTTGGGATTAAATTTGAATGATAAAAATAAGTAATACTCTCCCCAAATAACCTACTGTGTATTTCCCTTAGTTATACAGATATGTAATTTAGCTTCTAACTTCCCAAAGCCTATTGTTTGTTCTCTTCTGTCTCTTCTCTGACACCTTTTCTCTATTCTTCAGCCTTTATCTGTTTCTTTCTGTAAAACCATACAAAAAATTTTAATGGATACCTTGTATTTGTCACTCTTGTTTCAGCCTTTTTTGTTTTTGTTTTTTGTTTATTTTTTCCACAGCCAGGTATAAACTTCTTCTTTTTTTTTTAAATTTTTTATTTTTTATAAACATATAATATATCTTTACCCCAGGGGTACAGGTCTGGGAATCACCAGGTTTACACACTTCACAGCACTCACCAAAGCACATACCCTCCCCAATGTCCATAATCCCACCCCCCTTCCCCAACCCCCCCCCCCCCAGCAACCCTCAGTTTGTTTTGTGAGATTAAGAGTCACTTATGGTTTGTCTCCCTCCCAATCCCATCTTGTTTCATTTATTCTTCTCCTACCCACTTAAGTCCCCATGTTGCATCACCACTTCCTCATATCAGGGAGATCATATGATAGTTGTCTTTCTCTGCTTGACTTATTTCGCTAAGCATGATACGCTCTAGTTCCATCCATGTTGTCGCAAATGGCAAGATTTCATTTCTTTTGATGGCTGCATAGTATTCCATTGTGTATATATACCACATCTTCTTGATCCATTCATCTGTTGATGGACATCTAGGTTCTTTCCATAGTTTGGCTATTGTGGACATTGCTGCTATAAACATTCGGGTGCATGTGCCCCTTCGGATCACTACGTTTGCATCTGCCGGCGAGGATGCAGAGAAAGGGGAACCCTCCTACACTGTTGGTGGGAATGCAAGCTGGTGCAACCACTCTGGAAAACAGCATGGAGGTTCCTCAAAATGTTGAAAATAGAACTGCCCTATGACCCAGCAATTGCACTACTGGGTATTTACCCTAAAGGTATAAACTTCTTTAAAACAAGGATGAAATCATATATCTTCCTCCTCCTCAGAGGCTCCTCAGAGTATTGAACAAAAAATAGGTACCCAATAAATTTTGTTGATTATCATTCAAATATTAAAGATTCATCAGAACTAATTGTTTTCTGATGCTAATATAGCACTGTCTCAATGTCTGATAACACAGGAGAATAATGTAAAGCATGAAAGTAAATTATTAGAAATAGATGAACCCTGACTAAAGGATTTTTAAAGTAAATATTTACCATATATTCATGTATTAAAAAAAATGCTAAACATGAAAATAACTTTCAAAGAGCACAGCAGGTTTTAGATAAACCCAGAGGGTTGACAACAACAATTAAAAAAAAAAAGGCGGGGGGCGCCTGGGTGGCTCAGTGGGTTAAGCCGCTGCCTTCAGCTCGGGTCATGATCTCAGGGTCCTGGGATCGAGTCCCGCGTCGGGCTCTCTGCTCGGCAGGGAGCCTGCTTCCCTCTCTCTCTCTCTCTCTGCCTGCCTCTCCATCTACTTGTGATTTCTCTCTGTCAAATAAATGAATAAAATCTTTAAAAAAATAAAAAGGAAGCATAACTAATAAGAAAAGCAAAAGATGTCTCTATAGCGTATGCCCATTTTCAGATTAACAGATTAAATTCCTCAAAATAGCACTCTCAATAATCATTTTCTGTGGAAAATAAGCAGGTGTGAACTGAATCACATTTGCATGCTCATGTGATTTTATATATTTTACATCTGTCTACATAGACTGGGCAATTTATTTAATCAGCTTAAAATTTAAGATTTTATTGTAACCTCTCTAGAGATTCTTAAATAGTTATTATATTTAATTGAATAAGACTATTTACCATCATTCATACATTTTTCCTATCAGTCACTAAATACCTTGGTTATTCTTTCCTTTGAGCAATCTGTTACTATGCATTTCTCTCTTCCCACACCCTTAAACATCGCTAAGATTTCTTTTCTATTATCTTGAACAAGTGCCATTTCCTTTCAGCTTCTGTTACGTAATTTCTGCTAGCTGAAGTATTGCCCAATTGATCTGCTTAAAATAACTTTCATCCTGTTAGCAACGCTCCCAAATGCCCTCATACATACACACATAGGCCTTATGTTCATTCTTTCTCACCTATTGCAGTGCATTTTTATACTTTGGCTTGACTTGCAAAGCTCTTGATAACATAATACTTCATAATTGTCCTAACTTTATTTTTTACTGTCCCAATGTAATACACTATGAACATGTCATGATTCTCTCCACTTCTGTGAATTTATTCAAATACTTTCTTTTTTTATATATAGATTGTTCTTTAGGGTCCATTTCAATTTTGTGATGCTGGTTATGCCTACATTGGCTTTCAGTGATCTTTAACTGCTGTGAATAATGACCATACTTACATCTAACAGACACAATTTTATATTTATTTGTTGAATTGTGGGTTTTGTACATTTTTCTGCTGTTTAATCATATTATCTATTTTTGTTTAGATTATATATTTTTCAAAGATAAGTATATTTTCTTATTCTTATTAAAATAGTGTTGGTCACATATTATATGTTTAATATTATGTGATCTAAATTATATCCATCTTCATATTGTTCAACAATAAAGCACTTGATTATGCCTCTTGTGTATACTACTGAGGCAGGCATTATACATTAATTTATCTTCCCAAACTCTTTACTTCTATAGCTAGCAGAAATCTTTTGCCCCTACTGGCAGATAAGACAACTATAAAGTTTCCTCTCTAATATCATGTAATATAAGAAATGAAATATCCCAATAAAATTTCCTACTATAAAAGTGCTAAAACTCCATATTTAAAGCCAGTTAAATATATAACTAAGTATCAAAAGGATAGGATTCATAAGGATATATCTGAGAAAGGACTGTTGTCTAGGATGTTATATGAACTCCTAGAACTCAACAATAAAAAGACAAACAATCTAATAAAAATAAATGAGCGGGGCACCTGGGTGGCTCAGTGGGTTAAAGCCTCTGCCTTAGGCTCAGATCATGAGCCCATGGTCCTGGGATTGAGCCCCGCATCGGGCTGTCTGCTCAGCAGGGAGCTTGCTTCCTCCTCTCTCTCTCTGCCTGCCTCTCTGCCTACTTGTGGTCTCTGTCTGTCAAATAAAAAAATAAAATCTTTAAAAAATAATAAAAATAAATGAGCAATAGAAATGAACAGACACTTGGCATGCAAATGGCCAAAAAGCACATGAAAAACTGATAAGCATTATCAGTCATCAGAAAAGTGAAAATTATAACCTAAATGAGATATCCCTATATATTATCACAATGATTGAAAATGAAAATATAAATGTTGGTGAAAATATGAAATATATTTTTATGGTGGGAATACAATGTGTGTAACCACACATTGTAAGATGTGAAAGATCTTGCAGCCTTTTAAAAACTGAATGCCTATTATCTAGCTATGCCAACATCAGCTTACCTAAAAATTGAAAATATTTCATTCAAAAGATATGTATGTATATATATATATATATATATATATATATTTATTTATTTATATTAGTTTAATCATAATATCCAAAAGCTATTTTTTATTAAAAAGGCCTGGTGTACCTCAACATGAGAGTGGATAAACAAATAGTGTAGATTCATACAACAGAAAACTATTCAGCAATAAAATAAAACAAATCCCCAAAACATGAAACACCACAAATGAATCTCAGAAACATGCTGAATGAAAGAAACCTTATACAAAAGACCAAATATCATTAAAAAAATCCATTTTGTGGCATTTCAGAACAAATATAATCTATTTTGAAAGAAAAAGGGATAAAAAGTGATTGTCTCTGGAAGTGGAAATGGAGGCAAATACTGATTGCAAAGAAGAATGAGAAAACTTTCTGTGCAGATATTTATATTTGTTATCTTAGTAACAGGATGCATTACATAGATACGTGCATTTATTACAACTCACTTAAAATTTGTGCAAGTTGCCATATGTAAAATTTGCAATTAAAATACAACTATAAGCAAATATTGAACTTTATTTAATGGTATGCACGCTGATGTATTTAAAGCAGAAGTATAGAAATGTCAACAATTTAGTTTTAAATTAAAAATAAGAGCTTTTATGGATGGTGAAATGATTAGATACATGACAAAACAAGCCTACTAAGCTGTTAATAGTAGGATGTAGATGGTGGGTACATGAATATTAACTGTAAATTTCTTTTAAATTGTCCTATGTTTATATGTTAATATACCATAGAGACTAAACATGAATCTAAAGCATCAGCTTGGAGAAGTAAGAATGTACATTTAAGTCTGGTGTCTGTCCTAAGAGGACCTTCTAAACCTGGGAACCTGAGACTTTCATTGTACAAAAGAGAAGGATTGACAGCAGAAAAACTCCTTAGCATATACAAAATGTGGGTGGTGAAGAGGAACATGTGCTACAGTGTCAGTGATAATATGAATTAGAATAAAAAGAAAAATGTAAGGTTGCACAAAGGGACTGGTGAGAAAAATTAATGCTTTGACATTAATTTATGTGAAAGAAGAAGGATTTCTGAAAATTCAAAATAAACTGACTCTATAATAGGATGAGGCACAAATTTATACTACCTAGATCATCTGAAACCCATACAGATATTAATGAAAGACCAATGAAGCTAGAGCAAGACTTTGTTTATGGACATCCAGCATGAATTTTTTTTAAAAAGTTTCAGGCATTGAGGTTGATGAACAATAAGATTCTGAAAACTACCAGGTCAAGACACAGGAAATGGTAGAACTCAGAGATCTAAAAAAGTGAGCCTAGCATTTGTGACTATTTTACTGTGAATTAGGAGGATAAATTTGAATTTTATGGTTTGGCAATGGTAACCCTTCTCCAAAATAACTTGTGCCTTAGGTTTCATCCCTGTGGACTACACAAGTAAATAATGTCTTGTATAAAATGCAGCTTATCTTCATGTCATCTGAATAAGCCAGAAGGTCTCAATTCCAGAAAAAATATTGAGGTAATATGAAAAAGTAGTGTTTCCAGTGACCTGGAAAATCAAATGAAAATGTCTGAATAGAAATCACATTTTAAGACTCAGATTATTTTTTTTAATTAAAGAAACACAAAATTGATAAAAAATAACCAGGTACACAAGGCTTTTTATTTGTTTTTAAATTACTGATTTCAGGTTTCCAACTAGAATTTATAAAACTAAAAAAGCATTACTTTCACCCTAACTACAAGAAATGCTTGAAATCTACAAGTTCACAATTTTTCTTGACTCCATCAGAAAACATAGTTTTCTAGGCAAACACCTGGACTGAAATATAAGAAAAGATAGAAAATGAGCATTGACTCACTTGTAACAGAGTTTGGAAGAAAGAGACACTAATCATGGCATAGATGGATAATAAACATAAGTGGATAGCTAAATTTTTCAGTGAATTACTGAAGGCCAAATGTGGGATAACATGAGAGTAGAATTCCTTGGAGTCGAAGACACAAAGTAATTAACAGTTATTTATGGCTTTTCCCTATGGCTCACCACCAGGTGCTCACAAGGAAGGGACTGGAGAAAGGTTCTTTTCGTGACCTGGCTTGGAGAAAGGAATCAGCTCCTGCTGTGGGAGAAGCATGAAGTAGTCAGTGTTGACACCCTTTACCCAAGAATAAAGCCTTTGGTCACTAAGGAGGAATAGCTGACCCTGTTGCCCCAGAGCACCAATAAAGACTCACTGCAGGTCAAAGGAGGGAATAGAAAAATGTTTTTATCCCCAAGAAAGGGAAAAATAATCTTGGGCTCAGACAATTAGAAAATTTTTAATGTAATTTCATTTTATTTTATTTTTTTTTTTAATTTGAATTCAATTAATTAACATATAGTGTATTATTAGTTCAGAGACAGAGTTCAGGGATTCATCAGTTTCATATAACACCCAGTGCTTATTACATCACATGTTAAAGCTAAAATTAACAAGTCAGGAAACAACAAATGTTAGTAAGGTTACAGAGAAAGGGGAACCCAATTAGGAATCTTTTAATCCTAGGGGCAATTCAGGTACATTAAAAACCCCCACAACTGAGACCCAGGAATATAGGACTTGCATAAGTCTAAAGCTATACCAAGAGAATGAAGGAATCATCCTGCACGTCACCATCAGACTACCAATCACCAACTAACAAACAACAGTAGTCTATCTCTAGGAGAGGTAGAACATGGAGAGAGACCCTCTCTGAGGATCAACAAACCACAGAGGACTAAAGTTGAAAGTGGAGAAGGATATATTTTGCTGCTTAAATTTAATTCTTTAGAAAAATAAATAGTATTTATCTCAGTTTCTATTGTCTTACACTTGATTTCAGTGTTCAATAAGACAGTTATGAAACATACACAAAAAAGGTAAAAATATCCCACTGCCCAGAGAAAGAGAGTAAAACAAAACAAAACAATCACACACACACACACACACACACACACACACACTCACACACACACACACTCACACACACACACAAGCCATGTATTGGGACTTTCAGTCAGGGATTTAAATTGACTATGATTGATATGTTGAAGTTTCTAGTGGAAAAGGTGAATAACTTGCATGCAGAGATGTGAAATTTCAACAGTGATAGGTAGCATAAGATAGGGTCAAATAGATATCCTAGAATTGCAATAATATAGTAACAGAGGCATAGAAAGCCTTTGATGGTTTGTTAAATAAACTTCATATATGCAGAGAAAAATCAGTTGACTTGAAGATAAGGCAATATAATTTGCAAAATGAAACAGAGTGAGAGGAAATAATGAAAAAAAATAATAAAGCACTAAAACCTGTGGGACATTCTCAAATGTTCTAATAGATGGTTAATAGGAATTCAAGATGGAGAAAAGAATGTGAATAAAACAAAAATTAAAAATTAATATCTGACTACAGATCCAAATATGTCAAAGAATCTTTTGCAAGATAATTTCATAGAATCCCTCACCCTAAGACAAGGTAAAGAAAAGAAATACACACACAGACACACATACCCAACTCCTATAAATATGTTTACATAACTTAAAACCACCTTAAAGAAAAAAATAATGAAGAAAGGCAAAGAATAAAAAGATACATTACATATGAAATTTAAAAAAAAAGAATCACAACAGGTATCTCACCTGAAGTCAAGGGAGTAACTTTGTTCAAGTGCTAAATAAAAAAGACAAGGAAAGGAAAGGAAAGGAAAGGAAAAGAAAGGAAAGAAAATCTTATTAATTCAGAACTCTATACCCAGAGAAAATATGAGAAAGACATTTTAAGACAAATAAATACCTACAGAAAATAACTACTAATCTGTACTAAAAGAAATATTAAAGAAAGTTCTTTAGGCAGATGGAATAAGATACCAGAAAAAAAAAAAAAAAAGATAAACACAAAGAAAAAAAAGCCCAGAAATGGTGAAAATAAGGTAAAATAATAAGTCTTTCTTTTTAACTTTAATTTTGATCAGTCTAAAAGAAAATTGTCTAAGTCAGTGAATATCACTAGATATTTTATGGAGATGCAAAGTAAAGTGAATATTTACTATGAAAAACTTTATGGCCACAAATTCAATAATTTGGATGAAATGCTCAAATTCCTTGAAAGATACCAAAGACACCAGATATTATTCAAGGCAGAGTAGCTAACCTGTACAGTTCTATAATTAGAACTAATTTGAATTCAGAGTAAAATCAGTAAATACACACAGACACACACAGACACATTTTTAAGCAAAACATTCCAGTCAGATATCTTCACAGGTAAGTTCTACCAAATATTTAAGGAGAAAAAAATTACTGATTCTATACAAATATTTCTAGAAAGTAGAAGAGGAGAGAGCACTTTAATGATCTAGAAGACAAACTGATAGAAAGGAAGGAACAGGAGGGGGTGTGGAACAAACAGCTTAAAATCCATGAACACAGAATTAGAGAAATAAATGATGCCATGAAATATTCCAATGTCAGAATTATTGGGATCCCTGAGGTGGGTGGAGAGAGAGAGAGTACTAGAAAATATATTTAAGCAAATTTTAACTGAAAACTTTCCTAATCTGGGGAACAAAACAAGCATTTTTGTTTTAGATGCAGAGAGGACCTCTTCCAAGATTAAGGGAACAGACCAATGTCCCCGCATGTAATAGTAAAACTTGTAAATCTTAAAACCAAGGAAAACATCTTAAGGGCAGTTAAGGGGAAGAGATTCCTTAAGTACAGAAGGAAGAACATCAGAATAATATTAGACCTGTCCACAGAGACCCGGCAAGCCAGAAAGTGCTGGCAAGACATATTCAGGATACTAAATGAGAAAAACATCTAGTCAAGAATACTTTATCTGGAAAGGCTCTTATTTAGAATAGATAGAGAGATAAAGAGCTTCCAAAACCATCAAGAACTAAAAGAATAAATGACCACTAAGTCAGCTCTGCAAGAAATATTAAGGGGGGGTTTTATAAAAGGAGAAAGACCTCAAGAGTGATATAGAACAGAAATTTACAGAGACAATCTATAGAAATAAAGACGTCACAGGCAACATGATGACAATAAAATCACAACTTTCAATAATCACTCTCAATGTGAACAGCCTAAATGCTCCCATAAAATGGCACAGTTTGCAGATTGGATAAAAAGACAGGACCCAGTCATATGCTGTCTACATGAGATTCATTTTGAACCTAAAGATACATCCAAACTGAAAGTGAAGGGATGGAAAGCCAATTTTTCATGCTAATGGATCTCAGAAGAAAGCTGGGGTAGAAAGTTAGATTTTAAGGTAAAGAATGAAGTTAAAGATTCAGAAGGAATCTTCTTAAAGGATCTATCATAAACCAACTGTTAACCAAAATAAAGAGACCTATTGATAATAATACATCAATAGTAGGAAACCTCAGTGTTCCACTCTCAGCAATAGATCATCTAAGCAGAAAAATCAACAAAGAAATAAGATCTTTGAATGACACACTAAACAAATGGACCTCATAGATACATACAGATCATGCCACCCTAAAACAACAGAATACTCATTCTTCTCATGTGCATATGGAACTTTCTCCAGAATAGACCACACACTGGGTCTCTGACCTCAACCAATAGCAAAGGACTGAGATTATTCCCTGCATATTCTCAGGCCACAGTGCTTTGAAACTGGAACTCAATCATAAGAATAGGTTTGGAAGAAAGTCAAACACTTGGAAGCTAGAGACCATCCTGCTCAAGAATGTTTGGGTCAACCAGGAAATCAAATAATAACTTAAACAATTCAGGTAAACCAATGAGAATGATAACACATTGGTCAAAAACCAATAGGATATGGCAAGGCAGTCCTAAGGGGAAAATACATAGCCATCCAAGCCTCATTCAAAAAAAAAAAAAAAAAAAAAGAAAGAAAGAAAGAAAGAAAAATCCCGAATACACAAACTATCTTTACACCTTAAAGAACTGGAGAATCAACAACAAATTAAGCCTAGCCCATGCATGAGAAGGGAAATAATTAAGATTAGAGCAGAGATTAATGAATTAGAAACCAAATACAGTAAGGCAGATCAATGAAACTAGAAGCTGGTTCTTTGAAAAATTAATAAGATTGATAAGCCACTGACCAGACTTATCTGAAGGAAAAGAGAAAGGAACCAAATTAATAGAATTATGAATGAAAGGGGAGAGATCACGACTAACACCAAGGAAATAGAAATAACTATCAGAAATTATTATCAACAGCTATATGCCAATAAGTTGAGCAAACTAAAAGAAATAGATGCATTCCTGGAAACCTATAAACTACCAAGACTGAAGTTGGAAGAAATTGACAACCTGAATAGACCAATAACCAGTAACAATATTGAAGCAGGGATCAAAAACCTCCCAAAAAAAAAGAGTCCAGGACCTGATGGATTTCCTGGGGAATGCTAACAAATATTCAAAGAAGAAATAATACCTATTCTCCTGAGTTATTAGAAAAAAGAAAAGAAACAGAAGAAAATCTTCCAGACTCTTTCTATGAGGTCAAAATTACCTTGATCCCAAAACCAGGAAAAGACCCCATCAAAAAGGAGGATTTCAGACCAATATCCCTGATGAAAATGGATGCCAAATTCTAAATATAATCCTAGCTAATAGGATCCAACAGTACATTAAAAGTATTATCCTCCACAACTAGTTGGGATTTATCCCTGGGAAACAAGGGTGGTTCAACATTAGCAGATCAATCAACATGATAGAACACATTAAGAGAATAGAGAGAAGAACCACATGATCCTCTCAACTGATGCAGAAAAAAGCATTTGACAAGATACAGTTTCTGTTCCTGATTAAAACTCTTTAAATATAGGGATAGAGGGAATATTACTCAATTTCATAAAATACATTTATTAAAAACCCACAACAAGTATCATTCTCAATGGGCAAAAGCTGAGAACCTTTCCCTTAAGATCCTTAAGATCAGGAACATGACAAGGATGCCCACTCTTGCCACTACTGTTCAACATAGTGTTAGAAGTCCTAGCAAAAGCAATCAGACGACAAAAAGAAATGTATTCAAATTGACAAAGAAGAAATCAAACTGTCTCTCTTCACAAATGACCTCATACTTTATGTGGAAAACCCAAAGACTCCACCCCAAATTACTAGAACTTCCACAGCAATTCAGTAATGTGACAGGATATAAAATCAATGCACAGAAAGCAGTTGCTTTCTTTTACATAACAATGTAACTGTAGAAAGAGAAATTAGAGAATCAGTTCCATTTACAATAACACCAAAAACCATAAGATAACTTGAAATAAACCTAATCAAATAGGTAAAAGTTCTATACTCTAGAAATTCAGGAACCCTGTATGCTATGCCCTAGGACTACAGAATGCTCCTGAAAAAAACAAAGAAGACACAAAAAAAATTGAAAAACATTCCATGTTCATGGATCAGAAGAATAAACATTATTAAAATGTCTATGCTGCCTAGAGCAATCTATACTTTGAATGCCCTCCTGATCAAAATACCAACAGCAGTTTTCAAGGTCCTGGTACAAACAATCCTAAAATTTGTATGGAATGAGAAAATCACCAAGGAATGTTGAAAAAGAAAAACAAAGCTGGGGATATCATGTTGCCTGATTTCAAGCTTTACTACAAAGCTGTGATCACCAAGACAGTACAGTACTGGCACATAAACAGACACAGAGATCAGTGCAACAGAATAGAGAGCCCAATATGGACCCTCAACTCTATGGTCAGCTAATCTTCAACAAAGCAGGAAAAAATATCCAGTGTTAAGGAGACAGTCTCTTCAATAAATCATGCTGGGAAAATTAGACAGCTATTTACAGAAGAATGAAACTCGACCATTCTTTTAAATAATACCCAAAGATAAACTAAAAATGGATAAAAGACATCAATGTGAGATAGGAATCCATCAAAATCCTAGAGGATAGCATAGGCAATAACATCTTCAACATGGGCTACAGCAGCTGCTTTCAAGACACATCTCCAAAGACAAGGGGAAAAAAGGCGAAAATGAACTTTTGGGATTTCCTCAAGATAAAAAGTTTCTGCACAGCATAGGAAACAGTCAACAAAACAAAGAAGCAATCCACAGAATGGGAGAAGATATTCACAAATGACACTACAGACAAAGGCTGATATCCAAGATCTATAAAGAACTTCTCAAACTCAACCCCCAAAAAACAAGTAATCAAGTCAAAAAATGGACAGAAGACATGAACAGACACTTCTCCAAAGAAGACATGCAAATGGCTAATACGTACATGAAAATGTTCATCATCATTAGCTATCAGGGAATTCGATCAAAATCACATTGAGATACCACCTTATACCAGTTAGAATGGCAAAAATTGACAAGGCAAGAAACAACAAATGTTGGAGAGGCTGTGGAGAAAGGGAAATCCTCTTACACTGTTGGTGGGAATGCAAGTTGGTGCAACCACTTTGGAAAACAGTATGGAGGTTCCTCAAAAAATTAAAAACAGAGCTACCCTATGACCCAGCAATTGCACTACTGGGTATTTACTCCAAAGATACAAATATAGTGAAAAGAAGGGCTATGTGAACCCCAATGTTCATAGTAGCAATGTCCACAATAGCCAAATTTTAAAGAGCCAAGATGCCCTTCAACAGACGAATGGATAAAGAAGATGTGGTCTATATACACAATGGAATATTATTCAGCCATCAGGATGAATACCCACCTCTTGCATCAGCATGGATGGGACTGGAGGAGATGATGCTAAGTGAAATAGGTCAGAGAAGGTCAATTATCGTAGTGTTTCACGTATTTGTGGAACCTAAGGAATATCATGGAGGATATTAGGAGAAGGAAGGGAAAAATGAAGGGTGGGAAATCAGAGGGGGACATAAGCCATGAGAGACTATGGACTCCGAGAAACAAATTGAGGATTTTAGAGGGGAGGATTAGCTCAGTGATGGGTTTTAAGGAGGGTATGTATTGCATGGAGCACTGGGTGTTACATGCAAACAATGAATCATGGAACACTACATTAAAAACTAATGATGTACTATATAGTGACTAACAATAATAATAATAACAATAAAGAATGAAAGAAGTTCCAAGAATCTACAAAAAAGCTGCTAAAACTAATAATGGAATTTAAAGCTACTAAAACTAATAATGAAATTTAACAAGGTCACAAGATTCAAGGAAAATACACAAAATCAGTTTTATTTCTCTCTATATTAGTAATGAATAATAAAAATTGAAATGTAAAAATAAATCTTTTACAGTAGCATAATGAATCATAAAATACTTAAGTAGTACTTCAGCAAACTGTGTGCAAGATCTTTATGCTAAAACTATAAAACATTAATGAAGAAAATAAAACTCAATTGAGAAATATACTGTGTTCAGAGATTAGAAGGTACAATATTGCTAATATTGTCAGTTCAACCTTCATTAATCTATAGAGTCAATGTTGCCTCCATCAAAGTAACAGTAGGGCTTTGGTAGGAATTTCCAAGAACAAATTGGGGGGACTCACATTTGATTTTATAATTTACTCTAATGATATAATATTTAAGAGAGTGTGCTGTTAATGAAAATTAGAAAAGTATATCAATGAAACAGAACAGAGTACTAGAAATGCACTCATATGCTAATGTGGTCAATTTATTTTGGGCAAGTGCAAAAACAAGTCAATGCAGAAAGTACAGTTGTTTTTTTTTTTTTTTTTTTTTAACAAAAGTTGCTATACCAATTGCACAACAATATGCACCAAAAAAGGACTTCAATCAAGACTTTTCTCCACTTACAAAAATAACCACCAAATCCATCATAGATTTTCAATATAAAACTTAAAACTATTAAATTTCTGGAAAATAACACAGGAGAAAACATTTGTGATTGCCTTAGTCAAAAGTTTTTTCATTATATCACATAATAAATCATCTGCAAAAGAAAAATATATATTGTAGTTTATCACAATTAATGAACTTACACTGTTTGAAAAGCAATTTTATAAGATCGAAAAGACAAATTCATGAACTGAGAAAAATATGTGTATATCCCCTAAAGTGCTTGTACTCAGAATACATAAAAAAGTGGATCTCAAATATGTAAAGAACTCTCACAATCCAATAATAAGAGGCAATAAAAAATTTAAAAATGAGCAAAGGATTTAAATAGATACTTTACTAAAGAAGTCATGTAGATTAGAAACAAACATATAGTTAAAAAAAAAAAAAAGCTCAACATCTCAGTAATTTAGGGAAATGCAAATTAAACCACCATGAGATAATGCTATACCTATAATAGTATGGCTGAAAATCAATGGCTATACAAACTATCTCTAAGGATGGAGAACAGCTCAAATAGTGAAAGTCTGTTGTTGAGAATACAAAAATGGCACAGCTTATTTGGCAAACATTTTGATAGGTTTTTTTTTTTTTTAATTTTTTTTTAATTTTTTATTTTTTATAAACATATATTTTTTATAAACATATATTTTTATCCCCAGGTCTGTGAATCACCAGGTTTACACACTTCACAGCACTCCATTTTGATAGGTTTTATTTAAAGTTAAAAATACCATTATGTCCAGCAATCGCATTCTTAGATATTTACCAAATAAAAATGAAAATTTTTAAATACACACAAAATGTATGCAGATATTTTTAGAAATTTTGTTCACAATTGTTAAAAATTAGAAACAATCCTAGTCTCATAACTAGAGATACAAAAGAATTAGAGCTTTAAAAAAAAATTGTGTGGAATAATTCTAAGACTTAACCTACATCAAAGCAATTAAACAGATTACCAAAAATCTCAAAGAATGTTTATCATGAAGCCTAAACTACAACATTATAAATATAAGATTGAAATTACTAATAGCATAATGATATCAGTAACTATGAATTTAGATATTAAAAGCATCCTTATAAAGAGTTGAGGAAGATACAATAACATAAACTAAGAGTATTAATGAAAAAAATGGAACTATTTTTCTTTTCATCCAAGAGGCATTCCTGAAATATATTATGCTATCTTTTACACATTCTTCAAGAAATGGTTCTCTACTTCAAAAAAGTAGAGAATTGGGAAAATTGAATTAAGAAAAATGATCATTGGTATAACCTCTAACTCAGTTGATATTTGCATAAGCTCTTATGTTCATTTTCTATATTCATTATAGTAGAGATGACTGTCTCTAGATTATTGTAATAAATAAGATTTTGAAAAAAATGGGACTATATATATATATATATATATATACACATACACGCTGTGTGTGTGTGTGTGTGTGTGTGTGTATGCAAGCATGCAAGTGGTGGGAGGGGCAGAAGGAGGTGGAAAGAATCTCAAGCAGCTGAGTGCAGAGCCCTATTATGGGGCTTCTCTCACAACCCTGAGATCATGACCTGAGCCAAAATCAAAAGTTGGAAGCTCGAGGCGCCTGGGTGGCTCAATGGGTTAAGCCGCTGCCTTCGGCTCAGGTCATGATCTCAGGGTCCTGGGATCAAGTCCCTCATCGGGCTCTCTGCTCAGCAGGGAGCCTGCTTCCCTCTCTCTCTCTCTGCCTGCCTCTCTGCCTGCCTCTCTGTCTACTGTGATCTCTCTCTGTCAAATGAACAAATAAAATTTAAAAAAAAAAGTTGGAAGCTCAACCAACTCAGCCACCCAGGTACCCCAATTATTATCCATATTGAAAAACATTTTAGTTATTCCAGATACTTCAAACCATTTGCAGTCAACACTTATTCCCACTCTCAGGCAATCACTGATTTATTTTCTGTCTGAATGGATTTGTCCTTTCTGAACCTTTCATCCACATGGAATCATGCAATATGTGGTATTTTACACCTGGCTTCATTTGTACAGAATGTTGTTTTTGAGATTCATTCATGCTGCAACATGTAATAACAAGTGTTGGCAAGTATATGGAGAAACAGGTACTTTCATACATTCCCAGTGAAAATGTGAACTGGCAAAGCCACTTTGCAAAAACACATTTTAACAGTTTCTTAAAACCTTAAAAACATGAAGTTACCATGTAAACCAACAATTCCATTTCTATGCTGTTAGCCTAGAGAAATGTAAACACATGTCCCCACAAAGACTTGGATGTTGCACTTGAATAGACATAGCAGCAGCATTCATAACCAAAATTTGGAAACAATCCAAATGCTTCTCACTGGCAGTGGAAAAGCAAAATATCGTATATTTATAAAATGAAATGCTACTCAGCAAGATGAGTAAACATTTTCAAAACTGTTGCCATGATTCAGATCTTAATAATAAATAGACTCATGCATTATTTTTTTATTTCATTGATACTTATTCTATAACAAGCTTTTATTTGTATAAATTATATATTTTTAAAATTTTATATCTACACCTGAATATTTAAAAGTCTTTATCATTTAAGAAATGGGAAATTATATGTTTAAATTTATTATTAATTTTACAGTGAGAAACAATGTACTAGAGAGTCAGACTTCTCTGTGGAAGTCCAAAGCTTGAAATTCCTCTCATTTCAGAAGATATAATAGAAACAATAGTAATTATAAAATTCTACTGCCCTTTATTTTGTACCTGGTGATTCCATTAAGCTGCTTTTCTAGAAGAGAGTTTCTTACTCATTACTACAAATCAGAATCTTAGGTTGTTTATATAAAGTATAATTTCCAGGGCCTTACCCCCAGTGATTCTGATGAGTGAGTCATATATGGAGGCCAGCAAGCTGTGATGCCAATAATCAACACAGGTAATTCTAACTTACCCAGTATGTGTCATATGGAAGTCACTGTTCTAAAAGTAAACAAAAACAAAAACAAAACAACAACAACCAACACAGCAGATACCTGCTTATAGTGAGGATTAACAGAATTCCAAGTACAGGTGTCTGTTAAATGCAATTTAATACATTTTAATAGAGTATGATGGAAAGCTGATTACCTCCAAAGAGTTTCTAATTATTTTTAAGCATTAAATACATCATATTCTGGCAAGAGAAAAAGTACTGCATTGCAATTCAGATTTATGAATTTTCTTCACAATAAGAGCTAATTACAGATTTCCTGCTTCTGAGAGAAACACACAGATAAAGCTTCATTTTTAAAAAGTGTCCTTTAATCAATGCAATCAGTCAACAAATATTAATTGAATACCTTCTTTACATAAGAGATTGTGGAACATGATCCGAATAACATTTTCATAGATTTTAGGAAGTTTATGGTCAGTCTCTTTGTTGTTCATAGGCATATAACCAAATAAATGTAATGCTAACTAAAAATAAGTTCTCCTATATCTTAGAATAATGGATATTTATTGAGTATTCAGTATATGACAGTGATCACTGTATTTGGGAATAACATGCATTATAAGTTTAATTTTCAAAAAGTGATGACATAGGCATAACTGTATTATAATATAATAGATGAAGAAATAAATATCTCCAGATACTAAATGGTGGAGGAAGATGGGCAACTAGCTTTCTCTAGCTTCAATGCTTGAATGCATTCCTCTATATAAATAGATATATCAGCATCCAAAAGAAATTTAAATTATAGTCAATTAATTTTCATTGAAAGGGGACAAGATATAATGGAAAAAGAAGAAAAGTTTCCTAAAGCTAGAGTGTATGTACAGATGGTCATTGAGTAATGATTGTTCAGTTTATGATTTTATGACTTTATGATGATGTGAAAATAATATGCATTTAATAGAAAAATACCTTTGAATTGTGAATTTTGATCTTTCTTCTGTCTAACAACATGTAGTACAATACTGTTATTTATATGGGACAGTGTCCATGAGCCACACTTCATAGTCACTCATGTGATCATGAGGAGAAATGATTGATAAGTTTACAACTATTCTGTACACATGCAACCATTCTATTTCCCATTCTCAGTACAGTATTTATTAAATTATATGAGATACTTAACACTTCATTATAAAATGGGCTTTGTGTTGGATGACTATGCCCAACTGTAGGCTAATGTAAGTGTTCTGAACACCTTTATGGTAGGCCAGGCTAAGCTATAATGTAAGTTAGTAGTATTAAATGCATTTTTAACATGGTATTTTCAACTTGTGATTGATTTATCAGGATATAATCTCAACATAAGTCAAGGAAGATTTGTACTTGAGATCTGCACAATTTGGAAAAGTAGAGGACATTCAAGCAAAAGAAAATGATGTGAGTAAAGATGTCCAGGAACATGTTGGAGGTATTTGGTGTGTCAGTTTATAAAATGTTTTGAATAGGTTTAGAAGAAAAGGGAATCAAGTAAAGTCTTGATTGAACCTTGAATGTTTGGCTAAGAAATCTGAAATACATCTTATCTCAAATTGGAAGCCATTTTTATTTTATCTTGGGGGATAAAAATAATATACTTAACAAATAATTACTAGCTGATCCTCTGTTCTAAGCTCTATGGTAGTTATTGGAGGCACAATGAAGAAAAGATAGACATAATCACTAGTCTCGTGAAGTTGGCATTATAGTGAGTTTAAGAAGTAAATAAGCAAGATGATTATGAATTATAATAATTATCCTAAAGGAAACGAGGTTTTAAAATAGAAAAAAACTTAGAGCAGAAGGGGAACAACATATGTGTTTTAGGTAGAGAGGAGAGGAGATGACATATAATCTAGTGGATAAGAATAAATTTGCCACGCAGTGTGAGGAGATGTAGCATATTAGGAGATGGAAAGTTTTGTAAAGACTGAGGAAGAGAAGTCATTTGGAAGTTGAAGAAAGATAAAAACAATACCATGTTACTGGAGCTTAACAAAAGAGATTAAGAGTGGCTCAAAATAAATGTATTAGAAACAAGGGCCAAATCAGGCCAGGTTTATTGTCATAGTAGAATTCCAGATGTGTTTGGATGCATCAACTAGTTTTAAGTAAGAGAAAAACATGGTTCTGTTCTCTTGTTTGTAAGATCTCTTTGCTTCTCTGTGTGGAATGGTTCCAGATATAGAATGATAATGGCCTAGTTTAGTTTGATGGTGCCTTGAAGCACATGAAGCACATGTTCCAAAACAAGTATACCTATCAGAAACAGGAAAAATACTTTTTACCAGTCAACTAAAGCTTACACTTAAATGTCTGATCTTACGTATATGTGACCAAACATTTAATATAGGCAACTAGAATGTCATTTAGTTATGTAATACCATATACCAGCCCCAGTGATTATATTAGGGAATTCTGTAGTTTAGACATTTGGGTATAAGTCCTGCTTCTCCACTTAGCTGTGTAGTCTTGGAAAAATTATCTGAACTATTTTGGCTTTGATATCCTCCAAAAAGAGTAATGTATGATATATATGACAGCTCTTCTATGAGAATTAAGTGGAATAATACCTATTTCACAAAGTACATGTCATTGAGTAAGAGATTGGGAAATGTTAGCTAAGGCTCAACATTGTATATTGATAATAAGAAGAAGAATAAAACTTAGTTTTTCTTTTATAAGCAAAATAATTATATATGCTTTCCTTCTGAGATTAGTAGGGTAGTTTAAAAAAATTAACGAAGTATGTATCATGAGGCATGGCCCCAAATGACTGTGTAATCTCATTCTGGGTCACTCCAGACTGATTGTCTGTGTCTCATATAAAAAAGGACAAGGCAACTATCTTCAAACCCAAATTTCAAATTTCTCTGAAATGACTTCTCTGGTGTTGAGGTATGAGAGTTCATAAAATAATCATATTTTTCATGTTCTAATAAAGTGTTAGCTTTATTTCTGAAAAAGCTGGAAAAGAAAGTTCATTCTTATAACCAATGCAGTGGTATAGACATAGAAGGGTCTTTGTCCTAGATTTGCAGTTACTACTTCCTAATCTCGTCATAAATTGGTCTTTCCTCCCATAACACAGGACCATCAGAGCTGGAGAGAAGCCCCAGAATTTTTACCACTAAATAGTAAGAGTAGAATTTCCATTTTATTAGTTGGCTTTCCAGCATATAATCACAGTGGTATTCCTGAATAGGAATCTTGTCACATGGTGCTGGCTCCAGAGTGGGAATAGGAACAGTGCTGTATCAGATATGATTATTATTAAGATCAACTGGAAGCAACAAGTTTGAGAACTTGGTATTAGAAGAATAGTAACTGATGCGCACTGATGATGTAATTAAAAAAAAAAAAAAGGCCAGGTTTGGAGACATTGCCTGGGGTCATGAATAATAATTTGATTGAGGTAAGGTTGAAGGTTTATCCCTCATGGAGAGCTTAAGAGGAATTGGGGAATTGAGCTTCCTCTTCCTGTTGCTTATTGAAAGTCTTAGGGGCATGTTAACTGGTTGAAAAATATACAGTTCAGCCTCACATTGCTTCCTTTTCCCCCCCTTTTTAAATACTGCTATACCCTCTTTTTTCTTGGAGTAGGTCCTCCTTGTTTCTAGTTAGAGTTGGCTATATTCCCCCTAACTCTGACTTTCCCACCCAAACTCAAAAGTTTTCATTCATTCATTTATTCACAAATAATATTTATTGAGTGCCTGCTATATAACTACCTACAGTTCTAGATTCTAGTGATATAACAATGAACAATAAACAAAAATCCATACTGTAATCAAAATTACATTTGAGGAAGAAAGAGAATAGAGAATTAACAAGATTAATATTTCAAATATATGATATGATAGGGATTAAGGAGGGCACTTGTGAGAGCACTGGGTGTTGTATATAAGTGATAAATCACTAAATTTTCCTTCTGAAACTAATATCACACTACATGTTATCTAACTACAATTTATTTATTTATTTTTTTAAAGATTTATTTATTTGACAGACAGAGATCACAAGCAGGCAGAGAGGTAGTCAGAGAGAGGAGGAAGCAGCCTCCTCTCTGAGCAGAGAGCCCAATGCGGGGTTCGATCCCAGGACCCTGGGATCATGATCTGAGCTGAAGGCAGAGGCTTTAAACCACTGAGCCACCCAGGCATTCCATCTAACTACAATTTAAATAAAAACTTGAAACATAACAAAATAAAATAAGGTTAAACAATTAAAATCAGGTATTAAATTTTTGTAACATAATAGAACATGGATATACACGTTTTCTTTTGACTTTTTTAGCTTTGGACTTAGAGTTTTCCATTTTATTTAATGCGAAAAATGGACTGAATGATAAACTGAGGGCTGAATAAAAATTATTTTAAAAATATATGTTGTGATAGGTAGGTGCTAAAAAATTAGAGGGTGGAGTATATGAAGTTAGTATATAGTTAGCTGTGGTTTATGGTTTAGATAGGGGAACCTGGAACAACTTCACTGAGAAGAAAACTTTTGTGTCAAAAGTTGAAAGAGGGCAGGGTCAAATACAATACAGTGAAACAGTGGGTGCAAAGATCCTGCAGAGGGAATGTATCTGGTATAATCAGCTGGTGTGTTTGGGGCAGAGTGAGGGGAGGCATATTATGAGAAAGGTTAGAGTGGTAAATGCAGGAAGGAGCACACATATTATAAAGCTTTGTAGGTTGCCTGTCTTAGTCTCCTGAGTCTGTTATAACAAAATGCCATTGATTGGATAGCTTAGGAGCAACAGAAATTTATTTCTCACAGTTCTGATGGCTGAATGTCTGATATCAACAGCCGGATTCTTGTGAAGGCCCTCTTGAGGTTGCAGACTACCTACTATTTGCTATATCCCTCACACAGTGGGAGGGCAAATTAACTCTCTGGAGTCTCTATTATTCAACACTAATCCCATTCTCAGAGGATTTACCTTCACTGTCTAAGCGCTTCTCTAAGGCCCCAACTCCTAAAACCATCACCTTGGAGGTTAGGTTTCTTTTCTTTTCTTTTTTTTTTTTTTTAACAGTTTATTTATTTATTTAACAGACAGAGATCACAAGCAGGCTAGAGGCAGGCAGAGAGAGAGAGGGAAGCAGGCCCCCTGATGAACAGAGAGCCCGATGTGGCGCTCAATCCCAGGACCCCAGGACCATGACCCCAGCCAAAGGCAGAGGCCCCAACCCACTGAGGCACCCAGGCACTCCTGGAGTTAGGATTTATATATAGGAGTTTTGAGGGGACATACATGTTCAGACCATAGTAGTGCCATAAGAATTTTGGCTTTTATTTATTTATTTGTTTGTTTGTTTGTTTGTTTTTAAAGATTTTATTTATTTGACAGACAGAGATCACAAGTAGGCAGAGAGGCAGATAGAGAGTGAGAGAAGGAAGCAGGCTCCCTGCTGAGCAGAGAGCCCGATGTGGGACTCGATCCCAGGACCCTGAGATCATGAGCTGAGCCGAAGGCAGCGGCTTAACCCACTGAGCCACCCAGGCGCCCTTGGCTTTTATTTAGAAGTCATTTTGAATAAGGTTATTATTATTTCTGATTCCCATAGAGAGAAACAAAACAGTAAACAAAACAAAAAATAAATAGCTAATAAAAATAGCAAAATTTTCAAAATCATCCACAAATGATTATTGTCATTGTCTATCTTTTAATTCCTAAAAGATCTCATCTTGTCTTCCTATTTCTTGCTGAAGTTTATATGAAATTGAAACAATAATAAAAGTGAGTTACTACTCATTTAGGTACTTATGGCTCAAATGTGAAATTTACATTACTAAAACTTCTTGGATTAAGTGTCATGAGTGTCTTATGACAAAACTTTTTCTTATATTGAATATTTAATTTGTGGGATGGAAGCTTAAGTTTGAATTTTTCCATCGATCCAATCCAGTTTGTAGCCTCCCTCTACTTCCAGCCCTCTAGCTGTGTGTCATAGTCAATAGATACAGTTGATTTTTTTTAAGATAGTGTATTTTGATATGGTATATTTGATTATATATTTCAATGGTCATTACATATTGATCTTCTGTCTAGAAACTTTTAATTGGCATAAACTCTTTGTCAAGGCATAATCTTTTCACCACACCTTCATGCTAATCAAGGGCAATCCATGGTTTAAATACCATATCTCCCTTAACTTTACCTTAATGTGGGGATCAAATGCAACAAAACAGCAGCTCAAAACAGCATTTCCAAAGGTTTATGATAGCCTTAATTTATAGAATTTTACTTTAAAAATTGCATTGTGTATGGAGACTGTAAAGTCTGTTTCCAATATCCCTGTGGAAACATATAGTCACTGAGGTTTGAAATATCTTATTCTCAAAGAGTCATAAAATGCCTATAGTATAGGGACTGCATGAAACAACACATTGGAGAGAATTTCTGATATAGTGAAAGTTATAATATCGACTTCAATAGAAAGTTTGAAAAAGAATATAGTAATTTTATGTCCTGGTTCCAAGAACACCAAACTCAACTGGAAATATAAGGTTGTGCAGCTACAATTAAAATACAGATAATATTTTCTAGAAGAAAATATACTTTCAAGTTTAATTTGGGGATATGGATTGTGTGGGAAAACTAAACCATCCTTTATGTTCAATTCACTTAGCAGATATTTTATATTAATGTAATGCTTTTCAGAGAAGATAAGATATAGTAAAAGAACAGATATTCTTTCATTCCTTTATTTTTAATCATCAGGATGTTATTGAACTAGAGGCAAATGAAATTCTATAGCTGAAGGTAAAATCCAATAGGTCTACCATAGTATGGGTACAGTAATGTAGTCATGACACATAGAAGTATCTAGTAAATATATTAGAGTGTAAATAGATACTATTTTTGTGGTTTAGTTTTCATTTTGTAGTTATGATTTTCCATTATTTTTTAAAAGATTTTATTTATTTATTTGACAGACAGAGATCACAAGTAGGCAGAGAGGCAGGCAGAGAGAGAGAGAGAAGGAAACAGGCTCCCTGCTAAGCAGAGAGCCTGATGTGGGGCTCGATCCCAGGACCCTGGAATCATGATCAGAGCTGAAGGTAGAGACTTTAACCCACTGAGCCACCCAGGCACCCCTGATTTTCTATTAATTATAGGTTCCCGGGAAAGAGATTATCTGTAACCTTGAATTCACAGGTAGAATTTTATTACATCCAATCCAGAAGTTTTCATACCTGGATGAAAATGAGAGACATTTAGGGGGACTGCTAAGTCATATGGATGCCTGGACATGCCCCAGACCATTTGAAATGAAATCTTGGGGCAAAGACTGGTGTCTGTATTTTATAAGGAGATTCCCAGTGAGAATTAGGAATCATTGACCTAACATACATTGTTCTTACATCTAATTAAACCCATTTCCACCAGTTTTCCCCATGAGGAGAGTATTTTATCAACTTTTATAGAATATTTCTACACATATTTAAAGCCAACTATATCAGTAGTCTCTCCATTGCTCATGTATTCATAATTCATATTAAAGGAAGATATGAGACCTGAGTAGAGTTATGATATGATTTTGTAAATGTTTTTATTTGACAAATGAGAACAGTGAGGCTGAGAAACATGAGATGACTTGACTATGGCCTCTGGTGAACTGGTGGCATTATTGCCATAACCTCAAGAACACACACTTCTGCCTTCATTGTCCACCGTTCTTTTTCATTGCATTATATCACTTGAATTAGTTTATGATTTCCTAAATGTTCTACTTTTTAATCTTTTTAGAAATTCAGCATCTGTCCTAAGTTTTAGGTGAATAGTATAGGGAATTAATATGCAATTTCTCTAATCCATACAGTATATTTACTTTCTTATTAATCCTACTGATTCAAACTATAATCTGGACTGATCATTACATCTTTTTCTACTAGGTTAACACTTTTCTGTATAGTCCTCATTTGTTGTATAATTTCTACTTCTTTCAACTTTAAATTATGCTATATTTATATTTTGCTTTGTATTTTTCTATATATTTCTTTATACTTGTGATCTTAAACTAAATAAAATTTTATATCATAATCAATGATTTTTATATTTTTTATGCTAAGCAATAAAAGTCAATATTTTTCTGATGTTCAATTTTATAAATTCAAGTTATCTGAAATATGCAAGGTTTTCACTTATATAAATCAATGGTGTCTCTATAAACCATGCATGATTTTAATAAAAGTCTATTCCTCATGGACTCTGACATATGTAAGATTTAGCTTTTACAATTTAAATGCCCCCACAATTTCTTTATCCAAAATTAATTATATTTTTTTCTCTGAATTTCTGTAATTTCAGTACTACTATAAAAGCACCTCTGGTGGGGCTCCTGGGTGGCTCAGTGGGTTAAGCCACTGCCTTCGGCTCGGGTCATGATCTCAGTGTCCTGGGATCGAGTCCCGCGTCGGGCTCTCTGCTCAGCAGGGAGCCTGCTTCCTTCTCTCTCTCTCTCTGCCTGCCTCTCAGTGTACTTGTAATTTCTCTCTGTCAAATAAATAAATAAAATCTTTAAAAAAAAAAAAAAAAAAAAAGGTGGCTCAGCATGGTGTTTGAGCCTGAATTTTAAAAAGCACCTCTGGTTTACAAAACAGTATGTAAAAATTCAGTTTATTAAATCAAAGATACCAAAAGCTAACTTATCCTAGTAGACCTAATTTTACATCTATTTCAGTGAAATTCAATACTTATGACATATGGGCAAAACTTACATTTTAGTTAAAAGAATATAGCATGTTAACATGATAAAACTGATTTTACTATTTCTGTGATTTAGAAGATACATTGTTTCCTTTTATTCAGAAAAAAAGAATGTCAGACTGAGGACAAAACAACAGCAAATATACAGTTTAGGCTATAGTTTAGTGTCACATTCTTCAATATATATTTAAAATAGAATGTATCAATCTAGAGAGAAAATAAGCTTTTCTAATTAGAGGATCAGAGAAGCTATACCTTAAGGACAGTTTCCTCTGAGATCCTCAAAGTTGGAAAATTGGAGAAAAGAGAACTTCTAGGAAAATTAAGAAGGAGAAGAGCCAAAAGAAAGTGGTAGTTGCCATCAGAAACACAAGAGTATAAATTACAGGAGTGAAGTGAGAAGTACAGTGCCTGTCACAATAAAGAAAGCAGGGAAAAAAGATCTCTTGAGAAATCAAGAGATGAAGGGAAAAAAGAACTTTGAAGAAATACCAGAGAATTTAGCTAAACTCAATCAAACAAAGAACAATAACTATATGAATGTGTAAAAACAGTAACACTAGCATAAGAGGCATTTTGACTCTGAAAGAGGAAAAATTAAATGTATTTTATTACTTATATATATTTTTTGAAGTATAGGATGTACTCAGAAAAGTGCACAAATCATAAGTTAATTCTTGATGGATTTTCACAAAGCGAACACCTGTGTAACAAGTACTCAGTTCAAGAAATGAAATTCTATCTATATTCCATAAGGTCCCTTTTTGCTCCCTTCTAATCGCTTCCCACCTGTAGACCAGCTACTTTTCAATCTCTCACATCACGACGTAGTTCTGTGTTTGAACTTTATGTAAATGGAATAATAAAATATCTTGTTAGTGTATTTCTTCTGTCTCTTAATATTATGTTTATAAGATTTGTCCTTACTGTTTCTAATTGTAATGTGATTGTTCATATTGATATACAACATCCTATTGTGCAAATATACTTCAGTATAATTACCCAGTTTTTTTATCCATTTATTCAGTACACATGAAGATAGTTAGCAGGATGAGGACATTATGCATAGTGCTACTCCGAACATTCTAGAGATTTTGTCTTGGTAAAAATATGTTTATTTTTTGAGTATAAATTTAGGAGAAAATTGCAAGTTTATAGTGATGGACATATTTAGATTAAATTGAGTTCTAGTATACCATTATGGAATTAATTTGCATTTTCCTAATGAAGTTGAGTTTTGTTTTGTTTTTGGTATATTTATTAATCATTGCCTATTCAATTCATAGTTTTAGATTATGTTTTCAAATTTTATTCATTAAGTGTTCTTTGTATATTCTAGAAACAACTTATTTTTATGATATTTGTATTGTAAATATTTATTTCATTCTGTTGATTGACTTTCTTCCCTCTCAGTGATACATTTTGATGAGCCGAAGTTGTATTCTTAACATAGTCAAATATATCCATAGTAGTACTTTTTGTGCCCAATCATAGAAATCTTTGCCTTATATGCTCCTGTGATATCCTCTCATGTTTTCTTCTAAAATTGTTATTGTTTTGCCTTTCATATTTACCCATCTTATCAATATGGACTTGATTTCTGTGGTATGAGGTAGGAATTTCAGAATTCAATTTATCTACCTGGAGAGCTAATTGACCCCAAAAATGTTTTTGAAAAAATTATCTATTCTCCCCTGCACTGCAGTGCAACCTTTGCCATAAATGCAGAAAACGTATATGAATGAATTGTTTCTGAACTTACTTTTCTATTTGTAGACCTGTTTGTCTGTCTTTGTACTGATTTCACACTGACTTAATTACTATGGTCTTAACAATGAATCTTGATATTTGATGGTGTAAGTCCTCAAACTTATTTTCTGTCCCTTAAGGTTACCTTGTCTATTCTTTTCCTTAAAAACGTTTGATTTATTTATTTATTTATTTATTTATTTATTTATTTTGAAGGAGAAAGTTCATGTGCATGCACAAGTGAAGGGGGTGGATTGGGACAGTCAGAGGATGAGGGAGAGAGAGCATCTTAAGTAGATTCCACGCTCATCATGGAACCCAACCTGGTGTTTGGTTTCATAACCTAGAGATCATGACCGAACAGAAATCAAGAATCAGATGCTTAACTGATTGAGGCATCCAGCTGCCCCTACTTATTCTTAAACCTTTGCATTTTCATATAAATCATAGTAGAAGTTCACCAACATTCATAGCAAAATACCTGCTTGAATTTTTAAGTGTAATTGTGTTAATTTAGAGATTGATTTGGGCATAATTAATGTACTTAATGTTGAATCTTCTAATCCACAAACATGACATATCTCTCCACTTACATATTTATTTTTTTAATTTTTAAAAATATTTTTATTTATTTATTTGTCAGAGGTGAGAGAGAGAGAGAAAGAGAGGAGGGAGGGCACAAGCTGAGGGAGTGGCAGGCAGATCAGGGAGCCTGATGTGGTACTCGATCCTAGGGTCTGGGATAATGACCTGAGCTGAAGGCAGATGCTTAGCCAACTGAGCCATCCAGGTGTCCTTCTCTCCATTTATCTTTTAGTTGTTAGCCCCATCAGGTAGAAGAATTACCCCTTCTAAAGAGGGCTGCTTTGCCCTCTGTGATTTCCTTCACAGAGGAGGTATATATCTAATAAGTGATCAGTGTGGGAGGATAAAATGCTGTCCATATCAGACAACTCTGGAGTCATATCAAGTTCCCATGGGGTCAGCTGAGGTTGTCACTATACTTATATTATATCTTGACTTCTTCCTCTGCCTAAATCCTGCTTCCCTTCCTCTCCTTATTAGACATTGTTGCAGGACTTCATGTTTCTGTGACTGTAAAGAAGATAGAGAGAGAGGGAGGAAGAGAGAAATGGGGCAGGAAGAGAGAGAGAAAGAATAAGAACCACAGAGAAGCCAACACAGAGTCCTAACACACTGAGTCACCAAATTAACCAATGTTGGGACTATTTATCTCCAGAAACACTGGTAGGTAAGATCCACTAATAACCCCCCAGGGTTTAAGCCACTTTATTTATTCTATTCCTTGCAGCATAAAAGTATCAAAAAATTAACTTCTCTATCAGATTTGTTTCTCCATTTTCTACATTTGGGTGGTAAGAGAGAAACTTTGAAAAGTCTTACTGAAATCCAGACTCATGCTATTATATTTCCTACACTTCCAGTTGAGTTTGCCTTTAAGTAAAATTGTAATAATATGGCTTTTTTAATTGAATTAATGATTCATATATTATTATATAGTTCTTATTTCTGTGTAATTCTTATTAATAAATTTAACAGGTTTTAAAAACAAATGTTAATATAATACTTCTTATTTTCAGTAAGACAAATTGCTTAGGATCAAAATTCAGATCTAAAATGTTTTGAGTATACAGTCCTCTGTTTTTAACTAGGCCAGCCATTGAAACATCTACCCAGGCTTAAGGAACAGTTAGAATAACAGTTTAATCTTTACTTTAATTACTCAGAAGTCAATGTAAAGAATATACATGAAATCAAGATTTCAATAAAGCAGAGGCTCTCTACTGCTTCCTTGACGCCTCATGGAAGCAAGCTCCAAAACAGTTTGAGATTACACTTGGGCTTCATAAATTTTTACAAACTTTAATTTGTTCATGGGGAAGGAATGAGGGAAAACATCAGTATATAGGGGTCTGCTGTTTTACTGTATCAATTTTTTTTCAGCATCTTGGAGACACAGTTCTGCATTTTGTATCATCACTTGGCCACTCAAGTTTTAAGGCCATTAATGTTTTAGAATGAGGGATAAAGCAATTGAGAAAGATAAAAAGTTACTTTGCTTCCTGAATTTGATTTGGTCTTAAATGTAGATAATTTTGTAAATGTTAGCTCCTTCTGATCTTTCCTTTTTTGTCCTTTGCATGTGAACAATTCTTTGAAATTTCTTTGAATTTTAATGGACATTAAATGGGCAGGCTGAGTTAGTATTCTGATTTTTCTTGTTTGTTTTTTTAGCATGCTTAGTTTTTCTACCAAGAATTTTAAATGATATGCTCTCTCTCTCTCTCTTTTTTCCTACCTTACTTTTTTTTTCCCCTGTAATATTCTTTTTAGTTTGAGTGTCTCAGGGTAATGAAATTATAAGCAATTCAAAAATGTACTATATTCACTTTTTTTAACTGGTCTTCTAGGAGATTTATAGCTATCTAGACATTGCTAAGCACTGTTCAAGTTCCAATAATTAAAATACTAATATTAAAGTTAAAAAAATCGAATATATAAAGACTTCTTTATATATTTTAGAGGAGAGAGAGAAACAGAGTGAATGAGCATACAACTGAGCAGGGGGGAGGGGCAGAAAGAGAGGGAGAGTAAAACCCAAGTTGATTCTGCACTGATCATGGAGCTCAATGCAGGATTCAATCTCACTACACTGAAACCATGACCTGAGTGGACACTAAAAATTGGTGCTCAACCAACTTCTCCACCCATGTTCCCCTCAAATAGCTACTTTTCATAATGCTAATAATGCATAACACTTTGTAATACACTGTGGATACAATATAACAAGGAGAGAGACTTTACAGGAATGTACTCCCAGAGAAAAGAAACAACCAAAAATTGAAAATTTAAAACAAAATGGGGAGAGTAGATGACAGAATATCTCTGCCATTCTAAACTCACCTCATGATACTGACATACCTAAATAACAGTCACATCAGTGCAATTAACTCAGAAAATGACTTGAAGACTGGTTGAACAGTTT